>NC_086120.1:6747000-7465500 GCF_963921235.1 Mobula hypostoma
GCCTCTAGTCTCTAGTCTCCAGTCAAGCCAAGCTTCTAGCCACTAGCCCCTAGTCTCTAGTCTCTAGCCTCTAGCCAAGCCAAGTTTCTAGCCTCTAGCCAAGCCATGTCTCTAGCCTCTAGCCTCTAGCCAAGCCGTCTCTAGTCTCTAGCCCCTAGCCTCTAGTCTCTAGCCTCTAGCCAAGCTAAGCCTCTAGCCTCTAGCCTAGCCAAGTCTCTAGCCTCTAGCCAAGCCATGTCTCTAGCCTCTAGCCAAGCCATGTCTCTAGCCTCTAGCCAAGCCATGTCTCTAGCCTCTAGTCTCTAGCCTCTAGCCTCTAGCCTAGCCAAGTCTCTAGTCTTTAGTCTTTAGCCTCTAGCCTCTAGCCTAGCTAAGTCTCTAGCCTCTAGCCAAGCCATGCCTCTGGCCTCTAGTCTCTAGCCAAGCCAAGTCTCTAGTCTCTAGATAAGAGCCTCTAGACTCTAGCCAAGCCAAGTCTCTAGTCTCTAGTCTCTAGCCTCTAGCCTCTAGCCAAGCCAATTCTCTAGCATCTAGTCTCTAGCCTCTAGTCTCCAGTCTCTAGCCTCTAGTCTAATCTCTAGCGTCTATCCTCTAGCCAAGCCATGCCTCTAGCCTCTAGCCTCTAGCCTCTAACCAAGCCATGCCTCTAGCCTCTAGTCTCTAGTCTCCAGTCAAGCCAAGTTTCTAGCCTCTAGCCCCTAGTCTCTAGTCTCTAGCCTCCAGCCAAGCCAAGTTTCTAGCCTCTAGCCAAGCCATGTCTCCAGCCTCTAGCCAAGCCATGTCTCTAGCCTCTAGCCTCTAGCCAAGCCAAGTCTCTAGTCTCTAGCCCCTAGCCTCTAGTCTCTAGCCTCTAGCCAAGCCATGCCTCTAGCCTCTAGTCTCTAGTCTCCAGTCAAGCCAAGTTTCTAGCCTCTAGCCCCTAGTCTCTAGTCTCTAGCCTCCAGCCAAGCCAAGTTTCTAGCCACTAGCCAAGCCATGTCTCTAGCCTCTAGCCAAGCCATGTCTCTAGCCTCTAGCCTCTAGCCAAGCCAAGTCTCTAGTCTCTAGCCCCTAGCCTCTAGTCTCTAGCCTCTAGCCATGCCATGTCTCTAGCCTCTAGGCAAGCCATGTCTCTCTCTAGTCTCTAGCCTCTAGCCAAGCTAAGCCTCTAGCCTAGCCAAGTCTCTAGCCTCTAGTCAAGCCAGGTCTCTAGCCTCTAGCCAAGCCATGTCTCTACCCTCTAGCCAAGCCATGTCTCTAGCCTCTAGCCTCTAGCCTCTAGCCAAGCCAAGTCTCTAGTCTCTAGTCTCTGGCCTCTAGCCTCTAGCCTAGCCAAGTCTCTAGCCTCTAGCCAAGCCATGCCTCTGGCCTCTAGTCTCTAGCCAAACCTAGTCTCTAGTCTCTAGCCTCTAGACTCTAGCCAAGCCAAGTCTCTAGTCTCTAGTCTCTAGCCTCTAGCCTAGCCAAGTCTCTAGCCTCTAGCCTCTAGTCTCCAGTCTCTAGCCTCCAGCCTAGTCTCTAGCCTCTAGCCTCTAGTCTCTAGCCTCTAGCCAAGTCTCTAGCCTCTAGCTTCTAGCTTCTAGCCTCTAGCTTCTAGCTTCTAGCCTCTCGCTAAGTCAACCCTCTAGCCTCTAGCCAAGCCATGCCTCTAGTCTCTAGTCTCTAGCCAAGCCATGCCTCTAGCCTCTAGCCAAGCCATGCCTCTAGTCTCTAGTCAAGCCATGTCTCTAGCCTCTAGCCAAGCCATGTCTCTAGCCTCTAGTCTCTAGCCTCTAGCCTCTAGCCTAGCCAAGTCTCTAGTCTTTAGTCTTTAGCCTCTAGCCTCTAGCCTAGCTAAGTCTCTAGTCTCTAGCCAAGCCATGCCTCTGGCCTCTAGTCTCTAGCCAAGCCAAGTCTCTAGTCTCTAGATAAGAGCCTCTAGACTCTAGCCAAGCCAAGTCTCTAGTCTCTAGTCTCTAGCCTCTAGCCTCTAGCCAAGCCAATTCTCTAGCATCTAGTCTCTAGCCTCTAGTCTCCAGTCTCTAGCCTCTAGTCTAATCTCTAGCGTCTATCCTCTAGCCAAGCCATGCCTCTAGCCTCTAGCCTCTAGCCTCTAACCAAGCCATGCCTCTATTCTCTAGTCTCTAGTCTCCAGTCAAGCCAAGTTTCTAGCCTCTAGCCCCTAGTCTCTAGTCTCTAGCCTCCAGCCAAGCCAAGTTTCTAGCCTCTAGCCAAGCCATGTCTCCAGCCTCTAGCCAAGCCATGTCTCTAGCCTATAGCCTCTAGCCAAGCCAAGTCTCTAGTCTCTAGCCCCTAGCCTCTAGTCTCTAGCCTCTAGCCAAGCCATGCCTCTAGCCTCTAGTCTCTAGTCTCCAGTCAAGCCAAGTTTCTAGCCTCTAGCCCCTAGTCTCTAGTCTCTAGCCTCCAGCCAAGCCAAGTTTCTAGCCACTAGCCAAGCCATGTCTCTAGCCTCTAGCCAAGCCATGTCTCTAGCCTCTAGCCTCTAGCCAAGCCAAGTCTCTAGTCTCTAGCCCCTAGCCTCTCGTCTCTAGCCTCTAGCCATGCCATGTCTCTAGCCTCTAGGCAAGCCATGTCTCTCTCTAGTCTCTAGCCTCTAGCCAAGCTAAGCCTCTAGCCTCTAGCCTAGCCAAGTCTCTAGCCTCTAGTCAAGCCAGGTCTCTAGCCTCTAGTCAAGCCATGTCTCTACCCTCTAGCCAAGCCATGTCTCTAGCCTCTAGCCTCTAGCCTCTAGCCAAGCCAAGTCTCTAGTCTCTAGTCTCTGGCCTCTAGCCTCTAGCCTAGCCAAGTCTCTAGCCTCTAGCCAAGCCATGCCTCTGGCCTCTAGTCTCTAGCCAAGCCTAGTCTCTAGTCTCTAGCCTCTAGACTCTAGCCAAGCCAAGTCTCTAGTCTCTAGTCTCTAGCCTCTAGCCTAGCCAAGTCTCTAGCCTCTAGCCTCTAGTCTCCAGTCTCTAGCCTCCAGCCTAGTCTCTAGCCTCTAGCCTCTAGTCTCTAGCCTCTAGCCAAGTCTCTAGCCTCTAGCTTCTAGCTTCTAGCCTCTAGCTTCTAGCTTCTAGCCTCTCGCTAAGTCAACCCTCTAGCCTCTAGCCAAGCCATGCCTCTAGTCTCTAGTCTCTAGCCAAGCCATGCCTCTAGCCTCTAGCCAAGCCATGCCTCTAGTCTCTAGTCAAGCCAAGTCTCTAGTCTCTTGCCCCTAGTCTCTAGTGTCTAGCCTCTAGCCAAGCCAAGTCTCTAGCCTCTAGCCAAGCCATGCCTCTAGCCTCTACTCTCTAGTCTCTAGTCAAGCCAAGTCTCTAGCCTCTAGCCCCTAGTCTCTAGTCTCTAGCCTCTAGCCTCTAGCCAAGTCTCTAGCCTCTAGCTTCTAGCCTCCAGCATCTAGCCTCTAGCCAAGTCTCTAGCCTCTAGCTTCTAGCCTCTAGCCTCTCGCCAAGCCAAGCCTCTAGCCTTTAGCCTCTAGCCAAGCCATGCCTCTAGCCTCTAGTCTCTAGCCATGCCTCTAGCCTCTAGTCTCTAGTCTCTAGTCAAGCCATTTCTAGCCTCTAGCCAAGCCAAGTCTCTAGTCTCTAGCCCCTAGCCTCTAGCCTCTAGCCTCTAGCCAAGCTAAGCCTCTAGCCTCTAGCCAAGCCAAGTCTCTAGCCTCTAGCCAAGCCATGTCTCTAGTCTCTAGTCTCTAGCCTCTAGTCTCCAGCCTCTAGTCTCTAGCCTCTAGTCTCCAGTCTCTAGCCTCCAGCCTAGTCTCTAGCCTCTAGCCTCTAGCCTCTAGCCTCTAGTCTCTAGCCACTAGCCTCTAGCCAAGCCAAGTCTCTAGCCTCTAGCTGCTAGCCTCTAGCATCTGGCATCTAGCCTAGTCTCGAGCCTCTAGCCTCTAGCCTATAGCCAAGCCAAGTCTCTAGTCTCTAGTCTCTAGCCTCTAGCCAAGCTGCCTCTAGCCTCTAGCCTCTAGCCAAGCCATGTCTCTAGCCTTTAGCCAAGCCAAGCCTCTAGCTTCTAGCCTCTAGCCAAGCCATGCCTCTAGCCTCTAGCCTCTAGCCAAGCCATGCCTCTAGCCTCTAGCCAAGCCATGCCTCTAGCCTCTAGCCAAGCCATGCCTCTAGCCTCTAGTCTCTAGCCTCTAGCCAAGCCATGCCTCTAGCCACTAGCCAAGCCATGTCTCTAGCCTCTAGCCAAGCCATGCCTCTAGCCTCTAGTCTCTAGCCTCTAGCCAAGCCATGCCTCTAGCCACTAGCCAAGCCATGTCTCTAGCCTCTAGACAAGCCATGCCTCTAGTCTCTAGTCTCTAGTCAAGCCAAGTCTCAAGCCTCTAGCCCCTAGTCTCTAGCCTCTATCCTCTAGCCAAGCCACGTCTCTAGTCTCTAGCCTCTAGCCTCTATTCTCTAGCCTCTAGCCTCTAGCCTCTCACCAAGTCTCTAGCCTCTAGCTTCTAGCCTCTAGCCTCTCGCCAAGCCAAGCCTCTAGCCTCTAGCCAAGCCATGCCTCTAGCCTCTAGCCTCTAGCCAAGCCATGCCTCTAGCCTCTAGTCTCTAGTCTCTAGTCTCCAGTCTCTAGCCTCCAGCCTAGTCTCTAGCCTCTAGTCTCTAGTCTCTAGTCTCTAGTCTCTAGCCGCTAGCCTCTAGTCTCTAACCTCTAGCCGCTAGCCTCTAGCATCTAGCATCTAGCCTAGTCTCTAGCCTCTAGCCTCTAGCCAAGCCAAGTCTCTAGTCTCTAGCCCCTAGCCTCTAGCCTCTAGCCTCTAGCCAAGCTAAGCCTCTAGCCTCTAGCCAAGCCAAGTCTCTAGCCTCTAGCCAAGCCATGTCTCTAGTCTCTAGTCTCTAGCCTCTAGCCTCTAGCCAAGCCAGGTCTCTAGCCTCTAGTCTCCAGCCTCTAGTCTCTAGCCTCTAGTCTCCAGTCTCTAGCCTCCAGCCTAGTCTCTAGCCTCTCGCCTCTAGCCTCTAGCCTCTAGCCTCTAGCCTCTAGTCTCTAGCCACTAGCCTCTAGCCAAGCCAAGTCTCTAGCCTCTAGCTGCTAGCCTCTAGCATCTGGCATCTAGCCTAGTCTCGATCCTCTAGCCTCTAGCCTATAGCCAAGCCAAGTCTCTAGTCTCTAGTCTCTAGCCTCTAGCCAAGCTGCCTCTAGCCTCTAGCCTCTAGCCAAGCCATGTCTCTAGCCTTTAGCCAAGCCAAGCCTCTAGCTTCTAGCCTCTAGCCAAGCCATGCCTCTAGCCTCTAGCCAAGCCATGCCTCTAGCCTCTAGACAAGCCATGCCTCTAGTCTCTAGTCTCTAGTCAAGCCAAGTCTCAAGCCTCTAGCCCCTAGTCTCTAGCCTCTATCCTCTAGCCAAGCCACGTCTCTAGTCTCTAGCCTCTAGCCTCTATTCTCTAGCCTCTACCCTCTAGCCTCTCACCAAGTCTCTAGCCTCTAGCCTCTCGCCAAGCCAAGCCTCTAGCCTCTAGCCAAGCCATGCCTCTAGCCTCTAGCCTCTAGCCAAGCCATGCCTCTAGCCTCTAGTCTCTAGTCTCTAGTCTCTAGTCTCCAGTCTCTAGCCTCCAGCCTAGTCTCTAGCCTCTAGTCTCTAGTCTCTAGTCTCTAGTCTCTAGCCGCTAGCCTCTAGTCTCTAACCTCTAGCCGCTAGCCTCTAGCATCTAGCATCTAGCCTAGTCTCTAGCCTCTAGCCTCTAGCCAAGCCAAGTCTCTAGTCTCTAGCCCCTAGCCTCTAGCCTCTAGCCTCTAGCCAAGCTAAGCCTCTAGCCTCTAGCCAAGCCAAGTCTCTAGCCTCTAGCCAAGCCATGTCTCTAGTCTCTAGTCTCTAGCCTCTAGCCTCTAGCCAAGCCAGGTCTCTAGCCTCTAGTCTCCAGCCTCTAGTCTCTAGCCTCTAGTCTCCAGTCTCTAGCCTCCAGCCTAGTCTCTAGCCTCTAGCCTCTAGCCTCTAGCCTCTAGCCTCTAGTCTCTAGCCTCTAGCCTCTAGCCAAGCCAAGTTTCTAGCCTCTAGCTGCTAGCCTCTAGCATCTGGCATCTAGCCTAGTCTCGAGCCTCTAGCCTCTAGCCTCTAGCCAAGCCAAGTCTCTAGTCTCTAGTCTCTAGCCTCTAGCCAAGCTGCCTCTAGCCTCTAGCCTCTAGCCAAGCCATGTCTCTAGCCTTTAGCCAAGCCAAGCCTCTAGCCTCTAGCCTCTAGCCTCTAGCCAAGCCATGCCTCTAGCCTCTAGTCTCTAGCCTCTAGCCAAGCCATGCCTCTAGCCTCTAGCCAAGCCATGCCTCTAGCCTCTAGCCTCTAGCCAAGCAATTCCTCTAGCCTCTAGCCTCTAGTCTCTAGTCTCTAGTCTCTAGCCTCTAGCCTCTTGTCTTTAGCCTCTAGCCTCTAGCCTCTAGCCTCTCGCCAAGTCTCTAGCCTCTAGCTTCTAGCCTCTAGCCTCTCGCCAAGCCAAGCCTCTAGCCTCTAGCCAAGCTATGCCTCTAGCCTCTAGCCTCTAGCCAAGCCATGCCTCTAGCCTCTAGCCTCTAGTCTCTAGTCTCTAGCCTCTAGCCTCTCGCCTCTAGTCTCTAGTCTCTAGTCTCTAGTCTCCAGTCTCTAGCCTCCAGCCTAGTCTCTAGCCTCTAGTCTCTAGTCTCTAGTCTCTAGTCTCTAGCCTCTAGTCTCTAGTCTCTAGCCTCTAGCCAAGCCAAGTCTCTAACCTCTAGCCGCTAGCCTCTAGCATCTAGCATCTAGCCTAGTCTCTAGCCTCTAGTCTCTAGCCAAGCCAAGTCTCTAGTCTCTAGCCTCTAGCCAAGCCAAGTCTCTAGTCTCCAGTCTCTAGCCTCCAGCCTAGTCTCTAGCCTCTAGTCTCTAGCCGCTAGCCTCTAGCCGCTAGCCTCTAGTCTCTAGCCTCTAGTCTCTAATCTCTAGCCTCTAGCCAAGCCAAGTCTCTAACCTCCAGCCGCTAGCCTCTAGCATCTAGCCAAGCCAAGTCTCTAGTCTCTAGTCTCTAGCCTCTAGCCAAGCCGCCTCTAGCCTCTAACCTCTAGCCTCTAGCCAAGCCATGTCTCTAGCCTTTAGCCAAGCCATGCCTCTAGCCAAGCCATGCCTCTAGCCTCTAGTCTCTAGCCTCTAGCTAAGCCATGCCTCTAGCCTCTAGCCAAGCCATGTCTCTAGCCTCTAGCCAAGCCATGTCTCTAGTCTCTAGTCTCTAGTCAAGCCAAGTCTCTAGCCTCTAGCCCCTAGTCTCTAGCCCCTAGTCTCTAGCCTCTAGCCAAGCCACGTCTCTAGTCTCTAGTCTCTAGCCTCTAGCATCTAGTCTCTAGCCTCTAGCCTCTAGCCTCTAGCCAAGTCTCTAGCCTCTAGCTTCTAGCCTCTAGCCTCTCGCCAAGTCAAGCCTCTAGCCTCTAGCCAAGCCATGCCTCTTGCCTCTAGTCCCTAGCCTCTAGCCTCTAGTCTCTAGTCTCTAGCCTCTAGTCTCTAGCCTCTAGTCTCTAGTCTCTAGTCTCTAGTCTCTAGCCTCTAGCCAAGCCAAGTCTCTAACCTCTAGCCGCTAGCCTCTAGCATCTAGCCTAGTCTCTAGCCTCTAGTCTCTAGCCAAGCTAAGTCTCTAGTCTCTAGCCTCTAGCCAACCCAAGTCTCTAGTCTCCAGTCTCTAGCCTCCAGCCTAGTCTCTAGCCTCTAGTCTCTAGTCTCTAGTCTCTCTAGTCTCTAGTCTCTAGTCTCTAGCCACTAGCCTCTAGTCTCTAGCCCCTAGTCTCTAGCCTCTAGCCAAGCCAAGTTTCTAACCTCCAGCCGCTAGCCTCTAGCATCTAGCATCTAGCCCAGTCTCTAGCCTCTAGCCTCTAGCCAAGCCAAGTCTCTAGTCTCTAGTCTCTAGTCTCTAGCCTCTAGCCTCTAGCTAAGCCAAGTCTCTAGCCTCTCGCCTCTAGCCTCTAGCCTCTAGCCTGAAGCCTCCAGCCTTGTCCTGCCTGCCTGCCAAGCCTAGTCCTTGCCTAGTTCTGGGGTCTGAGCCAGAGGCAAGACCCAGGTACTGGGTCCTTGTCCAGTCTCTGGTTCGGCGTTCAAGCCCGGGCTCCTAGCTCTCTTGTTCAGTCCTGTTCCAGGTTCCAGGTTTTCCTGTCCATGTCTTTGCCATCACCCTGTATCCTAGTCCTGTCCCTAGTACTTCAGTGTCTGTGTCTTGCACTTGGGTCCGTTCCCAGCCTCCCACCTTTTGACATGCACAGGGTCTCACTATGACTATGCAGGGGGCCACATACTGTTAGAACAGATTTGGAGTGGGATGGGGATTTAAAAGTGGCTAGGAATGGAATCTCAGGGTGACCCCAGCAGACAGAACACTGGCATTCAGCTAATCTGTGTTTAGCTTCTCCACTGTAGAGGAGACCACATTGTGAACATCATATGCAGAAGACAGATTGCGTGAATTGCTGCTTCAGCTGGAATGACTGAATCTCTAGTTGGTGGAAGAAAAGATTTGGAAGAGTAAATGTTGCAGCAACTGTCATTGCATGAGAAAGTGCCTTAAGATGGGAAAAGGGAGTGTGGGGGAGGGGAGATAGTTTGTGGGAAAAGAAGAATGGATCAGGTATTCAGTTCTTTCTAAATGTGGAAATGGGAAGAGAAGATGTATCTAGTGGAGATGCAGTAAAGGGCTTTGTTAACAAAGCTAGAGGGGAAGCCATGAAAGAAAACAGCTGAACAAATATTACAGCTAGAGGAACATGTTGGATGGAAATAGGGTCTAACAGGAGGCATGGTGAAGGGAGAATAGTTGAGATAGTAATACGAATTTGTAAGCTTCTCATGGATGCTAGAAGCTGGCCCATCTCCTGAGATGAGGCCAAGAGATACAGCAAAGGAAGGAAAGAGTCAGAGGTTGTCCATATAAAAGTGAGGGCAGGGTAGAAATTGGCAGCTAAAGTAACAGAACGGTTGAATTCAGACTGAGTACAGGAGTAAAATCAATGCATTCATTGATGTACCAGGAAAGGTGTTGAGGGAGTAGGCTTGGGAAAGATTGGAAGAAAGACCGTTCTCCCTCCCCCAAGATATTCCACAAATAATGTGGGCCCATGCAAAGCGTCAATAGTTGGATCTTTGATCTGGCAATAGTATGTAGGGCTGTAGGAGTTGTTCAATGTGAGAACATGTTCAACAAGGTTGTTGGTGTGGGGAGGGAACCAGTTGGGCCGATGCTCCAGAAAGAAGTTGGGGGGGGGGTCCTCGCACCATCCTGATGTGAGATGGAGGTGTAAAGGGATTGTAGGGAATTGGAAACCGTCAAAATGAGGAAGGCATTAGAGGTGTCATGGATATGTGGGAAGGGACAGGACCAGAAAAGAATGGATAGAGAAAAGGTTGGATTAAGTTGGACAAGAGCAGGCTGAAGCAATGGTCTACCAGCAGAGTTCTGCTTGTGGATTTTGGGCAGGAGACAGAGAGGGCTTGGCAGGACTGGACGGTAAGCTTGTAAGCACCAGCTCAGGGGGAGTTCTGAAGGATGAGGCTGCTATCAGTGAATCATTTTCCATGATGCTCTCCATTGAAATGAAATGGAGCTGGCAGATGCTGTAGGGCAGAGAGAGGTGAGCTAGTGAGGCCTGTGTGCAGTAGTAATTACTGCACAGCCCCAAACTCCAACACCTGCCCCTAGATTTGGTGAGTAAACGGCAGTGGTGACAGGTCGCTAGTTTCTGTCAGTAGCAGAGGAAACGCACTAAATGCCCTGGGGATCATGACCGTGCAACAGTTACTCGGAGAAAAGTGGCAAGGTTGAGGGGAGCTGTACACAGTTAACCTCCCAGCAAGCCACCACTCCTGCAACACTAAGTTGTACATGAAAAAAATACACACGAATCAGGCCAAGTTCCAGACTGGCGTTTTTTTTCTGCAGTTCCACCGCACATTTGCTTCCACTTTTCTCAGCACGGGGGATATCACGCGTTGCACAATCCGACTGGGCTGTTCGAATTCAAAGTCACATGGGAGCAGAGATATAAAACTTTCAGCATTCGCTGCTGTCCCTTCAGTTGTTTCTGCAGGGAATCCTTACAGGTCGTGTCCGGACCGGAGAGCGAGGCAGGAGGAGACTCCGAGGTAAGTCGGCGATCCGTAACGGAGTGACTGACAGCCGGCTAGGCACTGACACCTAGTCGGCGGCGGATTTGGACTTGTGGAAACTTTCTCTGGAGCCCTTCCAGCCGGCATTGAGCACAAAACGAAAACTGTTGGGCCGCGGGTGGCGACTGAAACAAAACCAGCCTGTTCCGTGGGTCCATCTGTAAAGTTACCCGAGGGAAGTGGGGGCAGAGGGCCGTAACGTGAGGGAATGGAGGAGAGGGGAAGGGAGTTGTGGAGAAGTGAAACGTAAATTGAGAAAACAGAAAGGAATGTGTGGTGGGGAGAAAGGCAAACAATGGAGACACACGGAGCTTTGCGAATTATAACCAGATTTGTTATCGTTCACTTATATGACGTGAAATATGTTATTTGAGTGGCAATATGACTTGAAATTACGAGAGGAATAGTGTCAAATAAAGGCATAACTAGGTAGTGTTTATGTACCGCTCAGAAATCTGATGACAGAGGGGTGGATGCTGTTTATGAATCGTTGAGTGCAGTTCTTCAGGCTCCTTTCCCTCCTCCCTGGTGGTAGTATTGAGAAGAGGGCAATAGCTAAATGGTGAGAGTCCTTGGTGATACATGCCGCCTTCCTGATGTACTGCCTCTTGAAAACATTCTTGATGGTGGGGAGCGTTGTGGCCTGATGGAACTGGCTGAGTCTGTAACTGTCAGCAGCCTCTTGCAAACCCATGACTTCGTGTCTCCATACCAGAGTATGTGGCAACCTGTCAGACGTTCTCCACAGTAGTCTGTAGAAACTTCCAGGTCTTTGTGACATAGCAAATCTCTTCAAACTGCCGACAAAGTAAGCCACTGCCCTGCCTTCTTTGTGACTGCGCCAGTGTTATCCCAGGAGAGGTCCTCTGAAGTGTTGACTCCAGATGCTTACCCTGTCCACTACTGATCCCTCAATGAGGACTAGTGTGCGTTTTCATGACTTGCCCTTCTTCAACCCCACAATCAATTCCTTGATAAACAAGATGCACAACTGAATGCAAGGTGATATCACCCAACCAGCCAGCCAATCTACCTCATCTGTATGCCTCTTCGTTGCCAATCTGAGGTTCCATCATAACAGTGGTGTCTTTGGCAATTTTATAGACCAGAATTGAGCTGTGCTTAGCCATCAATATCATCAGAGACCCCACCAGCCAGGGCATGCTCTCTTCTCATTGCTGCCATCTGGAAGAAGGTACAGGAGGCTCAGGACTCGCACCACCAGGTTCAGGAACAGTTATTACCCCTCATCCATCAGAAACAGCTATTACCCCTCATCCATCAGGAACAGCTATTACCCCTCATCCAGCAAAACAGTTATTACCCCTCATCCATCAGGAACAGCTATTACCCCTCATCCATCAGGAACAGTTATTACCCCTCATCCATCAAAACAGTTATTACCCCTCATCCATCAGGAACAGCTATTACCCCTCATCCATCAGAAACAGTTATTACCCCTCATCCATCAGAAACAGTTATTACCCCTCATCCATCAGGAACAGCTATTACCCCTCATCCATCAGGAACAGTTATTACCCCTCATCCATCAGGAACAGCTATTACCCCTCATCCATCAGAAACAGTTATTACCCCTCATCCATCAGAAACAGTTATTACCCCTCATCCATCAGGAACAGCTATTACCCCTCATCCATCAGGAACAGTTATTACCCCTCATCCATCAGGAACAGTTATTACCCCTCATCCATCAAAACAGTTATTACCCCTCATCCATCAGGCTTTTGAACCAAAAGGGATAACTTCACTCAGCTTCACTTGCTCCATCACTGAAATGTCCGTGCAGCCTATGAACTTATTTTCAAGTACTCTTCATCTCATGTTCTCGATATTTATTGCTTATTTATTTATTATTATTTGTTGCCTTTTGCCTGGTTGAACAACCAGCTGGTGCAGTCTGTCATTGATTCTATTATGGTTATTATTCTATTAAGGATTTACTGCGCACGCCTGTAAAAAAAAAGAATCTCAGGGTTGTATGTGGTGACACATATGTACCTTAATAATTTCATTTGAGCTTTGTACACACAGATGTGGGTGTAGAGAGATCATGGCGGTGGGCTAAGTGTGCATCCTCTCAGGTGTGCCTGTGTAGGTTGTCAGCAAGGAGGAGATGTTATTACCAGTCTTCACTGACTGGTTTTCCAATAAGGAAGTCGAAAATCTAGTTGCTGAGGGAGGTAGAGAGGCCTAGGTTTTGAAGCTTATTGATTAATACTGAGGAGATGGTGGTGCTGAACACTGAGCTGTAATAGATAAACAGCAGCCTGATTGTGTCTTACTGTCGCCAAGGTGTTCCAAAGCAGAGTGGAGAGCCAGTGAGATTTTGTCTGCTGTAGACTTGTTGTGATAGGATAGGACAATTCAATCTGGTACAGGTTCTTGCTCAGGCGGGAGTGAATGCTAGCTTCTTAAAGCACTTCATCACAGTAGATGTGAGTGTTACAGGTGATGTTCACTGAGGCAGCTCCCTCTGCTCTTCTTGGGTACTGGTATGATTGCTGCTCTTTTGAAGCAGCTGGGAACCTCAAACTGCAGCAACGAGAGGTTTAAGGACTGGGTCTAGAGAGAGGCCCAGAGGGATCTTGTGAGAATTGGGATATCCAAGTTGTCCTGTCTGATTTGTTTTATTTCAGGAGCTTGGCAGCTGAGTTCCTTGCCTCATTCACTGATACACGTAACTCACCACACTGATGTCACTGTCTATCCAGACCACTTGTTTGTATTTAATGTTACTTTTTAATCAGGGTTAAGTGACCTTAAAGTCATGGGTTTTATCTGGACATATCAATTAACATATTAATATCTCCACTGCTTACAGGGTGTGTGGGGGAACTGGGTTTGCTGTTTTTTCTCTGAACTGACTTCCATGGGTTTTCTTTGTTTCATGGCTATCTGGAGAAGACAAATCTCAGAGTTGTACACTACATACATACTTTGATAATAAATGAATCTTTGAACCTGTTTTGAGAATGCTACAGTGTGTTGAGATCCATCAGTGACCACGGACATGATTAATGTACATGGGAACAGTATGCATGTGGTGGGCTGAAGGGCCCATTCCTCAGCTGTATGACTTTCTGACGGTATTAATGTGACAGTCTATTCATACCCATCAGCTTTCAGACTTGTAATGTCTCTCCTGGACATGCCAATCACTGATCCTGCTATGATCAATATGCTTGCTAACTGGTACTGTTGCTGCTTTTCCATGCATTCCACTGAAAAAGAGGTAACATTGGTATTAATATTAACCCTATTGCTGATCACGGATCACTGAGAAATGGGAGGGAAAATGGCAGGTGGAATTTAATGCAGACAAGTGTAAGGTGGTGCACTTTGGGAGGACAAGGTATCAATCTGGGCATCTACAGGTACCCACATTCTCAGGAGTTTATACTGTTATACCCTACTCTTCAAAGAGTAGCTTACTTCTCTGTCTAGTCTGTACGGCAAGATCTAACTGAAGGTTGAGGAATTAATTCTAATTCTTCTTTCTGTCAACACACACAAAATTCTGGAGGAACTCAGCAGGCCAGGCAGCATCTGTGGAAAAGAGTACAGTTGACGTTTCGGGCTGAGACCCTTCAGCAGGACCAAAACATTGACTGTACTCTTTTCCATAGATGATGTCCATCCTGCTGAGTTCTTCCAGCATTTTGTGTGTGTTGCTTGGATTTCCAGCATCAGCAGATTTTCTCGTTTCTTCTTTCTGTCACCCCACCTTTCTGTCATTGCTAACAATCACCAATGCTTTCCAGCATTTATACTGTTTTGCTACTAGTTGACATTATTTGCCCGTGATGTTTTTCAGATACCTTTGCTGGGGCAAAGTAATTCACACAGATGGTCTAAAAGTTTCTACGGAAAGAGATCCCAGTCACCCAAAGTTAATGCTGTGAGACTGACTCTATGAGGCCACAAATATCCCAACTATTGATTGATCATACCTGTGACAAGTTTGATCTGCTAAGTGACAAAATAAGTCTGGTCTGGAAACTTCCTTGATCTCTATCACAATGATGCAAATAACTTAGCTGTAAATGCTTGGTTTGATGTAGGGCAATTAACATGACCCCATTGTTTTACATTTAGCTGATGCAGACCAGAACATCTCATGGTCACTTCACCACATCTCTTGAGCAGCCAGTCACCTACTGTGGGCCAGCAGGCTCTGCTCTGTAGACAGTGTTGTTTGTTTGCAAAGCTCCCCTTTTCACTTCAGACTGATTACTGCTTGTAATGTGCATTTGGAACTGAAGACTAGTTCTTGTTCACAGCAAGAATGTGAGTAAGAAATATTGGTTAGAAGTTTAATAGGCCATTCATTCAGCATTTTCACTTGATGTAATTTGATCATTTCCAAACTTGTTTTATCTCTCTGTACTGTTGTTGGAGGGGAATGGAATTGTCGACACTAAGGTTTTCTTCTTTTCCATTTTTAACTTGTTAGTTTTGCCCAAGTCTTTTAGTTTAGTTGATTAATTCTGTTTTTCTTTGGGGATGGGGTTTGTTTTTGGTTTTGTTTTTTTCTTCTTTTTCATGATTTTTCTTCAGTTTTTTTTTTGATTTGTATTATCCGTTGTCAGTTCTACATGATTGGGAGCTTTGTTAACTTACACTATTTGATTTTACAATTATTTTTCTTAAGTGTAACAATATTTCTCCTACTATTTGTATTATTGCTATGTTTTGTTTCTATACTTCGAAATTAATAAAAAGATTGAAAAAGAAAAAAGAAAAGTTTAACATTGTCACAAACAACTCTGACCCTTTGGAAAGGTCATGCTGCTGTGTTAGAAAGCTGAGGTTGGCAATAAGCCTCTCAGGCACTGGAAAGTGAATATCTATTACATGGTTTATTGAAAAAATCTGAAAACCCTAGATTGGAGAAAGTTAATGAGAGACCGCGCCCCCCTCACGGCTTTTGTAAGTTTCTATCCAAAACTAAAACATGACCAATGCTTAGAAACTAGGAACAAAATTAAAACCAGAAATAAAAACCTTTCAAAGCCTGAATACAGAAACTAGGGTCTGAAAGAAAATTAATGAAGAAGGGGAAACAATCTACTTCTTTTCTGTATTTGAGAATTGTTGTTTTGAAGTTGGATTGCATATATTTTTGTTCTGGTAAATTGATTAGGTCAGCAGTTAATGCCAAGTTACAGTTCACTCAAAAGCTTTACAACTGGAGCATTCTTGCCTTCTGAAAGCATTTGGATCATTTTCCAGCGCTTAAATGATGTTGCAACCTGATCTGTGTGATTCAGACAAACTGCTCCTCACTAAATAGGCGCCAGCAATGACATCATTGTGCTGACTCCCCCACCCCTCAGATGGTCATATACCTGAATCAGGGTAATTCAGACAAGGAGGAATCTGATAGAGACTGAGTCCCCTTGGATCTTGACCACAGAGAGAATCCTGTCCTCTGATTAGCACTAGCATCAGAACAGAGTTGCAGTTATCTGTCCACAGACACCTTGACCTATACCAATCAATACAAAAGCTTAATTAAATAATAGTCAGGGTGACTATCAGCGTATAAACTATCTACTGTTCACACATTGCGAATGAGGGAATTTATCTAATTCTATTTCTAGGATCACAATTCCAGGCAAGGCTAATCCAACTTTCCCAGTTAGATATTAATGCTAAATACATTAATTTATTTAAACAGTTACAATAGGAAAGTAAGGATTGTTTATTGCCAACACTTCTTAGGAGATGTGAAAGCCAGCTGGAAGTCATCGTGTTTTAAGAATATTTGGCATGTTATATAGGGTAATGAATTGACATAATTTACCGCCAAAAGCTCTTCAGAGTGTTACATAGAAACATAGAAACATAGAAAATAGGTGCAGGAGAAGGCCTTTCGGCCCTTTGAGCCTGCACCGCCATTCATTACGATCATGGCTGACCATCCAACTCAGAATCCTGTATCTGCCTTCTCTCCATACCCCCTGATCCCTTTAGCCACAAGGGCCATATCTAACTCCCTCTTAAATATAGCCAATGAACTGGCTTCAACTGTTTCCTGTGGCAGAGAATTCCACAGATTCACCACTCTCTGTGTGAAGCAGTTTTTCCTCATCTCGGTCCTAAAAGACTTCTCCTTTATCCTCAAACTGTGACCCCTCGTTCTGGACTTCCCCAACATTGGGAACAATCTTCCTGCATCTAGTCTGTCCAATCCCTTTAGAATTTTATACGTTTCAATCAGATCCCCCCTCAATCTTCTAAATTCCAGAGAGTATAAGCCTAGTCGATCTAGTCTTTCATATGATGAAAGTCCTGCCATCCCAGGAATCAATCTGGTGTACCTTCTTTGTACCCCCTCTATGGCAAGAGTGTCTTTCCTCAGATTAGGGGACCAAAACTGCACACAATACTCCAGGTGTGGTCTCACCAAGGCCTTGTACAACTGCAGTGGAACCTCCCTGCTCCTGTACTCGAATCCTCTTGCTATGAATGCCAGCATACCATTCGCCTTTTTCACCGCCCGCTGTACCTGCATGCCCACTTTCAATGACTGGTGTATAATGACACCCAGGTCTCGTTGCACCTCCCCTTTTCCTAATCGGCCACCATTCAGATAATAATCTGTTTTCCTGTTCTTGCCACCAAAGTGTATAACCTCACATTTATCCACATTAAATTGCATCTGCCGTGAACTTGCCACTCACCTAACCTATCCAAGTCACCCTGCATCCTCTTAGCATTCTCCTCACAGCTAACACTGCCGTCCAACTTCGTATCATCCGCAAACTTGAAGATGCTGCATTTAATTCCCTCGTCTAAGTCATTAATATATATTGTAAACAACTGGGGTCCCAGCACTGAGCCTTGCTGTACCCCACTAGTCACTGCCTGCCATTCTGAAAAGGTCCCGTTTATTCCTACTCTTTAACCATAGAAACCATAGAAACTACAGCACAGAAACAGGCCTTTTGGCCCTTCTTGGCTGTGCCGAACCATTTTCTGCCTAGTCCCACTGACCTGCACACGGACCATAACCCTCCATACACCTCCCATCCATGTATCTGTCCAATTTATTCTTAAATGTTAAAAAAGAACCCGCATTTACCACCTCGTCTGGCAGCTCACTCCATACTCCCACCACTCTCTGAGTGAAGAAGCCCCCGCTAATGTTCCCTTTAAACTTTTCCCCCTCACCCTTAACCCATGTTTTCTGGTTTTTTTCTCCCCTTGCCTCAGTGGAAAAAGCCTGCTTGCATTCACTCTATCTATACCCATCATAATTTTATATACCGCTATCAAATCTCCCCTCATTCTTCTACGCTCCAGGGAATAAAGTCCTAACCTATTCAACCTTTCTCTGTAACTGAGTTTCTCAAGTTGCGGCAACATCCTTGTAAACCTTCTCTGCACTCTTTCAACCTTATTTATATCCTTCCTGTAATTTGGTGACCAAAACTGAACACAATACTCCAGATTCGGCCTCACCAATGCCTTATACAACCTCATCATAACATTCCAGCTCTTATACTCAATACTTTAATTAATAAAGGCCAATGTACCAAAAGCTCTCTTTATGACCCTATCTACCTGTGACGACACTTTTAGGGAATTTTGTATCTGTATTCCCAGATCCCTCTGTTCCACTGCACTCCTCAGTGCCTTACCATTAACCTTGCATGTTCTAAGTTGGTTTGTCCTTCCAACGTGCAATACCTCACACTTGTCAGTATTAAACTCCATCTGCCATTTTTCAGCCCATTTTTCCAGCTGGTCCAAGTCCCTCTGCAGGCTCTGAAAACCTTCCTCACTATCTACTACACCTCCAATCTTTGTATCATCAGCAAACTTGCTGATCCAATTTACCACATTATCATCCAGATCATTGATATAGATGACAAATAACAATGGACCCAGCACTGATCCCTGTGGCACACCACTAGTCACAGGCCTCCACTCAGAGAAGCAATTCTCTACCACCACTCTCTGGCTTCTTCCATCGAGCCAATGTCTAATCCAATTTACCACCTCTCCATGTATACCTAGCGACTGAATTTTCCTAAATAACCTCCCATGCGGGACCTTGTCAAAGGCCTTACTGAAGTCCATGTAGACAATATCCACTGCCTTCCCTTCATCCACTTTCCTGGTAACCTCCTCGAAAAACTCCAATAGATTGGTCAAACATGACCTACCACGCACAAAGCCATGTTGACTCTCCCTAATAAGTCCCTGTCTATCCAAATGCTTGTAGATTCTGTCTCTTAGTACTCCCTCCAATAACTTACCTACTACCGATGTTAAATTTACTGGCCTATAATTTCCCAGATTACTTTTCAATCCTTTTTTAAACAACGGAAGAACATGAGCCACTCTCCAATCATCCGGCACCTCACCTGTAGACAGCGACATTTTAAATATTTCAGCCAGGGCCCCTGCAATTTCAACACTAGTCTCCTTCAAGGTCCGAGGGAACACTCTGTCAGGTCCCGGGGATTTAGCCACTTTAATTTTCCTCAAGACAGCAAGGACCTCCTCCTTTTCGATCTCTACAGTTTCCATGATCTCACTACTTGTTTCCCTTAATTTCATAGACTTCATGCCAGTTTCCTTAGTAAATACAGACGCAAAAAACCTATTTAAGATCTCCCCCATTTCCTTTGGTTCCGCACATAGCCGACCACTCTGATCTTCAAGAGGACCAATTTTATCCCTTACAATCCTTTTGCTCTTAATATGCCTGTAAAAGCTCTTTGGATTATCCTTCACTTTGACTGCCAAGGTCACCTCAAGTCTTCTTTTAGCCCTCCTGATTCCTTTCTTAAGTATTTTCTTACACTTCTTATACTCCTCAAGCACCTGATTTACTCCCTGTTTCCTATACATTTCATACAACTCCCTCTTCTTCTTTATCAGAGTTGCAATATCCCTTGAGAACCAAGGTTCCTTATTCCTATTCACTTTGCCTTTAATCCCGACAGGAACATACAAACTCTGCACTCTCAAAATTTCCCCTTTGAAGGCTTCCCACCTACCAATCACATCGTTGCTTCCTGTCTGCCAACCAATTCTCTATCCACATCAATACCATTCCCCCAATGCCGTGTGCTTTAAGTTTGCACACTTATCTCCTGTGTGGGACCTTGTCAAAAGCCTTTTGAGAATCCAAATATACCACATCCACTGGTTCTCCCCTATCCACTCTACTAGTTACATTCCAGTGTTGCACTGGAATGGGGAGGAATCAATCTTTGCTGCATCCCTTCTATCACAAGTATATTCTTGGACAAGGAGAGTAGACATCAAAATTCCAGATGTAGCTTCATCAGAGGTCTATTATTGGAAAAAAAGACACCTCTACCCTTGTCTTCTTTGCCTCTTTTAGTGAAGGTAAACATTCCATTAATTCTTCAATTGTTCAGTGTAACAGTGACTTGTGTATACGGACACCCTAGTTGCAGTGAGTCTGCTGTGAGCTGGATTCGCTGCTGACCTCCACTACTGTCTGTCTGGAGTTTCCGCACCAACCTGCAGACTGGTACGTTATTTGACTGCCATATCACCCCTGTTGTGCTGGTGAGAGGGAAAATCTGGGGGAGGTTGATGAGAATGTGCGAAGAATAAATGGCAATTGTCGTAATCATTATGCCATAATGGATGTTTGATGATCGGAGAAGAGTCAATGCGATGAAGGGCCATGAGCACCACCGTGTGTTAGAACTTCCAGCACTGAAAGCAAATGCAACACTTTCAGATAAACCTTTTCTTCATGGGGTTGGCTATACCGATACAGATATCTCAATGGAGTAGCAGCTGGATTTTAAAGTAAGTTTTGCTTCATTTTGTCTGCAGCCTATCACATGTTCCCTCTGTTCTCTTCATCCTTTCCTGTAACTTATACACACTTGTTTACTCTCCTCTGTTCTGAGTCTGGGTCTTGACACAAATCATCCACTCGGGCACTGTCTGATCTGTACAGCACCTCCAGCAGTCTACAGTGAAGATAGTGGCACAGCAGTTAAGTTACCAGACGACCAATCAGAGACCCAGAAGAACAACTGAGTAATGTGAGCTCAAATCCCACCACGGCAACTGTGGAATTTCAATTCAGTTAATAATTTGGAATTTGCAGGGTAAAAATTTACACCAACTAATTTAAATAAGGATAATCATGAAAACCACCAGATTGTTTAGCTCACTGATAACTTTCAGTGGTCCTAATTGGCCAATCTTACCTGGTCTGGCCTATTTTTGGTTGCAGACCCACACCAGGTGGGCCTCTGAACAGGGTGAGGAGAGCAGACTCCACAGATACAAAGAAGGATCTGGGCACCGAATGCAGACAGAGTAAAATCACACCCAGCTCAATGCTTGTCTCTCAAACATCTGGGGACAGCTTTTTAAATTGGGAGAACTGTCATGGAGACTAGTTGAGGAACAGTCTGAAGTCGTTGTAATCACAGAAACATACCTTGCAAACATTATGCTAGCCTCCTCCCTTGCCTTATCCTGTCCACATGGCTGGACAGTGAGTAGTGCAGAAGGACAAGCTGATATATCACCCATACCTAGAAAGGACAAGTTGCAGGCCTGGCCAGTCTGCAACACATGGCCTTTCATTTGATCCGTTCAGTATGGGAACCGAGCCATCTCGCATCCAATGGATCAGATCATCGCTCTGCACTCCTACCACATCTAGTTGGGAATGGTAATGGACAGTTCAATAACTAACATGTAGAGTGGGCTCCAGGAACATCTCTGTGGACCAGTGCATTAGTGCCAAAGGAAGGCTGAAGGGCTCATATCCATGTTCAGCCAGAAACGGGTAATCAATATTGACCTCCCCGAGATCTCCGCCATTACGGAAACTAGTCTTTGGACAATTCAATTCTCCACAAGTAATAAGAAACAGCTGAGATTACTGGGTACAGTGAGGCTCTGGGAGCAGATGACATCCCAGCTGTAGTTCTGAAGACCTGCACTCAAGAGCAAGCTGCGACTGTAGCCAAGCAGTTCCAGAACAGCTGCCAAACTGGCATTTGCTGGACAATGTGGAAAACTGTTCAGGAATATCGTATTCACAAAAATCAGGACAAATCCAATTGGTCTAATTACCGTTGAATTAGATTTCTCTCAATTTTCTGCAAAGTAATGGAGGGTGTTTTTAACATACCATAAGCTAATGCACAGTTTGATTTTTGCTAGGATTGTTTGGCTGCAGTTCTCACTGCAGCCTTTAGTCCTAATGTGGACCAAAGAGATGATTTCCAGACTTCAGATAATATTGATAATCTGTGACATCAAGTAGCATTTTACCAAGTGTGGCATCAAGGTACCCTGTTAAAACTGAAGACAGTAGGCATCAGTAATTGTCGAAGGTTAATCATCCCAGCTCCAAGTCATGACTGCAGGAGTTTATCAGGGCAGTAAACCAGGTCCAATCATCTTCAGTTGCTTCACCTATAACCTTCCTTCCATCATTCGGACAGACATGGGGATGTGTGTTAATGGTTATACAATGGTTACTTCCATTTGAAACTTTGCAAAATTGAAGCTATCTGTTTCTGCATTGAGCAATTCCAAGACAACATTCAGACATGGCCTGATAATGGAATGCTAGGTAAGAACCAACTCCAACCCATCACCAATACCATTCCGTCATCTACAATGTGAGTGATGGAATGTTCTCCACATGCCTGATGTGCAGCACTAATGACCCTCAAGGAACTTGGCATCATTGAGAACAAAGCAGCCATATTGATTGGTGATCCTTCAATGAACCTAAACATCCATTCTCTCTGTCAGTGGTACACAATGGCTGCAGTGCAGACCATCTACAAAATGCACTCCAGTGATTGGCCCAGGCACCATGATCTCTAACACCCAGAAGCACAAGGGCAGCAGGGCACATGGACAACCTGCAAGTTCCCCTCCAAGTCACATGCACCTTCTTAACTGGGAAGACATTCCCGATCCTTTACTGCCAAGAATTCTGTAGAGTTTGGGAGTTTCTTCTAAAGGAAGATTGCAGCAGTTCAAGAAGGTAGTTCACCATCACCTTCTCAAGGGTGTTTGGGGTTGGCCACAAATATTGGCCCTGCCAGTGACAACCAGATCCTGAAAATAAACAAGAAAAAAAACTTCATTGACAATGTCCGTACATCTACGTTGATACTGCCCAAGCCTATGATTATCTTCCATCATACCCTTCCTAATAGATCCTAGCACTTTATCTAGTACTGAGGTCCTCAAATTGTCTAATTTTTACTAACCAACAACAGTATTTCATGTGTAAACCATCAGATAAAAAGCACCTTTTCTCATCAGGCCACCAGCACATTCTCACAACTTTGGATCTTTATCTGTTCCTTATGCACTGGGTGGAGGGATGATAGTGGTGCATCTGTCCCAGCCCGCTGAAACCAGTCCTTATCTGTTGATTGCTGAGTACGTTGGCACAGTCTATATCTTGTGTATGAAAACATTTTCATCTTGACCTCCATGACCTAGTTTGCATCTTCCTTACTGCCTTCATTTTATGGCTACAAGATTTTATCTTAAACAAATATATTTACCAATTATTTCTGACTTAAAAAGTAAATTGTACAATATAGTTACTCCTCAGAATCATGCAATCATTTCTTTTCTCTGGTTGCTTATGTGAAGCACTGTAATACCCAATGGATCATTATTAACTCAGGAATTTGACTTCACCCTTCTTGGGCAGGAGGTATCCTGTGTAGGATGATATTATGCTGTGTGAACTTGGTGTGGGATGGGGGGTGGTGTTCAATGTTCTGGGACGCTTACCATTGGCCACTCCCATGAGAGTCAGCTGATTTCCAGAATACTGACCTGTAAGTCCTGCAATGTAAACAAAATACCCATACCTTGTGCCTCTTGTATTTATTATCTCCCACCCCTAATGACATAAAGAGCACTACAGAACACCATCAGGTCCTTCAACCCCACTGAAACGTGCCAACCATAGCATCCTCCCTACTCGTCCCAGTGGCCCTTCCCTGCCATGTACCTATGCAAATGTCTCTTAAATATTGCAACATCCCCCAGCAGCACAGTCCAGGTACTCATTACCCTCTGCAAAGAAGTTACCTCTTGGGTCTCTTTCAAATCTCTTCCCTTGTATCTGTGCCAGCTTGTTTTGCTGTCTAGTTCTCCCCAGTCCTTGGAAGAAGACAATGGCCATTCACTTTATCCATACCTTTCATGGTTTTATAAAGTTATGTAAGGCCACCTCTCATTCTCCTGTGCTCCAAGGAATGAAGATCCAGCTTGACCAACCTCTTCTTATAATCAGGCCCTCTAATACAGGAAGAATCCTTGTAAGTATCTAATACACCCTCTCCAGCTTGATGATATCTTGCCAAAAACAAGATGGCCAAAACTATACACAGTACCACAGGGGTGATCTCACCAACAACTTGTTTCACTGCAACATAACGTCCCTGCTCCTGAACTTGATGCCCTGCCTGATGAATGCCGGCATGCTAAATGCCTCCTTCACCACCATGTTTACTTGTGTGGCCACTCTCAGCGAACTGTGCCCTTGTACTCTCAGGTCCCTCTGTTCCACAACACTTGTTATTGCCCTGCCATTCACTGTATAGGTCCTACTCCCGATAGTTGTCCAAAATGTATCACCTCAAGTTGAAATCCATAGCTACACTCTCACCTCACCCTTAAGCCCAATCCTCCAAGTAAAAAGTGCAAGTGTGGTCTTTTACCTCCCAAATCCTCAAATGCTGCTGTTTTGTCTCCTTCCAAATCACCCAATTTCACCCTTTCTTCACTAAGTAATGGTCATTTAGCCCCAACCCTAGGTCGTGGGATTGCAATCTTCCAAAGCTGGTCTCACAAGGGGAGAATGGGCCAGGGTAGTGAAAATGTGCATTGCTTCTCTGTTGTGACTTAAGCCTTGTACCTTGGTGCCAACTGGATTATGAAGCAGCGGATCAATGAGAAGATCCGTCATTATTGCCAATAATGACCTGTTGTACTTATTTCCCAGTTATCTTGTTACTTGTACCAGTACATCTAGTTTCCTAGTTTAAGATTTCTGAGCCAGTTAACAGATAGCCATTTCCAAATATTATGACCAATACAGTTCAAAATGGGGCAAGTCAGCAAGTGCCATTCCTTGGCATTTTTGCGGTGTGGATGCTGTTTGCCTCTTAGCAGCCATGCCTGAATGTTGGTTTGTACAGACATACTGTAGGTTACTTTATTAGCCGCGTTGCTAATGCACTGACCATTGTACAATCGTTGGTGAACATTCCCACTTCTGACCTTATGACAGAAAGATGATCACTGATGGAACAGTTGAAAAGGAGACTGTCCTGAGGAATGGCTGTTTTGGGGCTAAATGAAACAGTAGCACAGCTAGTAGAACTGTTTCTTTATAGCTCCAACACAGGTTTTGTCATAGAAACATAGAAAAACTACAGCACAATACAGGCCCTTCAGCCCACAATGCTGTGCAGAACATGTGCTCACCTTAGAAATTACCGAGAGTTACCCATAGCCCTCTATTTTTCTAAGCTCCATGTGCCTATCCAGGAGTCTCTTAAAAGACCCTGTCGTACCTGCCTCCACCACCGTCACCGGCAGCCCATTCCACACACTCACCACAACGTGACCTGTTGTGTTATCTGTATGGAGTCTGCATGTTCGCTCTGTGGCCACGTGGGTTTCCTTCAGGTCCTCTGGTTTCCTCTTGCATCCCAATTCCTTGTCAGTTGACAGATTAATTGGTTACCGCACATTACCACAAGTATCTAGGTGAATGGCAGAACCCGTCAGTTGGCAATCCCCTGTAGAGGGAATAAACTGTCAACATTTTTGGCAGAAATCCTTCATCAAGGATGAGAATCACTGGCAAAACACAAATGCTGGAGGAACTGAGCAGGGCAGTCAGCAGCTTCTCGTTTCTTACCCCTTCCTTTCCAGTCCTGATGAAGGGTCTCGGCCCTAGAAGTCGATAGATGCTGCCCAACTTGCCGAGTTCCTTCAGCATTGTGTGTGTGTGTGTGTGTGTGTGTGTGTGTGTGTGTGTGTGTTGCTGAAGATTTCCAACATGTGTCTGAGGGGAGTATAAAATGGGATTAGTGTAGGATTAATGTAAATGGGTTGGTGCAGGGTTGGTGGGCTGAAGGACCCATTTCTGTGCTGTAAGTATGGTTAAGATTGAGATGTTGGTCTTTGGTTCATTTGATTTGCTTTAGTGTTGCTTCTCTGAGATGGTAATTACACCTGATTGTGCCTCGGTGGCATTGTGTTCACGATCCCAGGAAGAGAGAGGGCCATTGTCGAGCTGCACAGATTTCGCTGACGGGAAACCGCCCAACATCAGACATCCACTGCTTGCAGACTTTCTAACCGGGAGGGAGGGAGTGTGACTGCATATTAATAAACCATGAATTCCAGTGTGTGAACCAGCAACTGTCGGCTGTTCTTCCTGTTGACAGAGCCGCGTTTCCAGGAATGGGGAGCTTTGAGAGAACAGCAAAAGTGAATTGTGTTGTGTTTTTCCGTTATCAGGTGAGCTATCATGAAGGCCATTCTCCTTTCGGTGACCTTGCTTGCAGTGCTTCTGGCAGTGGTTGCCGCCTCCTCGATTGATCCAGCGCTGAATGAGGACTGGGAGAAGTGGAAGCTGTTGCACGAGAAGCAGTATACAGAGGTGAGGCCATGAAGCAGCAGCCACACTTTGTGTGCTTCAGTAGGTAGATTGACTGTCAATCCAAATGAACTGTTAAAACTTGCATTTCCATAGCACCTTTCAGAACCTCTGGCATTGCGAAATTCTTCATGCCGTACTCCAGTGACCAGGGTTTGAGCCTGACCTTGGGTGTCATACATGCAGGGCGTGCATGTTCTCTCCGTGACTGCATGGACTTTCGTTGGTGCTTCAGTTTCTTCCCATTTTCTGGCATCACGCTGGATGGCAGGGCAATTGGCCGCTATGAATTCTCCCATTGTGCAGGCAAGAGACAGAAGAGTCAAAGGGAGAGATGGGTTTGTGAGGGAGAATAAGATAGAGGGCTACAGTGTGAATAAGGAGAGAGGGTGGGACCAATGTGATTACTTTTGTTGGGATCTAGCAAGGGCCCACGTGGGCTGAATGGCCTCCTTGTGTGTCATGTTAACCAGGTAGCAAATACTGTTGACCAGCAGAGCGCAAATAGGAAATTGCCAGCAAGACCTGGGAACAAATATCTTTGCTCCAGACACTAATTTGTGGGTGGGGCTGGGTAGGTATCAGCAATACAGGAAAACCAGCCTGATGTTCTGCAGAATATTGCTGTGGATCTTCTTATCGCCCGGCAGAGAAGTTGGGGTGTCACCCTGCAGTAGCCACCTCTGGCATCGTGGCACCGTGAACCTGTCAGCCCATGTGAGAAGGTCTGAGAATGATACCGCAATCTACAGAGCCTCGGTGACCCCTAAATTCCGTCACACAGAGTCATGAGAAAAGAGTAAGGCATCTGGGAGATGACTGGTCAGATCTAAAGTAACTTCAACTTTGTATGACACAGAAGTATATAAAGTACACAGTATCCTACAGACTTGGTGACTCTTGATTAAGGCTCTTGGCCTGAAACATAAACTGCTTATTTCCCTCCACAACCCTAACCAGCTGAGTTCTTCTAGCATTTTGTGTGTTACTAGTGATTCCAGGGCCTGGGTATGCAGCAGTACTAAATGTAAGAACCTTATGAAACAGAGGCAGAAGTAGGATATTTGGTTCTACCTGGCTGGTCTTTCACCTTTCGACTCCATCTGTATAGATGGCACACAGTTTTCAATGTATCTCGATGCCTGTGGCTATAGTAGTCCAATGACCATCTCTGGGACCTGTGGCCTGAAGAGTTTAGGCTACAGTACAACCTTGCTCTGCAGACAGCAGCTCACCCTGAAACCTTGCTAGCTGATCCTCATTGGTGTGTGAGAGCCTGCCTGATCCGACTTTGAAAAAAATGATCAGTTGTTGTGTTGGGTGTTCCTTATAAATTAAAAAAAAAGTGCTCTCATTTGACTCAGGGGGGCAGTGTGTATGGCCTGCTCTGAGCCGGGGGGAGTGGGGGGAGTGTGTATGGCCTGTCCTGAGTAGGGGGAGTGGAGTGTGTATGGCCTGTCCCGAGTAGAGGGGGCAGTGTACATGGCCTGTCCCGAACGGGGGGGGGGGGCGGGGGGTGTGTATGGCCTGTCCCGAGCAGTGGGGGGGAATGTATATGGCCTGTCCCGAGTAGAGGGGGGAGTGTGTATGGCCTGTCCCGAGTAGAGGGGGGAGTGTGTATGGCCTGTCCTGAGTAGGGGGGGGGTGGAGTGTGTATGGCCTGTCCCGAGTAGAGGGGGGAGTGTGTATGGCCTGTCCCAAGTAGAGGGGGGAGTATGTATGGCCTGTCCCAAGTAGAGGGGGGAGTATGTATGGCCTGTCCTGAGTAGAGGGGGGAGTGTGTATGGCCTGTCTCGAGCAGTGGGGGGAATGTGTATGGCCTGTCCCGAGTAGAGGGGGGTGTGTATGGCCTGTCCTGAGTAGAGGGGGTGGAGTGTGTATGGCCTGTCCCGAGTAGAGGGGGGAGTGTGTATGACCTGTCCCGAGTAGGGGGGGGAGTGTGTATGGCCTGTCCCGAGCAGTGGGGGGAATGTGTATGGCCTGTCCCGAGTAGAGGGGGGAGTGTGTATGGCCTGTCCCGAGTAGAGGGGGGAGTGTGTATGGCCTGTCCTGAGTAGAGGGGGCAGTGTGCATGGCCTGTCCCGAGTTGGGGGGGGGGAGTGTGTATGGCCTGTCCCGAGTAGAGGGGGGAGTATGTATGGCCTGTCCTGAGTAGAGGGGGCAGTGTGCATGGCCTGTCCCGAGCGGGGTGGGGGGGAGTGTGTATGGCCTGTCCTGAGTAGAGGGGGCAGTGTGCATGGCCTGTCCCGAAAGGGGGGGGGGGAGTGTGTATGGCCTGTCCCGAGTAGGGGGGGGGAGTGTGTATGGCCTGTCCCGAGTTGGGGGGGGCAGTGTGCATGGCCTGTCCCGAGCAGAGGGGGGAGTGTGTATAGCCTGTCCCGAGTAAGGGGGGGAGTGTGCATGGCCTGTCCCGAGCAGAGGGGGGAGTGTGTATAGCCTGTCCCGAGTAAGGGGGGGGAGTGTGTATGGCCTGTCCCGAGCAGAGGGGGGAGTGTGTATGGCCTGTCCCGAGTCGGGGGCTCCATGTACTGGTGGGCTTGGGGAGAGAACACAAAGGCAGCTGGAACTGAACCAATCAGTGGGTCTCCAGATGTATAACTGGTGGAGGAGCTACTCCATCCCAGCCTGATGGAACCTGACCATAAGGGTCAAGCTAAGATCAAGTATCAAATATAAAAAAAATTCCTTTGGGTTTACTGGATTTGTGTTTGGGTTTGATTCGATACCTGAGCAGCCCTCTAACACATTCGTAGGAACAATGGTTGTTTGTCAAATGGCAGCTTCCTGCCCAGAATGCAGTTTGCACGAGTTACACACTATTCTTTAGAGATGTGCTGGTTCCACCGCACTGCACCACACCACACCAAGGACTCTGCCAGCCTTCATCCATTTTTGTAGGGTGCATTCCTATCCCTTCCCTGGATATGCGAAGATACCAAAGCCTGACCTCATCACTGTCTGGAGATGGAAGTTTTTCAGTTAGGTTTGTCAGTGTTAAATTGCACCCTTAATTCAAGCCCCATCACCATCTTGCAGGTCTGCATGGATTATTGCTCAAACAACCATCTTTTCATGCCCTGCTTTGTAAAGGTTAGTGCAAAGAAACCGATGAATTGGGAGCAGGAGTGGGCCACTTGGCCCTCTCATTTGCGCTGCCATTTAGTGAGATCAGGGCGGATCTGAGTAACCTCAACCTTGAGGTGACATTTCATCCTACACATTCATAATGGGTCTATCAAGCTCTGCTTCCACTGCCCATTGAGGAAGAGGGTTCCAAGCAGTCTCAAAAGGTTTGTCTCGGCTATCCCCTGTGAGCCTGAGTCAGAGGCCCAGTGGCACGTCCGGAAGTTGGAGGCCCGATGTCTGCAAGTCTGGGCCAGAGACTGTAGGTTGTCTGTGTCTGTCTGCGTGTGTGTGTGCAGAAAGGAGGAAAGGGGGTTGTTGTTTTGTTTTGTTGTTCTGTATAGTTGTTGCTCGTGTTGTGCTGCTGAAGTTTTGTGGGCAACACTTGCTGGCTGCTCACAGCACATCCTCAGGGTGTGTTGGTTGTCAAAGCAAATGACGCATTTCACTGTATGCTTCAATGTCCACGTGATAAATAAATTAATCTGAATCCTTTTCGAGTGATAGCTTATTCTTGAATAGTGACGCCTAGTCCTAGATTTCTAAAAGTGAAGAATGATGAGTATTCATGGAAAACTTGTATCCTTTGGTTAGAATATTTTTTCCACAAAGGGAAAGAGGGTGTGGCACAATGCTTTACAATGCCAGCGACTGGATTCAACTTCCACTGCTGTCTGTAAGGAGTTTGTTCATTATCCCTGTGACTGCGTGGGTTTCCTCTTGCAGTCTGAAGGTGAACAGATGGGTCAGTTGGGTGTAATTAGGTGCCATGGGCTTATAGGACCAGAAGGCCCTGTTACTGTACTGTATCTCTAAATATTATCAAACCTTTTCATGAATGAGGTCCAGGAATAACTGAAAACTTACAAGGCATAATGCATGACGCTGTATTGTTGGGTGACGATGATGATCTGTGGAAGTGACAAGCATATTCTTATCTCCAAGTACAGAAAGCTCCCCAAGAGATGTTGCTTCATCAGCAGAACTCTGTTTCTTTATTGTCCTTCAGGAAGAAGAAATTGTTCGGAGAATGGTGTGGGAGAAAAACTTCAGGTTTATTGAATATCACAACCTGGAATACATGAAGGGAAAACACACCTATGATCTTAAGATGAACCATTTTGGAGACCTGGTAAGTGAGAAGTCCTTAATGTGAAGAAAACATTTGAACTGAGGCTTAGAGTTGGGTAATATGAATGAATGGGCTCCTGTGCTACTACACAGTGGCATGCAAGTGGTTTTTGAGAATATTGTCAAGCCTGGTGACAACTTGATGAAGTTAAGTTTTGACTATCCGCATCTGTTGACTGAGTGTTGTTTCCTAAAGCTGACTTTTAAGATCCGGAGAGGTGAGAACAGATTGATTTTACTTGGGATGGTTGCTACATGCAACCAAGCACAAAAGGGTCAAAGAATAATACTGTCCTCTTGCGGGGGGGGGGGGCGGGGGGCAGGGAGGAAATACACCATCAAAAAGAGCAATGATATTAATTGAGGTGGCTTTCTGGACTAGTCTGTTGAGGAATCAATTGGTGAGCAGGCCATTTTGCACTTCAGTAAAGAATTCATTAGTGATCTGTTTGTGCAAAGCCTTTGGAGAGGAAAGACCATAACATGATAGAATTCCTTACTAAAACAGAACGTGATTTGGTGGATTTTAAAATCAGGATCCAGGCTGGCTATGAGACTGAGAAACATTAATCATTGAGTTAACGGCAGATCAGCAGTTATGTACATTTAAGGAGCAAGTGGATGAATTCCAGTGAGTTTTAATTACTGAGGCACATAGAATAGAGTGGGTCGCTCAGCTGTGGCTAACAAGTGAAATTGTATATGAAGGAATATATTGTGACACAAGAGACTGTAGATGTTGAAATTAGAGCAACAAACAATCTGTCGGACAAACTTAGCGGGTTGAGTAGCATTTGCGGTCGATGTTTCAGGTTGTTGAAAATGGAGGGCATCTTGTGGCTAATTTTCTGTATTTTGGAAGTTCTTTGATTTATCCTTCTTTTGTTTGATGCTCACTCACTTACCTTTCAGACCCTGGAGGAGTTCAACAAGCTTATGAATGGCTTCCGTCTGCCCAAATCCAGGAACTCAACAGAGCACCTTTTAAAGTTTCGGGAATCAGTTGAGATTCCACAGGAAATTGACTGGCGTGAAAAAGGATATGTCACTCCTGTGAAAAATCAGGTAAAAGAGTTTTGCCTAAAGAGAAAAGTTAGGGGAAAACTTCCTTATTTGAACAGCACTGGTAGAGGTGGTGCTGGAGTGTATTCATCTGGGTAGATCCAGTGAGGCTGGGATTAGACTCAGGCCCCAGGGAATCAGGAACCAATTTTAACCCACCCCCAGTTTTATTTTACTTGAGTCAGTTTGGTGGGATGATAAATGGGTTAGCGCCCAATAGTAATTTCATCCCATTGTTTTCTTCCTGACAAAACTATCAGTTTCTTCAGTGATTTATGGTGTCAGAGGGCTTCAAACTGTGAGTACTTACCAACCTATTTAGAATACCACAGTAAGTATGTGATGCTGAGTCTTTACAAGGCACTGATGAGGTCTCACCTTGAGTATTGTGAACAGTTTTGGGCCCCTCATCTTAGAATAGATGTGCTGGCATTGGAGAGGGTCCAGAGGAGGTTCACAAGGATGGTTCCAGGAAGGAAGGTTATCGTACGAGGAATATTTGATGGCTCTGGGTCTATACTCACTGGAATTCAGAAGGATGGGGGGGAATCTCATTGAAACCTTTCGAATGTTGAAAGACCTAGGCAGAGTAGATGTGGAAAGCATGTTTCCCATGGTGGGGGAGTCTAGGACAAGAAGGTACAGCTTCAGGATAGAGGGGCGCCCTTTCAAAACGGAGATGTGGAGAAATTTCTTTAGCCAAAGGGTGGTGAATTTGTGGAATTTGTTGCCACGTGCAGCCGTGGAGGCCAGGTTGTTGGGTGTATTTAAGGCAGAGATTGATAGGTCCTTAATTGGACATGGCATCAAAGGTTACGGGAGGAAGGCTGGGAACTGGGGTTGAGGAGGAGAAAAATAAAGGATCAGCCATGATTTAATGGCAGAGTAGACTTGATGGGCCAGATGGCTTAATTCTGCTTCTATGTCTTATGGTCTTATACTGCCTGTTATGCTGCTGGCGTTTAGGGCAGCAATAAAGGTCCTCCATCTCTGACAATGTTCGGGGCTTCCTTCATCGTGTCAGTAGCTTCCTCTCTGTTTTCACTACTGTGAGTCACGCAAGTCCTGGGTGGAGACTGAGGAGTCCCATCGCACTCAGATGTCGAAGGGTTCTTCATTACTACTTCCCTAACAGTTCTCTTTGACCAGTCAGGCTGTTAGCCCTGAGCTGAACCCCCGAACCTGGAGGACTGGTGGACCACTCTTATTCTGACCTGTTTGGCATGGATGACCCTACAAAGAGCCAAAGCATCAAGCCCTGACTCCAGCCAGCATAGCTTTCTTTGTCATTGAGCCACACAAACCCTGCACCTAGGCTGTGGTCCTCTTGGAGGTCAAACAGTGAGTAGCAGCAGGATAATCTCTCACAAGGGTTGACACTGTACATAGAACATAGTCAAGGTCAAAGCTGAGTTTAATTTTAAATGCACAATTACAATGAAAACTTACTTACAGCAGCAACACAGGCATGTAACATCACATCAGCATCATTCACAAGAAAAACAAACAAATAAACACCAGTTTTACAAGAAATAACATGAGTAGAACAGAAAGTCAATTTTAGTGCAAAATGATCAGACTGGTAATAATCTTGCTTAAATGAAACGGTTATTTGGGTTTACCCAGTGGTTCAAGAAATTAATGGTTGAAGGGAAGTAGTTGTTCTTTAACCTGGTGGTGTGGGACTTCAGGCTAGAAAAGTACAGCACAGGAACAGGACTTTCAGCCCATCATGTGTGTGCTGACCATGATATCAATCTAACTAACCCCATTTGTCTGCACATGCCTGAGAACTAAAGACCTGATCAACTGGCTGGAGTGTTCACTGAGATCTTTAACCTCTCGACTCGGCAGTCTGCTTTATGAAAGTTTCAATTACGGCAGTGCCCAAAGGAACGTCATAACCTGCCTCAACGATCGTCATCCTGTAGCACTTGCATTCGCAGTGACGAGGAGTTTCGAGAGGCTGGTGATGAAGCATATCAACTCCTGCCTGAGAAGTGACTTGGATCCCCTCCAATTCGCCTGCTGGCACAACAGGTCCTCGGCAGATGTAATTTCATTCTCTTCACAAATCGTTCCGATGCTACCCTCACTGGTGCATGGCACAGGTAGCGATTCAGAAATTACTACCCTGGAGGTCCTGCTTCTCAGATTGCTGTCTAGCTCTCTCTTAAGGACCGCTTTGCTTCTCCTTCCTATGCCACTGGTACTAATATGTACCATGATATCTGGCTGCTGTCCCTTTCCCTTCAAAATGCTGCGGACGCAATCTGAGACATCCCTGACCCTGGCACCTGGGAAGCAACCTGCCATCCAGGTGTCCCATTCATGTCCATAGAATCTTCTATCTGTTCGTCTGACTAATGAGATCTGTATCACTACCACTCCCACTCCCCTCTTCTCCATCTTTCCCTTCTGCTCAGTACCAGTAACCAGGTCTCTGTGGCATTCCCCTGGGAAGACATCCCCCAGAGAAGACATCCCCCAGAACAGTATCCAAAACTGTATATTTATTATTGGGGGGAATGGCCACAGGGGTGATCTGTGCTAACTGATTATTCACCTTTCCATCCCTTCTCCTGACAGGCACCCAGCTAACCGCCTCCTGCAACTTGGGGGTGACTACTTCACTGTCACTCCAATCGATGATCTCGTTGTCCTGTACAAGCCGAAGGTCGTCTAGCTGTTACTCCAGATCCTAAGACGGTCTTCAAGGAGTTGCAGCCAGATGCACTTCACACAGATTTAGTTCCCTGGGAGACTCTGGGTTTCCCAGGCCCTCCAACATCCAGCATGAAGAACACACAATAGCCACTAAAACTACACTAAGTACCCCTGACATAGTAAGACAAAAGGGAAGCTTAACAGAAACTTACCTGGAAAACTTATCCAGAGCCAACACCACTTCTGAGCTGAACCCACCTTTGAGCCCAGGCCTGAAACTTCCACTCTCACCACTGGCCTACTTCCAACAATGGCCGCTCTGCTTGTCTCTTCTGTACATTTATTTACTCTTCTCTGCACTGCGCCACACCACTGATAGAGCTGCTGAGATGACACGGAACACCCGCGAAGCTCCCCTTTTAAACAAACGCCGCTGACCTGAGACGAACCTCCTCTCACCACTGATTGGGTGTTGGAATGATACCCAGAAATTGCTCACCTTTTCCACTTCTGATCCTCCGATGAGGACTGGCGTGTGTTTGCTTGTCTTACCCTTTCTGAAGCCCACAATCAATTCTTTATTCTTACTGGCATTGAGTGCAAGGTTGTTACGGCGACACCACTCAATCAGCTGACATATCTGATTCAAGAATTTTGATGGCAGTGGGGAAGAAGCTGTTGTTCAATCCTGAGGTGGGAACTTTCAGGCTCCTGTACCTCCTGCCTGATTGAGGTATGGAGAAGCGGGCAGGCCTGCATAGTGGAGTTGTCTGTGATGTAATTGGCCAAGTCCACTCCTCTATGTTCCTAGCCATTGGAGTTTCCATACTAGGCCATAATGCTTTCCATTCTACATTCTACATCTGTAGATGTTTATTAGATACCATTAGAAGAGATTTACAAGTTGAAACATCATTCTTCCCCTCTTTTGTTGTGTCCAGGGAGAGCTTGGAGATGGAGGTAGAAGGAACTCGTACGTTAGTGGCTTAGGCCAAGTGTTATTCACCGGTTGGAAAGGCCTACTCCTTAACTGAAACTTGATCAGTTACAGTGCTCGATGTGAACATTTTACAACTGGGACTCAATGGCATTGAGATAACTGACAGTGCACTTTTCACATTTGGCAAAGGCAATATTACTTGCTAAAGTTCAGCTCTATTTGTTATTGTTCCCCCTTAGGGCAGCTGTGGATCCTGCTGGGCATTCAGTGCAGTTGGAGCATTGGAGGGACAGACCTTTAAGAGGACAAAAAAACTCGTCTCCCTCAGTGAGCAGAACCTGGTCGATTGTTCATGGGAACAGGGGAATGCAGGATGTCGTGGTGGATGGATGGAAAATGCCTTTTTGTATGTACACAAAAATAATGGAATTGACTCTGAGGTTGGATACCCCTATACTGGGAGGGTGAGTAATCTTCTTCACAGCTACATTAATCATGGTGATATTCAGTGATGTTCTTTTTTAAACTGGTGCATATATTTGATGCAGATTCAGGAAAAGTGTAAAGACTATGTTCCGTCATTACTGTGCTTTGTCATCTGTACCAGGGTTCAAATCCAGTCCATGCTCCTATTTTCTGATAGTGGCCTTATGGGCTCCAGAGCACAATTTAGAGATTTGGAGATGCGGTCACACTTTAACACGAGTGTGAGGAGGCAGAAAGGGAAGGCAGTGGCCACCATACTGCCAGAAAGAGCAAGCAGGTAGTGAATTAGCCCCCTGCGTCCTTCTCCCTCTCACGAATTGGTTCTTCAGGGGAGCAGCCAGATCCAGGAGTTGGACTGCTCAAGGAACTCAGTTACATAGGAGGAGAGGCAGAAGAGTGAGACAATAGTGATGGTGAAATTGTGACAGAGTGAAAGTAGGGGGGAGGGCAGGCGTCTCAGTAGCTGAAGACAAAACTCTGGAAAGTGTGTTGCCTCCCTGGTGAAGGATGTGATTGAATATATACAGGAAAGAAAACAGCCACAGGTTTTCTTCATATGACGATAGGCAGAGGGATGAGGCTCGGCAGGCAGAGGTTAGTGAGCTAGGGAAAAGGTTAAAAAGTGGAAACTTAAAGATGGTCATCTCTGGGCTGGAGAGAAAGAGTGTGTGTGTGTGTGTGTGTGTGTGTGTGTGTGTGTGTGTGTAAGTGGTGCTGATGTGCTTCAGATTTATGAGGAATTGGGACTTCTACAAGCCACCTCAACAGGTCTGGGACCTTGGGGTATTGGTGTGGGTCAAGGTTGCTAGTATGAGGAGGATTTAAACTGCCTTGAATGTGGAGGGAATCAGAACATGAAGGAGGAAGAGACCATAAAGATCAGCTGCTGGAGACTCAGGAATGAGTGTTTGTAAATAACAGGTAACGATAACTAGAACATATTCAGAAGGGGAGTGAATGTAGAGTCAAAGTAAGGAAATGTGTGGATAGAACTAATGGCGCTTTATCTGAATATACACAGCATTCATTACAAGATGGATGAGATGAAGGTACAAATAAGAATAAATGGGTTTGATCCTGCCGCATTAAGGAGATAAGGTTGAAAATTGACCAAGGCTGGGAACTGAATATTTTGGCATATGAGAAACTTCCAAAGAAATGGAAAGCTGGTCGAGTAGCTTGGACAATAAAGAATGAGATTACTGTTGTGGTGAGGAACAGCATTGACTCAGAACACAGGGTGTGGAATCAGGTGGAGGCAAAGAGCAGTAGGGGTAATTAGTCACTGATGGGAGACTTGTATCAGCTTTCTAACAGTAGCTAAACTATGGGACAGTTATGGGGTATTTGTAGAAAAGATGCTGCAATAATTATGGGTGATTAAAATTTTTATATAGATTGGACAAATTGAATTGACAAGGGTAGTCTTGAGAATGAGTTCACAGGGTATATTCAGAATAGGCTCTTGGCAACATTGAGAAATCAACCAAAGAGCAAGCTAGTTTTGACCTAGAACTTTGTAATGAGACAGGGTTACTGTAATAACTTCATGGTGAAAAGCAACTTCCAGAAAAGTGACCATATTCAGAATTTCAAATTGTTTGATTATGACGCTGGGACTGAAGACTGAAATAATTCAAAGGCAAAGACAAGAGGTGACTAAAGTTTACTGGAAAATAGATTAAAGGGTAAGACACCAGATCAGTAGAGGCAGATATTTAAGGAGATAATTTGTAAATCTCAGCAGAAATATGTTCTGTTAAGAAGGAAAGCCATATGATAAGGATGAATAACTAAGGAAGTTAAAGATGGTATCAATGAAAAATAAAGACTTAAAATGCTGCAAAGATTAGTGGTAGGCCAGAGAATTGGGTACTTTTTAGAAACTAGCCAAGGACAACTGAAATTGATTAGCAAACAGATGGAGTTTAAGAGTAATTTAGCAATTTATATGCAAATATAATAGGTTCTGCATGTAAATAAACAGGAAGGGTTAAGTAAACATTGATCCCTTTCCTCAAGGTCTGATGCCAGGCAAATAACCTTTTCCTCAATGTCAATCAGACAAAGGGGATGGGTTATCGACCTCAGGAGAACTGGCACCACTCACTCCCCCCTGCACATCAGTGGCACAGATGTGGAAACTGCAAGCAGTGTCAAACTCCTGAGAGTGCACACCTCACACAACCTCTCATGGTCCAGAGCATGTTCTACACGATCGAGAAAGCTCACCAACACCTACCTCTTCTTTCTGAGGGGGCTTAGAGAGCTGGACTATGCAAGTCTACACTCATACAGCCCCCAAATGTGTAGCAGAGAGCATCCTGCCATGCTAAATCAATGTATGGTACAGAAACTGCACTGTGCTGGACAGGAAAGCTCTACAACAGGGTTGTTAAAAGTGCTCAACGCATCACCAGCACCAGCCTGCACACCATCAAGGAATATATACGGAAAAGTGCTGGATAAAAGGCAGCAACATCATGGAGAATGCCACCCATCCCACTCATGGACTGTATCCCACTCCCATCAGGGAGGAGGCTACATAGCATCCATGCCAGGACCAGCAGATTCAAAAACAGTTACTTTCCCCAAGCAGTGAGGCTGATCAACACTCCAACCCACTAACCCATCCCACCACCACTACTTTATCATTACCTGTCAGAGTTACCTAATGTACAGACACTCCTGTGCCCAGCAATACTTTATGGGCATTCTTTACAATCTGTTTAAGCTATCGTGTGTATTTATATTTATTGGGTTTTCTATTAGTGTTCATTACCTTGTGTTTTTTATGTGTTGCATCAGTGTCAGAGGAACAATTATTTTATTCTCCTTTACATTTGTGTACTGGAAATAACATTAAACAATCTTGAATGAAGAGGACAGGACTGGGAAATTAATTAAAGTCACAGTAAAGAATTGCACTGGCCCTTGAGTGCAGTGGTACGGAAATGAGTGAGACTGACATCAGTGAGTTCAACACTGAATGAAAGTGCAATGTAGTTTGTGGAGTTTATTGGATTGGAATTCTTCTGGTACTTTTTTTTTAAAAGTTTAAGTACACTTCATTTCTCTGGAATATCACTGAATTTACAGAATACCTTCATTGGTCATTCCTTTGGGCTGTATGATGATAACATTGTATTTACAGCATATTTTGTTTTTCTAAACAGGAGGGTACCTGTGCTTATGAAGTCGAATTCAAAGCTTCCAGATGTTCCAATTACTATTTTGTTTCGCAAGGTAACGAACAAGCTCTAGCTCAAGCCGTGGCACAAGTTGGACCGGTTTCGGTTGCAGTTGATGCCACACATCAGTCCTTTATGTTCTACCATTCAGGTAATGCCCTGTAGGCAGATTAGATGCCAGCGGGAGTTGCTCACGTATGATAGATGACTTTACTGTATCTCCCTTGAAAATCAGCATTCAAGGACAACGTTGTCACAGATTATAGAACTTGAAGAAAACCATTTGTCCTGTTGCAAATATGTGCCAAGTACTGACTATTCTGTATAATGATATTTCATATCTGATACTGTAACATGTTAGAATTATTGGCTTTGATATTAACCCACAAGAAAGTCAAACAAAGAGGTCTTAAGACTTGCACGTGAAGAATTCACCTCAAAACTGTCATATTCAGCAAATTGCTGTGGAGAGATGGCCCCCCCCCATTAACATATTTAAATTGGTTTCCAATGTCGCAATTTGGATTTTAATTTGAGGGTCATTATTTGTGTAGATTTCCCAGATGAAATATGAACCTTAAAAGCAGTCATTTCTGGAATAATTTTGGGATATTTGGAGAATCAACAAGGAACAAATATTGTTAATAATAATATGATTGGAAGGAGATAGCTCATTTAAATTGGAGTCCCAGAATAATACAGTCGAGAAATAGGCCCTTTGAACCAATTTGTTGATACCCATCTAAGCTGGTCATATTTGCCTTCATTTGGCCCATCTTTGTCTAAACCAGGGGTTCCCAACGCGGTCCGTGGACTTTTAGGTTAATGGTATTGGTCCATGGCATAAAAAGGTTGTGTACCCCTGCTCTAAACCTATCCTATCATGGACCTGTCCTAGTGTTCTTTAAATGTTGCATTGTACAGGCGTCAACCACTTCCTCTGGAAACTTGTTTCCTATATGCACCACACTATGTGAAATTGGCCCTTGGATACTCTCAGGTTAAACATCTACCATCTAGTGTTTGATTTCCTTTTTCTGAGAAATAGATTGTGTGTTTTCACCTTGTCTTGTGTCCCTCATGATTTTATACACCTTCACAGTGTACCCTCACTTTCCTGCGCTCCAAGCAACAGAGTCATAGTCTGTTCAACTTTTTCCTATAACTCAGGCCCTGGAATCCTGGAAACATTCTCGTAAATCTTCTTTGTGCTCTTTGCAGCTTAATGACATCTTTCCTATGACAGAGTAACCAAACTGCACATGGTACTTGAAGTGCAGCTTCACCAATGTTTTGTACAAGTGCAATGTAACATTCCAACCCCTTTACTGAAGCAATGAAGATCAGTGATAACAAATGCCTTCTTCATCATCGTCTCTATCTGGTAAAAGAGAGTAAACATTTCAGGTTTAAGCACGACAAGTATGGAGGCTATGAGAAATGAAAATAAGTCCTTCTGCATTGTCATTCCCTTTCAGAATTCAAACAGTCTGCATTCTGGGGAATACAAATTTAGTGTATGTAATCTGATATCATGACCTGAAGACGTAACTCTGAGAACCTGAAAACATTCCGCTAAGTATTCCACGCTAGTATGATCTTGTGTAGCCTGAATGAACACACAGATGTAGTCTAACCAGAGTTTTAAACAGCTGGAGGAAAACCTCCTTGCTCTAATATGCTAGCAATTTAATTATCAATGGTGATGTTCCATCCCTTTTATCATTATATCTTGTACCTGACTACTACATTTTAATGATCTGTGTTTGTGGATCTTCAGATTTCTTTACATCATTCTAAAGCCCTTGAATTTATCCCTGCATTCATACTGAATAGAAAACTGAGGTCAAAAATTACTGTGGATACTAGACATCTGAAAATAAGGCAGAAACACTGAAAACATGCAGCTGGTCAGGTAGCATCTGTGGAAAGAGAAACCATCAATGTTTTGATTCTTTAACCCTTTGTCAGAATTAGAACAAAGGTCTACAAGTCAGTTTTTGGTAGGAGAGAAGGTGGGGAAGGTGGGAATCACTGTCGTAGGTGAGTCAAAATGGCTTGTGGAGCAGGTACTGACACATACTGTGTTATGTGCAGTTAATAAGATGCCGTGGAACTTGCCAGACAGTCTAGACTTTTGTATGAAAAGGATGAGAAAAACTGAGCTGACATGAGATTAAAAAAAAATGTAAAGTGATGGAAAATTCACCAGGTCAGGCAATATCAGTAGAAAAACAAACCATTAAAGGCTCGATGAGGGACGCATCAAACTGTATGACAGTATACTTAGGCCATGCAGCCCATTGATTCTGCTCTGCTGTTCCATTATGGCAGTTTTATAATCCCTCTCAACTCCATTCTCCTGCCTTCTCCTAATGACCTTTGATGCCCTGACTAACCAAGAACGTCAACACCCTCTATCAATTTGCTCAATGACTTTGCCTCCAAAGCCATGTGTGGCAATAAATTCCACAGATTCACCACCCTCTGGCTAAAGAAGTTCCCCCTTGTCTGTTCAAGGGGGATGTCCTTCTGTTCTGAGGCTGTGCCCTCTGGTTCCTGATGGATACACTAGAGGAAACATTCTCTCCATGTCCACTCTGTCTAAGCCTTTCAATATTCAATGTTTCAGTGAGATCATCCCTCCATTCTTCTAAACTCTAATGAGTACAGGCCCAGGGCCATCTAACACTCGTCACACATTAACCCTTTTGTTCCTAGAATCATTCTCATGAACCTCCTCTCGATCTGCATCAATGCCAGCACATCTTTTCTTAGATAAGGGGCCCAAAACTGCTCTCAATACTCCAAATATGGTCTGACCAATGCCTTATAAAGCCTCAGCTTTACATCCTTGCTCTTATATTCTAGTCCTCTCAAAATGAAAGCTAACATTGCATTTGCCTTCCTAACCACCAACTCAACCTGCACGTCAATCTTGAGGGAATCCTATACAAGGACTCCCAAGTCCCTTTTTACTGGATTTATTTCATTTTTTTCTCTGTTTAGTATACAGTATAGTCTATGTCTTAATTACTTCTATTGAAGTGCATGACTATAAACTATACACAGTTATATTCCCCACTATATATTCCATCTGCCATTCTACCAACCTGTCTGCCCTTCTGCAGACTCTCTGCTTCCTCAACACTACCTGTCTCTCCTCCTATCTTTGTCTCTTTTGCAAACTTGACCACAAAACCATCAATTCCATCATCCAATTGTTGACATCTGCAGTTGTACAAGGCCTTGGTGAGACCACACCTGGAGTATTGTGTGCAGTTTTGGTCCCCTAATCTGAGGAAAGACATCTTTGCCATAGAGGGAGTACAAAGAAGGTTCACCAGATTGATTCCTGGGATGGCAGGTCTTTCATATGAAGAAAGACTGGATGAACTGGGCTTGTACTCGTTGGAATTTAGAAGATTGAGGGGGGATCTGATTGAAACGTATAAGATCCTAAAGGGATTGGACAGGCTAGATGCGGGAAGATTGTTCCCGATGTTGGGGAGGTCTAGAACGAGGGGTCACAGTTTGAGGATAGAGGGGAAGCCTTTTAGGACCGAGGTTAGGAAAAACTTCTTCACACAGAGAGTGGTGAATCTGTGGAATTCTCTGCCACAGCAAACTGTTGAGGCCAGTTCATTAGCTATGTTTAAAAGGAAGTTAGATATGGCCCTTGTGGCTACAGGGGTCAGGGGGTATGGAGGGAAGGCTGGGTTCTGAGTTGGATGATCAGCCATGATCATAATAAATGGCGGTGCAGGCTCGAAGGGCCGAATGGCCTACTCCTGCACCTATTTTCTATGTTTCTATGTTTCTATATAATGTGAAAAGAAACAGACCCATTACTGACCCCTGTGGAATACCACTAATCAGCAGCAGCCAGTCAGAATAGGCCCCCTTTATTGCCACCCTTTACCTCCTGCCAGTAGCCAATCTTCCATCCTTGCTGGTATCTTTCCTTTAATACTATTGGCCTCTTATCTTGTTAAGCAGCCTCATGTGTGACACCTTGTCAAAAGCCTTATGAAAAATCCAAGTAAACAACATCCACTGACTCTTCTTTGTCTATCCTGCTTGTTATACCTTCAAAGAATTCCAACAGATTTATCAGGCAGGATTTCCCCTGAAGGAAACCATGCTGACTTTGGTCTATTTATCATGTATTTCCAAATACCCTGAAATCTCATTCTTAATAACAGATTCCAAAATCTCCTCAACCTCAAGTCAGGCTAACTGGCCTATAATATCCTCTTCTACCACTCTCCCTTTTAGAGATTGGAATGACATTCGCAATTTTCCAGTCCTCCAGAATCTAGCAATTGTGGAAAGATCATCACTGCTGCCTCCACAATCTTTTCAGAACCCTGGGGTGTAATCCATCTGATCTGACTTATGGACCCTCAGACCTTTCAGCTTCCCAAGCCCCTTCTACTTAGAAATAACAACTACATTCACTTCTGCACCCTGACACTTACGAATTTCTGGCATACTGCTTCGGTCTTCCACCGTGAAGACTGATACAAAATACTTAAGTTAATCTGCCATTTCCTTTCCCCCTTTACTATGTCTCCAGCATCATTTCCCAGCTGTCTGCTAGCCATTCTCATCTCTGTTTTATTCTTTATATACCTGAAAAAACTTCTGTTTTTTTTTAAATTATTGCCTAGCCTACCTTCATATTTCATCTTGTCTCTCCTTAACGCTTTTTAAATTGTCTTCTGTTGGTTCTTAAAAGCTTCTAAACCCACTAACTTCCCACTATTTTTGCTCTATTATATGGCCTCTGACTTCCCTTGTCAGCCACAGTTGCCTCATTCTCCCTTTAGAATATTTCTTCTTTGGGATGTACAGCATCTATTCTGTACCTTCCAAATTGCCCCCAGCCATTGCTGTTCTGTTGTCATCCCTGATGGTGTTCCCTTCCAGTCAGCTTTGGTTAGTTCCTCTCTCATGCCTCTGTAATTCCCTTTTGTCCACTGTAATATTGATGTATTTGATTTTATCTTCTCCCTCTCAAACTGCAAGATGAATTCTATCATGATCATTGCCTCCTAAGTGTTCCTTTTCCTTAAGCTCCCGAATCAAATCTGGTTCACGACACAATACTCAGACCAGAATTGCCTCCCCCCCCACCCCCAGTGGGCTCCAATCACAAGCTGATCCAAAAAGCCACCTCAAAAGCCCTACAAAATCCCCCCCTTGGGACCTAGCACCAACATGATTTTCCCCACTCTACCTGCATATTGAAATCCCCATGACTATCATAACATTGTCCTTATAACATGCCTTTTCCACTTCTCATTGTAAATTGTATCGCACATCCTGGCTACTGTTCAGAGACCTATATATAAATTCCATCGGGGTGTTTTTGCCTTTGCAGTTTCTTAACTCTACCCATAAAGATTCTACATTTTCTGAGGATTTAATTTATTTATTTTTTACTAACAGCCGCCCCACAGTCTCTGCTTGCCTGCCTGACCTTTCAATACAATGAGTATCCTTGGATGTTAAGCTCCCAACTATGATCTTTTTTTCAGCCGTGACTTAGTGGTGCCCATGACTTCATACCTGCCAATATACTCACACTCTCTCTCTTTGCCAAGCAGAGAGAGGTAGAACAAAGAGAATTGCTCTGATGGTGTTAAGTCATGTTCTAGCTGAAATCAGTTGAGCTCCTCACTCTGTAATGTGCTGCTGGTGAGGTTTCTATGTTACAAGGACATTCTGAGTCAGCCAAGTGGTAGACAGAGGAAAAGCAAGGCAGGCAGAACCAGTTCTTACATAGATGAGAATGCAGCCCCTCCATAATTCAGTGGTTGGTGGTGAGTCGCCTGAATACCAGACTAGATGTGAACCACTGCTTTACCTGGGAAGAGCGTTTGGGTACCTGGATGATGGGGAGGGGAAAAGTGAAATGATAGGTGATACATTGGCTGTGGCTGCAAGGAAAAACTCCGTATGACAGGATGTGGTGAGCAGGGAGAATAGAGCTGACCAGAGAGCCACAAAGGGAGTGATCCCTACAAAGACTGGAAGGTGAGGGAGAGGAATACGTCTTTGGTGCTGGAATCTGTTTTTGGAATTGGTTGAGTTTATGAAGAATGATTCATTGAGTGTGGTTGATGATGGGACAGAAAGTGAGAATGAGGAGAACTCAGGAGGAGAAGGGGGTGAGAGCAGAAGTGTGGAAAAATAGATGATATGTGGTTACAGCTCTGTCCGCTGTGGTAGAGGGGAAGCCACAGTTAAGGAGAAAGAAGGATATTCTGTGCGAGATGGCTCGTCAGCAGATGACACTATGAAGTCTGTTTGGCATAGTTAGTCTCTATGCCATCATTACTACTTGCAGTGGCACTAACTAGTGTATTAGCTGCATTCTTTTTAACATAATTAACCACTCTATCAATAGTACATTGCTGGGAAATTAGTACTGACTTTATTAGCAAAAGGCACTAACAAGACCACATTTATTACCTTTCAGAAGATGGTCGTGAACTGCTTTTGTGAACTGTTGTGGTCCTTTTGGTGCTACTGTTGCTACTGTTGCTACAGTGCTGTTGGGAGTACGGGATTTGGACTCAGTGATAACAAAGGAAGAGCCATGTATTTCCAGGGCAGGCTGGTAGGCAGGGAAGCTGCAAGGATGTCTTTTTCTGGCAATCACCTACTGGGGATCTTTGATTTCCACTTGCTGGAACCAGTGGAGACTCTGTTCCAATCAGACAAAGCCTTGTTACAGCTGTACAAAGCCTGTAGCATCAGTCCAAATTACACTTTAGGGGTGCGAATCTAACCCACACCCTCTGACCCTGGGAAGAAAGCCACAGCCCACGCACAAATCATTGAGATGGATATAAAAATGGAATCTGCAGTTGAAAGCTTTAAAAAAAAAATTCTGAAACTATTTCAGTTTAGTTTTGTAATAAGAAGACAGTACTGCTGCTGAGATTTTGCTGAGGAATGTGTTATTTTTCTCCAGGTATTTATTATGAACCGAATTGCCAGACATACCTCATGAGTCACGCGATGCTGGTTGTCGGCTATGGAAGTGAACATGGACTGAACTACTGGATTGTTAAAAACAGGTATAGTCACAGCATCAGATTTAAGTAAAAATACTTTAAATCCTCTTGCCATGTTGGCTCATTATTACTTTTAAGGGTGTTTAAGAAAATATTGGCAGGTTGGTAAGGGTGGCAGGAGATGGGAAACTGACATCTAGTTTACATTGCTGAACTGCAGCTTGGTACAGTGTAGGTTGGATGTCAACCGAGAATGGGAGAGATGCCCAGCAGGTCAGGCAGCAGCGGCGGAGAGAGAAACTGGCCGATGAACCTTCATCAGATTTAGGAAAAGTTAGACATCAAGTGCATGTTAGGTGAAGAAATTTTGGGTAGAGAGAACCCAGGGGGTGTCTGAGGGTGGAGGTGCAGTATCATAGTCATTTTGTGACATGAATCTGTCTTTACCAATCATCAAGGCCCCATTCACACTAATTCTATGTTTTTTTTCCCCATTTTCCCTTCCTTGTGCCATGTCATATGATGTGGGTGATCATGGTCTTTCCATGACCATGGCTATTCTTGGCAATTTTTTCTACAGAAGTGGTTTGCCATTGTTTTCTTTTGGGCAGTGTTTTTAGAAGATGGGTGACCCCAGCCATGATCAACACTGTTCTGAGATTGTCTGCCTGGCATCAGTGGTTGCATAACCACGACATGATATCCAGCAGCTGCTCATACAACATCAAATTCTCTTATCTGTTGGGTACCTGTGCTCCTAGGAGCAAAGTCTACACAGGACAGTCCCTGACTCCAGTGGCCCTCAAATTCGAACCCATGTGCCTGGGCCGTTCAGGGTCACAGTCACTCTGTTCAAGATTCAGGACCATTCCACCCCCAAGGGGAAGAAATGTTGGGTACATTCCCTTAAACCACAGGAGCAGGCAGAGCAGGACAAGGGCTTGACTGTGCACTATAAATTTCTACCAGTTGCAGGAATTTATACTCTGCTTCCATTTTAATCCCCATAGAGACATCCTGGGCAAACCCTTACCAGGGCACTGTGGCTCCCTTATTTAAAACTCTTGCCTTTTACAGACTCTATTCTCCATCAGCCTGTCCAAGTCTCCCTGATCTCCGGGACCTCTCTCTGTTCAATTTGCCTTCCTTGCAGCATCTATTTTAGAAGGAGCAGCCAATCTCCTGAAGCCAGAAGAGTATTTTTTTCATATTGTGGGCTCCTCTCTTTAAAGTTTAGCTTTCAAGTGTATACATGTGAGTGTACTGTAGAGCATATATATGAAGGGTGGTGTACTAGACTTGCCTAACAATAGCGTAGTGCACAGCATGTACATATAGGACTGTGGATGTCAATGTTCTCAGCAGTATATGTATAGACAAGTTTAGTGGACATAATTAATACAGGGCAGTGTACAGGTTGTACGCTGAACTGCACTTGCATGACAGTGTACGTAGTGTATTGGATAATGTGTGTTCCGGTGTATACTGGACAGTGTATATCAGGGACAATACAGGCTCATATAGAATAATACTTTTAGGAAGTTAGACTGTACACAGACCTCAAAGGAGTATTCAGGGAAGCACTGACCACAGCAGTTGTTACAACAATAGTACTAAGTACAAGCCATGTTTACTAATTTGCCATTTCTTTAATATTTTCTAGCTACAGCACTCAATGGGGAAATCAAGGCTACATTTTGATGTCCAAGGATAGAGATAACAATTGTGGCATTGTAACACATGCTGTCTTTCCAGTGATTCTGGACTGAGTCTCACACTGTTATGCAGGAAGTGCTTCACCCTCTGCGTGTGACTGTGTGAGACAGAGAGCTTGCTGGTTTGCTTACTGTTGCTTTGTTTACAATTTTGTGTGGTGATATGAACATCGTCTGTCTTTCCTGGAAATCAAACTACTGTTTAAATTGTGAACACAGTGAATGCAATGCTTGTTGGATGATTGGAATTGGATGATAAACAAATCTTATTGATAATGTAATTCCTGTGACTACTTCTGAGCAGAGACAAGACCCTGTTGACCAGGGTACTCCTCATCCTCCTCCCCGTGAAGGGAGCAGCCTGGATGAAAAACTTGACACAGAAAGCCACTTGGCCCTTTGGCTCCAGTTGACTCTGAGTGGAGCAATCCCATCATTATACTCCATTCCACATTTTGCTCGCAGCCCTGCAACTTTTGCTCTGAAAAGCTCACAAACTGTTCTGGTTCTTCAGTCATTTAACTGCACCAATAGCAGCTTCCAGTGATCAACTAAGCTACCAGCACTTCGATATTTTTCTTTGAATTGCTTCCACGGTTTTGCTTCATGGCTGTCTGGAGAAGACGAATCTCTGTATACTGCAAACATACTTCAATAATAAACGCATCTCAAACTGTGAATACCCAAATTGTGTAGAGCATGGTGACTGATTTTAAATCTTGCATTTAATTTTTCAACCTCCGTGTCTCTCAAGAATGCAAGGGTTCAAAGACGCAAGCACATCAGTACAAAAACAGGATTAGCACTTAGTCAACTGGTCCCTTCAGACTCCAGCACGGTTCAGACAGAACGACACACAAAATGCTGGAGGAACTCAGCAGGTTAGGCAGCATCTATGAAGATTAATAAATAATCAATGTTTTGGGCTGAGACCGTTCTTCAGGACTGGAAAGGAAAGGGGAAGATGCCCGAAATAAAAAAGGTGGTGGGGAGGGGAAGAAGGACTAGCTAGAAGGTGATAGCCAGGTGGATGGGAAAGGTAAAGGGATGGAGAAGAATGAATTTCTCCACTTTCTGCATTCCACAGGGATTGATCTCTCTAATTTCCTTGTTCATTTGTCTTCCCTCACTAATCTCCCATCTGGCACATACAAGTGTCAGAAATGCTACACCTGGCCATTTACCTCCTCCCTTACCTCTGTTCAGGGCCACAAACAGTCCTTCCAGGGTCACCTCCAGGGTAGGCAGCCAGTGCAGAGTAACCCTGAAGCTGTTCCCCTCAACCACTTTGGATAATGTTGGGGGGAATGACCTACCAATGTGAAGATGCAGTAACCTGATCTCTGGCATTGAGTCTGTCTTTGTGGCTCAGAAGCGAAGGGGGAAGAGGAGGAGCACAGTAGTGATAGAAGATTCCATAATTAGAGGAGTGGGCAGCAGATTCTGTGGGCATGGAAGAGACACCCGGCTGATACGTTGCCTCCCAGGTGTCAGAGTCAGAGAAGTCTCACACTGGGTCCACAGCATTCAAAAGGGCGAGGGTAAACAGCTGGAAGACGTGGTACATATTAGTACCAATAACGTGGGCAGAAAAAGGGAGGAGGTCCTGGAGAGAATATAGGGAGTTGGGTAGAAAGCTGAAAAACAGGACATCCAGGGTAGTAATCTCTGGATTCCTGCCTGCGCCACACATCAGTAAGGGCAAGAATGGGATGAATTGGCAGATGAATGCCTGGCTGAAGAGTTGGTGGGGGGGTGGGGGGGGGGAAGAGTCTCAGATTTCTGGATCACTGGGGTCTTTTTTTGGGAAGGTATGACGTGTGTGCAAAGAGAATGGGTAACATGTGAACCTAAGAGGGATCAATATTTGTGTGGGCAGTTTAGCAAGAGCTGTTGGGAAGTTTTAAACTAATTTGACAGGAGGGTGGGAACCAGAATGATAGGGCTGAGAAAGGGGAAGTTTGTATATATAAAAAAAACTCTGAGGAAGGACAGGCAGATGATAGGACAAAGTTACAGTAAGAGGGATGAGTTAACAGGAGGCCAACATTGAAAAGGGTGATCAATATAGGACTGGAGGTGTTATATTTGAATTTACACAGTGTACAGAATAAGGTAAATGATCTTGTAGTGCATTTAGAGACTGGCAGGTATGACGTGGGCATCACTGAGTTGTGGCTGAAGTAACATCACCGTTGGGGTCTTAACATCCACGGATTGAAAGGACAGGCAGGTAGGAATAGGGGGTGGAGTGACTACTTGGGTAAAAAAAATCAAATCCTCATAATGCAGTGACATAGGATTGAAAGATGTAGAACACTTGTGGGTAGAGTAAAGAAACTGCAAGGGTTAAGAGACCCAGATGGGAGTTGCATCCAGGCCTCCGACCGGTAAACGGGTTGTGGGGGCACGTGTTATAACAAGAGGTTAGACAAACTTGTAAACCTCTTCTGCACCCTCTCCAAAGCCTCAATATCCTTCCTATAGTGGGGCAACCAGAACCATGTAATACTCCAGATGCAGTCCAGCTAGAATTTTAGAAAGCTGCAACATAACTTCCTGAGTTTTGAACTCAGTGCCTTGACTATTAATAGTAAGTGTGCCATATTCCTTCTTAATCTCCTTATCAACCTGTGTAACCACTTCCATGGAGCTATGAACTTGATGCTCAGTAATCTGTTCAATGAATTAGATAGTTGTTAATTGGTGGTGCTGATGCCCATGTAAGAAGACTTCATAGAGTTTATATAAAGTTTGTTAATGACAGAATGTCTCTTGTTCATGTGCAACATTCCTTCAATCCTGCATCAGTCTCAACCCCTAGATTAAATTTTATCAACCATGATCTGTCTGAACGGTAAACACAAGAGATTCTGCAAATGCTGGGAATCCAGAGTAACACACAGAAAATGCTCGAGGAGCTCAGCCGATCAGATGGCACCTATAAACAGTCAATGAGGCCCTTCTTCAGGAGTGGGAAGGAAGGGGGGAGATGCTAGAATTAAAAGGTGGGTCGAGTGGAAGGAGGACTAGTTAGAAGGTGATAGGTGAAGCCAGGTGGGTGGGAAAGGGCTGGAGAAGAAGGAATCTGATAGGAGAGGAGGGTGGACCATGGGAGATAAGAAAGAAGGAGGGGCACCAGAAAGAGGTGAGGGCAAAAGAGGAAGAAAAAGAGGGCAGAGTGGGGACTAGGAGAGAGGGAAGGGGAGTGAAAAAATAGTTACTGGAAGGAGAAAGTGATGTTCATACCATCAGGCTGGAGGCTGCTCAGACAGAATATGTGCTGTTTCTCCCCTACCTCAAGAGTGGCCTTGTTATGGCAAAAGAGGAGGCCATGGACTGACATATTGGAATGGGAACTGGGATAGGAACTGATCTGCAACTGATCTTCAGCACACTGTATTCTTTGCCAGTCGACTACACTGTCCACAACTCCACCAATATTGGTATCATTCACAGACTTACTAACTTTCCCATCTATATTTTCATCCAAGTCATTCATACACATCACATACAGCAGAGTTCTCAGCACAGATCACTGTGGAACTCCACTAATTACAGATCTCCAGTTCGAATATATCCCTTCAACCACTACCCTGTCTTCTTTGGCTGGCACCAGGGCAGGAATGGATTCTCATATTCCTGGATTTCAGTGCTTTCAAAGGGATGGGGGGGGGCGAGAGAAGGGGAGGAGGGGTGGCATTACTGGTCAGGGATACTATTACAGCTACAGAAAGGGTGGGTAATATAGCAGGATCCTCTTTTAAGTCAGTATGGGTGGAAGTCAGGAACAGGAAGGGAGCAGTTACTCTATTGTGGGTATTCTATAGGCCCCCTGGTAGCAGCAGAGATACAGAGGAGCAGATTGGGCGGCAGATTTTGGAAAGGAGCAAAAATAGCAGGGTTGTTATCATGGGTGACTTTAACTTCCCTAATATTGATTGGCACCTGATTAGTTCCAAGAGTTTAGATGGGGCAGAGTTTGTTAAGTGTGTCCAGGATGGATTCCTGTCACAGTATGTGGACAGGCCGACTAGGGGGAACGCCATACTAGATCTAGTACTAGGTAATGAACTGGGTCAGGTCACAGATCTCTCAATGGGTGAGCATCTGGGGGACAGTGACCACTGCTCCCTGGCCTTTAGCATTATCATGGAAAAGGATAGAATCAGAGAGGACAGGAGAATTTTTAATTGGAGAAGGGCAAATTATGAGGCTATAAGGCTAGAACTTGTGGGTGTGAATTGGGGTGATGTTTTTGCAGGGAAATGTACTATGGACATGTGGTCAATGTTTAGACATCTCTTGCAGGATGTTAGGGATAAATTTGTCCCGGTGAGGAAGATAAAGAATGGTAGGGTAAAGGAACCATGGGTGACAAGTTAGGTGGAAAATCTAGTCAGGTGGAAGAAGGCAGCATACATGAGGTTTAGGAAGCAAGGATCAGATGGGTCTATTGAGGAATATAGGGAAGCAAGAAAGAAGGGGCTGAGACGAGCAAGAAGGGGGCATGAGAAAGCCTTGGTGAGTAGGGTAAAGGAAAACCCCAAGGCATTCTTCAGTTATAGATAGATAGGTAGATATACTTTATTGATCCCGAGGGAAATTGGGTTTCGTTACAGCCGCACCAACCAAGAATAGAGCATAAATATAGCAATACAAAAACCATAATCAAACAACAAAATGCAAACTATGCCAGATGGAAAAAAGTCCAGGACCAGTCTATTGGCTCAGGGTGTCTGACCCTCCACGGGAGGAGCTGCAAGTTCAATGGCCACAGGCAGGAACGACCTCCTGTGCCGCCCAGTGTTTGAATCTCGGTGGAATGTGGCCAAAGTCCAACAGTAAAAAGTTCAATATCCAGTCTACAAACATGTTCCTTGATTGTAATATGACCTGGATTGCACCATCTGTTGTTAACCAGAACAATAACCACCCAACTCCTTTACGCTTACCGCTCTCAGTGCACTTCTGGTCAGCTGGAATGGTCTGGAAGCCGTACATGGAGAAGTTTTGATCGGGTATGTCCTCGTGCAGCCCCGTTCCAGTGAAACACGTAACACTGCACTCCCGAAATGTTCTCTGACGCCTGGCTAGCGCCGTGAACTCGCCATTTTATTATCCACTGAACTCCTCTTCTCCATAAGTCTCTGTTGTCTCGACCCAGTCCTCTTTCCTCGAATTTGTGATCCCCCTCTGCATCCTCTGTGTGTTTTCCTCCAGATTTCAGCAGGGGTATCCGCTGCTCTGCTCGCTAAACCGGTCGGCATTAGCACAAGCAGCTGGTCATTGGAATGAACAATGCGACCGTGCTTCTGTCCTGCCTGTCGGGATGTAACTATTTCCTATTTATTTAACTATTTATGTGAAGAAAAAAAGGATGACAGGACTGAAGGTAGGACCGATTAGAGATAAAGGTGGGAAGATGTGCCTGGAGGCTGTGGAAGTGAGCGAGGTCCTCAATGAATTCTTCTCTTCGGTATTCACCAATGAGCGGGAACCTGATGATGGTGAGGACAATATGAGTGAGGTTGAAGTTCTGGAGCATGTTGATATTAAGGGAGAGGAGGTGTTGGAGTTGTTAAAATACATTAGGACGGATAAGTTCCCAGGGCCTGACGGAATATTCCCCAGGCTGCTCCAGAAGGTGAGGGAAGAGATTGCTGAGCCTCTGGCTAGGAGCTTTATGTCCTCGTTGTCCACGGGAATGGTACCGGAGGATTGGAGGGAGTTGAATGTTGTACCCTTGTTCAAAAAAGGTAGTAGGGATACTCTGGGTAATTATAGACCAGTGAGCCTTACGACTGTGGTGAGAAAGTTTTTGGAAAAGATTCTTAGAGATAGGATCTATGGGCATTTAGAGAATCAAGGTCTGATCAGGGAAAATCAGTATGGCTTTGTGAAGGGCAGATCGTGTCTAACAAGCCTGATAGAGTTCTTTGAGGAGGTAACCAGGCATATAGATGAGGGTAGTGCAGTGGATGTGACCTATATGGATTTTAATAAGGCATTTGACAAGATTCCACACAGTAGGCTTATTCAGAAAGTCATAAGGCATGGGATCCAGGGAAGTTTGGCCAGGTGGATTCAGAATTGGCTTGCCTGCAGAAGGCAGAAGGTTGTGTTGGAGGGAATACATCCAGATTGGAGGATTGTGACTAGTGGTGTCCCACAAGGATCTGTTCTGGGACCTCTAATTTTTGTGATTTTTATTAACGACCTGGATGTGGGGGTAGAAGGGTGGGTTGGCAAGTTTTCAGACGACACAAAGGTTAGTGGTGTTGTAGATAGTGTAGAAGATTGTCGAAGATTGCAGAGAGACATTGATAGGATGCAGAAGTGGGCTGAGAAGTGGCAGATGGAGTTCAACCCAGAGAAGTGTGAGGTGGTACACTTTGGAAGGACAAACTCCAAGGCAGAGTACAAAGTAAATGGTAGGATACTTGGAAGTGTGGAGGAGCAGAGGGATCTGGGGGTACATGTCCACAGATCCCTGAAAGTTGCCTCACAGGTAGATAGGATAGTTAAGAAAGCTTATGGGGTGTTAGCTTTCATAAGTCGAGGGATAGAGTTTAAGGGTTGTGATGTAATGATGCAGCTCTATAAAACTCTGGTTAGGCCACACTTGGAGTACTGTGTCCAGTTCTGGTTGCCTCACTATAGGAAGGATGTGGAAGCATTGGAAAGGGTACAGAGGAGATTTACCAGGTTACTGCCTGGTTTAGAAAGTATGCATTCTGATCAATGATTAAGGGAGCTAGGGCTTTACTCTTTGGAGAGAAGGAGGATGAGAGGTGAACAAGATATTAAGAGGAATAGATAGAGTGGATAGTCAGTGCCTCTTCCCCAGGGCACCACTGCTCAATACAAGAGGACATGGCTTTATGGTAAGGGGTGGGAAATTCAAGGGGGATATTAGAGGAAGGTTTTTTACTCAGAGAGTGGTTGGTGCGTGGAATGCACTACCTGAGTCAGTGGTGGAGGCAGATACACTAGTGAAGTTTAAGAGACTACTAAACAGGTATAAGGAGGAATTTAAGGTGGGGGGTTATATGGGAGGCAGGGTTTGAGGGCGGCACAACATTGTGGGACAAAGGGTCTGTAATGTGCTGCACTGTTCTATGTTCTATGCACAAGCCAGTTCTGGATCCACACAGCCAATTTGCCGCAGACCCCATGCATCCTAATCTTCTGGATTAGCCTCCCATGAGGGAACTTATCAAATGCCTTACTAAAATCCATGTAGACAACATACACTGTTATAACTTCATTAATTATTGGCTAGCTTACTTCATATTTCATTCTTTCTCTCTTCATGGCTTTTTAGTTGCCTTCTGATGGTTTTTAAAAGCTTCACAATCCTCTAACTTCCCAGTAATTATTGCTTAATTAAATGCCCTGCCATTTCCTTTTATGCTGTCTTTGACTTTCCCTGTTAACCACGGTTTCCTTGCCCTCCCTTTAAAATACTTCTTTATCTTTGGGAGGCATCTTTCCAGCACCTTATGAATTGCTCCCAGAAACTCCAGCCAATGCTGATCTGCCAGCATCCCTGCTCATATTCCACTCCATTCAACTTTGGCTACCCCCTCTCTCATGCCTCTGTAATTCCCTTTACTTCACGATGATACTGATACATCTGATTTTAGCTTCTCCTTCTCAAACTTCAGGGTGAATTCTATCACATTATGATCACCGTCTCCTATGGGTTACCTTACTTTCAGTTCCCTAATCAAATTTGGATCATTACATAACACCCAATCCAGAAATGCCATTCCTCTCGTGGGCACAACCACAAGCGCCATCTGGCAGGCATTCTACCATTTCCCTCTCTTGGGATCCAGCACCAATGTCATTTTCCCAATCTACCTGCATATTGCAACCCTCCATGTCTATTGTAACGTTGTACTTATTACATGTCTTTTCCATCTTGGGTTGTTTTCTCTAGAGCAGTGGAGGCTGAGGGGAGACCTGATAGAGGTTTACAGGATTGAGAGGTATAGATAGAGTAGACAGTACCTATTTTTTAAAAAAAGGGTTGAAATGTCTATTACCAGAGGGCACGGATTTAAGGTTAGAGGGGGTAATTTCAAAGATGTGAGGGGTAAGAATCAGTCCTGACGAAGGGTCTCGGCCTGAAACGTCGTCTGCACCTCTTCCTATAGATGCTGCTTGGCCTGCTGCGTTCACCAGCAACTTTGATGTATGTTGCTTGAATTTCCAGCATCTGCAGAATTCCTGTTGTTTAGGGGTAAGAATTGTTCTTTTTTACAAACACACAGAGCAGTGGGTGCCTGGAATGCACTGCCTGTGGTGATGGTAGAGAAAGATACATTAGGGACTTTTAAGAAATGTTTAGAAAGGCACAAGAATGTGAGGAAAATGGAAGGCTATGGACATTATGTAGGCAGAGAGGATTAACTTAGTTGGCCATTTGATTACTAATTGAATTGGCTAGGCATAACTTTGTGGGCTGAATGGCCTGTTTCTGTGCTGTACTCTTCTTAAAACCTGGAGGAACTCAGCAGGTCAGGCAGCATCTATGGAGAGGAATTAACAGTCGGTGTTTCAGGCCAGAACCCTTCATTAGAACTGACGTGTTTATCATCCTCAAATCTTTCATGCACCCTTTCCAGTTTCACCACATATTTGTTTTAACAGGGTGACAAAACTGTACACAGTGGCTGCACCAATGACATAGATCTACAACATGTTACAAATCCTTTACTCAGTACTCTGACTGCTGAAGGCCAGTGTACAGAACATCTTTTTCACCACCTCATCAACCAGCGATGGCACTTCCAATGTGCTATGCACTTTTACTCCAGGTCATTCTGCGCCATTACACACCCAAATGCCCACAGTTCATAGTACAAATCCTACGCTGGTTTGACTTCCTGAAACATATCACCTCACACTTAAGTATACTGCAAATCCATTTGCCATTCCTCAGTCCACTTCCTTAACTGACTAGGATCCAATTGTAATCCACAATTAACAACCTTCTTCACTACTAAACAGGCTTCATAATTTAATGTCATCTGCAACCTTATAGACCAAGCCTTGTGCATTCATATCCAAATAACAAGAGTCCTAACACCAACTCTTACCCCCCTCCCCCCCCCCCAACAGCACACCACTAGTCACTGGCCTCCATTCTGAGGAGCAACCTTCAACGTCCACCTTCCTATCTCTGAGCCAATTTTGAATATGTCTGACTAGCTCTCCCTGGATTCTGTGGGACATTATCTTTCAGACTCGTCTATTATCTGAGGATGCACTTGGCCAGGCTCTGGGGATTTATCCACCTTAATGGACTGTACAGCTGCAAATATCTCCTTCCTGTCCTCAAACATCTCTACTTGTTTCACTTATCACTTGAAGAACCATGATTTTCTCCTCAGTAAATACTGAAGAGAAATATTTGTTTAAAATCTCAAGACATAGGGAGCTCTGCTGATTTCTAAAGGGACCTACTCTCCCTGGCCACCCCTTTCATTTTTAATATATTTCTAAAAACTTGGGATTTTTCTTAACTGCTCCTGGACACTTGCTGTCATGCTCTTAAAAGCCTCCCATTTGCAGTTTGCTCCTTTCTCTTCTAATAGGCTCACCCAATCAGCCTCTGCTGGTTCCTGTCTAATTTTAGTCACCTATCTATTTGAAGCCTGTACCCTGGATGCAACCACCTCGAGTCTCATCTTTGAGATTCTCAGCTTCCCCAATGGGTCTGTAATGGCAACGGCCTTCCCAATGGGCCAGTTTCTGGTCTGTCAGGAGCTTCAGCTGGGTGTACTTCCCACAGATGTAGTCATCATGGAGATGAAGAGGTTCTCTGACTTCCCACATCTGGCAGGAGGGACATTCCACTGCTATCCTGCCAGCATTGAATCAATTACTAAGGCTGAGCATCGTAGATGAACCTTACCTATTCCCCTTCAACAAAACATCTTCAACTAAGGTATCCACACCCCAATCTCCCAATTTATAATTCAAAAGGCTACTTCAGTTAATCTTATTTTTCTCTAATTGGATAAAGTGCCATTCAATTAACCAATCAATGAGTCCTGCCTTTTCATAGTTCCTATTCTCACTCCGAACACCTGGGCCACTTAACCTCTTCACACTGAATCCTCTTGAGCTAAATCCTCCCTTCCCCAATTTCAGAAGAGAGTTCTAAATTTTGTGAATTAACTTCTTGAACAGGTGGTTTCAGACAACTGTAGCCTTTTGTATGATAGTTAAATGCTTGGAGGCAATGTGGGATATTCGGCATCAAGCACCAAAGGCAGGTCATAAAACAATACACAGTCCCTGACTATGTCTTGATTCAATACCACTGCACCAAAGTTACAGTGCCAATTAACCGTGTAGCACTGGTAAAATAGTAACTCACAGTGGATGAAGTACTTTGAGTTGTGTTAATACAGACCTTAAATCCATGTATAATGCTGGACACTAGTGTCATTAACAAGGACAGAGTCAGACAGAGTGAAGGACTGCACACAAACAGGCCCTTCAGCCTACGAGTCCACAGTGATCCTCAACCACCCATTTACATTCTTTCTACAAAAATTGCATTTTGTTTTACTCTTCCCATATTCTCATAACCCCAAACTCTACCACTCAGGGGCAATTCATAGCAGCCAACAAACTCTTTAACCTGCATGTCTTTGTGATGTGGAGGAGACCCATAGTCAGAGTGCGAGAGTAAGCAAACTGCACACAGACAACGCCTGAGGTCAAGATTGAACACGGATCACTGGGTCTGTGAGCCTATGCCCTGGTGTCTCTACCTACAGCACCACCAGACATTCTCCTGCAGTTCCACCTATCAAGCTGTAATTGTATTAAAGATATTTCATCCTTTGTCTATTTACTAAAGCATTCACTAGGCTGTGATGTATTGAGCTCCTTCTGAGGCTCACTGGGTAAATGTAGAACTTGTGGAGTAAGGCAGCCTGATTAGTCTCCAAATAAAACAAGTTCTGTGGAACAGCATTTACAGAACATACAAGATATTCACAGATCAGAAACTTTTAAATACTGTTCTTCCTACCTTCCCGAATTTATATTCAATGGGTATTTTGGAAAAAAAATTAGATTTAAATCCTATATAATAGCAACTATTTATAATATAATTATGAAAATATGTTCAGACGTATCTAATAAAGTTAAGACTGATTGGGAAAGGGAACTTTACCGATTGAAAAATGGGAAAAAATTCTTCAATTAGTTTACTCATTCTCTATATGGCCTAAACATGCGTTGATACAGTTTAAAGTTGTACATAGGGCTCATATATCTAAGGATAAATTAGCTCATTATTACTCTCATGTAAATCCTGTATGTGATAGATGTCACTCTGAGATAGCTTCTTTAACTCATATGTTTTGGTCATGTCCTGTTTTGAAAAAATACTGGAAAGATATTTTTGATATTATTTCGACTGTTCTGAATATTGATTTATAACCTCACCCTATTACCACAATTTTTGGGTTACCAATGATAGAACCAAATCATTTAACCTCTTCGGCTCGTCAGATGGTCGTATTTCTTACATTAAAGGCTAGAAGATCCATTTTGCTGAATTGGAAAGAGATCAATCCTCCCAGCATATTTTATTGGTTCTCTCAAACTATGTTGTGTTTAAACTTAGAAAAAATTAGAAGTGTTATTTATGATCCCTCTATTAAATTCGAAAAGACTTGGAGGCCATTTATTCAACACTTCCATAGGATGTAATTTGACCTTTTCCAAACATATTCTATTTCTTTTTAATACGTGTCGAGAGGAGCGGAGTCGACGACACTAATGGTTCTTTTTTTTGATGTTACATAACAGCCCATGTCTTTCTTTTTTAGTTTAGTTTAGTAGTATTGTTTAGGTTAGTTTCTCTTTTGGGGTGTACATTTTTTTCCTTTTCCATGTTATATTTAAAAAAAATTTTGTATATTATATTTGTATCCTGTATGATTGGGAGGTTTAATACCCGTGTGTTAACTGGGTTTATATTTAAAATATGTTAGATACAACAAGGTAATCCCAATAACTTTGTATCAATACTATGTTGTGTTTATCATTATGAAACTAATACAAAGATTGAAAAAGAAAGAAAGAAAAGAAAGAACATACAACACTGGACAGGCCATTCAGTCCACAATTCTGTGTCAATCTTGATGCTAATTTATACTAAATTTCCACCTCCAGTGTACAATCTATATCCCTCCATTCTCTTCATATTAAACTCCAGCAGACTGCCTGATTCTACTACTGTCCCTGGTAACCCATTCCAGGCACCTTGTATTCTCTGCATAAAAAAAACATTTATACTGTCTATGCCTCTTGTAATTCTAAAAACTTTTATCAGATTTCTCCTCAGCCTCTGATGCCTTAGGGAGAGCAAAGAAAGTGTGTCCAAACTTTCCTTACAGCTTGCACCTTCTAATCCAGGCAGTGATAGGCCTTTTCTGAACTTTTTCCACAATGTCCACAGATTTCCTACAATGTGGCATCCAGAGTCTAAATGCAGTCTGAACAAAGTTATATATTGCTGGAGGGTGACTTCCTTACTCTTGTACTCAACACCCCCGCCCATGAAGGCAAGTATGCCATACACTTTATCCACTTGCACAGCCACTTCCGGTGAACTATGGACCTATGTCCCATGATTCCTCTGTACCTCAATGCTATTAAGGAGAGCACCATTAACTGTATGATTTCTCCTTCCATTTGACCTCCCGATGGGCAACACTCACAGTTGCCTGGATTAAACTCTATTACCACTTCTTTTATTATATCCCACTGCATTCTTTGATAGTCCTTAAAACTGTCCACAACTCCACCAATCTTGGTGCCATCCGCAAACATGCTAATCCACTCATCTGCATTTTCATCCAAATTATTGATATATATTCACAAAACAGAGTTCCCCACACCAATGCTTGGAGAATACCACTGGTCATTGACCCTCAGCTGGAAAAATTGCCTTCCACCTCTACTCTCTGTATTCTATGGGCAAACCACTTCTGAATCTAAACTTGCAATTAACCCTTTATATTTTAATCTAATCTACCACGAGGGACTTTATCAAATGGCTCACTGTAGAGAACTTGCACTGCCTTACTATCAGCAAGAGTTTTGTTCCCTCCTGACAATACTCAATCATTCGTAAGGTATGACCTGCCATGCACAAAGACATGTTGAATGTCCCTAAGCAGGCCATGTCTTTCCAAATGTGCATAAACCTGCCTTTCAGTATCTTCTTCAATACTTCCCTACCACTGACATGAGGCTCACTGGCCTGTAGTTACCTGGATTATCCCTATTTCCCCTCTCAGACAAAAGCACAACATTTGTGGCTCTCCAGTCCTCCAGGACCCTGCCTGTTGATAATGAGGGCACAGGGATCCTTGTCAGCCAACGCTCTATCCACGTATGTAACTTTCCTTTAATTCCATGGGCTCTTATCTTGTTAAGTAGCCTCATGTGTGGCACCTTGTCAAAGGCCTTCTGAAAATCCAAATATACAACATATACAGAGAGACCATAAGCTGCAGGAGTAGATTTACACCACTCCGCCCATTGAGTCTGCTGCACCATTCCATCATGGCTAATTTATTAACTTTCTCAACCCCATTCTCCTGCCTTCTCCCCATAAACTCTGACACACTGTCTAGCCAAGAAGCTATCAACCTCTGCTTTAAATATATGTCATGGTCCAGTCCATGAAGTCTGCGTTTTGGTACACGATCTGGTCCGTGGACTCCGGACTCCGGGTCTTCCGGTTTCCCCTTGTTTCTGTTGGGCTTAATCATAGGCACCTGATACTCGTCTTGGGGCTGGGAATATAAGTGGCCCTGGGTTCGAGTGTGGGTGCTGGGTTGTCTTGTCAGTATCCTGTCCTTGCCTCTGTTGGGTAAGCCAGACTGTCTTTGCTGTTACCCTAAGGCTGGACTGTTCCCTTCCCTTCCCCTTCCTTCTGAAGCCCTTGCCCCATGGCCTGCGCCTGGAGCCCTCTGTGTTCCGTGTTCCTGTCTCTCAAGTCCAAGGCTCTGTGCTCCTGTCCTACCCAAGACCAAGTCAAGGCTTCTGGCTTTGTGTTCTGAGGTTCCTGTCTTCCAAGACCACATCATGTCTTCGCCTAGTTCTGGAGTCCGAGGCCGAGTCAAGACCCAGGTTTTGGGTCTTGTCCAGTCTCTGGCTTGGAGTCTGAACCCAGGCCTCATCATGTCTTCGCCTTGAGGAACCCAAGCCTCGTCATGTTTTCGCCTTGAGGAACCCAAGCCATGTCCAGTCCTGTAGCTATGTCATGTCCTTGCCTAGTTCCGGGGTCTGAGCCCTAGTCAAGACCCAGTCTCTGGGTCCTTGTCCAGCCTCTAGTTCAGAGTCCAAGCCCAGGCTCCTAGTTCCTAGTCCTGATCCCGCTTGCCTAGCCAATGTCCTAGTCCAAGTCTGTGTTCTTGTCCCAGTTCCTGGTCTGTATCCAGTCATGTCCCTAACTCTAGTCTCTAGTCCTGTCCTGTTCCTAGTACTTCAGTGTCTGTGTCTTGCATTTGGGTCTGCCTCCCAATGCCCCTCTTATGACAATATACTCAATGATTTGGCATCCACACCCATCTGTGGCAATGAATTTCAGAGTCACAACTTTCTGGCTAAAGAAATTCCTTCTCCACTCTGTTCTAAATGGACACCCCTCTATTCTGAGGCTATGCCCTCTTCCTAAACTCACTGGCTATAGGAAACATTCTCCCCACATTCACTCCATCTAGGCCTTTCAATATTCGATAGATTTCATGGAGATCATAGTTGAGTGAACTCGGCCTTTTCTCCTTGGAGTGATGGAGGATGAGAGGTGACCTGATAGAGGTGTATAAGATGATGATAAGGCATTGATCGTGTGGATAGTCAGAGGCTTTTTCCCAGGGCTGAAATGGCTAACAAGAGAGGGTATAGTTTTAAGGTGCTTGGAAGTAGGTACAGAGGGGATGTCAGGGGTAAGTTACTGTTTTACTTTTTTACATAGAGAGTGGTGAGTGTGTGGAATGGGCTGCCAGCAATGGTGGTGGAGGCAGATATGATAGGGACTTTTAAGAGACTCCTGGATAGGCACATGGAGCTTAGGAAAATAGAGGGTAACCCTAGGTAATTTTTAAAGTAAGTACATGTTCAGCACAACATTTTGGGCTGAAGGGCCTGTATTATGCTGTAGTTTTTCTATGTTTCTATGAGATTGTCCCTCACTCTTCTAAAGTCAAGTGAGTACAGGTCTAGAGCCCACAAATGCTTCTCATACATTAACCATTTCATTTCCATATTCTTTCTTGTGAACTTCCTCTGGACCCACTCCAATGCCAGCACATTTTTTTTTCCGAGGGGGCCCAAACCTGCTCACAATGCTCAGTGCAGTCTGATGAATGCCATAAAAAGCCTCCGCATCACATACTTGCTCTTGTATTCTAGTCTTCTCAAAATGCCAACCTGCCAAACTTCCATCCATGCTAGTATCTTTTCTGTAATACCATGGGCCATGTATTCTCATGTACGGCACCTTGTCAAAGGCCTTCTGAAAATCCAAGTAAAGAACATTCACTGACTCTCCTTTGTCTACCCTGTCTGTTATTTCTTCAAAGAATTCCAGCAGATTAGTCAAGCAAGATTTACCCTTAAGGAAACTATGTTGACTAATTTTATCATGTGCCTCCAAGTAACTCAAAAACTCATCCTTAATAATCAACAACATCTTCCCAACCATGGAAGTCACACTAACTGGCCTATAATTGCCTTTTTTCTGCCTTCTTAAAGAGTGGAATGACATTTGCAATTTTCCAGTTATCCAGAACCATTGCAGTGATTCTCGAAGGATCATTACTAATGCCTCCACAGTTACCTCTTTCAGAACCCAGGGTGTAGTCCATCTGGTCCAGGTGACTTATCTTCCGGTTTTTGCACTCCCCAAGCACCTTTGCCTTGGTAGTAGCAACTACATTCACTTCTTCCCCAACACTCTCAAATTTCTGGCATACTGCTAGTGTCTTTCACCGTGACAAGTGACACAAAATACTTAAGTTCATCTGCCATTTCTTTGCCCTGCACTACAACCTCCAGCATCTTTTTCCAGTGGTCCAGTATCCAGTTTCACCTCTCTTTTACTCCTTGTACACCTGAAAAATATCTGGTATCGCCTTTGATATTATTGGCTAGCCCTTTCTATTGGGCATCTCTGGAAATGCGGCTCATTAACCCCTCACTAACAGCCACTGGACTTTGCAGCAAGAAACTCACTTTTCTCAGGCTTTGTATGTCTATGGCATATACGACCTTGGTCCTGCCATCTTGCCAAATCCGTGAGGTTGGGATGTCTCACCCTCCCGAACCTTGGTTTGTGTGTATGCTGTGTGATTTACTGCCTCCTGCAATCGCCTGTCAACAAGAAATATCAGATCGTACACTGTGTACAATTATAAAGAAGAATATTATCTTAAGCAAACAGTTATTAAAGGAAAGAAAGAAAAAAAAACAACAAGCACCAATTATTATTAAACAGTCAAACGTGCACATAAATTGGAGCTCATCTTGAACTGGTCTGGACCCTCGCTCTTTGTGAAAGCACATACCACCTTCTGAATGTCGCTTGAAATCCATCTCGATCCAACGGGTCTCCCACGGGAGTATTGGTCCTTCATCCTTGAAGAAGTCACCTGCACAAAGCACCTTGTACCACAGGGACGGCATTCTCAGTTATTCCCCCCCATCTTCTCCCAGCTCCTGCCAAAAAAGACCGCGACCCACACCAGTGTCCCTCACAAAACCTCTCTGCCCAGCATTCTCTGGAACCTTCTCCTAGTTCCACCACCCTGATTGGCTGACACCACATTCCTAAGTTGAACAGCAAAGCCTCTTATCTCAACTTAACCCAAACAGGCTGAAAGCAGGATGCTCTTACAGGACTGCTAAAATGAAATACCTACAGCATAGCAGTAAAAACATTAACCAGGGTATTACACTTACTTTCATTTTTATCTTCAGGCCTTAAGGTGCAAGTTCATAGCTCCCTGAAGGAGGCAATACAGATGGATCGGATAGTGAAGAAAGTATCAATAGGCTTGTCTTCAGAGACTGGTGAATTGAGTATCAGAACTGGGACATCATTAGTTAGGCATTGGTTTGGAGTATTATGTACGGTCTGGTCAGCACCCTACTAAAAGGCTGTGGCCGCAACAGAGGGAGCGCATAAGAGATGCCTCAGGATGTTCCCTCAAAGGGATGGTTGTTGTTCTAAGGAGAGATTGGAGAGGCTGAGGTATTCTTACCAAACCGTACAGGTCTATAAAATTATGAGGGTTAGTACAGACAGTCAGATTTTTTCTCCCAGGGCAAGGGTCCAGAATAAGAGAGCACAGGTTTAAGGTGAGAGGGGAGAAATTTAAGAGATCTGAGGGGCAAGCTTTTGACAGAGGGAGGTGAATGTCTGGAATGAGCTTCCAAAGGAGGTAGCAGAGGCAAGTACAATTACAACACTTAGAAAGCATTTGGACAACGTAGAAAAAGTGTAAGAGAAGAAAGGATATTATGCAGGTAAATAGGGCTAGACTGATGATGGTTAGAATGAATAAGGAGTGGCAGCTTTGGTGATTTCTAAGTGATTCTATGACTCCAGTCCACATAGAGTGAACCGAATTGGGTTACAACCCTCTTCTGTAGGGAGCTAAAGCTGTCCCAAGCAGATATGGCTTTGGGTTTCTGCTCTCGGTCCATGGTCCAGCTGTGCCACAACTAAGAACTGGACTTGTCTTGGCTCAGAAACCTTCCACAGTAAAATAATGTGATAATTCCATCGTAGAAACATAGAAAATGGGTGCAGGAGTAGGCCATTTGGCCCTTCGAGCCTGCACCACCATTCAGTACGATCATGGCTGATCATCCAACTCAGAACCCTGTACCAGCCTTCCCTCCATACCCCCTGACCCCTGTAGCCACAAGGGCCATATCTAACTCCCTCTTAAATATAGCCAATGAACTGGCCTCAACTGTTTCCTGTGGCAGAGAATTCCACAGATTCACCACTCTCTGTGTGAAGCAGTTTTTCCTAATCTCGGTCCTAAAAGGCTTCCCCTCTATCCTCAAACTGTGGCCCCTTGTTCTGGACTTCCCCAACATCGGGAACAATCTTCCTGCATCTAGCCTGTCCAATCCCTTTAGGATCTTATACGTTTCAATCAGATCCCCCCTCAATCATCTAAATTCCAGAGAATATAAGCCTAGTTGATCCAGTCTTTCATCATATGAAAGTCCTGCCATCCCAGGAATCAATCTGGTGAACCTTCTTTGTACTCCCTCTATGGCAAGAATGTCTTTCCTCAGATTAGGGGACCAAAACTGCACACAATACTCCAGGTGTGGTCTCACCAAGGCATTCAGCTTCCTTTTCACTACATGTTGGCAGAGTTAGTGAAGGAAGTTGGTCCATTGGTTGGTGGGCTTCATTTCGGGATCTGGCTGCCTGGGACTTGGCTCTGGGCTCTGGCTCAGTGATGAGCTGTGCATCCCCCTCAGATCACAGAGGTGTGCAGCGAGTTAAAGGTGGGCTTGAGTTTCTGAACTTTCCAGTGTACTGGGTTGTGGGTTTTTACCAGCAAGGAGTCTGTCCTGGCCAGGTCACCTGCCCAGCCTTTCAGTGCTGGCAGAGGGGTAGTGTTTTTTCTGTCTCTTCCTAGGCGAAATTACTTGTTATCAGTCCCAGTGTTACAGGCCTTGGAGGAAACTAGTACAGGAGAGTGTTCACTTGGAGAGGCATACCCAGTGTGAGGCAATGTACCCAGGAGAAGGGGAAAAATGACCAGGAAGTTAAAAGCATGGGAAGCTGCAATTTAATGCCCAATTCTACCAGTGCTTCAGCTCATGACTTCTCCAACTGCTGAATCAGTTCCAAAATGCAAAGCCTAAAAATTGCATCTCCAGCACTGTTTCTTAAGGCACTACATGAACTTATTGAAAAAACAGGTTCCAGGAAGTGAACTGGATTGGGGATTTCCACGTCTACAGTTCCGGGGAAAGTCCAGTTACCAGTAGTGGCAGAGGACCACACCTATACACATTCCTCTGAATCTGCCACACTTTGTTGACCCTCTCCACACAACGAAGTACTAACCCTTAATGTTACATTTTACTGATTAAAACCTTTGGCAAGTTTGGTCAGAGGAAGGAGCAGTAAGTGTTACCAACTGGAAGTAAGCTACTGGCTGGATTTAATGGAGGAGGTGCCTGACAGCTTACTCTGCGTTCTCCTTTAGGGGCCTCAGCGCCATCTTGTGGAGCAAGCAATCCTTCACCGAAAACACCCTTAGCCAGCAGACAACAAAGTATTGCTTTCACAGATTTTTTTGTTGTGATAGACTGAAGCTAAACTCAAATGTAATTTGAGACTACTTGTGTCACATAGGAATTTGGAGAAACAAAGAGGTTAACTTTTTGGGCTGTTGTGGATAGTGTGGAGGGCTGTCAGAGGTTACTGCGGGACATTGAAAGGATGCAAAACTGGGCTGAGAAGTGGCAGATAGAGTTCAACCCAGATAAGTGTGAGGCGGTTCATTTTGGTAGGTCAAATATGATGGCAGAAAAAAGTATTAATAGTAAGACTCTTGGCAGTGTGGAGGATCAGAGGGATCTTGGGGTTCGTGTCCATAGGACACTCAAAGCTGCTGCGCAGGTTGACTCTGTTGTTAAGAAGGCATACGGTGTATTGGCCTTCATCAACTGTGGGATTAAGTTTAAGAGCCGAGAGGTAATGTTACAGCTATATAGGATACTGGTCAGACCCCACTAGGAGTACTGTGTTAAGTTCTGATCACTTCACTACAGGAAGGAAGTGGAAACTATAGAAAGGATGCAGAGGAGATTTACAAGGATGTTGCCTGGATTGGGGGGGGGGGCATGCCTTATGAGAATAGGTTGAATGAACTTGTCCTTTTCTCCTTGGTGTGACGGAGGATGAGAGGTGACCTGATAGAGGTGTATAAGGTGATGAGCGGATTATCAGCACCCAATTGCCCACCATTGAGAACATCTACCATAAACACTGCCTGGGCAGGGCGAAAAGCATTATCAGGGATGCATCTCACCCTAACCCTCACCCTCTCCTCCCACCTGGTAGGCACTACAGCAGCCTCCACTCCTGCACCAGCAGGCACAGGAGGAGCTTCTTCCCTGAGGCTGTGACACTGCTGAACCTCTCATCACAGCGCTAAGCAGTATTGCATCGTATTGTACGGTCTCAGTACTTTTATATTTGTGTGCTGTAGCACTTTTTTATTTGCAGTTATTTTGTAAATAACACTATTCTTTGCGTTTCTGGTCAGATGCTAAATGCATTTCATTGGCTTTGTATCTGTACTCGGCACAATCACAATAAAGTTGAATCTAAATCTAAATCTAAATCTAAATCTAAAAATGAGAGGCATTGATGGTGTGGATAGTCAGAGGCTTTTTCCCAGGGCTGAAATGGCTAGCACGAGAGGGCACAGTTTTAAGGTGCTTGGAAGTAGGTACAGAGGAGATGTCAGGGGTAAGTTTTTTTATGCAGAGAGTGGTGAGTGTGTGGAATGGGCTGCCGGCGATGGTGGTGGAGGCGGATACACTGGGGTCTTTTAAGAGACTCCTGGATAGGTACATGGTGCTCAGAAAAATAGAGGGCTATGAGTAACCCTGGATAATTTCTGAAGTAAGTACATGTTCAGCGCAGCATTGTGGGCCGAAGGGCCTGTATTGTGTTGTAGGTTTTCTATGTTCTATGTTTCTAACTTTTATTGAATATAATGCATTTAATTTCATAACGGTGCTGATGTTTTGCAATAGTTCAATGAATCTAAAAATGTTTTGTTGATGATGATTCGTACTCAGCATGTGAGGCTTTTCGCTTAAATGTCCAATAATCAGCCAGCATTGATGGATTCCAGTTGCCCTTGTACCGTTCTCCATGACTACAATGTCCTGGTGAAACCTTTCACCATGTGCATCAATGACAGCTCCAAGATTTTCAGGGAAGAAGTCTAAATGGAAATTGAAAAAAATGGATCTTTTGTGACATGATTCACTTCATGGTTTTGTATGCTTGAAGCATGTTGTCAACCAGCTGCATGTAGTTTGGTGCTCAGTAGTTGCCAAGAAAATTTTCAACAACATCCTTGAATGCCTTCCATGCAATTTTCTCTGCTCCCATTAGAAGCTCTTCAAATTGCATTTCATTGATGACCTCTGATTTGTGGACCAACAAAAATGCCTTCCTTAATCTTGGCATCAGTTATTCTCAATGGAAATAACAAATACAGGTGCTTTAAAAAATGGTGTGTGATAGGGACATTGCACAGTGATCTTTATGATCAGCAGCCTAAGATCCATAAGTTACACACAAAAGCAGTGATTCCCAATAGGGACAATACCATTTCCGCCCTCCCCCACCCAAGGGGGCGGTTGCATGTCCTATGCAAGCATTAGGCACATAGAAGTCGTCAGCGGTGACCATTAGTAGAGTAGGCACTTTCAGAAAAAACAAGAGGGTGAGGCACTGGGACACAGGAAGAACCATAGCTCTGCAGGCGGCCAGCACTTGTGATCAAAGCTTCTGAAACTCTGCAATCTCATCCAACCTTACCAACGACGCATTAATGAGGATGTATAAATGAGCAGCCAAAGTGTCCAACAGATCCCCTTGACTTGTGGCACAGAATGAGTTCATGCAATTTAATAGTTTAGCTCCATTAATGATGGATAAATCATACAGCATGATCTCTGAGTCTGAAGGCAATGAAGCCCTGATTTCTAATTCTGCTAAGGAACAGAAACTACAGAAAGTCCATCAAGACAACGTAACATACCTGGAGTATGGGTTTTAATCTGTCCCTGTCAGATCAGTGATGCCCCATGTGTCTTATTTGTAATACTGTACTGTACATCAAGGTTGCAGGAACACTTCCATAAAAGACACCCTGAAAAGGCAGCTTATGGTATTACTCAGTTCCAGAAGATGAAAAGCGTGGTACACTCGAGTTATTTGCCAAGAAAGTTAAAAGTGACCTTGATAGTGGTCTCATTGCTTCTTATAACATCTCTAAAATGACAAAATATGAAAAATCTTATACAATTGGAGAAAGATTAATAACACCTGCTGTGTCAGAAGTGTTCTGAAAATGGATACCGGTATTTTAAAATCAATTCCTCTGAGTAATAACTGTAGCTTGTCATATTGCTGAAATGAATGAAAACATTGAGAATCAACTATACAGGACCATAAAAAGCAGAATTTGGGAAACAACTGGATGAGCCAACTGTGCAAAGCAATCAGGCATTGCTAATGACATTTATGGTTTATCACAAAAATGGAAGTTTATGGAGAAATTCTCTTTTGTAAAAAGTTAGAAACAAATATCAACAGAGAATCAATCTATGACGAACTCAAAATGTCTATTGAAGATAAAAATATTCCGATTAGGAACGTGATTTCTTGTGCAACAGGTGGAGCATCACAGGTTGCCATGCTGGTTTAGTGGCGTTTATGAAAAGGAAATTCCAAGTCTGTTAATTGCAATCCAAGTCTGTGTAATTCAAAGCCAAAAACCTCAGCTAGCAAGCTTTTTCAAGCATGACTCTTGTAATATCTGCCATCAAAATTAAAGTTCATCCATTAAATAGCAGAATATTTCACTAGTTATGTCAAGGTACCGATGAAGAGTTTGAACGCTTGCTTTTTCACACTGAAGTGCATTGTTTGTCAAAAGACTGCTGCTTAAAAATTTTCTTTGATCTTTTTGACACATTGGTTGAATTTTTTGCTCAAAGTTGACAAGAGCTTGGGAAACAAGATTGAACTTCTATGTGGAGATGTGACATAACTAGTTGATCTGTATGACAAAATGAACATTCAAAATATGAAATTGGAGGGTGAGAATTTCAATTGAATCCAGGCAAGAAGTGCAGTGTCCACTTTTATTGGAAAATTGGAAATATAAGCGCAAAACATTGGAAGAAGGATTTTCTCACAGCTTCCCTGCATGGGAAGTTTGGCACTCTCTTTCACAGATGGTGATTTGTAGATTACTGCTTACACCAAAGTCACTGAAGAACGATTTTCAGAATCAATTCAAGGATTTGAACAATCTGGAAATTCTGGACTGCACAATTAACCCATTTCTTTGCAAGGTGGAAGAACAGGAAGAGCTTGCAAGAAGAAATTATGGAAATTCAGAATGATGAAGAAGCAAAAATGCTTTTCAAAAAATTTTGGCTTTCGTGGTATGTGGCAATACTGTAATATGAAGTTTCCTGGTCTTTGGAGAAGGGACAAACTGCTCTTTATTGCATTTCCATCCTCCTACCTTGTTGAAAGAGGCTTCGGTGCAGTAAACCATACACTCACCAAAAAAAAAATAGAAACCGCTTGGACGTTGTTACACGTGGGGACTTAGGACGTCTGATGTCATAACTTGAAACAGATATTTCAACTATTGCTAAAACTTATCAAGCCCAAGGATCAGATTGATATGAAAGCTGCTGTACCGAGCACAGGTACTGTGTAAGCTAGGTTTAAAGACAAATAAAATTTTAAAGCAGAATGATTTTTCTCATGTTAGCATATGGTAGACATGTTTTTACACAGTGGAAGTGCCGGAAAGTATATTGTGCCTAAGAGGGGTGTTGGCAAGTATGAAGTTGCTTTGGGAGGGTGTTGGCAAGAATGAAAGTGCTTTAGGGGGACATTGGGCTAAAAAAAAAGGTTGGGAAACACTGTCCTAAAGTATTCAGGAAGCAAATCTTTGTTGTCCAGTGTTATTATTGGTTTATGATTGCCACTTGCACCAAGCTACAGCGAAGACCTTGACTTACGTACTGTTCATACAGATCAATTCATTCTCGATCATGGGGTTACAACTGGAACATCAAGACTTACATCCCTGACCTTTGATTCAGCTGTTGCACTTAGAACAATTTAACAGCTGCTGTCCTCTGTTCACCAGTTACTGATTCTTCAAGGAGCCAGTGAAAATGAGACCCACTCCACACCATCTTCAGGAATGAAAGATGATTCTTCATTTTAATAACTTTAAAAAGGCTCTCATCTTATTTACATTCATTAGAATTTAGTGATTAATTTGAGCATGCTTGCAGTGGCCCTTGGGCCAGTGGCTTAGGAGATGAAGACTGTCTGGGCTGGCAACCAACAGCAGTACAGGCCTTGGCTACTGCTGCAGTGTTGGGTGAGGTGCTGAGTCAAGCTCCAGTCTGCACAGTTAACTGAAGCAAAAGATCCCAGCAAAGTATTTCTGAACCTCTTCCAGAAGTGGTCTAAGAATTTGAAAATTCAGGGTGACGGGTTGTGATGAAAGCTGATGAGTGTCTTTTATTCCATGTTCTTCAACGGCTTTATTTTGTTACAGTGGGAATAAAAATCTTAATATTCTACAGATATTAAAAGTACAGAAAAGAACAACAAATAAATAGAGAGACAGTAGAATGATGGAAGATTTGATAGAAGTATACAAAACTGAGGGCTGTAGCTAAGGTAAATGCAAGCGGCGTTTTCCACTGAGGTTAGGTGAGACTAGCACTAGAAGGCATAGGTCAAGGATAAAAGGTGAAATATTTGCAGAGAATCTGAAGGCAACTTCTTCATTCAGAGGGTGGTGGATGTGTGGAAGATGCTGCCAGCAGAAATGGTGGATGCGGGATTGATTGCAACATCAAAAGAGAAGGTTAAGTACATGGATGGAAGGAGTGTGGAGGGCTACAAGTCCAGGTGAATGGGACTAGGCAGAGTGACAGTTCAGCATGGAACAGACAGCTGAAGGGTCTGTTTCTGTGCTGTAGATGAAGCAACAAACTCAGGCTATCAAACGCAGATGGGAGAAACTGGAGACTCGTACAAAACATCGATGAGAATTTGTTCACCAAAGCATCAAAGATACACAGGTCACTTGGAACTACTGTCTCTATGGGCTACTTCAAGACTCAGCGATGAGTGCCTAGCATGTGCAATTGAAATAGCATAAAGTTGCATGAGAAACCTGCAGTTACCAATAAATAGCACAGAAAACTTCAGGGAGCAATTAACAGGTAACACAAGCTATGATGAAGTAAATTAATGATATGCAGGTGAAGTAGAGGGCCAAGATGTGGGGCCCCTTAGAAGACTCCCACTGGGGCAAAGTGTTCTTGAAAGGACCCTGTTATGTTTGTTCTCCATAAAGAAACTTGGAGTGGGCTTAAGTTAAAACATTTTATTACTGTACTGCTCCTCAACCCTGTTCTTGCCCAACTCAGTCACCATCGTGGCTTCTGGTTTTGGGTGGACCCATGCATTTCCCACTGGGAACTGAAGTTCTTCATGCATACATAATAATACATCTTTCCCCTTGAAAGCAAAACAAACACAATATTATGTCCTCAAACCTGCCAGGAACAATAATCCTTTTCAACAAAGATATCTACATTCTGTGGTTAAAATCTTTTCTTTTTCTGAATTTTCAACATTTCAACTTTAATGAGCAACCGCAGTCCCTTAACTACTCAGCAACTTTCAATCAGTCTCTGAGGTGGTTTAATGGTCCTTTTCAGTCTGCTATTTGTTTCCACAAGTGCATTGCTTGCATTGGCTGCATTAATATTTGTCTTTCTGCGAACTCTGATCAAAATGCTCATTTTTCTTTAACACCTTAGGCCAATGTTAAACAGGCTCTGGATGATCTGAGCAATGGGATTAACATATATGAAACAGCATACCCTGATGCCTTCATCATTCTGGGGGATTTTAACCAGGCTAGCATGAGAAAGTCAATAAATAGTTACCATCAACAAATCACTTATAGTACCAGAGGATACAACACACTGGACCACTGTTACACCACCATCAAGAGCGCTTACTGTGCTATTCCACACCCTCACTCTGATCACCTGGCTCTACCTTTATTCCCCTCCCCCCCAACCCCGAGCATAGGCAAAGACTGAAAACTGCAGCACTAGTAGTGAGAACCAAGAATATACGGACAATGGAAGCACAGGAGCGCTTTGAATTGGTGGACTGGACTGTACTCAGGAATTCATCTTTGAATCCGGATGAGTATGTCACAGTTGTTACTGACTGATGTCAAAAGCATCTTCGCCAATTACATGCAGAAAAATAGAGCTTTCCCATTTCTCATTGGTCCCTCTCGTGCTGCTAGCTGCTAGTATAATTGAACCACTGTTTGAAGCATTTCCGGTTATCAGATTGCTGGTAAACTGCATAGATGCAGGAGGATTTAGCTGATCCATGATTGGAACTCGCAGCCTCTCACCTGAATCTCTTGGTGAATGGTCTCGGTTTATGTTAGACCACTTTATTACTGAACTGCCCCTTAACCCTGTGAACGTGCAACCCTGTCACCATCGTGACTTCCAATTCCAGGTGAACTTCGCACATTGCCCACAGGGAACTGAAGTTCTTTAATACGAACACATAATAACTCAGACACCAGCCCCGCCCCCACTTTTCCCATATGTTCTTTTCTCCCCCCATAGATGCTGCCTGGTCTGCTGAGTTCCTCCAGCATCTTGTGTGTGGTGGTTATGAAAGTTATTAATTCAGGGTCCAAAATGTCCCTGGAAGGATCCCAGCACAGCTCCTTCAGACCATATCCTTCCTAGTCCACCAAATATTGCACCTTGCCAAGTACCATGCAAGAGTCCAACAGTCGCTGATCTGTCCCGAAGGTCAGCAATTGGTCAGGCATGAGGCTGACCAGCCCTGCACGGTGCCAGTGGATCAATTGATCAGAGTATTGTGGGAAGCCAGGAAAAAATCAGGGGAATCTCAGGGGAGTGGATAAGAGAACGGATCAGATTCTGGCCAATAGCAAGTTTGAGAGGAGAGATAAGAAAAGAAATTTCCCTCGGGACTGAATGTCTCCCATCCAGAGTCATGGCGATGAGTGACTGTTCTAGACAGGAAAGGGTAAAAAAGGATAGAAACATAGAAAATAGGTGCAGGAGTAGGCCATTCGGCCCTTCTAGCCTGCACCGCCATTCAGTATGATCATGGCTGATCATCCAACTCAGAACCCTGTACCAGCCTTCCCTCCATACCCCCGATCCCTTTAGCCACAAGGGCCATATCTAACTCCCTCTTAAATATAGCCAATGAACTGGCCTCAACCGTTTCCTGTGGCAGAGAATTCCACAGATTCACCACTCTCTGTGTGAAGAAGTTTTTCCTAATCTCGGTCCTAAAAGGCTTCCCCTTTATCCTCAAACTGTGACCCCTCGTTCTGGATCTAGTACTTCCCAGTGTATGTGACAAATAAACTCTTCTCAGGCTTCCAGCCAGGTACAGTTTTGATTTTAATCTACATTTCGATTACAAGTTCTGCCGCCTTCATCAGGGATGGCAAGGCGAAGAGTTTGTTCGGGTAAATCGTGCTTTAATTCGTCTAGCTAGACCAAGATCTAGGAAATTCCCCGCAGCACCGGAGTCAACGAGGCTGTGAGGGCTTATTGATGCCCTCCTACCTCCCTAACCCCCAATCCCTCAAGATATTAGCGAAGGTAACACCACACCAGAATTTATCGAACCAGGAGTGAGACAAAGGGCTGTCAGGTCTTACCCTCAGTGGACAGCCATGGGAGTCTCCCAACAACTAGCGACAATAAATCCAAAAATATCCAGCCTTACCACAGCACTTCTCTCCATCTCTCCCGCTCATTTAGAGTCTGGTTCTGCCCACTTGCATTGGATCCTGAGGAGGAGTTGGTGGAGGTCTGGGTCAAGTCCTTCAACGTGGGGGCCAAGACAATGTAGAACGTGAAGGAAAGTCCTTTGGGAAAATACACGTCTTCCTCATCTCTTCTTGGATAGTTGGTTGGTTATTAATCCGGATTGCCAGTCTAGCCTATGAGACTCCAAATCCTCGCCGAGGCCTCTGGCCACTAAAATATCCTTTAGAATCATTATTAAAATACTGATGAAATACGGCTGTGGTGATATGACATGCCACGTGTAAGGACGTGATTGAACAGAGTTCGGAGCATGCGCAGAACTGACACAATGATTTAGAAGCTTGTATGTTAAAACGTGGTGGCTGTTTGCTGTTAAATAAAAGTTCTAGTTATGTTCTTCCAGAATATGTTTCTTTGTGAGTAACCCACGGTAAGTATAAAGAACACAACAATGGTGGTTATTGCCCCCATGTTCCAACTGCTTCCGGCAGCCAGGGCGCGGAATTCCATAGATTGGGTGCACTGACATAAATGGAGGAGGCCATTGACTGCCTTCTGACCACCAGCGATTGAACACCCTCCTGACTGTCCGGGGGAAGAGGTCTACATTGAAGCAGGTGGGCGGATCCTTCTCCCGTAGTATCGTTGCACAAAAAGGGGGACTCGACCCGAAAAGAGAGCTAACGTGTACTGTGATCCGAGGGGAACTGGGAAGACTAACTAAACTGTTGAGGAACATTGTATCAATCCCCCCACGACAATTCTTGGGGTTACTATCAAACCGCTCAGGTTTAATGATCCTTCATGGAAGTTAAGGGAATACGTGGCAGGGTGCACAGGCAAGTGCTCGGAACTACAGCCAATCTCAGGTGGACGTAAGTTTCACCAAACAGATTGAGAATTTCTGCAGCGAGATTAATATCTACTGGAGCATATATTCATTTCTCCCAGCAGCAACTTCCCCCTGACAGGCCAATACTGTACGCAATTAACCCAATGGTGCTAACATCTCCTGGAGTAGCTCATGCCATCCAAATGCCTCTACTTGGCAGGTCACCGCCGTACGTAACTGATCCGCTGGTTCTATGATGGCTCAATCTTGCAGTAACGATGAACTCAGGTTAGTAAACCCAGGCACGGAGTAACTAGAAGCTTGAGCATAAAACACTGATGAGAGTTTATTGCCAGAAGAATCAACAAAAGTACACACATCACTATGGAAAGGTGAATTTAAGACTGAGCAACAAGTGCTCAGCATGCGTAATTTAAATAGTACAGAGTCACACGAGAAAGCCGCAGTTACTAACAAACTACATGACAAACTTGAGGGAACAATTACCAAACACGGGAAAATCTGCAGATGCTAGAAATTCAAGCAACACCCAGAAAAAGCTGAAAGATCTCAGCAGACCAGGATGTTCAAAAAAGTTCAACGTACCTTTTTTATTAAAGTACATATTGTATATGTCACAATATACAGCCCTAAGATTCATTTTCTTGCTGGCATCCACAGTAAACACAAAGAAACCCAATAGTCTTTGAAAGACCACGTGCAAGACGGATAAACAACAAATGTGCAAAAGATGACAAACTGTGCATATACAAAAAATAAAATGAAAAAAAATTATTAATAAATATTGTGAACATGTAGTTCACCTGATTATTGGAATTGGATGATTATTGTCAATGCACCAAGATGCAGTGAAAACCTCTTGTTGCTATGAAACACAATTCAGATCACACAGGCATTAGGACCACATCAGCTAGGACTAGAAGCTCCCTTCGGTTGCTGAACCTTTGATGGTTTGAAGGGAGAAACCCTGGAAAGATGTGTTTTCATTCACTGGTGATGTTTCAGAGCAAGCTGAGTTTGTCACTTCGACCGTAAGATATAGGAACAGAATTAGGCCATTTTACCCATCGAGTCTGCTCTGCCATTTCAACTTTCCTCTCAACTCCAATCTCCTGCCTTCTCTCTGTATCTCTTCACGCCCTGACCAATCAATAATCCATCAGCCTCTTCCTTAAATATAAATAAAGACTTGGTCTCTACCACTACCTGTGCTAAAGAATTCCAGAGATTCACCACTCTCTGGCTAAAGAAATTCCTCATCTTCTCTGTTGTAAAAGGATGGGTCTCTATTATAGGGCTGTGCCTTCTGGTCTGAGACTCTCCCACTATAGGAAACATTTTCTCCACATCCGTCCTATCATGGCCTTTCCACCGTTCGATAGGTTTCAATGAGGTGTCCCCTCCTTCTGAATTCCAGTGAATTCAGGCCCAGAGCCATCAAACACTCATCATATGACAAGCCATTCAATCCTGGAATCCTTTTTGTGAACCTCCTTTGAACCCTCTCCGGTTTCAGTACATCCTTTATAAGATAAGAAGCCCAAAACTGCTCACGATACTTAAGCCTGACCAATGCTTTGTAAAGTCCAAACATTACATCTTTGCTTTTATATTCTAGTCCTCTTGAAAAAAATGCCAACATTCATAGAAATTTACAGCACATTACAGGCCCTTCGGCCCACAATGTTGTGCCGACCATGTATCCTACTCTAGAAACTGCCTAGAATTTCCCTGCTGCATTGCCCTCTATTTTTCTAAACTCCATGTACCTAAGAGGCTCTTAAAAGTCTCTATTGTATCCGCCTTTACCACTGTCACTAGCAGTGCATTCCACACACCCACCACTCTCTGTGTGGGAAAAACTTACCTCTGACATCCCCCTTGTACTTACTTCCAAGCACCTTAAAACTATGCCCCCTTGTGTTAACCATTTCAGCCCTGGGAAAGAGCCTCTGTGTATCCAGACGGTCAATGTCCCTCATCATCTTATACACCTCTATCAGGTCACCTCTCATCCTCCATTGCTCCAAGGGGAAAAGGCTGAGTTCACTCAACCTATTCTCATAAGGCATGCTCTCCAATCCAGGCAACATCCTTGTAAATCTCCTCTGCACACTCTATAGTTTCCACATCTTTCCTGTAGTGAGGTGACCAGAACCGAACACAGTACTCCAAGCGGGCTCTAAATAAGGTCTTATATAGCTGTAACATTACCTCACAGCTTTTGAACTCAATCAGTTGATAAAGGACATCACACCATATGCCTTCTTAACAACAATGTCAACCTATGCAGCAGCTTTGAGTGTCCTATGGACACAGGCCACAGGATCTCTCTGATCATCCATACTGCCAAGAGTCTTACCATTAATACTATATTCTGTCTTTAAATTTGACCTACTGAAATGAACCACTTCACACTTATCTGGGTTGAAATCCATCTGCCACTTTTCAGCCCAGTTCTGCATCCTATTGATGCCCCATTGTAACCTCTAGACTCTCCACAGACACCCCCAACTTTTGTGACATCGGCAAACTTACTAACCCACCCTTCTACTTCCTTATCCAGGACATTTATAAAAATCACAAAGAGGAGGGGTTCCAGAACAGATCCCTGCAGAACACCACTAGTCACTGACCTCCATGCAGAACACGAACCACTATTTGCTCTTACTATCTCTTTTTTCAGTTAGTCCTGACGAAGGGTCCTGGCCCGAAATGTCGACTGTACCCCTTCCTATAGATGCTGCCTGGCCTGCTGCATTCCACCAGCATTTTGTGTGTGTTGCTTGAATTTCCAGCATCTGCAGATTTCTTCGTGTCAGGTTCCACAAAGCAAGGTCTCCTTGGATCTATCATAGTGTGGGGCACTGGGAGTGGACCCAAATGCAAGATGCAGACACTGAAGAACAAGGAACAGGACTAGGACTAGAGTTAAGCAAGAGAAGTGGGGAAGAAAGGATGCTGGACATGACAAAGGCCCTGGACGAGACAAGGATTCAGGGCCTGGGCTAGGACTTGACTAGGAGAGTGGAACCAGGACAAGGAACTGGGAACTAGGAGCCTGGGCTTGGACTCCAAGACAGAGACTGGACAAGGACCCAGAACCTGGGTCTTGACTCGGGCTTGGACTCCGGAACTAAGTGAGGACAAGACATGGCTACAGGGCGAGGAGGGGCAACAGGACTGGATGTGAGACTCCTGGACAGGACAAGGGAACCCCAGCACTGGGATGAACAAGGTACTCCTGGGCTGGGTGAGACACATAGACAAGACGAGAACACAAAACCATAGCTTGGACAGGACAAGGTTCTTGGATTGTGGCTAGGACTGGATGAGACCCCGAAGCCTTGACTTGGTCGAGGGAGAGACAGGAATGCAGAGCCTTTGTCAAGAGAGAGATAGGAACATGGGACACAGAGCCAGGACCCCTCCTTGGGTACAGGACATAGGGCCAGGACTCATTACACAGAACGCAGAATATGACGAGACAGTTCCCAACGCAAGGTAGCGGCAGACGGCCGGACCTACCTAGCGAAGGCGTGGATACAGACAGTTCCCAACACTAGGTAGCAGCAAACGGTCGGACCTACCTAGCGAAGGTGTGGATACAGACAGTCCTCAACACTAGGTAGCGGCAAACGGCTGGACCTGCCTAGTGAAGGCGTGGACACAGAGAGTTTAAAACAACGATAGACAGTTCCTTATCTTGCTCCAGCGATTGAACTAGACAGATTTGCAGGCGAGGGTTACAGATGAGGCAGGGCTTCAAACGAGGGAAGGCTTCAGACAAGGCAAGGCGAGGCAAGGCTCCAGGCGAGGCAAGGCAATGCAAGGCACCAGGCGAGGCAAGGCGAGGCTTCAAGCGAGGCGAGGCTTCAAGCGAGGCGAGATGAGGCGAAGCTTCAGGTGAGGCAAGGCTTCAGACACAGGTTGCAGGGGTATGGAAAGACTTCAGGAGGAAGGAGCAGAGAAGGGATTCAGACAGGGCATTAGGACAGGAACAATCCAGCAGCCAAGCGCTGGTCTCCAGAGGTATTTATGTGTTTGCCCAAACAAGAATCATGTGCCTCAATTAGAGCACCCAACAGAAATGGGGAAAACAGGAAAACCTGGAATATGGATTGATGGACTAGACCATGAACTAGAATGTAGACTTCACAGACCGGACCATGACAGGATCCCATGTCCCATTACCTTCTGAATGAGCCTTGCTTGGGGAACCTTATCAAATGCCTTACTGAAATCCATATACACTACATCCACTGCTTTCCCTTCATCAATGAGTTTTGTTACCTCCTCAAAGAATTCAGTTAGGCTTGTAAGGCACAACCTACCCTTGACAAAGCCATGCTGATGTCCCTATTCAGATTATGTCTCTCCAAATGTTCATAAATCCTGCCTCTCAGGATCTTCTCCAACAACCACCACTCGCCCACTACTGAAGTAAGACTCACTGGTCTATAATTTCCTGGGCTATCTCTACTCCCTCTCTTGAACAATGGAACAACATTTGCAAACCTTCTTTTTCTTTTTCAATCTTTTTATTAGCTTCGCAAAATATAAACATGACATAGTAGTAATACAAAGTTATTGGGTATACATTGTTATAATTAACATGAGTAGTCATAGAACTAAAAAATTGATTGACAAAACTCGCAATCATAAAGGATATCAATGAATAATAGAGCAAAGAGAAATAACTAGACAAAAATCATGAAAAAGGAAAAAAAAAACCCTCCCCCCCCAAAAAACTAATCTAAACAGAATTAATCAACTAAACTGAAAAAAGACCTGGGCTGTTTTAACATCATAAAAAATGGGAGAAATGAAAAACCTTAGTGTCGACGACTCCGTTCCTCTCAACCAATATTACACAGAAGTGAAATAAGTTTGGAAATGGTCAAATTACATCATATGAAAATGCTGAATAAGTGGCCTCCAAGTCTTTTCAAATTTAATGGAAGGATCATAAACCACACTTCTAATTTTTTCCAAATTTAAACACAACAGAGTTTGTAAGAACCAGTGAAATATAGTAGGGGGGTTAATCTCTTTCCAATTCAGCAAAATGGATCTTCTAGCCATTAAAGTAAGACATGCAATCATCCAACGAGCTGAAGAGGTTAAATGATTTAATTCTATCATTGGTAGCCTAAAGATAGTGGTAAGGTTGTAAGTCTATATTCAAAACCGTTGAAATAATATGAAAAATGTCTTCCCAATATTTTTTCAACAAAGGACATGACCAAAACATGTGAGTTAAAGAAGTTGTCTCGAAATGACACCTATCACATATAGGATTTATATAAGAGTAATAACGAGATAATTTATCTTTGGGCATATGAGCCCTGAGTGCTACTTTAAACTGTATCAATGCACGCTTAGCACAGATAGAGGATGAACTAACTAGTTGAAGAATTTTTTCCCATTTTTCAATAGTATAATAATCTTAAGTTCTCTTTCCCAATCAGTTTTAATTTTATTAGATACATCAGGACATAAATTCATAATTATATTATAAATAATTGCTACAACACTTCCTGAGAAAGGTTCAACTCTAAAATTTTTTCCAAAATGTCCAAACTTCCAATTCTCTGGTACTTCTCCTGTCCCTATTGATGATGCAAAGATCATCACCAGAGGCTCAGAAATCTCCTCCCTCGCTTCCCACAGTAGTCTGGTCTCAGTGACTTACCTAACTTAATACCTCTCGACAGCTCCAGACTCCTTCTTAATGTCTATACACTCAAGCATTTCAGTTTACTGGAAGTCATCCCCACAAATGCCAAGGTCCCTTTCCCTGGTGAATACTGAAGCAAAGTATTCATTAAGTACCTCTGCTACCTCCTCTGGTTCTATGTACACATTTCCACTATCACACCTGATTGGTCCTATTCCCACACGGCTCATCCCCTTGCTCTTCACATACTTGTAGAATGCCTTGGGGTTTTCCTTAATCCTGCTCACCAAGACCTTCTCATGGCACCTTCTAGCTCTTCAAATTTCATTTTTGAGCTCCTTCCTGGCACCCTTGTAATTTTCTAGAGCTCTAACAGTACCTAGATTTTTGAATATTTCATAGGCTTTTTTTTTCTTCTTAACTAGATTTTCTACATCCTTTGTACACCATGTTTCTTTTACCCTACCATCCTTACCCTGCCTCAGTGGAACATACCTATGCAGAACTTCATGCAAATGTTCCATGAAAATTTCTGCCTGGCATTTCCCTGAGAACATCTGCTCCCAATTTATGTTCCCAAGTTCCTGTTTAATTGCATCATTTTTCTCCAACCCTAATTAAATGTTTTCCCAATTTTTCTGCTCCTATCTCTCTGTTTCTTTCTCCAGATTTATGGTAAAGGAGAGAATTGTGATCACTATCTCCAAAATGCTCTCCCACCAAGAGATCTAACACTTGACCAGGTTCATTTCCCAATACCAGATCAAGTACAGCCTCTCCTCTAGTTGGCTTATCTACATATTGCATCAAGAAACCTTCCTGAATACACTTAACAAACTCCACCCCATCTAAACCCCTTGCTCTACGAAGATGCCAGTCAATACTAGGAAGGTTAAAATCAGCCATCACAACAACTCTATATTATTGAACCGTTCCAGAATCTGCTTCCTTATCTGCTCCTCGATGTCTCTGTTACTATTGAGGGGAGTCCATAAAAAACACCCAGTCGAGTTATTGGCTCCTTCCTGTTTCTGACTTACACCTACAATGACTCAGTAGACTTCCTCCTTTTCTGCAGCCGTGATACTATCCTTGATTAGCAATGTCACTCCCCCACCTCTTTTGCCTCCCTCCCTGTCTCTTTTGAAACATCTAAAGCCCAGCATATTCAGCAGCCATCCTTGCCCTGAGGCATCCAAGTCTCTGTAATGGCCACAACGTCATAGTTCTACGTATTGATCCACGCTCTAAGTTCATCTGCCTTGTTTATGATACTCCTTGAGTTAAAATAGACACATCTCAAACCATCTGGCTGAGCGCAACTTTGCTCTATCATCTGCTTATCCTTCCTCACAAATTCCCTTCAAGCTGTCTCTACTTGTGTGCCAACTGCCCCACCTTCTGCCTCTTTCACTTCGGTTCCCACCTCTTTTCAAATCTAGTTCAAACCCTCCAGTTCAGGTGCAAACCGTCCCTCTTGTACAGGTCACTCCTTCCCCAGAAAAAGTTCCGATGATCCACGGACTTGAAACACTGGCCCCTGCACCATCTCCTCAACCAGTCATTCATCTGAGCTATCTTCCTGTTCTGATCTTCCCCAGCTCATGGCACCGGGAGTAATCCAGAGATTACCACCGTGGAGGTCCTGCTCTTTAGCCTCCTTCCTAACTCCCTAAACTTACTGCGCAGGACCTCTACCCCTCTCCAGCCTATGTCATTGGTACCAACATGTACCATGACCTCTGGCTGCTCACTCTCCCCTTCAAGAATATTCTGCAACAGCTCAGAGACATCCTGGACCCTAGCACCAGGGAGGCAACTCACTATCTTGGCATCTCTTTTGATACCGCAGAATCTCTTACCTGTCCACCTAACGACTGAGCTCCCTTTAAATATTGCTCTGACAGACTTCACCTTACCCTTCTGAGGCTGAGAGGTGACCACAGTGCTATTGGCCTGGCTGCTGCTGGCTTGCCCAAAGGGGCATACCTGTTGCTGAGGGGAATGGCCACAGGGGAACCCTGCACTGACTACTTTCTCCCTTTATCTCTCCTGGTGTTCACCTATCTACTCCCCGAATTCTGCACTCTGGCTGTAACCACCTGCTCAAAAGTCACATCTACCAATTTCTCTGCCTCCTGGATGATCCCAATTTCATCCAACTTCAGCTTCAGCTCCTTAATGCAGTCTTCCATGAGCCGGAGTTGGTTGCACTTCCTGTAGGTATAGTCATCAGGGGGACTATCAGATTCCATGAATTTCCACATCCTACAGGAGGAGCATTCCACTGCCATATCTGCTATCCTGCCTGCACTGTACAATGGGGAACCAACACCCAATCTTCTAATCTGTTTTGTTGGCCTCAGCCTCTTCAAAGCCTCTTGAGTCAAAGCCTGACACTCCCACTCTCACCGTTGGCCTACTCCCAACAATGGCTGCCCCGCTTGACCCTTCCGTACTTTTATTTACTTCGGAGCGCTCTGCTCCTGATGATGATTGGGCCTCTGGAATGCCGTTGCTTCCCTCACCACAGACTCAACTTGCAATTAGCCTTTAGGGAATCCTGCACAAGGTCTCTCAAGTCCCTTTGCAGCTCAGTTTTTTGTATTTTCTCTTTCATTTCTTCTACTGAAGTTTATGACCACACATTTTCTGATGCTATATTCCATCTGCCATTTCTTTGCCCATTCACCTAATCTTTCTAAGTCTTTCCGTAGTCTCTCCACTTCTTCAACACTACCTGCCTCTCCACCTATCTTCATATCATCTGCAAACTTTGCAACAAAGCCATTAATTCCAGTATCCAAATCATTGACATATAATGTAAAAAGAATTGGTCCCAATGCAGGTCCCTGTGGAACACCACTACTCTAGCAGCCAGCTAGAAAAGGCTCTCTTTATTCCCACTTGTTGCTTCCTGCCAGTCAACCACTGTTTTGTCCATGCTAGTATCTTTCCTGTAATACTAAAGGCTCTTAAATTGTTTAGCAGCCTCATGTGTAGCACCTTGTCAAAGGCCTTGTGAAAATCCAAGTGCACAAAATCAACTGATACTCCTTTGTTTATCCTGCTTGTTATTTCTTCAAAGAATTCCAACAGATTTGTCAGGCAAGATTTTCGCTTGAGGAAACTACGGCTTATTTTATCATATGCATCCAAGTACCCTCAAACCTTATCCTTATTAATTGACTCCAATATCTTCCCAAACACTGAGGTCAGACTAACTGGCCTATAGTTTCCTTTCTCCTCTCTCCCTTCTTGAAGAGTGGAGTGACATTTGGATTTTTTCTGTCTCTGGAACCATGTAGAACCAATTGATTCTTTAAAGATAATTACTAAAGCCTCCACAATCTCTTCAGGAACCTCTTTCAGAACTCTGGCGCATATACCATCTGGTCCCGGTGACTTATCTACCATCAGACCTATCATTTTTCCAAGCACCTTCTCTCTAGTAGTGGTAACTTCACACACCTCATATCCCCTGACACCTGGAACTTCACCATACTACTAGTGTCTTCCTGCATGAAGATTGATGCAAAATACCTGTTCAGTTCATCTGCTTTTTCATTGTCTTCCATTTCTACCTTTCCAGTGTAGTTTTCCAGCAGTCCAATATCTATTCTTGCCTCTTTTTTTACACTTTGTGTATCTGAAGAAGCTTCTGGTATCCTCTTCAATATCACTGGCTAGCTGAATTTCATATTCCATCTTTACATTCTTAATGACTTTTTAGTTGCCTTCTGTTGGTGTTTTAAAAGCTTGCCAATCCTCTAACTTGCCACTAATTTTTGCTCTATTATATGCCCTCGCTTTGCCTTTTATGTTGGCTTTGACTTCTCCTGTTAGCCACAGTTGTATCTTCTTTCCTTCAGAATATTTTTCCTCTTGTATATAACCTGTGCCTTTTGAATTACTTCAAGAAATTTCAGACATTGCTGCAATGCTGTCATCCCTGCCAGTGTTCTTTTCTAGTCAATTTTGGTCAACTCCTCTCTCATGCCTCTGTAATTCCCTTTACTCCACTGTAATACTGATACATTTGACTTTAGCTTCTCCTCAAATTTCAGGGTGAATTCAATCATATTATGATCACTTACTCCAAAGGGTTCTTTTACTTTAAGCTCGCTAGACAATTCTGGTTCTTTGCACATCTCCCAATCCAGAATAGCTGATCCTCTAGTGGGATCAATAGGCTGCTCTAAAAAGCAATCTCATAAGCACTCTAGAAATTCTCCCTCCTATAATCTAGCACCAATCCGATTTTCCCAATCTACCTGCATATTGATATCACCCATGACTATCGTAACACTGCTGTTTTGCATTTTCTATCTCCTGTTGTAATTTGTAGGCCTTGCTACTGTTTTGGGGTCTGTATATAATTCCCATCAGGGTTTTTTTTACCGTTGCAGTTCCCTAGCTCTAGCGACAATGGATCAACACCTTCCGACCCTATATCACCTAATGATTTGTTTTCATTTTTTACCAACAGAGCAATGCTATCTTTCAGCCATGATTCAGTGATGCCTACAGCATCCTACCTGCAAATCTGCAATTGTGCTGCAAGTTTATCTACCTTGTCCTGTATACTGCATGCTTTCAAATATAACACCTTGATTTTGGCAGCCTTTTAAGTTGCAACTCATCCTGTTGACTGCAATTTTGCCCTGTCGACAATCTCGCCTCACTACACATTGCCTCTGTTTGTAAACCAGCTACCTTATCTTCAGCGCTATTGTCCACCTTTCCTACCATTCTTCTTGCACTGAAATAGATGCAGTTCAGGATACCAGTAGCACCATGCTCAACCTTCTGATTCCCAGCTTTGTCTGAGGTTTTACCAGGATCTGCCTCCACAACCTCTCCACTAACTGTTCTAGCACTCTGGTTCCCATCCCCCTGCAACTCTAGCTTAAATCCCACCATGCAGCATTAACAAACTTTCCTACTATGATATTAGTTCCCCTCCAGTTCAGGTACAGATTTGTACGGAAGGGATGATTAAAGGGATATCTCTCTAATTTTAAAAGTGCCAGTGAGAGAAATGTAGGTAATTAGCATACAAGTTTATTGATCAGATTTCAATTTAGTTGTAATTAAGTTTCAATTTTCTTGATTGTTAAAACCGTTGAGTTGACAGCACTTTTAGACTGTGTGATCCTGGATTTGAACTGTTCCTTTGGGATTGATTTGTTTTAATACTTCACATCTGGAGTTTTGCCTACATCTAAAACAGATTGAGCTACCTCTCTGTATGTCCTATCTATCACCCCTTCAGCCTCCCGAATAATCTGGAGTTCATCACTAGGTTCCCTGAGTAATAGATTAAGAGAGGCCTAAACTCACAGTCACCCTTGGCTTTGCCTCCAAGAAGATGATAATGGCGACCTTCAGCTGCCCTAAAGCTTGGCGCAGTTTTCTTGGCCTTGAGGCTAACTCTTCCAATAGGGCCCTGTCTCACCCACATTAAATACCTGTTGGGAGGATAGCCTCTTCCTCAATATGTTTCAGCCAGTTGGACATATTTTCTGCTGCCTCTGGATCTATACTTGCTGCTTTCCCTGCAAGAAACTTATTGTACAGATGAGCACGTTTGTTGAAATGTTCAAACTGGTCAGGGCTGCCCTTCTACAAAATCATTAACCCCGTGTTCTTTCAAATCTTGCTGTAACAACGTTGCTTTTCACTGGATCATCATCAAACTCAGGGGCACGTGCCAATGGCCGTGATAAGCCCCATGTTTAATATTTTTCCATTCTCTCCATTGTAGTGAACAGAACTCAGTGGGTCGAGATGCATCTGTGGGGGGTGGGCAAGGAATATCGAGGTTTTCAGTTGAAACCCTGCATCAGGACTGAGAATGGAGTGGGGAGGTTGCTGCTACAGGGAGGAGAGTGGGTGGGCTGACTTCGGGGCTGGTAATAGGTGGGTGGAAGAAGTGTGTATGACGACAGGTGGGGAGAGGAATGGGTGAAGGTGGAGAAAAAGGCTGGAGGGTGATAAACGGGAACACAAAGCTGAGTGCTGTAGCCTGGTAAATAAGGAAGGTGGTAATGAGACCCATGGAAAGAGAATTAAGGGTTGGGGGAGGAGATCTGGTTGGGTGAAGTGTGGATGGGACTAAGAGCGGGGAGGTTGAAAATGAGCAAGTGGTTTTGGAAGGAGAGTATGGAGGAGGAGAAAGATGAATGAGAAGTAGAGGGAGAGGGGAAGACAAGAAGTAAGGGTTAATTCAATGGAGAAAATGCAATGAAGACTCAAGAGACTGCATGGAATATGAGCTGTTGCTCCTCTAGTTTGTGCTGGTCAGTGTGGGAATGGGAAGTGGAATTGAAATGGCTGAGAGTTGGGGATGGCCTTTGCAGACAAAGCAGAGGTGCTCTGTGAACCGGTCATTCAGTCAGGACTTGTGCAGGAGGCAACATCAGGAGACCTGAATGCAATAGGCAAGGCTGGAGGTGGTGCATGTGCATCTCTGCCTCACCTGGAAAGTCTGCTTAGGTCCCTGGATGGTGATGAGAGAGCAGGTGTACGGGGGTTGACTGGATCAGGGAGTCACAGAAGGAATGATCCCTGCAGAAGATGGTAGGGAGGAGAAGATGTGGCGAGTGGCGGGAAGCCATTGCAGCGGTCGGAAATGTTGAAGGATAGAAACATAGAAACATAGAAAACCAGCAGCACAATACAGGCCCTTCGGCCCACAAAGTTGTGCTGAACATGTCCTAGGCTTACCCATAGCCCTCTATTTTTCTAAGCTCCACGTACCCACCCAGGAGTCTCTTAAAAGACCCTATCGTATCCGCCTCCACCATTGCCGCCAGCAGCCCATTTCACGCACTCATCACTCTCTGTGTAAAAAAACTTACCCCTGACATCCCCTCGATACCTACTTCCAAGCACCTTAAAACTATGCCTCTCATGCTAGTCATTTCAGCCCTGGGAAAAAGCTTCTAACTATCCACACGATCAATGCCTCTCATCATCTTATACACTAGATGATGTGCTGGAAGTGAAAGTACATTGGATAACTATTGATGCTCTGTCTAGAGGGAGGCAGGGTGAGGGCAGAATTCTGAGAGAGTGCAGAAATGTGAAAGTGGGCTCCATCAACCACAGCAGAAGGGAAGGGACAATTTCAGATGTTCCAGGATGAAAGGCCTCATCTTGAGAATCATTACAGCAGAAGTGGAGAAACTGGGAGAAACGAGTGACATCCTTATAAAAGACATTGTGTGTGGGAGGGGGGTAGAGAAATGTTGTCCAGGTAATTGTGGGGATTACTGTGTCTCCACTAGAGGATCTCTGCCCTTTTGTAACACATAATAACGTGTCCTGGTACAGTCAGTTGTTAATTGTGTGAATTATTAATTGTGACTATAGATCGTGGATTCTTTCAAAAAGTACTTATCCCAAAAGTTTGTGTAAATTGTAGTGTATTTCAGAGCAATATGAGTGGATGGTGAACTTTGTTGATACCGCTATCTGGGATATTAATTTCTACCATTGCTAATATTGTTATAATCTTGCAGTTTCCCCAAACATTAAGGAATGTTTTTTGATTTATAGTGAGAAAATATTTGTAAATTGAGGGAAAAAAAAACAAAACTGTCAGCTCTTTGTAAATTGAATGTTCAAAAATTGAGGGTTATTCATAGATACAGGTGACCAGAGGATATGGTGTACTTGGACTTTCAGGTGCTCTTCAATGAATGCCGTATAAAAAAGTATGGTGTCAGAGCTAATATTTTGGCATGGAATGAGAATTGGTTGATGGACAGAAAGCAGTTAGTGAGAATAAACGGATAATTTCTTGGGTTGTAAAGTTGTGCCAAGTGAGATGGCATGGAAACCCCATTTGGGGTCTCAGCAGTTCAATCATTCCATGAGGGGCCTGTGTAAATCATCCAGGCTGCAGGTGGCAAACACTGGTGGACGTGGCAGTGTGAGTTGTAAGAAGGATGCTAAGAGCATCTGGGGAGAGTTAGGCAAGTTCAGTGAATGGCTAAAATACATGTGGTCATCTTTCCTTGCTGGAGTGACTTGACTCACTACTGTGCCAACACCTTTGGACTTTAGCTCTCTTGGATGCCCTTTCCACGAACATAGCAAATTTGCATATACGTTCACTTGCTTTGAATTTGAACTGGTTAATCCACAAGCCCAAACCCACGGCATGAGCCAAAACGTTGCCAACACTGCAATGGCAGAACAAGTTCTTCGGTGAACCCACATATCCACTGATTGCTCAATTACTGAATATAGAATCTTTTTATGCCATTTCAGTGGGTTGAATCCCAACATTTTCACATGGACATTAAGCACTTCCATCTCCAATTGTTTTTAAAGATCCTCATCAAGGCAACCAGGGAAGAGATGGGAAGTAATTTGTTAAATTCCAAGCTGTGATGTACAAATGCAACTATTTGGCAAAGCGGTGGAATAACAATTTCATTTGCAAAGATGGAGCAACAGTTTCAGAGTACATGGGAGCAGGTGAAGTGGAGTATAGATTATTGAAAAATGACTATGATTATTTTCTTTTATTAACTGTCTGATATAAATGTTTTGTTCTTTTAAATATCTTAACTGTAGGTTTTATCTAAGCATCAGCAGAGGGCAACATTGTACTCTGAACATGAGTAACCTACACTCTTTGACTGTGCTGCAGATTTTGTGATGCCTGAATGTTCCAGTATCTAGACAGCATCTCAAATCTTTAGCAATCACTGCTGATTGGTGCATGTGCTGACATTACATTCAGCTGGGCCTGTGACCTATGGGTTTTATTAATAAAATTCCCCAAATTTTTGCACCTCTTTCTTGTTTAAGAAGGCAAATGACCCTACAAGTAACACTTACATTAAAACGGTGTATGGTCATGGAAGTGGACTTATCTACATCTTTATCATGGGACAGAAGACATGGGCCGAGCTCACACCTTATACGTAGGGAGGCCCTCTTGCTCAGGTTTAGAGAAGACTGGAATCAGGAGCCCGATAATGTCAGCTACGGACTCCAACCTAAGGTGAGCATAATGTGTTGACTGTTGGCCTATTTCCTATCCATTCCCCTCCCTGTTCCGTGATAAGACCAATGAAACAGGAGCAGAATTAGGCCATTCAGCCCATCAAGTCTGCTCTGCCATTCCATCATGGCTGATTTATTATTCCTCTCAACCTTATTCTCATCCCTTCTCCCAATAAACTTTGAATATCTGACTAACCAAGAACCCTTCAACCTATGCTTTAAATATACTCAATAACTTGGTCTCCACAGCCATCCGTGGCAATAAATTCCACAGATTCACCACTCTCTGGCTAAAGAAATTTCATCTTATCTCTGTTCTAAATGGACACCACTCTATTCTGTAGCTTTGCCATCTAGTCCTATTTTAAAGAGTGGAGTGACAATTGCAATTTTCCAGTCCTCCAGAAGAATTCCAAAACGTAGTAAATCTTGAAAGATCATAACTAATGCCTCCACAATCTCTTCAGCCACCTCTTTCAGAACCCTGGGGTGCAGTCCATCTGGTCCAGGTAACTTACCTACCTTCAGATTTTTTCACCTCTCCCTAGTAATAGCAACTATACTCACTTCTGCCCCCTGACATTCTCAAATCTGTGACATACTGCTAGTCTCTTCCACAGCGAAGACCGACACAAAACACTTATTAGGTTCGCCTGCATTTCTTTGTCCTCCATTACTATTTCTCCAGCAGCATTTTACAGTGGTCCTGTATCCATTTTTGCCTCTCTTTTACTCTCTGGATATCTGAAAGACCTTGCGGTATCCTCTTTGATATTATAGGCTAACTTATCTTCACATCTCCCCTTTCCGATGCCTCTTTCTCCCTCCCTGGAGACAAGCTGTCTATTGACACTTTCTATAGACCAGCTGATTCCCTGACTATCTTGATTATGCCTCTTCCCACCCTATCTCCTCTAAAACTGCTATTCCCTTTTCTCAGTCCCTTCATTTAGCTGTACCTGTTCTCAGGACATCAGAGCTGTCCTTCTTTTTCAAAGAATGGGGTTTCACATTGATACTAACCTCACCCATGTCCCCTCCATTTCCTAGACATCTGCACTCACCCCATCTTCCCGCTGCTTTAACGCAGACAGAGTTACTCTTGTCCTAACCTGCCACCTAATGAACCTCCGCATCCAACACATCGTTCTTTGCAGCCTCAGTCATCTCGAACAGGATCCTACCACCAAAAATATGTTTACCTCCCCACACCACTCTTCATTTTCCCCAGGGATTTCTCCCTCTATGATTCCTTTGTCCATTGTCCCTCCCCACTAATTTCCCTCCTAGTATCTATCCCTGCAAGCAACAGAAATGTTACACCAGCCCATTTACCTCCTCTTTCACCTGTATCCGGGGCCCCAAACAGTCCTTCCAGGTGAGCCAACAATTCACCTGCAAATCTTTTGGGGTTCTCTATTTTATCCAGTGCTCCTGGATGTGGCCTTCTCTACTTTGGTAAGATCCGTAATAAACTGGGGAACCGCTTTGTCAAGCACCCTCACTCCATCTGACAAAAATGAAATTTCCTGGTGGCCAGTCTTCTTAATTCATTTTCCCATTCCCCTTCTGACACAGTGGTCCATGACCTCCTCTTGTGCCACAATGAAGCTATTTTCAGGGTGAAGGAGCAACACATATTCCATCAGCGTAGCCTTGAACCTGATGGCATGAATGTCGATTTCTCCTTCCAGTAAAAAGTATTTTCCCTCCCCCTTCCCTCTTCTTCTATTCTTATCTCTGCGCTCTTACCTCTTCTCATCTGCCTAAAACCTCCCCTCAGGTGCCTCTCCTTCATCCCTTTCTATCACGGTCAACTCTCCTGTTCTGTCAGATTCCTTCCTCTCCACCCCTTTACCTTTCCCACCCACCTGGTTTCACCCATCAACATGTGGCTATTCCTGCTCCCACTCCCCCACTTTATTCTGGCATCTTCCCCCTTCTTTTCCAGCCTGAATTGTCAGTTTTTTAAATTCATTTCCTGCAATTCAGAAGAATAAGGGGAGATCTTATAGAAACATATAAAGTTATGAAAAGGATAGATAAGATAGAGGCAGGAAAGTTTTTCCACTGGTAGGTGAGACTCGAACTAGGGGACATAGCCTCAGGATTCGGGGGAGTAGATTTAGGATGGAGATGAGGAGGGACTGCTTTTCCCAGAGAGTGTTAAATCTGTAGAATTCTCTGCCCAATGAAGCAGTGGAGGCTACCTCAGTAAATATATTGAAGACAAATTGGATAGATTTTTGCATAGTACGGGAATTAAAGGTTATGGGGGGAAAAGGCAGGTAGGTGGAGATGAATCCAGGGCCAGATCAGCCATGATCTTATTGAATGGTGGAGCAGGCTCGACAGGCCAGATGGCCGACTCCTGCTCCTATTTCTTATGTTCTTATGCCTGACCTGCTGAGTCCCTCTAGCATTTTATGTGTGTGTTACTTTGGATTTCTAGCATCTGTAGATTTTCTTGTATTAAGGAGGTAATACATTTCCTCTTCCACATTGTAGAAATGGTGTTGGTTACATATTTTGGAAGGCTCACAAGTAGCCTGAAAATCACCAACAAGATGGCAGAATGGCATAGAATAGACCTAGTCTCTCAGCAACGATCACCACCTAACCAGCTTCCGAAACACAAGCATCATGAAGTGAAACACACTGAGGAAGATAGCTGATTCTGCCTGCTGTGCAGCTGGCAGATGGATGAACCAATGTGGTACATTTCATACCAGGAGCACTTCATTTTTGGAAACTATTAACTAGTAAGCGATCCACATGATGTAAAGAACGGGACACTGAGACGCATTTCAAAGTTCCCACCCTGCTAAAGTAAAGCCCTTACATTCAGAGACCAGACTCTTGTAGGTTCTCTGCAGCAAACGTTCAGATTTTAGGGTGGGAAGGAGATCCCTGGGATGAGAATCACTCTTTCTGAATTGATAATAACTTCAGGTACAATTTGAGGATAAATAATTGTGTGTTGTATTAGAATCTTGTGATTGCAGAGGTACAAACATTATTTCTGCAATGACCACTTTGGGTAAACTTCGGTAAGGCAGCGCAGCACAACTCTAGTATACATACAGGAGTCTCAGCCATTGTTATAACAAGGTTACATGATGCTCATGTTCTGGACTGAACATAACCTTGTGGAGTTTTTAACAAAGCATACGGACAAGCTGAGGCTAGGCTCCATAAACGGTTTCACAAATGAAGAACTCTTGTTTGGGAGTCACAGCTGGAGATAAACTTCAGCAGAACACTGATGGCTGGTAAGTTTTCATTTGTTCAGCTGCTCTGGAGAGATGAAGTCACCCTTAAAGGCGTGGCCCAGCTGTAATGGAGCTTCAGTTCTCTAGTGAAGCCTTGGGGAACTTTATTAGCGCTTTGGAAGGTGGCTGATGCTGGCTGTGTTTCACTGGATTTTATCTAAATGGCTTCACAGACTATTTTAAATGACAGTAATATTTAACCACATACTCTGGAAATTTAGCCCCATACAGACCAACCAAAGTAGTTAGGGCAGCTGCTTGTCCCTGCAGAATTTGACTAATTCAGCTAAACTTTTAAAAGGAACTTAGAAACTTTCTTGCCTGTTTCTTCTAGAATCAGGATGTAAAAATATCAAAAGTGTTGTACCATTTCTGGCTGTTGGTAGCTGGCAGTTTTGATGGGAATGGATGGAATTCAGCCATTTGAACAGAAGTAATTCCTAGATCCAAGTGCAAGGAATGCTTATTGACACATCTGTGACGGTGGGTGGTGATGGGGGGGTGAGGGTGAGCGGGTGAACTGAATCTGTCAGATCCATTAAAAATAATCACTTACATACTAACAGTTTTAGAAGTATCTCACTATGACTCCTTGAGACTCTATACACAGTTAAATCTCCAATCAGCCTCCACCATTCTAAAGTATCAGATTTATATTTTTCATAACATAGGACACCATTCAGCCGATCAAATCAATTCGCGTTCTCACAGCTTTTCCATCGATCCCATGCTCCGGTTTATTTCTTGCAGCCCAATATTAACCGAGCCTTGTCAATCAACCCTGGTAAAATGTCCCATCCTGGGCAACACACTCAAATATTTTTTTAATGCCCCCTCTAGTCCCACACTGAGTTGACGAAACCACATATACTGCTCCAGATCAACGTAAGATCAGGTTCCTCTGCAGTAACAAAATTAAGGAACAGTGTTGAATGCCACAGCAAGCTTTCTGAGATTACTTTCCCTAGGGACCCAGTCTAATCAGCATTTTGTGCAAAAATAAAGAAAAAAAATCTGGAGTGAACCTTAAACCTTTATTTAAATTATTCACATGTATTAAAGTTTCCTGAGTGTCAATGGTTATATATCAAAGAAGCTTATTTAAAGATTAGAAAAATGTACACTTATACAGCATCCTAAAACATCTTTTGCAAAGTTCTTGGTGCTGCCTATGAATTACTTTTTGAAGTGCAGTGACTTTGCTCTGTACTGGAAAGGATAAAAAAACTTATTCAGCAGCATTTATGTAATATACTCTCCCATAACGCACAGGTAATATTACTTGTTGTATTAGTGACCCCGACCTTTCCAATCAGTTTTGTTACAGCAGCTTCTTGGCAAGAGACGGACAAGCAAGAGTACATAAACAGCGCAGACTTTCTCTGGTACATTCACAGCAAGGGGAACTGCAGGATAAAACTGAGAGGTAAGCTTAGTGTCTTCTTTCTGATTCTGTAAGAATTAGTATTCTATTTTCCAGGCAATGATGTGTGCAAGGAGTAGAGAAAGGAAGCACAGTAAATTACAAGCTGCTTCATTTAGTTCATATGGTAAAATCACATTCATTTAAACACTGAAATTCAAAATAAAAAGTCAGCAGGTGCTAAACATCTGAAACATAAATGGAGAATGCTGGAAAACTCAGCAGGACAGGCAATATCTGTGGAGAGACAAACAGTTAACCTTTCAGGTCAGGGACCCATATTTCAGAACTGGGAAAGAAGCAAAATCTAGTTATCTGCTACTGAAACGTGATTTGTTTTACTCTCTCCCCATTTTTTCACAAGGTCCTTTTAATGGTTTCTCTTTCCAGAGATGCTTCCTAACCTACTGAGAATCTCCAGTACTTTTTCTTTTTGCTTTTTGGGAATTCAAAGGCCAAATCTGTATCTCCGCTGAAAATTTCACTAAGGAGGTGGGAGAAGGGTTCACAGAAACAATGGGTACAGTGCCCAAAAAGCTGAGGGCACTCCCATTTTATGACTAAAATATTTTGATGTACTAAAACAAAGTTTACGCTCCATGTTACTGAAATAGATTTTGCAGAAGGATCATTCCTGTAGATGTCACACCACTGGTTTTTTTCCATCATGAAACTCCTTCTGCTCTTGGCCTGTGAGATGGTCTCCACTGGGGCGGCACGCTCCAGCTCAATGTTTGACCCAACGTTAGATGAAGGTTGGAAGAGCTGGAAGTCATTCCATAAAAAGCAATACGAAGAGGTAAGAAGCAATAAATGGATTCCTTCGGGTTATCATAGCTGGTGGGGGCAGGGGTGTGGCGGGAAGAAGTTCCGAATCCCAATCAGAATCAGGTTTAATATCACTGGCATATGTCGTGAAATTCGTTGGTGTACGTTGCAATACACAATAAAACTATGAATTGCAATAAGAAGCATGTATAAAGAGAAGATTAAAGTTTTGCAACATGAGCGGAACAATAATGAGGTAGTGTTCAGGGGTTCCTCGCCCATACGGAAATCTGATGGCGGAGGGGAAGAAGCCACTCCTGAAATTTTGAGTGTGTTTCTTTAAGCTCCTGTACCACCTCCTTGATGTGGCAATGAGAGAGGGCATGTCCTGTGTGATCGGAGTCCTTGATGTGGCAATGAGAAGAGGGCATGTCCTGTGTGATCGGAGTCCTTGATGTGGCAATGAGAAGAGGGCATGTCCTGTGTGATCGGAGTCCTTGATGTGGCAATGAGAAGAGGGCATGTCCTGTGTGATCGGAGTCCTTGATGTGGCAATGAGAAGAGGGCATGTCCTGTGTGATCGGAGTCCTTGATGTGGCAATGAGAAGAGGGCATGTCCTGTGTGATCGGAGTCCTTGATGTGGCAATGAAAAGAGGGCATGTTCTGTGTGATCGGAGTCCTTGATGTGGCAATGAGAAGAGGGCATGTCCTGTGTGATCGGAGTCCTTGATGTGGCAATGAGAGAGGGCATGTCCTGTGTGATCGGAGTCCTTTAGAGGCATCTCCTTTTTAAGGTGCACTGGATGCTGGGGAGGCCAGTGCCCATGATGGAGCTGGCTGAGTTTACAACTTTCTGCAGCTTTTCCCAATGAAGTATAGCTAATGTCTTTGTAATTGCATCAACATGTTGGTCTTGGGATAGATCCACAGAGAAGATGACAGCCAGGCACTTGGAAATGCTTACCCTTTCCTTTCTGATACCTCGGAGAAGACTTCCCCTTCCTGAAGTCCACAATCAATTCCTTGGCCTTACTGACATTGTCTGTAAGGTTGTTGCTGCAACATCACTCAACTAGTTGATCTATCTTGCTCCTCTTCACCCTCTGAAATTCTGCCATGCCAATAATAGTTGTGTCATTGGAAAATTTATCGATGGCATTTAAGTTGTGCCCAGCGACACAATCGTGGTTGAATTGAATTGAATTGACTTTACTATTTGCATCCTTCGCATACATGAGGTGTAAAAATCTTTATGCTACATCTCCGTCTAAATATACAATGTGTAATTTATAATAAATAGTATGTACAACAGAACAGTTAATATAGGAGGAGGCAAGAGATAGCAGCGTGCCGTGTGCGCGTGGCCCTCCGGTGAAAATGATATCGTATCCGTTAAATAGGGGCCGTGGACAATTCTGATTTGATGGAGACAGATGTGAAAGCACAGAGGAACATCTGGAGAAATTTCTGAAATGCCAGTTTGCTGCCGTGACATCTTCCGGAGGGAAGGCCCCAAAATCCCCGGCTTTGCCCGCTGCTGGCGACCGAGATTGAGGTCAAATCGTCCAGATAGAGATGGTGCTCAGTGCTCGATATCGGAGGGCTGATCGGAGGGTCCCTCAACACTACCTACCCCACCACTTTTCTTTGTATCATCTGCATACTTGGCCACAAAGCCATTGATTCCTTTATCTAAATCATTGATACATATAACATGAAAAGAAGCTGTCCCAAAAGTGGCCCCATTTAGCTGCAGCCAACCAGAAAAAGCCCCTTTTCTCCCCCCACTCTTTGCCTCTAGCCACTCAGCCAGTCTTCCATCCATGCTAGTATCTTTTCTGTAATACTATGGGCTCTTAAACTATTGAGCAGCCTCATGTGTGGTACCTTGTCAAAGGGCTTCTGAAAATCCAAGTAAACGACATCCACTGACTCTCCGTTGTCTATCCTGCCTGTTTTTTCCCTCAAAGAATTCCAACAGATTTGTCAGGCAAGATTTCCCCGTAATGAAACCATGCTGACTTTGACTTATTTTGTCATGTGTCTCCAAATGCCCTGAAGCCTCATCCATAATAATACGCTCTGAAATCTGTCCAACCACTGAAGTCAGGCTAACTGGCCTATAATTTCCTTTTCTTCTGCCTCCCTCCCTTCTTAAAGAGTGGAGTACATTTGTAATGCTCCAGTCCTCTAATGATTCTTGAAAGATCATTACTAATGCCTCCACAATCCCTTCTACTGCCTTTTTCAGAACCCTGAGGTGTAGTCCATCTGGTCCAGGCGATTTATTTACCTTTAGACCTTTCAACTTCCCAAGAACCTTCTCCATAGGGCAATGGCACTCACTTATGCTCCTGACATTCTCACATTTCTGGCATTCTACCAGTGTCTTCCACAGTGAAGACCAATGCAAAATACTTCGTCTGCCGTATCTTTGTCTCCAAGTACTTCTTTAACAGCAGTCCAATATCCACTTTCATCTTTCTTTTACTCTTTAGATGTCTGAAAGACTTTTTGTATCCTCTTTTATATTATTGGCTGGCTTAGCTTCATATTCCATCTTTTCTCTCTCAATATTTTTTTTAGTTCCCTTCCGTTGGTTTTTTAAAAGCTTTTCAATCCTCTACCTTCCCACTATTTTTGCTATTTTATATGCCCTCTCTTTTGCTTTTATGCTTTCTTTGACTTCCCTTGTCAGCCAAGGTTGCCCCATCCACCCTTAAGAATACTTCTTCAGTGATAGGATGCATCTTTTCTGTACCTTCCGAATTGCTCCCAGGAACTCCAGCCATTGTTGTTTTACCATGATCCCTGCTGGTAAACTCTTCCAATCAACTTTGGCTAGCTTCTCTCTCATGCCTCTGTAATTTCCTTTACTCCACTTTAACACTGGTACATTTGACTTTAGCTTCTCAAATTGCAGGGTGAATTATTTCATATTATGATCACTATCTCCCAAGGGTTTCTTTACCTTAAGCTCTCTAATCAAATCTGGACCATTACATAACACTCAATCGGGAATTGCCGTTCTCCTAGTTATCTCAACCACAATATGCTCTAAAAAGCCATCTCATAGGTATTCTAAAATTTCACTCTCTTGGGATCCAGCACTAATCCAATTTTCCCAATCTACCTGCATTTTAAAATCCTCCATGACTATCTCAACATTGCACTTTTTAGAAAAATAGAAAACCTACAGGACAATACAGGCCCTTCGGCCCACCAAGCTGTGCCAAACATGTCCTTACCTTATAAATTACCTAGGGTTACCCATAGCCCTCTATTTTTCTGAGCTCCATGTACCTGTCCAGGAGTCTCTTAAAAGACCCCATCGTATACGCTTCCACCACCGTTGCCAGTAGCCCCTTCCACGCACTTTTAACAAGTGTATCGCGCTGTAATGTTCCACTGCTAATGTAACGGCTTCTCTGTAATATTCCACTGCTGAGGTAATGGTTTCTCTGTAGCAGAAAGGTTTGGGTTATGACTAGAGATAACGGGGCATGTTAGCCAATGAGCAGGATCTTGCTCTTTCTTGTGTGTCTGGGAGCTGGGAATTCGCGGTCTTTTGCCGGGGAGAGATGAGGAGAGAAGACGCAAATGGAGAGAGCTGGTAGACCGCCAGATGGAGTGGACTTGGAGCAAGGGTCCGAAGGTCAGCGATGATCGGAGAAGGCCGATGGTGGACGACCAGCTCATCAGTGAGCTCCAACGTTGCACATTAAACTGTTTCATGTGAATGGGCCCCTTTTCTGTTTTTGTTTTCTTTACTAACCATATAGTCAAATTAAGAATTTTCGAGCTCAATCATTTAATCGCATATTGTGTGCTGTTTGTTATTTTGTGGTACTGATTTGTAACAGGGACACATTGCACAGCATCCACACAAACAAGATTTCTTAAGTTTGGCTGGGCCGGGGATCTATCATCCCCTATATTAAGCCACTAGCCGAAGCAAGAGTAACACAAACTTTTTCTATCTCCCACATCCTGGCAACTGTTCAGAATCTATATCACTCCCACCAGAATCTTTTCCCCTTACAGTTTCTTAACTCTACCCACGAGCATTATACATTTTCCAATCCTATGTCACCTCTTTCTAAGAATTTGATTTTATTTTTTTGGGAACAGAGCCAATCCACCCCCTCTGCCCACCTGCCTGTCCTTTTGATACAACGTGTATCCTTGGATGTTAAGCTGCTAACCATGATATTCTTCTAGCCATGACTCAGTGATGTTCACAGCTTCATACCTGCCAATCTCTAACTGCACTACAAGATAATCTGTGTGCATTCAAATACTACACCTTCAGTCCAGTATTCATCACACTTTTCGATTTGGGCCTCCTGTTATATTTTACTCATGATGTCATCCCATTGAATGCAATTTTTCTCTATCAGCCACCTACCCTTCCTGACAGTCTGCATCTAGTTGTATACCAACTGCCCCATCCTCAGCCTTATCACTCTAGTTTCCATATCCCTACCAAATTGCTTTAAACCCTCCCCAACAGCTCTAGCAAACCTGCCCACAAGATTATTAGTCTCTCTCTGATTCTGGTGTAGCCCATCCTTTTTGTACAGTAAAGCCTTCCCCAGATGAGATCCCAATGAAACAGAAACCTGAAGCCCTGCACCCGCTCCAGACCTTCCGCCACATATTCATCCACCAAATCATCCTACTGGCATGTGGCACAGGCAGCAATCCAGAGATTATTGCTCTAGAGTTGTTGCTTTTCAGCTTTCTACCTAACTCCCTGTGTTCTCTAATCAGGGCCTCCTCCCTTTTCCTACCTATGTCATTAGTATAAATATGTACAGTAAAATGACTTCCAGCTTTTCACCCTCCCCTTCAGAATGCTGTGGACCCAATCCAAGACATCCCTGACTTGGTACCTGGAAGGCAACATACTGCTTGGGTGTCTCTTTCACGTCCACTGAACCTCCTGTCTGCTCCTCTAACTATGGAATCCCCTATCACTACTGCACTCGTCTTCCCTTCTGAGCCACAGAGACAGACTCAGTGAAAGAGACCTGACTGCTATGGCTTTCTCCTGTACCAATTCCATTTTCTACCGCATTGCTTTAGTCTTGGCTACCTTAGCAAGTCAAGTGTTGCATCACCACCACCCTTCAGGCAGCTTTTTCCAGATTCCATCCACCCTTGAGGTGACAACCTTTCTTCCTCAGATCCCCTCCAACCCACTAACTCCTCACCTTAAACCTGTGGTTTTGGCTTTCTGTGCCTCTGCTATTTAGGAAATGGTCCTGACTATCTAACCTCTCTCTGACCCTCCTAATTTTTGTGTACCCTATTCAGAAACCACTTAACCTCGTCCATTCTAGGGATGACCTAGAGATAGGGTAGATAGTCAGGACCATTTCCTAAATAGCAGAGGTGTAGAAAGACAGAAAACACAAGTTTAAGGTGAGGAGTTAGAAGTTTAGAGGGGATCTGATGAAAATAAAGCCATCCAGTCTTTTCTCATCACTGAAATTCTTGATCTCATGCAAAATACTGATGAATTTATCCTGAAACTTTCCAACAGAATCTTACCATTCCTACAGTATGACAGCTAGAACTGCATATACTGTAGTTTTCCAATTGCATCCTACCAATGCTTTATAAAATTATATTCTAATCTTCCTATCCTTGTATTCTATTCCAGCTAATGAAATTGTGTCTTCTTAACCATTGTATCTGCCTATGCTCAAATTTCAGAGATATTTGGATGTGCACCCGGGTCTCTCTATTCCACAACACTTCCTAAGATCCTAACATTCATTGTGTATGTTCAAACCTCATTAATCCTCCCAGAGTTCACCTCAGAGTTCAATTGTCCTGCCCAATTTAACAGCAGATCAATATCATCCTGAAGCCTAAGACTGTACTTCTCACGGTGGACATCATCAACTTTTGTCATCTGATAGCTTACTAATCATACTTGCAGCATTCGCATCCAAAAAGCTAGCATATACGACAAACAGTATTGATTGTTGTTTTAAGCCGCTGATCACAGGCTTCCAATCACAAAAACAGCTCTCGATCATTGCCCTCTGCCTCCCAATAACCAATCACTTTTGGATCCAATTTGCCAAATTGCTCTGGATCCCATGTCTTGTGATCTTTTGAACAAGTCTCCAATGTAGGATCTTGATAAGGGTCTTACTGAAGTCATGTAGACTATATCAGCTGCACTGTCCTCATCAATACACTATTCCCTGAAACATTTAATCATATTTGGCAGAAAGATCTCTCCTTAACAAAGCCACACTGACCGGCTTTGATTAATCCTCACCTTTCTAAGTGTAAGTATAAGTATAACTGTCCCTTAGTTTTTTTCAATAACCTCCTTACCTTCATTGCCCTTCTAGAATAACAATACATATGCTATCCTTCAGTTATCTGACACCTTTCAGTTTAAAATCTCCGTTATGGCCCCAAGAATCTCTCCCTTGCCTTCAATTGAAGTCTTAGATTCATCTTATTAGTCCTTCTGAATTTATCCACCTTTAGGCCCACTAACACATCCTCCTTTTTGAGTTCAACTGTTCCACCCTGCTCCGCCACTGAATTCTCCAGCTATAAAATCCTTCTCCTTAGTCAACATATGTCATCTCCCACCACCTCTGGCTTCACATACTGAAAGTTTCTTGATCCCAGCTTTTTCCTTGTTTAGTTTAATGTCCTGAATATACTTATAAAATACTTTATGACTTTCCTTAGTGTTGTCCATTTCTGATCAAATTCAACTTTATTGTCATTCAACCCTATGCATGTCTACCACCAAATGAAACAATGTTCCTCTAGACCAAGGTTCACAACACAATATGTATAACTTACACACAACACAAGAAGTAATATTACCACAAGTAAATTAACAAATAATAAGGTGCATTTATGACACAAGTCATAAGTGTCATGACTTGTAAAAAAGAAGTAAACAATATTACGCTGCTGGTGCTTCATATGTGATGAGACCCGGGTGGTGGGAGAGAGCTCAGTAGTCTCATGGTCCGGACGAGAAGCTGTTTCCATCCTAACAGTCCTTGTCCTAAGCTATGGTACCACCTGCCTGATGGTGGTGGGGGTCAGTGAGATTGTTGGACAAATGGGAGGTAACGTTGACAAAACTAAGGGCCCTGCATATACTGCACTTCTGGTATGTTTCTCTAATGGTGGAACAGAGACTCTGATAATCCTCTCATCAGTCCTCGCATTCCTTTGTAGGGTCTTGTAATTACCATACCTGCCTGTGATGCACTGGTCAGGCACTCTGAATGGTGCTCTTGTAAAAAATTGGTTAGAGTGTGGGGAGGGTGTTTGGAGGAGGTAGCTCGCTCACCTCACTCTCCTCCAGAAGTGGAGACACTGCTGTGTTTTCTTGGCCAAAGAGGTGGTATTGAAGGTCCAGGTGAGATTGTCCGTTATGTGCACCCCCAGAATCTTGGTGCTCCTAATTCACTCCATGGAGGAGCCATTTATGTGCAGGGAGGAGTGGTGAGCCCGCACTTTTCTAAAATTGATAATCATCTCTTTAGTCTCGTCACATTGAGACTGAAGTCGCACATTCTACTCGCCACTCTACTTCCTCTCTGATTGCTGTCGCATCATTGTCGTTGATGTCAAACACTCTTGTGTCATTGGTGAACTTGATTCATTTGAAACTGGATCCAGCAATACAGTCAGGTGACAGTAGCGTGAAAAGCAGTGGGTTGAGCACACAGCCCTGGAGTGTGCCACTGCTCAGCTTGATGGAGCGAGAGATATTGCTGTCAACGCTGATTGATTGTGGTCATTCTGTTAAGAAGTCCAAGATCCAGTTACAAAGAGAGGTTTTGAGATCCAACAAGGACAGTTCACCCACCAGGTTCTAAGGGATGATCGTATTAAATGCTGAGCTGAGATCGATAAATCGCACCATTTTCTAGGTGGGACAAGACAGAGGGGAGTGCGTAGGCTAGGGCATCAACAGTGGACCAATGTGAGTGATAAGCGAACTGGAAGTGTAGCAGGAAGATGGGATTTAATGCTATCCGTGACCAGCCGCTCAAAGCACTTCATTATCATTGAGGCCAGTGCCACTGGATGGTAGACATTGAGGCAGATTCCTTTTGTCCTCTTGGGCACTGGGATGATGGTGGTTGCCTTGAAGTCTGTAGGGACAGTGGATTGTTCCAGAGAAATGTTGAGGATGTCTGTTAGAAACTCTGTTAGCTAGGCTGCATCTGACCAGATCTGCTTACCTGCCCAGCTCAAACTAGTTTTCAGTGTAAAGAAAGACCACGAGTCAGATTATTTGTGAGTTGGTTACTGTGAGAGTTAGTTCCCTGCTGCTGTGTAACTTGCTCACAGAGCTTTACTGTTATTTCTTTGTTATGAAGATCTAATAAAATGGCTGTAACAACAAGGTTTGTTTCTCATTCTTTACTTCCAAAGAACTTTCTGTCCAGATCCAAAAGAGTTGACGAGTCATACAGCACCGGATCAAGCTCTTCAGATCATCCCGATTCATCCTCACCATGCCGCACCCAGCTGTGCGAATCCTGTTTATCAGCACTTGGTCTGTAGGCCTCCCATTGAGATACCATGTCCAGCCCAATAGTGACACTGACAGGACTGAGAACGTACTGTCCAGATGCATTTTGTGACTCTGCCTAGTTTGCTGCAGTTCTGGTTACCACTGGGCTCAGGTGATACCTGCCAGTTATGGAAATGTACAAAATTCTTCAAATATGAACAGACAATTTCTTGTGTGTGATATTGTTACAGACCATTCAGAACATTTTCAGAGACTTGGCTTCCTGCTTTCGTGATTCTCTGACCATTATTTATAATTAATAGAAACAATAAATCCTGGTGTTATAGGAAATTAATCATCGAATTCTAGTCTTGTATCATGTAGGGTGTTGTTGTCATGCATGTGGCTATTTAACTAATCCTTCTTATTGGGACTTGGGTAGAAATTCCCAGTTGAAATCTTATGGGACAGTTTAAAAAAACTTGTACCTATTAAGCATATTTCATAGCTCTAGGATGAATTACTGATGAATTATTTCTAAGAGGAATTACTATCCTCTCTTCAGAAATGCAGCTGTTCAATGTAATCAGACTACTTAAATTGTGATTAAATAAGTGAGCAGATAATTATGGTGGTTAGAGTAATCAGCAGTAGCCAGGGTGAAAAGCCAGTTATCCTGCCCTTCTAACAGTGCTGTGGGAAATTTTTTTTTTGTTGTCTACCCATGAAGTCACTGTCCAGAGTTGAGGTCTCTGTCAAAAGACGGTGGCTACGATGAAGCAGTGTGGTAAAGCTCCCATAATCCAGCACCTAATTGTTTGGAAACAGGGCCTTGTTTGATGCCTGGCTCATTCATTAGTCTGGAAAGTGAGCTGGGGGTCTGGGGTGCCGCTGAACCTGGGGTCTAACTGTGGGCTGGGTGCACGGCTAGAGCTGGACTGAGGGTGTGGAACACCAGAGGTCAACGTGAGTGAGTCGGTGGCTGGAGCCAGGGTCCAGAGTGTTTCAACTTTTCCTGCTCCTCTGAATTTCATCAAGTTTATTGGAAAGTTTATTATACTACTGTGTAGCAGGTAAATGTGATGTTAGAGTGTGTTAGGATAGCAATAGGAGAACATCAGATAGTCCTGAAAATCTGCCTGTCTAGCATCAATGTGTTCCAGTGAAGCCAGATTATTGTAATTTTACAGTGTACTACATTAATGTCAGCAAAGAGTGCACAATGAGAAGTTTCTTGTAGGGAATAATCCCACAACTTTAGCGGCAAAAATCTTCTCTGTGACTAAAATAAATTAAATCTGTTCTGAGTTGGTCAGATATAAGTAAATAATTTCCCAATCTGAAGTCAGTACTTTCTGTTGTCCACCTGAAATATTTCCCTACTAATCTCTCTGAGAATCTCAGCGACTGAGGAGTGTGGTTTAAAACTGCTGTAATGCTGTTGCTCCGTAAGTGTTTCATTCTCGGAGGATAATTAGAGGAGGATTATTTTTTGTGGATTTGGATTTCAAGACATTTTACAACAGAATTTTCTGTTTATTTTGCTGTGATGTGGTAAGGGAGCAATTTCATGTCCTTTGTGACTATTGTCTCGAACATAAAGATAAAAAGCAATAAAGACAAAATGAATTAGAATTTAACTTTGTCACGTTTATTTCAGAATGATGAAAATTACAGAAGATTGGTTTGGGAGGAAAATATGAACTTCATTGCGAAGCACAACCTTGAGCATTCCATGGGAAAGCACACATTTACTGTAGGAATGAATCAGTTTGGAGACCTGGTACGTACAGAGGCACCTAAAGTAGAATTAATAGGGAATAACAGGCCCTTTGGCCCATCTGACCTGTACCAATATTCATGATCCATTTGAGTCTTCTCTCTCCCTTCTAAACCTGTCAGCTGCTTTTTCAGATTCAGTTATGTTTATCACATTAAAACATAGAGTGAAATGCATTGTTGGTGTTAAGAGTCAAAACACCCAAGGATGTGCTGGGTCAGCTGGTTAGTGTGGCCACACTTTCCAACGGCAAGACAGCATGCTCACAATGTTCTTCAGAGCAACACTACCAACAACAGCTATACCAAAACAAGACATCAACAGCTAAACAAGCCTCATTCCCAGCCCTCCAGCCCTCCAGCCCTCTAGCCCTCTCACACCACCCCCCACCCACTTAAACACATGCACACAACTTCCAGCCTCAGGAAAGACTGCATCTGGGTCTGCAGACCTTGTCCCCGGATTCTCAGACTCACAGACATGGGGCTTCCAACTTCAGACTTCACCCCAGGACTCACTGATCACAGGTTTGACCTTTGGACCTCGCGTGGATCTCTAACCCAGGTGACCCCGCCCCTCATGACTCCTTCACACCTTTGGGCCTCCACATTGGGCCTTTAATCTTCAGGCTTCCACCTCCAGACTGCGACCTTCGGTTTTGCCTCCCAGACTTCATTGGGTTTGATTTGGGGTGGTGAGGAGAGGGTGTACATCGGTGGCTAGCCTGGGACTTGCTGTCCTGTACGGTTCTCTGACCTGGGCACACTGATCTCCTCAGCACCAGCGACTGGACCTCTGGGATCGCTGACTTTCGACCACAGAGTGCTTGGACCTGGACTTGACCTCCTGCCTAGACTCTCCCTTTATGGCCCCTAACCTCTAACTCCCTGTCATCACTGTCCCTGAACCCTAACCTGATGTTTGACTCTCAGCACTATTCCCAAAACCATCCCTATAAACCAAAAAACAACAAATAAGTCTGAGCCACAAATTTGACAGACGTTGTAGTTTGGCATCACCATGACCAGAAGTCTAGATGTCCTCATACACAGGGAATGAAAGCAAATATGAGAAAACCTTTCTATGCTCTTCTCTCTCAAATGTCCTCTCAAAGGAATCCATGTTTACCACATGTATTCTTAGCCGTAGCATGTTCCACATATTAGCAGTGGTTGGTAAAGAAATCCATGATAACTTCAGTGAGCAGATGAGTTCCTGTTTTACATCCAACACGCATCAAAGTTGCTGGTGAACGCAGCAGGCCAGGCAGCATCTCTAGGAAGAGGTGCAGTCGACGTTTCAGGCCGAGACCCTTCGTCAGGACTAACTGAAGGAAGAGCTAGTAAGAGATTTGGAAGTGGGAGGGGGAGGGGGAGATCTGAAATGATAGGAGAAGACAGGAGGAGGAGGGATGGAGCCAAGAGCTGGACAGGTTATTGGCAAAGGGGATATGAGAGGATCATGGGACAGGAGGCCCAGGGAGAAGGAAAAAGGGGAGGAGGGGAAAAACCCAGAGGATGGGCAACGGGTATAGCAGACTGGGAGATCCTGCTTTCTCTGGCGGACATTCAGTGCCTTTTCTATCTCTTGTTGTAATTTGTAGTTCACATCCTGGCTACCATTCGGAGGCCTGTATATAATATAACTACCATCAGGATCATTTTACACTTGCAGTTTCTTCACTCTATCTATAAGGATTCTACATCTTCTGATCCTATGTCACCTTTTTCTAAGGATTTGGTTCATTTTTAACCAACAGAGTCCGGTGCTCCCGATGTGGCCTTCTATATATTGGCAAGACCCGACGCAGACTGGGAGATCATTTTGCTGAACACCTACGCTCTGTCCGCCAGAGAAAGCAGGATCTCCTAGTGGCCACACATTTTAATTCCACATCCAATTCCCATTCTGATATGTCTATCCACGGCCTCCTCTACTGTCGAGATGAAGCCACACTCAGGTGGGAGGAACAACACCTTGTATTCCGTCTGGGTAGCCTCCAACCTGATGGCATGAACATTGACTTCTCTAACATCCGCTAATACCCCACCTCCCCCTCGCACCCCATCTGTTACTTATTTTTATACACACATTCTTTCTCTCTCTCTCCTTTTTCTCCCTCTGTCCCTCTGACTATACCCCTTGCCCATTCTCTGGGTTTTCCCCCCTCCCCCTTTTCCTTCTCCCTGGGCCTCCTGTCCCATGATCCTCTTGTATCCCTTTTGCCAATCACCTGTCCAGCTCTTGGCTCCATCCCTCCCCCTCCTGACTTCTCCTATCATTTCGGAACTCCCCCTCCCCCTCCCCCTTTCAAATCTCTTACTAGCTCTTCCTTCAGTTAGTCCTGACGAAGGGTCTCGGCCTGAAATGCCGACTGCACCTCTTCCTAGAGATGCTGCCTGGCCTGCTGCGTTCACCAGCAACTTTGATGTGTGTTGCATGAATTTCCAGCATCTGCAGAATTCCTCGTGTTCCTGTTTTACATCCTTATTTTGGATGCACACTAGTGGAATCGTCCTCAGTAGGTCATCATTTTAAAATTATTAATTTGCACCTCTGTCTTCTCTGCTGTAGAAGGAAGAGGTCCACCTTGCTTTTTGACATCTGCAATCTTTCTGTTGTGTTGTAAAAGGGGAGGCGAAGAGAACAGCAGCTCATGCAGGTTCCTTTAGAGAACCAGATGTGACTGCTGCATCAGCAAACAAGTCAATCATGGGTCAGTTATCTACTGAATGTGCCAGTGTTTCTGGATGAATGGCAGTTACCTTTCCCTGTTTTGTTCTGTCACACTTGCTTCAATTTCCTGTGTATGGAGATGTTTGGAAAATGCATTTGGTTTATTGGCTGGGTCCTCTGATTTATTCTTGTGGCCTGACAGAACTCCCAAAGCAATCTTCTAAAATCTTAAAGCTGCAGAGCAGGTGTTCCTAACCTTTTTTTACGTCATGTACCAACACCATTAAGCAAGGGTTCTGTGGATCAGTAGGGAACCGCTGAAGTAGAAGATCCCACCATCATGACCAGCAGCCAGAGGAAACCACACACACACGGGAGGAACGTACAAACTCTTGCAGAGGACGCTGGAGCTGAACTCTGCACTCTGATGCCCGAGCTGTAATAGCGCTACATTAACCGCCACGTTACCATGCCGACTATGGTAGTGTAGCAGTTGGCATAATATTGTTATAGCGCTCGAGATCACTGATTAGGGTTGCCTGTAAGGAGTTTGTACGTTCTTCCCTGACCAGATGGGTCTTCTCGCTGTGCTCCGATGTCCTCCCACATTCCACAGATAGGTGGTTAGGGTTCGTGAGCACACTATGTTGAAGCCCTAAATGTGGTGACACTGGTGGGTAGCCCAGCACAATCTTCACTGATTTGATGCACATGTGACAAATAAAGCTAATCTGTATAAAAAATCTTTTCTTTAACTGTGGTGCAAGGACTTGTATATATTAACAGCTGGGTGCTTGATCTGTCATCTGAGTCTTTCTCAGCAGACTCAAACAAAAAGCCAGACGCTGACCTTTCTTGCCGCCTGCACTGCACTTGCTCCCCTGTGTTTGGCTAATCCCAGTGAAATGTCTGCGGACTCACTGCCAAGTTCTCGCCAGCTTCAGCACTGGCTCTTGATGTAATAAGAGAAAAGAGAATAATGGTGTATCATTTATAACATTTCCATTTTCATTTGGGGTTGAATCAAGGTGGCCAAGAACCTACAGTGGCCACTTACCAATCAACACTTTTATGCCACTTGGCAGAGAACTGGAGCCTTAGAGGTAATATGCACAACTCGCACAGCGAGCACCCAAGGCCAGGTGTGAAACAGCAGCACTAACTGCTGCAACACAGCCATAGGGGAAACAGGAAACAAAAATAAAATTTAAACAAATATTTTCTAACCATTTTCATGGAAGTAGACACACAGAAAAACTACCAGACATACTGGAACGAAGGGTCCAGTGATAACGGGGAACTGAAAGACATTAATGTTAGTAAAAAAACACCTTACTGAAGAAGTTGGTGAGACCGAAATCCTAAAGCCTAAGGATCCATTGGTGTATATCGCTGAATTTTAAAAGAGATGGCTATGGATATATAGATGTATTGGTACTATCTTCCAAAACTTTTGGGTTTTAGATTGCATCCTACTGACTGGAGGGGAGAAAATATGAGCCCGTTATTGAAGAAAAGAGTGAGAGAGAAATCTTGGAACTATTGACCTCTTAACCCAGTGTTCAGTGATGAGGAAAATTCTGGAATCCATCATGAGACCTGCAGTAAAAGAGCATCTTGAAGAACATCTCAGAGGGTTTAAACTAGATTTGCGGGGGGTAGGAACCGAAGTGAAGAGGTAGAGGGTGGGGAGGGTTGGAGCACAAGTAGAGACAGCTTGTAGGGAGTTTGTGGGGAAGGACAGGCAGATGTTAGAGCAAAGATGTGCTCAGTCTGACAGTCTATTTTAATGCAAGGAATATCATAAACAAGGCGGATGAATTTAGAGCGTGGGTCAATACGTGGAACTATGATGTTGTGGCCATTACAGAGACTTGGATATCTCAGGGGCAGGAATGGCTGCTGAGTGCGCCGGGCTTTAGATGTTTCAAAAAGAACAGAGAGGGAGGCAACAGAGATAGGGGCATGGCATTGCTAATTAGGGATAGTGTCATGGCTGCAGAAAAGGGGGAAGTCAATGGGGGGGGGTGAATTACTGAGTCAGTGTGGATGGAAGTTAGAAACAGGAAAGTGGCAATAACTCTGTTGGGTGATTTTTATAGACTCCCCAGTAGTAATAGGGATTTTGAGGAGCAGATAGGGAGGCAGATTCTGGAATGGTGCAATAATAATAGGGTTGTTGTGATGGGAGATTTTAACTTTCCCAATATTGATCGGCATCTCCTTAGCGCAAAGGGTTTAGACGGGGTGGAGTTTGTTAGGTGTGTTCAGGAAGGTTTCCTGACACAATATGTAGATAAGCCAACAAGAGGAGAGGCTATATTTGATCTAGTATTGAGAAATTAACCTAGTCAGGTGTCTGACCTATAGGTGGGAGAGCATTTTGGAGGTAGTGACCACAACTCTATTTCCTTCACCATAGTGCTGAAGAGGGATAGGATTAGACAACATTTAATTGGGGGAGGAGGAAATATGATGCTATTAGGCAAGAACTTGGGAACATAAATTGGGAGCAGATGTTCTCAGGGAAATGCACAGCAGAAATGTAGCAAATGTTCAGGGAACCTTTGCATGAAGTTCTGCATGGGTATGTTCCATTGAGGCAGGGAAAGGATGGTAGGGTAAAATAACCATCTGTACAAAGGATGTAGAAAATCTAGTGAAGAAGAAAAGCTTACGAAAGGTTCAAGAAACTAGGTACTGTTAGAGCTGTAGAAAGTTACAAGGTTGCTAGGAAGGAGCTTAAGAGTGGAATTAGGAGAGCCAGAAGGGGCCATGAGATAGCCTTGATGAGCAGGATTAAGGAAAACCCCAAGGCATTCTACAAGTATGTGAAGGGCAAGAGGATAAGCCATGTGAGAAAAGGACCAATCAGGTGTGATAATAGAAATGTGTGCATGGAGTCGGAGAAGTTAGAGGAGGTACTTAATAAATGCTTTGCTTCAGTTTTCACCGGGCAAAAAGACCTTGGCAATTGTGGTATGACTTACAGTGGACTGAAATGCTTGAACATATAGACATTAAGAAAGGGGATGTGCTGGAGCTTTTGAAAAACATTGTTAGTTAAGTCACCGGACCAGATGAGATATACGCCAGGCTACTGTGGGAAGCGAAGCAGGAGATTGCTGAGCCTCTTGCAATGATCTTTGCGTCATCAACAGGGACAGGAGAAGTACTGGAGGACTGGAGGGTTGCAAATGTTGTTCCCTTTAGAGGGAGTAAAGGGAGTAGAGATAACCCAGGAAATTATAGACCCATGAGTCTGACTTCAGTAGTGGGCAAGTTTTTGGAAAAGATCCTGAGAGGCAGGATTTATGAGCATTTTGAGAGACATAATCTGATTAGAGATAGTCAGTATGGCTTTGTTAAGGGCAAGTCATGCCTTACAAGCCTAACTGAATTCTTTGAGGATGTAACAAAACATCAGGTAATAGTGTTTCCGACTTGTGGAAACTTTAGATTACAGGCAGTTTTTGTAACCCTGGGAGTGTCTAAAAGAAGTGTTAAATTGCTGAGTACCTCAGCTCTGAGAAAATAGATCGCAGTATTTTCTGCAGTCTGGCACTGGTCTGTTCTCAAGGGTACTGATCTAGAAAGTTTCAACCTTTAACAGGCATCTTCTGTAGACTTTCCTTCATCACTCAGTGGCTCATTAGTGGCTACATTTGGTTTCTAAGGAGATCCACACTCTGAAAATTTCCTCCTGACTGTTGATATAGGGATTTGACCTGAAACATTTACAATTCTTCTCCTGCTTGGCATGTTGAGTTCCTCCAGCAGATTATTTGTTGCTATAAATTTCTCCATCTGAAGTTAGGACAGCTTCTGGATGGGTACATAGGACAGCTCTCGAGTTACTAAGCTGCTCAGATCTGAGGCACACTTTTGATGTGCCAGGATGTTTTCTTTCTTTCCTTTCTTTTTAAATCTTTTTTATTAATTTTTCCAAAATTATAAACAAAATAACAATGTTGATACAAAGGGATTGGAATAACCTTATTGTTAATAAACATATATAGAAAAGATTTCAGATAACACAGGTATCCAAACTCCAGATGTAATTAATCATAAAGAAAAAAGAAATAAAAAGAAAAAAAATAAAAGAAAAACACCCCAAAAAAAGAAAAAAAAAGAACTAAATTCTAAACCCAAAAAGCAAATGGAACAAAACATGGCTAGACCAATATCTTAAATCGAACACGTTCAGTGATGTCGTCAACTCCGCTCCTCTATTCATATATTTTAAGTTAATAAGAAGGATTTGGAAAGGTCAAAGATGTTTTGAACAGTATGTAATGTCATGCAAATTCATTAGTGATGCAATAAGAATCAAACTCTGCAATGTATCGATAATAGATCTAAAGGATCTCAAGTTTCTTCATCTTCTAGACCATGAAGGAGTTTTCACAACTTCTGAATAAGTTCAACAAAAATGAAGTTGGGAACATGACTTACAAGTTGTTTACAGCTCAGAGGAATGCTGACCTGCCATCATTTGTTGACTGGCGTCCTAAAGGCTATGTTACTCCAGTAAAGGACCAGGTAAGAAGGGTTAAGGACCATTGTTGATTAATAAGCTGTGAAGTTTTGAGGAATTGTTGGGTGAAATATGATATCGTAACACAACACATACATTATGCAACCCTTTCGTTGAAGTTTTCAGATCGATTTTGAGTAGTTTGACTTAATTTCAATGCAGAGCAATTATTTGCATATACAATCAGTGACCACTTTATTGGATGCACCTATACACTTGCTCATTAATGAAAACATCTAATTAGCCAATCATGTGGCAGCAACCCAATATACAAAAGCATGCAAACATGGTCAAGAGGTTTAGTTGTTGACCAAGTAACAGAATGAGAGAAATGCGATCTACATGACTTTGATGGTGGAATGATTGTTGGTGCCAGATGGGGTGGTTTGAGTATCTCAGAAACTGCTGATCTCCTGTGGTTTTCATGCACAGTAATTCTTAGAATTTACAGAGAATGATGTTTTAAAAAAAAATCCAGTGAGCAGCAGTTCTCTGGGTGAAAATGCCTTGTTAATGAGAAAGGTCAGAGGAGAATTGCCAGACTGGTTGAAGCTGACAGGAAGGTGACAGTAACTCAGATAACCATGCGTGACAACAGTGGTGTGCTGGAGAGCATCTCTGAACACACAACATGTTGGACCTTGAAGAGGATGATCTACAACATCGGACGACCACTCCTGTACCTAATAAAGTGGCTACTGAGTGTATCTTACATTCTTAAAACAGTACAGCATCCAAAGAAACTTTTTCAGGAGTAAAGTATACAGTAAACCATAGGAGAATGTACTGAGCCCAACAATGCCATTTGAGCTCATGGCTCCCAAGGAAACAGCAGGAGCAATTCCTACTGTAGCTGCATCCACCATGGGTCTATAGTTAACTGATAGATTTTGGGTCTGCATGCAGAGCATACGCCATGGAATTGCACCTTGGACCCTACATTGGTCAGACTGCCTAGGGTCTGAATCACTGTGCATCTCACTGGTAATCCAATCTGTGATGAGAAAACAAGGGCATGGTCAGTTAGGTGATCATCATTTTGGTTTTAAATTATTTCTTAGTATATTTATCCAGTTTTAATTAACTTTGTGTAGTTTCTTAAGTTAAAACAGAAAATGTCGGAAATATGCAGTAGGTCAGGCAGCATTTGTGAAAAGTGAGGCACAAGAATACAAGAAAATAGGAGCAGAAGGCCACTCAGCCCTTCAACCCTAACCCAACATTCCATCTGATTGTGCCAGATCTACTCTGTACTGCTTTGCCAATTCCACCTTCAATGCCCTGATTGCCCAAAAATGTATCCTCTTTCACCAGTTAGAGGATTTACCCGCTACACACTTACCCCTCGCTTTACCCCCATCATGAACTGGGCTTCAGCTGATGGACTACTAGAAAGGTTTCAAAGTACCCCAGGCATTTTAATCTCAAGTGGTTGTTTATTTTGCAGGGACAATGTGGCTCTTGCTGGGCCTTCAGTACAACTGGAGTACTCGAGGGCCAGGTATTTAAGAAAACGGGAAAACTCTTTTCTCTCAGTGAGCAGTATCTGATGGACTGTAGCAGAGACGTAGGAAACCACGGCTGTAATGGTGGATATAAAGTGCGATCGCTTCTATTTATCAAAGAAAAAGGCATCAGTTCAGAACAATCCTACCCCTACACTGCAAAGGTAACTAGCTGCCCTCCTTCAAGCTTGCTAAGGATTTTTGTTGTGCTCAGAAAGAGGACCAGCTGTCAATCAGCACAGAGGCTTTGCCTCATCAGCCAAACAGGGTGACTCCTTTTTAATTTTATATAACCTCCGTAACATAAATGCACTTTCTCTCTTACTATAACACTTCATTCTGCATACTGCTTATTTTTCCCTTGTACTGCATCAAATGTATGGATGACACGTTAAAGAGTTTCCACTGAACCTCAGTACACATGACAATAATAGACAGATCTATCAGTTTCAAACAACAGGAATTCTGCAGATGCTGGAAATTCAAGCAACACACATCAAAGTTGCTGGTGAACGCAGCAGGCCAGGCAGCATCTATAGGAAGAGGTACAGTCGTTGTTTCAGGCCGAGACCCTTCGTCAGGACTAACTGAAGGAAGAGTGAGTAAGGGATTTGAAAGTTGGAGGGGGAGGGGGAGATCCAAAATGATAGGAGAAGACAGGAGGGGGAGGGATGGAGCCAAGAGCTGGACAGGTGATTGGCAAAAGGGATATGAAAGGATCATGGGACAGGAGGTCCGGGGAGAAAGACAAGGGGGGGGGAACCTAGAAGATGGGCAAGGGGTATAGTCAGAGGGACAGAGGGAGAAAAAGGAGAGTGAGAGAAAGAATGTGTGTATAAAAATAAATAACGGAGGGGGTACGAGGGGGAGGTGGGGCATTAGCGGAAGTTAGAGAAGTCGATGTTCATGCCATCAGGTTGGAGGCTACCCAGATGGAATATAAGGTGTTGTTCCTCCAACTTGAATGTGGCTTCACTTTTACAGTAGAGGAGGCCGTGGATAGACATATCAGAATGGGAATGGGATGTGGAATTAAAATGTGTGGCCACTAGGAGATCCTGCTTTCTCTGGCGGACAGAGCGTAGGTGTTCAGCAAAGCGGTCTCCCAGTCTGCGTTGGGTCTCGCCAATATATAAAAGGCCACATCGGGAGCACCGGACGCAGTATATCACCCCAGTCGACTCACAGGTGAAGTGTCGCCTCACCTGGAAGGACTGTCTGGGGCCCTGAATGGTGGTGAGGGAGGAAGTGTAAGGGCATGTGTAGCACTTGTTCCGCTTACAAGGATAAGTGCCAGGAGGGAGATCAGTGGGGAGGGATGGGGGGGACGAATGGACAAGGGAGTTGTGTAGGGAGCGATCCCTGCGGAAAGCGGGAGGGGGGGAGGGAAAGATGTGCTTAGTGGTGGGATCCCATTGGAGGTGGCGGAAGTTACGGAGAATAATATGTTGGACCCGGAGGCTGGTGGGGTGGTAGGTGAGGACCAGGGGAACCCTATTCCTAGTGGAGTGGCGGGAGGATGGAGTGAGAGCAGATGTGCGTGAAATGGGGGAGATGCGTTTGAGAGCAGAGTTGATGGTGGAGGAAGGGAAGCTGTCAGTTTGCCAATTTACAGTATATATAACTTGCTCACACATACACTCACACTCTCTCACACGCATGCATGAATTTATAAAAAACTCTATATAATGTGCATAGCGAAACGAATCCATTCATAATATAATTTAGTAAAACCAAATAAGAAAGGACTAAGCTGCAGGAAGGTTAAGAATATTTTCCTCAGCTGCCGATGGCCATGGCTGCTTTGTTTGGATCTACCCCATGGGAGTAATTTATGTTTTTGATGGTGGTGGAGTGGAGTATGCAGTCTGACAGAGGACATCTCAGTGCTCCCTGCTGCTGAAGTAAACGGTGAGAAAAATCACTCCCTGTTGCTCCATGGGATAATTGAACCCCTTTTAAAATGTTGGGTTAGTGATTTGAGAAGGAGCTTTTTCTTCAGTTTCCTTTTAAGGGAAAAGGTGATTATTTTTTGTAGAATTGCTAGCAATTGAAAGGTAACACATCACGGTTCACCTATTTGAGCAGCATGCTGCCGTGAACAATCAGTGACAAGCTTTGTGTGTATGTGGTTGGGATTTACTGCCTCGATAGCAATCAGCAGTCACTGTTTAGGTTGTGTAAATTCAAGTTCAAGTTTAATTGTCATTCAACCATACAGGAATACAGCCGAATGAAACAGCATTGCTTCAGGGCCAAGGTGTAAAACACAATACCTACATTCAAACACAGCACCAAACACATACAAGGTAGCTACACATATAAGAAATCAGTAAAATAGAGTCACACAAAAAATACATAATCTAAGACCTGGAGTCCATGAACGATGCAGCAATCTGCCGTCAACCACGATACAGCTTGTCTTCTACTGAGTGAACACTGGGGGGCAGCACTGACTCTGCCTTGGATGCCTCGCCACACTGCCTCCAGTGGAGGGTACCAACCCTGACGGTTCTCCCGGGCAGCTGCAAACAGGCGACACTGAGGCTTGAGGCCCAGACCTCGCTCCGACCTAGGCCGCACGGCTCCCCTGCCGTCTGCCAATAAATCAGTGAATCGGACTTGCAGGGATCCACATCAACGATATCGCACAGGGTCTTTCGATCACAAGGAAAGCATCGAGGATGATCACTCGCTGTTAGACTGCACACCACCTGCGAGCTCCATACCCTCCAACGCCTCTCTGACACAGTCACGTGTACAATCTGTACCAAGTCCAGCTTCACCGGTTTCTCCACCTATGAGCAACTCGCTGATGCGGTAGACCTACAGTACTTTAAGATTTTAATGTCCAGCAGGACTTGTGATCCTGTGTTTTAAAAAAACCATTTAGAAAGGGCATTAACACCTTTGGTTGACCCTGTTGAAGCCGCTGTAATCAAAGACACTGCCATCTTACCAGAAACCATTCTTCTGTTGCAGGCTGCAGCAGGAGATCCAGTTCATCTTGTGCACACTTCTTCCTTCTGACTGCACAGCCTGACTCCACCGGAATTCCCTCCTTATCATGAAGAAAACCATGGATCCAGCAGAGAAATCCCAACCGTCCCATTCCCATTCCCTGTAGCCCAGCACACTCATCCTGGGTCACTTAGGTGCCTGTGGGGGACTGGTCATTGTCCAGGCCGAGCAAGCTGAGGAATTTATTGAGAGAGGACACATTAGGAGCAGAAGGCTTGTTTGAATGTATCAGTTAATAAGGATTTAAGCTGTAAGAGAGTTAAGAACGTGGCTATGTCCTGGATTTCCTCAGCACCTTGTTAATTGGCTGCTTTTTTGGACACGTTGAAACTGAGGTGGTCTGAGGCCCCGGACTGAACTGGGCCCACGTTAGGAGCGGGACATCCTCTGCACACTCCACCAGTGCAGGCTGTCAGGTAAATTAGGGGCTGGGTCGTGGTGTGGGGCGAGGAGGCTGGGGTTAGTGTGGGGCAGGGGAGACCTGGCTGGAGAGGGCTGTGGGATGAAAGGGAAGTCATGAGGGGTCTCCTGTTCAAGTGATGGGTAGGTAGTGTGACCTGTGACTATGGATGGGGGAAACTGTCAGTCTGGGTGGTGATTCAGCTCGGTGTTGGAAACCATGCCCTGTGCCTGTGACTGGTGGTGTTGGATACTGCAGGGGGCAGGGGGGACGGGTGGTTAGAGGGATAGTGCAGGATGCTGAGGCTGGAGGGCTGCACTTGGTGGCCTGGTGTGGTCTTGGTGGGCAAGTAGACGAATAACTTTGTGGGAAACACTCTTTGTACAGCTTCCAGTACTGGGCTGGGAGTTGGTCAGAGAGACCCCCCCTTTAAATCAAGCAGTTGTGGAACACCATTAAAGCCCATCTGGGTTGTGAGTAGGGTTGCCAACTGTCCTGTATTAGCCGGGACATCCCGTATATCGGGCTAAATTGGTTTGTCCCATACGGGACCGCCCCTGTCCCATATTCACCCCCTAAAGTAGAGCGTTCCTATGAAAACTTTCCTGCCAAAATGGCATAAAGCAAAGAAGCAATTACCATTAATTTATACAGGAAAAATTTTTGAGCATTCCCAGACCCAAAAAATAACACATAACCAAATAACACATAAAACCTAAAATAACACTAACATATAGTAAAAGCAGGAAAGATATGATAAATACACAGCCTATATAAAATAGAAATAATGTATGTACAGTGTAGTTTCACTGAACAGAATCGCTAAAACCGATTTGAAGAAACAAAACATGATGTGCCCACATCATGTAAGCGCACAGCACGCATGCGCACACAGGTGCCCGCGCAAGGCTTCATGGTCATGGTAGTCTTTCTCAGGGTAAACACAAGTGTCCCGTACCTGACTGCTACTTTTGTCCTTTACCTGGGAATGAGAAAGTTGGCAGCCCTATTTGTGAGTGACGGGTGCAACTGGTAACATTGGGATTGTTCTTCCTACAGTACTCCAAAGGTCTGACAGTGGTAGTGCTCACCTCTGTAACACAGGCTCTGGGGGAGGGGGTGTGGAGAGGAGGAAGTACTGACGCTTAATTTTACTTATTTAGTGAACAACACAGTCCCAGGCCCTTTTGGCACAAACCCGCACTGCCCAATTAGCCTACTAACTCCCGTGTTTGGAGTGTAGCAGGAAACCTGAGCACCCGGAGGAAACCCACGTGGACATGATTAGATTGTACAACGTCCTTACAGTCAGGGGCAGAATTGAACCCACATTGCTGGTACTGTAGTACTAACTGCTATGCTACCACATGGCCCCAGTCTCACCTCACACACCCCCCCACATCAAGCTGAATCCTGAAAGTGAGAACCACCACCCTTAAGGATAGCTTCCACCCCGCTGTTATAAGGTTAAGGGATGATAAGATGGAGTTAACCTCACAATCTACCTCTTTGTGACCATGCACCCTACCGTCTGCTACACTACACCTTCTCCGCACTTTATTCTGCATTGTTACGACCACCTCAATGCACTGTTGTAATGGATTGATCTGTACGGATGGTATGCAAGACAGGTTGTTCACTGTATCTTGGTGCATGTGACAAAAATAAACCAATTTAGAGTGATACAGCATAGAAATGGGCCCTTACTTCAGTCCACTTGTCCACGTTAACGAGCCCTTCCTTCAGTCTGCTTGTCCATGTTAGTGGACCCTTCCTTCAGTCCACTTGTCCATGCTAATGGGCCTCTCCTTGAGTTGTTACGTACCCCGTAACTGGGTTGCCAAACCAGCAGAAATGGATCATTCAGTTGGAGTCTGGATTACTAGAACTAAGAAAGTTTTATTAAAGAAACAAGCAACACAGTAATCGAAAGGATAATAAATGCAACAGTTCAGCAATGATAAACACACATGTGCACAGAACTAAGATAACAGGATCAATCAAGCCCTATCGTTGTCTAGGGGTAAATGACCAATTTCAAAGTGACGCAAAGTTCAGTTCAATTTAGTTCAGTTTGCAGTAATCGTTGCCGTGGCGATGGACAATGTGGGGGGAAGGAGAGAGAGAGCAAAAACAGATGAATATTCAAAAACGGCTTCCACACACAGACCGGCGATATTGCTCACAAGCAGCTTTCGGGCGGGTCCTTTGTGATGTCACCTGAGGTCACCGACTGTGACCCCTCCTCCAGATGCGGTCGATCCTCTGCAGTGAACCTGGCACCCAAGCAAGGGTGGACACACACCGGGTTCCCGCTGATCGTACCTTTCCACCCTGTGCGTCTATGGCTTGGTTCCGCAACCAGCCTTCCAAACGACTCCCGCCGACTTGCAGGGGGGCACCGCTTCCAGGGTCTCGTTACCTCGGGGTGTCGTGTGTGTCCTGCCTTAGCGAACTTGTTCCTTTTTATCCCTCTGCTGGGGTATCGCCTGTCCATCACTTCAAACAGTTCAGGGTTCAAAGGGGGAGCCGATCTTGACAATACCCAGACTGATGGCTCCTTCATTAACACCTCCAAACACTGCTTCATTGTGTTCCTTATCACTCCTTCTCCTGAGGACAGGTGGCAGACCAACTGCTGATGCACTGGTGCTAGCCCAGGCCAGCAAACATCTTAATTTATGTGTATTCTCGTCACAGAGCCCACTTGTCCATGCTAATGGACCCCTCCTTCAGTCCACTTGTCCATGCTAACGAACCCTTCCTTCAGTCCACTTGTCCATGCTAATGGGACCCTCCTTCACTCCACCTGTACAGCAGTGGCATTTGAGGCTTTTGGATAGACACATGAGTATGCAAGGAGTGGAGGATATGGATCACGAGCAGACAGAAGAGATTTAGCTTAATTTGACATTGAGAGCTGAAGGACCTGTTGCTGCGCTGTATGGTTCTGTGTCTCTGTGAGCTATCAGCTTTCTACAATCTCTTTGTTTCAGGATGGGGAATGCAAGTATAACAGGAATGATATTGTTGCCACTTGCAAAGGTGTCAGGAAGATTCCGACAGACTCTGAAGCAGATTTGGCTGAGGCAGTGGCCACTGTTGGACCGATCTCGGTTTCCATCGATGCGGAGCACAGATCCTTCATGTTGTACAAATCAGGTGAGAGCCAGGGACCAGGAGGTCCCACTGCAGTGCCCCCACTTTGTACCCTCCAATTGTAAAACACTTGAGCAGTAGTGGCTGCTCTGCTGTTCGTCTTCATTGTCAGAAGACAGTGTTTTGTATGTATGATGTCTGTTAATGGCAAGGGGCTACTACACTGAAGCAGGCTTCGTCTGCAAGTACAGCCTCCCTTGGTGTTGTTGTTAAAGGGACCTCTTCCTTTCCCTGCTGCTGGTGGTACTTCAAAACCTCCATCTTAAGGGGCAAGAACAGCTGATCCAGTCCCTCTAGCAGCCACACTCCTTCATATCTGGACCAATGTGGACAAACTCTCGTCCCTGTGGTCCAGTCTTGGTCAAGATAGTGCCCCCATGGACACGCCTGACAGGTGGCAAAGCTGGAGGGGGAGATCAGCAAAAATTCTCATTGATTGTAATGAGTTTTACATAGTAGTTTAAACCGAAGTACATATATCCAGCGGGCAGCAGAGTGAGCCAGGAGCAGAGTGAAGGCTTAAGGGCTTTGGCTCAACAGGCTTAGGCGGAAACGGGTGAGGCAAAGAAGGTTTGGTTTTAAATTTTTCCTGTTATTTGAGGAAAGGAGGAAGTTTGACTGTGAGGGCAGCTTGTTGTTCTTGGTGCTGGATGTGGGAGGCCCTGGAGTCTCCCAGCCTCCCGGACGTCCACATCTGCTCCAGGTGCGCCGAGATGCAGCTCTTAAGGGACCGCGTTAGGGAACTGGAGCTGCAGCTCGATGACCTTCGTATGGTCAGGGAGAGTGAGGAGTTGATAGAGAGGAGTTGCAGGCAGGTGGTCACACCGAGGCCACAGGAGGCAGACAACTGGGTCACGGTTAGGAGGGGGAAGAGGAAGAGTCAGGTAATAGAGAGTACCCCGGTGGCTGTACCCCTTGACGATAAATACTCCTGTTTGAGTACTGTTGGGGGGGACAGCTTACCTGGAGGAAGCGACAGTGGCCGTGCCTCTGGCACAGAGTCCGGCCCTGTAGCTCAGAAGGGTAGGGAAAGGAAGAGGAGGCCAGTTGTGATAGGGGACTCGATAGTTAGGGGGTCAGATAAATGATTCTGTGGATGCAGTCCAGAGACCTGGATGGTAGTTTGCCTCCCTGGTGCCAGGGTCCAAGATATCCTGAAGGGGGTGGGTGAGGAGCCAGAGGTCGTGGTACATATTGGTACCAATGACATAGGTAGGAAAAGGGAAGCGGTCCTGAAAGGAGAATATAGGGAGTTAGGAAGGGAGTTGAGAAAAAGGACAGCAAAGGTAGTAATCTTGGGATTACTACCTGTGCCTTGCGACAGTGAGAGTAGGAATGGAATGAAGTGGAGGATAAATGTGTGGCTGAGGGATTGGAGCAGGGGGGCAGGGATTCAAGTTTCTGGATCATTGGGACCTCTTTTGGCGCAGGTGTGTCCTGTACAAAAAGGACGGATTGCACTTGAATCCTAGGGGGACCAATATCCTGGCGGGGAGATTTGCAAAGGCTACCAGGGAGACTTTAAACTAGAATGGTTGGGGAGTGGGAATCAAATTGAAGAGAGTAGGAGAGAGGAGGTTAGCTCACAAATAGAGAAGGCTAGTAGATAGTGTGTGAGGCAGGATAGGCAGGGGACAGAGAACGGGAGCACTTAGACCGAAGATATAGGGGAGAAGGAAGAAAAAGATAACAAAGTTGTTTGCACAATTAGGGATAAACAGAGAGTAAGAGGTGGAGAGTTTCTTAAGTACATCTATTTTAATGCTAGGGGCATTGTAAGAAAGGTAGATGAGCTTAGAACATGGATTGATACCTGGAAATATGTTGTTGTAGCTATTAGTGAAATATGGCTGCAGGAGGGGTGTGATTGGCAACTAGATATTCCTGGATTTCATTGCTTCAGGTATGATAGAATCGGAGGGGCAAGAGGGGGAGGTGTTGCATTGCTTGACAGAGAAAATATAACAGCGGTGCTTTGGCAGGATAGATTAGAGGACTCATCCAGGGAGGCTATTTGGGTGGAATTGAGGAATGGGAAAGGTGTAGTAACACTTATAGGGATGTATTATAGACCACCTTATGGAGAACAAGAATTGGAGGAGCAAATTTGTAAGGAGACAGCAGATATTTGTAGTGAGCACAAGGTTGTGATTGTGGGAGATTTTAATTTTCCACACATAGACAGGGAAACCCATTCTGTAAAAGGGCTGGATGGTTTGGAGTTTGTAAAATGTGTGCAAGATAGTTTTTTGCAGCAATACACAGAGGTCACCAACGAGAGAAGGGGCAGTGTTGGATCTTCTGTTAGGGAATGAGATAGGTCAGGTGACAGAGGTATGTGTTGGGGAGCACTTCGATTCCAGTGATCACAATGACATTAGTTTCAATATAATTATGGAGAAGGATAGGACTGGACCCAGGGTTGAGATTTTTGATTGGAGAAAGGCTAACTTTGAGGAGGTGCGAAAGGATTTAGAAGGAGTGGATTGGGACAATTTGTTTTATGGGAAGGATGTAACAGAGAAATGAAGGTCATTTAAAGATGAAATTTTGAGGGTACAGAATCTTTATGTTCCTGTTAGGTTGAAAGGAAAGGTTAAAAGTTTGAGAGAGTCATGGTTTTCAAGGGATATTGGAAACTTGGTGTGGAAAAAGAGAGAGATCTACAATAAATATAGGCAGCTTGGAGTAAATGAGGTGCTCGAGGAATATAAAGAATGTAAAAAGAATCTTAAGAAAGAAATTAGAAAAGCTAAAAGAAGATATGAGGTTGCTTTGGCAAGTAAGGTGAAAATAAATCCAAAGGGTTTCTACAGTTATATTAATAGCAAAAGGATAGTGAGGGATAAAATTGGTCCCTTAGAGAATCAGAGTGGACAGCTATGTGTGGATCCAAAAGAGATGGGGGAGATTTTGAACAATTTCTTTTCTTTGGTATTCACTAAGGAGAAGGATATTGAATTGTGTAAGGTAAGGGAAACAAGTAGGGTAGTTATGGAAACTATGATGATTAAAGAAGAGAATGTACTGGCGCTTTTATGGAATATAAAAGTGGATAAATCTCCGAGTCCTGACAGGATATTCCCTAGGACCTTGAGGGAAGTTAGTGTGGAAATAGCAGGGGCTCTGACAGAAATATTTCAAATATCATTAGAAATGAGGATTGACGTATTGCTCATGTTGTTCCATTGTTTAAAAAGGGGTCTAAGAGTAAACCTAGCAATTATCGGCCTGTGAGTTTGACGTCAGTGGTGGGTAAATTGATGGAAAGTATTCTTAGAGACGGTATATATAATTATCTGGATCGGCAGGGTTTGATTAGGAACAGCCAACATGGATTTCTGTGTGGAAGGTCATGTTTGACAAATCTTATTGAATTTTTTGAAGAGGTTACTAGGAAAGCTGACGGGGGTAAAGCAGTGGATGTTGTCAATATGGACTTCAGTAAGGCCTTTGACAAGGTTCCACACGGAAGGTTAGTTAGGAAGGTTCAGTCGTTAGGTATTGATATTGAAGTAGTAAAATGGATTCAGCAGTGGCTGGATGGGAGATGCCAGAGAGTGGTAGTGGAAAACTGTTTGTCAGATTGGAGGCCAGTGACTAGTGGTGTGCCTCAGGGATCTGTACTGGGTCCAGTGTTATTTGTCATATACATTAATGATCTGGATGATGGGGTGGTAAATTGGATTAGTAAGTGTGCAGATGATACTAAGATAGGTGGAGTTGTGGATAATGAAGTAGGTTTTCAAAGCTTGCAGAGAGATTTAGGACAGTTAGAAGAGTGGGCTGAAAGATGGCTGATGGAGTTTAATGCTGATAAATGTGAGGTGCGACATTTTGGTAGGACTAATCAAAATAGGACATACATGGTAAATGGTAGGGCATTGAAGAATGCAGTAGAACAGAGGGATCTAGGAATAATGGTGCATAGTTCCCTGAAGGTGGAATCTCATGTGGATAGGGTGGTGAAGAAAGCTTTTGGTATGCTGGCCTTTATAAATCAGAGCATTGAGTATAGGAGTTGGGATGTAATGTTGAAATTGTACAAGGCATTAGTAAGGCCAAATTTGGAGTATTGTGTACAGTTCTGGTCACCGAATTATAGGAAAGATGTCAACAAAATTGAGAGAGTACAGAGAAGATTTACTAGAATGTTACCTGGGTTTCATCTCCTAAGTTACAGAGAAAGGTTGAACAAGTTGGGTCTTTATTCTTTGGAATGTAGAAGGTTGAGGGGGGACTTGATAGAGGTATTTAAAATTATGAGGGGGATAGATAGAGTTGACGTGGATAGGCTTTTTCCATTGAGAGTGGGGAAGATTCAAACAAGAGGACATGAGTTGAGAGTTAAAGGGCAAAAGTTTAGGGGGTAACATAAGGGGGAACTTCTTTACTCAGAGAGTGGTAGCTGTGTGGAACGAGCTTCCAACAGAAGTGGTTGAGGCAGGTTCGATGTTGACGTTTAAAGTTAAATTGGATAGCTATATGGACAGGAAAGGAATGGAGGGTTATGGGCTGAGTGCAGGTCGGTGGGACGAGGTGAGAATAAGAGTTCAGCACGGACTGGAGGGGCCGAGATGGCCTGTTTCCGTGCTATAATTGTTATATGGTTATATGGTCATTTAAACTTGTAACTAATTTAAAAAGTGCATATTAACAAGTAAAACATTAATAAAGCAAAATCATTTAATGGTAATTCTTGTTGTCCAGTTAGGCCTGAAGTCAGGTGGATTTCGAACAGGCACGGTCAAAGCCTCAGGGAGGTTTGCCCCGTGGCGAACGATGAAGTCCCCAGGAATACTCGGCCCTGTAGATGGGGTACAGTGGTTCCCCAGCGGTGACTGTAGATACCACACTTGTGTTTTTCCCAGCACATCGATGGGTGTGGGAGATTGGCGGCAGTTCCAATGTCCAGCACATGAGGTGCTGCTGAGATCAGTGGCTGCACTGTTTGGCACCAGTTGTATCTTTGAACACACAAGAGAATCTGCAGATGCAGGAAATCTTGAGAAACACACAGAAAATGCTGGAGGAACTCTACAAGTCAGGCAGCATCTATAGAAGGGAAGGGTAGCCTTCAACTTGATGGCATATGCATTGACTTCTCTAGCTTCCTGTTTCACTCCTCTCTGCTTCCCCCACCATCCCCATATTTTGCATTCCCCATTCTGGTTACCCTCTCACTTACTTCTCTTCGCCTTATCTGACATCTCCACTCTCTGGTTCCCCTCCTCCTTTCCTTTCTTCCATGGTCCACTATCCTCTCCTATTAGATTTTTAGCCCTTTATCTCTTCCACCTACCCTCTCCCAGCTTCTTGCATCATCCCCACCACCTGCTCCCTCGGCTGCTCTCACCTATCACCTTTCATCTTCTGCCCCTCCTCCTCCCTCCACCTCAATCTGGCCTCTGCCCCTCTCCTCGCCAGTCCTGATGGAGAGCCTCAGCCCAATATTTTGACTGTTTATTCCTCTCCATAAATGCTGCCTGACCTGCCGAGTTCCTCTGGCATTCAGTGTATGTTGCCTGGTGTTTCTCTGAGTGCTCCTTCCAACCAATCGTGCTCCTGGAAAGCAGAGAATATTCCCAGCCACTCTCAATCCTTTCCCTAAAGGACGTTCACCTTTTTGTTTCCGCAAGTCCACCCAGGTTGCTTTCCTGATCCTCGTTTCCCTGTTCGTCTCCTCAAGCAATCAGTCTTCTCCCACCATTCACCTTCCCATCCCGACAAAGGAAGATGCCCAGGATGCCTGCCAGGAGACATGCCCTTGATCTTTATTCTCCACATTGGTACCAGCTCATGGGTGAAGGGATGTTTTGGGCATTAAAGACTATTCTATCACCGCCAACATCTTGGGCTTCCTGATGTGGACAATCTCCACTCCAGGGTGACAATGCATTGTCCTTGTAGGTGTATTTTATGAGCCTCGCTGCAGCCCTGCCAGACTGGATCATGAAGTGCTGGCTGTCGGGTATGGGACTGAAGATCAGAAGCCGTACTGGATCGTTAAAAACAGGTACATCAGTGGGAACAGTGCAGGCACGTTCACCACCGATTAGCACGGCCATGGAGTTCGAACTACAGTGCTGTACCACTTCAGTCTCCCCAGTTACACGTAGCGCAAAGGGCAGCACTGCGGTGCACCTGTTCTCCCTGTCACTGCGTGGGTGTCATCTGGGTGCTCTTGTTTCCTTCCACGTCTCAAGGTGTGAGTGGGTAGATGTACAGACCACAGTAAATTGTCCCTCGTGTGAAAGTGAGCAGAATCAGGGAGAGGGATGTAGAGGGGAAGGAAGGGGCTGGGTAGTGGGGTTGATACAGAATGGGATTACTGAAATTGAGTGGGTTGAAAATGGTCAGACTTGGTCGGCTAAAGGACTTGTGTGTGTGCTCATTCCTCGTTTAAGCTCTCTTGCCTCTTTGTTATCTGGAGCTGTTAGAATTTCTTCCTGGCAGAGTTTCTGAGACACAGTGGGCTCTAATTGTATCTCACTTGCTCTGAGATGTATATTGATTGGGAACAGAATGTCTGTGTATCCTCTTTCCCCAGCTGTAGGGCCATAAGACATTGGAGCAGAATTCGGCCACTTGACCCACTGAGTCTGCTCTGCCATTACATCATGGCTGATTTATGACCCCTCTCAACCCGTTTCTCCTGCGTTCTCTCCGTACCACTGATGCCCTGCCTAATCAAGAATCTATTAACCTCTGCTTTAAATAAACTCTATGACTTGGCTCCACAGCAATCTAAGGCAATGAATTACACAGATTCACCACCCTCTGGCTAAAGAAATTCCTCCTCATCTCTGTTCAAAATGGACATCACTCTATTCTGAGGCTGTGTCCTTTGGGCCAAAGTTCATCCACTATAGGCAATATCCTCTCCACATCCACTCTATCTAGGCCTTTCAATATTCAATAGGTTTCAAAAAGATCCCCCTTCATTCTTCTAAATTCCAGCTAATACAGGCCCAAAGCCATCAAATAATCCTTAAACTCCTCTGAACCCCCTCCCCCTAATGCCAGCACAGCCAAAATTGCTTACAATACTCCAAGTCTGGTCTGATCAATCTCTTACAAAATCTCAGCATTACATCCTTGCTCTTATATTCTAGTCCTCTTGAAATGAATACTAACATTGCATTTGCCTTCCATACCACTGACTAAACCTGCAAGTTAACCATTAAGGAAGTTTAGAAAATAGTCTAGGCCTTTATTCCTTCTAGCTAGGTGCATGATCATAAAGTTCCCTATACTATAGTCCAGCTGCCACATCTTTGCCCATTCTTTCATTCTGTCTGAGCCCTTCTGCAGACTCCCTGCTTCCTCACCACTATATGCCCCTCCACCTATCTTTAGTATCATCTCCAAACTCAGCCACCAGCCATCAATTCCATGATCTAAATAGCATGAAAAGAAGCAGTTGAAGTACTGACCCCTGTGGAACACCACTAGTCACCGGTAGCCAGTCTTTGCCTCCTGCCATTCAGCCAGTCTTTTTTCCATGCTAGTATCTTTTCCATAACCATGGGCTCTTATCTTGTTGTGCAGCCTCATGTGTAGTGTCTTGTCAAAAGCCTTCTGAAATCCAAGTGAACAACATCCACTAACTCTGCTTTGTCTATCCTGTCTTAGTTCCTCAAAGAATTCCAACAGATACTAAGGAAACCATGCCATCTTTGACCTATTTTATCAAGTGCCTCCAAATACCATGAAACCTCATCCTTAATTATGGACGACAACATCTTCCCAACCACTGAAATCAGGCTAACTGGCCTATAATTTTCTTTTCTCTGCCTCCCTCCTTTCTTAAAGAGTGTTGTGATATTTGCAATTTTCCAGTCCTCCAGAAACAGTGGAGAATCTATTCATTCTTGGAAAATCATTATAATGCCTCCACTATCTCTTGAGCCGCCTCTTTCAGAACCCTGGGGTGTAGTCCATCTGGTCCAGTGACTTTTCTACCTTCGCACCTTTAGCTTCCCAGACACCACCTTCTTAATAATAGCAACTACACTCACTTCTGCCCCCTGCCACTCTCGAATTTCTGGTGTTCTACTTGTGTCTTCTACAGTGAAGTTGACACAAAATAGTTATTAAGTTCATTCACCATTTCTTCATCTCCCATTATTACCTCCTCGACATAATTTTCCAGTAGTCTGATATCCACTCGCTTCTTTTACTCTTGAAATATCTTTAAAAAACTTTTGGTATCATCTCTTATATTATTGGTTAACTTACTAGCATATTTAATCTTTTCTTATGGCTTTTTAGTTGCCTTCTGTTGCTTTTTTAAAAGCATCCCACTTATCTAACTTCCCACTAATTTTTGTTATATTATATGCCCTCTCTTTTGCTTTTACGCTGTCTTTAACTTCCCTTGTCAGTCACAATTACCTCATACACTGCTTCATCTTCAAGATGTATCTATCCTGTCCCTTCCTAATTGCTCCCAGAAACTCCTACCATTGCTGTTCTACCATTATCTCTGCTAGTGTCTCCTTCCAATCGACGTTGGCCAACTCCTCTCTCATGCCTCTGTAATTCTCTTTACTCCACTGTAATACTGATACATCTGACTTTATCTTCTCCCTCTCAAACTGCATGGTAAATTCTATCATATTATGATCACTGCCTCCTGAGGGTTCCTTTATCTTACGCACCCTAATCAAATCTGGTTCATTACACAACACCCAATCCAGAATTGGCTTTCAACCACAAGCTCCACTAAAAAAACATCTTGTAGATATTTTACAAATTCCTTCTTTTGGGATCCAGCACCAACCCAATTTCGCCAATCTACCTACGTATTGAAATTCCCCGTGACTATGTTAGCATTGCCTTTTTGTACATCTTTTCTATCTCCTGTTGTAGTTTATATCCTACATCCTGTCTACTGTTTTGGGTTCTTTCCTGAAGGTAGGGCCAGCAAGATATTGTTGAGTACTTGCACCATCTGGAGCCAGTCCTTGTGTGAAGTGGAGCAGTATGTTGGTGGTAAAGAGATACCTAGTCCAGACTGAGTCTAGGCACATAGCATTTGTGGAGGTAAGAGGTGCTGAAGTCTAAGTCCAGCCATGGCCTTTTTGGATGGTGGAACCAGGACAAGGGGTCATGGCCATCCCCTGATGATCTGAACATGACTCCTTACTGCACAATGACTACACTGCAATACTTGTTGTCAGGGTGGGACAGAGGGCGCCAGAAGCTAGAGTTGCTTCGGTGAAATTGATGGGAATATGTTGATCAATCTCTTCTCCCATTTTCTCCTGATTGTAGACCGAGACCCTGTAAAAGGCACTCAGCTTGTCCTCTAATGGGAATCATAGGGTCTTTGAGAAGGGAGGGCTGTGAACTTCTTCCCCAGCCTGAACTCCAGCAGGGGTAGCTGTAATGGTGTTACAGTGCCAGTGACCCTGATTCTACTCCGCTGCGGTCTGTAAGGAGTTTGAATTGTACATTCTCCCCAAGACCATGTGGCCTTCCTCTAGGTGCTCTGGTTTCCTCCCACATTCCAAAGGCATACAGGTTAGAAGGTCAATGGCTCACATGGGTGTAATTGTGCCCAATTACAATTATAGCTTGTTTAAAAATATGGTGCTGTAATCTCTAAATAGATAAAATCAGTCTCGGTATTACCTTAACTTATTCCAGTTCTACAGCAGCTAATCTCTTCACCTCTCATTTGCCCCCACCTCTCCCTGCCTCTCATCTGAAGCAAAAGTAACTGATTTAAAAAATGCATAAAGATTTGTTTAGCCAGGAAATTAATGCAAAAGTTTCTGTTCCATTTAGTTGGGGAACGAGTTGGGGCATGGATGGTTATGTCCACATGTCCAGGAATATGGATAACAACTGTGGAATTGCAACGGACGCTGTTTATCCTGAGGTGTGACGGCTGGAACTGGATGGCACACCACAACGTGAACTAGATTCCACTTACCTGAAGCAGTTGATCCATTGTTTCATTGTTAACCACATAACCGTGCCTTGCCATTTACATTTACATGGTCATTTACAGCTGCAGCAGGGTATAACAAATTGCATAGAAACTTCCCTTTTGGAAAGATTATTAATAGTTGTTAGAATCAATGTAAGAGTTTCTGCTTGTGCTTTCGTAGTTGTATTTGAATATTTTATGCTCATTGTAGCAAAATCACACTAAACTTATTTTACTATGATACTAAGGCTATTATAAGTTGAACTGCAATAATCTAATAAATATTATTGCTTGTCAATCTGTGAGTCCTGTTTATGCAGTTAAGGATAAATAAAGATTAATGGGTAAAGTAAAATTACTATAGATACTCTGGTCCAGTCTTGCCTTTCTTCCTCTATCAATATCTTTATCACAAAACATACTCAACAGAAGTGTTCAAGGTGTTGGCATTGTTGTTTTCATAGGCTTTTTGAATTTTCTGTGTGTTAATGGCAATAGTCATAGAAACATAGAAAACCTACAGCACAGTAGAGGCCCTTCGCCCACAAAGTTGTGCCGAACATGTCCCTGCCTTAGAAATTACTAGACTTATTCATAGCCCTCTATTTTTCTAAGTCCTTGGGATGAATCTTTTCCCTCTGGAACCCTCTGTGGTTGCCGCATTATGTATGTTGCCAGATGTAGCTCCAAGATGAAGGAGCCAGTGATGTCAAACGTTCCAACAATTCCGTTGGCTCCAAGGTCCAACATGAGGTCAGCTGGAGCCAGAGTGATGAATCAGTGATCAGTCTCCACAGTTGGCCGTTTGTTTGGCTGGAGCATGTGACCTCACCATTCTGAGAGAGACCGATTCTGGCTTAAGCTTCCACCCAAAGTCTTACTAATGCCAGAGCACCCTGTTTTAACAAGAAGGAGGCATGAGCAAGTAGCACTGTGAACACCCAGTGGCAAGGTCTGTTCACAATAGAGCCAATCACATCAGGGTAATTAACCTCATGTAAAGGCAGCTCTCACCGGATAAAGGCAGCATCAACAGAACAATCAGTCCAATGATCTGCAAGCAGCATTGCCCCTCAAAGTTCTTTGGGATGTGGACATCACTAGTTCCGCTGTTCCTGAATATACTTCTGAGGCCAAGCCACCTTTGGAGCTACTGGGCCATTCAGATGCTAGTCAAGGACAACCATGTTGGTCAGTCTGGACTCGGCTAACAGCAGCATCTTCTCTCAGAGGGAGCACTAGTGGACCAGAGGAGATTTTCTTCCAACAATTCACTGGTTTCAAAATTACAGAAATGATATATATTTTTAAAATTATGTACTATTAATTAACAGAAATCAAGTTCCAGAGTGGGTTTTTAAAAATATATTTTGCCAAAGGAGAGCTTTTGGCCCATAGCCTCCATGTGGATCCTATCGGACTATTAATTTAACCTCACATTAAAGGTTACGGACCTACTAATGTAACTACTGATTTGTTTCTCTGCCCACTAGTGCAGTGAAAAAAAGTTCACTAAGGTCTGCGTAGCTGCTGATATGATGTTAAACGTGGCAGTTGTGGGTGACGAAGCAGTGCAAATGACAGAGCTGCTCTCTCACAGCTCCAGCAGCTCAGGGTTAATACTGAGCTCTGATGCTGTGTGTGGGGAGTTTCTGCTTTCCCTGTTCCAGTGTCCTCCTGCAGCCTAAAGAGTGCAGGCTGGTCGGTTAACTGGCCACTTTCAGTTACCCTGATTGTAGATGGGTAGCAGGAGTTGGAGGGGCATAGGTTGCTGAGAAATAAGGGTAGCAGGAGTTGGAGGGGCAGGTAGGGTAGTATAGGTTGCTGAGAAATAAGAAGGGTAGTAGGAGTTGGAGGGGTAGGTAGGGTAGTATGGGTTGCTGAGAAATAAGAGGGGCTCTGGGAATAAGGAAATACTGTAGCTCAGAACAAGCACAGACTCAATGGGCTGATTGGCCTTCTCTGGCCACAAGAATTTTGACTTCAGCAGAACCTTGTGGTACATTACCAACATTGCATTGATAACTATGGGCTGACCAGAAGTGCACTGAGAGCGGTAAGTGTAAAGGAGTTGGGGGCTTGCTGTTCTGGTTAACAATGGATGGTGCAATCCTGGTCATATTACGATCGAGGAACGTGTTTGTAGCCCGGATATTGAACTTTTTGCTGTTGGACACCGGCCATATTCCACCGAGATACAACACTGGATGTCATAGGAAGTCATTCCTGCCTGTGGCCATCGAACTTTGCAGCTCCTCCCGTGGAGGGTCAGACACCCTGAGCCAATAGGCTGGTCCTGGACTTATTTCCATCTGGCATAATTTGCATATTGTTGTTTGATTGTTTGTGGTTTTTGTATTTCTATATTTATGTTCTATTCTTGGTTGGTGCAGCTGTAACGAAACTCAATTTCCCTCGGGATCAATAAAGTATGTCTATGTCTATGTCTAACAATGCAATGTTAGTAATGTACCACAGAGGTTGTAAGTCCCTGCAAAACAATAATCTCACCTTACTTGGTGGTCATCGGTCAAACATCCGGATATGTTTCATATAACTTACACTGATCCATACGCTGAAACCAAAGCCTGAATCCAACCTCTCTGAATATCTCTTTTTCTCCTCCCACTGGTTCCCTTCCTCCACTGTTCCCGTCTGCCCTTCCCATCCCCACTTGATTTCATGCCCCAACGTCCTCTCCTGTCTGATTCCAATATCTTCAGCCCTTTGTTCCATCCACCTATCATGTGCCAGCCTCCATCGCCATTTCCCCCATCTGCCCGTCACCCCTCCTCACCTGAATCCACACATCACTTGCCAGTTGCTGTACGAACCCTTCCCTCCACCTTTTCATACCGGCTTTCTCTCCTCCGTCTTTCAGTCCCAATGATTGGTCTTGACCTGAAACATCGACTGTCTATTTCCCTCCATGGATGCTGCCTGACCAATTGAGGTCTGGCAGCGTCTGGTGTGTTGCTCCAGATCCCAGCATCTGCAATCTGTTGTGTCTCCATCTCTTTCTCTCACTCTGTCTACTTGGACCCTGGTTTGGACTCAAGTTTGTAAGACATAGGAGAAGAATTAGGCCATTCAGCCCATTGGGTTTACTCCACCATTTTTTCAATCGTGGCTGATTTATTATCCCTTCTCCAGCCTCCTCCCCATAAACTTTGCCACCCTTGCTAATCAAGAATAAACCCAATGACTTGGCCTCCATCTGTGGCAATGAATTCCACAGATTCACCACCTTTTGGCTAAAGAAATTCCTCCTCATCTCTGTACTAAATGGATGGCACTTCATTCTGAGGCTGTACTCTCTGGTCCTAGACTCCCCCATTATAAGCAACATCCTTTCCACATCCACTCTATCTAAGGCTTTCAATATTTGATAGGTTTCTATAAGACCCTCCTCATTCTTCTAAACTCCACTCTTAAAGGAGAGAAAGAGACAGAAGAAAGGAAATTACAGGCCATTCAGTATGACCTCAGTGGTTGGGAAGATGTTAGATTCAATTGTTAAGGACATGATTTAGGGATACTTGGAGGCACATGATAAAATAGGTCAAAGCTGGCATAGTTTCCTTAAGGGAACATCTTGTCTGACAAACCTATTGGAGAAATAACAAGCAGGATAGACAAAGGAGAATCGGTGGATATTGTGTACTTGGGTTTTCAGAAGGCTTTTAATAAGGTGTCACACATGAGGCTGCTTAACAAGTTAATAGCCCTTGGTATTGCAGGAAGGATACTAATATGGATAGAGCAGTGGTTGATTAGGAGGAGGCAAAGAGTGGGAATAAAGGGAGTCTTTTCCGGCTGACTGCTGGTGACTAGTGGTCTTCCACATGGGTCTGTGTTGGGACCAATTCTTTTTACATTATATCTCAATGATTTGGGTGATGGAATTGATGGCTTTGTTGCAAAGTTTGCAGACGATATGAAGATAGGTGGAGGAGCGGATAGTTTTGAGGAAGTAGAGAGGCTACAGAAGGACTTAGATTAGGAGAATGGGCAAGTGAATGGCAGATGGAATACAGTGTTGGGAAGTGTATGGTCATGCACTTTGGTAGAAGAAATGAAAGGGTTGACTATTTTCTAAATGGAAAGAAAATACGTAAAACTGAGATGCAAAGGGACTTGGGAGTCCTTGTGCAGGATTCTCTAAAGATTAATTTGCAGGTTGAGTTGGTGAGGAAGGCAAATGCAATGTTGTGAGAGTAAGAGTTTGGCACGGACTAGAAGGGCCGAGATGGTCTGTTTTCGTGCTGTAATTGTTATATGGTTATATGGTTAATGTAAGCATTCATTTGGAGAGGATTAGAATATAAAAGCAAGGTTGTAAAGTTAAGGGTCTTTAAGTCACTGGTGAGGCCTTATTTGGAATATTGTGAACAGTTTTGGACTCCCTTTCTAAGAAAGGATCTGCTGAAATTGGAGTGAGTTGAGGGGAGGTTCACAAATATGATTCCAGGATTGAAATACTTATATAAGGAATGTTTAATGGCTCTGGGCCTGTATTTACTGGAATTCAGAAGACTGAGGGGGATTTCATTGAAACCTATTGAATGTTGAAAGGCATCAACAGAGTAGATTTGGGGAGGATGTTTCCTATGGCGGAGTCTAAGACCAGAGGACACAGTTTCACAATTGAGGGACATACATTTAGGACAGAGATAAGGAGGTATTTCTTCAGCTAGTGAGTGGTGAATCTGTGGAATTCTTTGCCACAGGTGGCAGTGAAGGCCTTGTCATTGGATATATTTAAGGCAGAGCTTGATAGTTTCTTGATGAGTCAGGGCATGAAGGGATATTGGGAGAAGGCAAGAACTTGGGACTGAGAGAGAAATGGATCAGCCATGATGAAATGGCAGAACAGATTTGATGGGCTAAATGGCCTGATTCTGCTCCTATATCTTATGGTCATATGGTTTTAAAGAATACTGGCCCTGAACTATAAGACGCTCCACATACTTTCATTCCCAAGATTATTCTTGGGAACCAACTCTGGACCCTCTCCATTGCCAGCACATACTTTCCTCGATCAGGGGCCCAGAATTTCTCACAATAGTCCAAGTGTGGTCTGAACAATGCTTTATAAAGCCTCAGCGTTACAATCTTGCTTTTATATTGTAAAGCTCTCAAAATCAGTGTTAACATTGCATTTGCCTTCCTTATTGTTTTTCAACCTGCATGTTAACCTTCAAGGAATCCTGCATGAGAATTCCCAAGTTTGCTTGCAACATTGATTTCTGAATTTCACCCAGTTTAGTCTAGGTATTATTCTTTCCACCAAAGTGCATGACCAAGCTTTTCCCTATACAATATTCCACTTGTCACTTCTTTGCCCATTCAACTAATCTGCCATAGTCCTTCTGCAGAATCTCTGTTTCCTCAACTCTACGTGCCCCCTCAATCTATCTTCTTATCATCCTCAAACTTGGTCACAAAACCGTCAATTCCATCATCCAAATTAACTCCTGCAGAGCACCACGAGTCACCAGCAGCCAAACAGAAAAGGCCTATTTTATTCCCACTCTTTGCTTTCTGACAGTCAACCAATCTGCTATCCATGCTAGTATCTTTCCTGTAATCCCATGGGTTCTTATCTTGTAAAACTGCCTCATATGTGACAGTTTGTCAAAGGTCTTCTAAGAACCCAAAACAATGTCCACTCACTCTCCTTTGACTATCCTGTCTGCTGTTTCCTCAGAGCAATTCCAACAGATCTGTCAGGTGAGATTTTCTCTTAAGGAAACAATGCTGACGTTGGTCTATTTTATCATGTGCCTTCAAGCACCCTGAAACCTCATCCTTAACAATGGGCTCCAACATTTTCCCAACCACTGAAATCAGGCTAACTGGCCAATTAATTCTTGCCTTTTGCCTGCCCCCCCCCCCACTTCTTAAAGAGTGGAGTGACATTTGTAATCCTTCAGTCCTCTGTAACCATTCCAAATTCTAATGATTCCTGACAGATCACTACTAATGCCTTCACAATCTCTTCAGCTACCTCTTTCAGAACCCGGAGTGTAGTCCATCTGGTCCAGGTGACATATCTACCTTCAGACCTTTCAGCTTCTGAAGCACCTTTCTTTAGTAATAGCAGCTACGCTTCTTCCTGCTGACACTTGAGTCTCACTCTGGAGTTTAAGGCTTACTGCTGCCGGCTTCCATGTGGAAAACTGACACAAAATACTTACTGAGTTTGTCTGTTATTTCTACCCCTCCAGCATCATTTTCCAGCTGTTATATATCTACGCTCTTTTATTCTTTATATCTATATTCTTTGGTATCCTCTTTTGTAGTATTGGACAGCTTGCCTTCATATTTCAACTTTTCTTTCCTTATTGCATTTTAGTTGTCTTCTGTTGGTTCTTAAAAGCTTCCCAGTCCTCAAGCTGCCCACTAATTTTTGCTATATTGCATGTCCTCTCTTGATTTTCCGTTACCTTTGACTTCTCTTGTCAGCCACCGTTGTCTCCTCCTCCCTTTAGAATACTTCTGCTTTGGGATGTGTCTACAACAAAGCCAAGCTGCTACAAATGTTGCCAATTAGTCCATCTGACAGGGGAAGGATCTTATTGAAAAAAATAGACTCTTCCCCAGCGTACATCTGGATTTACTTGCCAGCATTCTGAATGCTTCAGTTGTCAATAAGATGAACGACAACAACATTGTGGTGAGGGAAGGACACTGCAAACATTTACAGTATAAAATACATCCTCAGGACTTCATCTTGATGCATTTAGACAACAGACGCTGGGAGGTAAGTCCTTTGATATAATTTTTTCTTGATTATTATTGCAATGTTGAAGTACTTGTGTGTGTTGTTCAGTAACTGTTTGATTAAATTAATATTATTGGTACTAATGTCAGTATTTCCACATGTGCTCTGATAGCTCTCCAATATTCCAGAAGAAGAATATCTTTGCTTGTACACACAAGAGAAAATCTGCAGATGCGGGGAATCCAAGCCATACAGTTAAAAAGCTGGAGGAACTCAGCAGGCCAGGCAGCATCTATGGAAAAGATTGTACTCTTTTCCAGGGATGCTGCCTGGCCTGCTGTGTTCCTCCAGCATTTTGTGTGTGTTGCGTATCTTTGCTTGTACTGCTTAAAATGGACAGGCTCAAAATGTAAGCAAGTTCAGATATATTGGCAATAACTGCACTTCTTCTTCATGTGCCTTGCGCATTACACCCTTGGGTGATCATGGCTCTCCGCATTGAACGATCCCTTGCAGTGTCAATGATATCTCGCACACTTAGATCTGTTAGTTCTTTCACAGTGTCCATATATTTTCTTCTTTGCCTTCCTCTTCCGTGTTTCCCAGGCGTACGGCCTTGTAATGTGAGGCATTCTATTTCTCCCTTGCTGATAACATGGCCCAGGAATTTAAGTTTCCTCTCACTTAATGTTCTCATTAGAGATCTTTTTGTATGGGCATGTTGGAGTACTGCCTCATTAGTTACCTTATGTCTATATGATATTTTTAGCATTCTTCGAAGAAACCACATTTCTATTGCTTCTAAGTTTCTTTGGAGTTCTGGTGTTATAGTCCATGTTTTGGAAGCATACAGCAAGATTGACCAGATGTAACATTTTAGTAGCCTGTGCCTTGTTTTCATAGAAATGTGTCTGTTGGTAAAAATAGGTTTCATATTTTGGAAGTTGGTTTTGGCAATGGCAGTTCCTCTTTTTATTTCTACTTTACTCAGACAGGACAGATTAGAGGGCTTGTCTACTGAGTCCTTATGAGTGGAGCTGAGAAACAGGAAAGGTATGGCCACATTAGTGAGGTTGTATTATAGACCACCCAATAGTCAGTGAGAACTGGAGGAGCAAATCTGCAGAGAGATAACAGGCAACTGCAGGAAACATAAAGTTGTGGTGGTAGGGGATTTTAATTATCCACATATTGATTGGGACTCCCATACTGTTAGGGGTCTAGATGGGTTAGAGTTTGTAAAATGTGTTCAGGAAAGTTTTCTAAATCAATATATAGAGGTACCAACTAGAGGGGATGCAATATTGGATCTCCTATTAGGAAAGGAGTTAGGACAAGTGACAGAAGTCTGTGTAGGGGAGCTCTTTAGTTCCAGTGATCATAACACCATTAGTTTCAACTTGATCATGGATAAAGATAGATCTGGTCCTAGGGTTGAGGTTCTAAACTGGAAGAAGGCCAAATTTGAAGAAGTGATAAAGGATCTAAAAGCGTGGATTGGGACAGGTTGTTCTCTGGCAAGGATATGATCGGTAAGTGGGAAGGCTGCAAAGGAGAAATTTTGAGAGTGTAGAACTTGTATGTTCCTGTCAGGATTAAAGACAAAGTGAATAGGAATAAGGAACCTTGGTTCAAGGGATATTGCAACTCTGATAAAGAAGAAGAGAGAGTTGTATGACATGTATAGGAAACAGGGAGTAAATAAGGTGCTTGAGGAGTATAAAAAGTGCAAGAAAATACTTAAGAAGGAAATCAGGAGGGCTAAAAGAACATATGAGGTTGCCTTGGTAGTGAAAGTGAAGGATAATCCAAAGAGCTTTTACAGGTATATTAAGAGTAAAAGGATTGTAAGGGATAAAATTGGTCCTCTTGAAGATCAGAGTGGTTGGCGATGTGCGGAACCAAAGGAAATGGGGGAGATCTTAAATGGGTTTTTTGCGTCTGTATTTACTAAGGAAACTGACATGAAGTCTATGGAATTAAGGGAAACAAGTAGGGAGATCATGGAAACTGTACAGATTGAAAAGGAGGAGGTGCTTGCTATCTTGAGGCAAATTAAAGTGGATAAATCCCCAGGACCTGACAGGGTATTCCCTCGGACCTTGAAGGAGACTAGTTTTGAAATTGCCGGGGCCCTGGCAGATATATTTAAAATGTCGGTGTCTATGGGTGAGGTGCTGGAGGATTGGAGAATGGCTCATATTGTTCCATTATTTAAAAAAGAATCGAAAAGTAATCCGGGAAATTATAGGCTGGTAAGTTTGACATCGGTAGTGGGTAAGTTATTGGAGGGAGTACTAAGAGACAGAATCTACAAGCATTTGGATAGACAGGGACTTATTAGGAAGAGTCAACATGGCTTTGTGTGTGGTAGGTCATGTTTGACCAATCTGTTGGAGTTTTTTGAGGAGGTTACCAGGAAAGTGGATGAAGGGAGGGCAGTGGATGTTGTCTACATGGACTTCAGTAAGGGCTTTGACAAGGTCCCGCATGGGAGGTTAGTTAGGAAAATTCAGTTGCTAGGTATACTTGGAGAGGTGGTAAATTAGGTTAGACATTGGCTCAATGGAAGAAGCCAAAGAGTGGTAGTAGAGAATTGCTTCTCAGAGTGGAGGCCTGTGACTAGTGGTGTGCCACAGGGATTAGTCCTGGGTCCATTGTTATTTGTCATCAATGATCTGGATGATAATGTGGTAAATTGGATCAGCAAATTTGCTGATGATACAAAGATTGGAGGTGTAGTGGACAGTGAGGAAGGTTTTCAAAGCTTGCAGAGGGATTTGGACCAGCTGGAAAAATGGGCTGAAAAATGGCAGATGGAGTTTAATACCGACAAGTGTGAGGTATTGCACTTTGGAGGGACAAGTCAAGGTAGAACATACAGGGTAAATGGTAAGGTACTGAGGAGTGCAGTGGAACAGAGGGATCTGGGAATACAGATACAAAATTCCCTAAAAGTGGCGTCACAGGTAGACAGGGTCGTAAAGAGAGCTTTTGGTACATTGGCCTTTATTAATCAAAGTATTGAGTATAAGAGCTGGAATGTTTTGATGAGGTTGTATAAGGCATTGGTGAGGCAGAATCTGGAGTATTGTGTTCAGTTTTGCTCACCAAATTACAGGAAGGATATTAATAGGGTTGAAAGAGTGCAGAGAAGGTTTACAAGGATGTTGCCGGGACTTGAGAAACTCAGTTACAGAGAAAGATTGAATAGGTTAGGACTTTATTCCCTGGAGTGTAGAAGAGTGAGGAGAGATTTGATAGAGATATATAAAATTATGATGGGTATAGATAAAGTGAATGTAAGCAGGCTTTTTCCACTGAGGCAAGGGGAGAAAGAAACCAGAGGACATGGGTGAAGGGTGAGGGGGGGAAAAGTTTAAAGGGAACATTAGGTGGGGGGGCTTCTTCACACAGAGAGTGGTGGGTGTGTGGAATGAGCTGCCAGACGAGGTGGTAAATGCAGGTTCTTTTTTAACATTTAAGAATAAATTGGACAGATACATGGATGGGAGATGTATGGAGGGCTATGGTCCGTGTGCAGGTCAGTGGGACTAGGCAGAAAATGGTTCGGCACAGCCAAGAAGGGCCAAAAGGCCTGTTTCTGTGCTGTAGTTTTTCTATGGTTCTATAGTTCTACTTCTAGCATCTTGTGATATAAAGCTACCAAGGTAATTAAAGCTGGTCTTTTGTTCAATCTCTTGGTTACCGATGTACAATTGGCAGTTGGGAGTATCCTGCTGTTTTGACATTACCATACATTTCGTTATTTTACAGTTGATGGTTAGACCAAAATCTGCACTCGTTTGTACTACTTTGTCTAGGAGGATTTGTAGGTCTTCTGCAGCACTTGCTATTCGGGTGGAATTGTCTGCATATCTTGTATTGTTGATGTTAACACCTCCAATTTTTATCCCATCTTCGTCTTCTATTTCTCTGAGAATCATTTCACTATAGGTATTAAATAATTCCGGTGAGGCAACACATCCCTGTCTAACTCTTCTTTGAATTTTAGTCCAACTTCTTATACTATCATCAATTTTTACTGAGGCCGTTTGATTCCAATATAAATTTTGAAGCAGTTGTTGGTCCCTTCCATCTATGTTTAGTTTAGCAAGGATTTGAAATAATTTTTCATGATGCACTTCATTGACTGCTTTAGTGAAATCAATAAAACATAAAAAGACATCGTTTTGATATTCAAATACCCTTTCTGAAAGTATTCGTCATATGAAAATTGCATTCCTAGTTCCTCTATCTCCAATAAACTCATATTGCAGTTTAGAATTTTCTGGCCTTAACTTGTTTTTAATTTGACTCAGAACAATTCTCAACAAAATCTTTATTATGTGACTCATCAGACTGATTGTTCTATAATTTTCGCAGTCAATAGTTCCAGAAATTTTTAGCAGAGTTATAAATACTGATTTCAAGAGATCGTCAGGCAATACACTAGACTCATATATGCCATTAAACAGTTCAAAAAAAATATCTATGCCCAGATCTTCTTGGGCTTGTATCATTTCCACTGAAATTTCATCAGGTCCAGTGGCGTTACCATGTTTCATGCTTTTCATTGCTTTAGTTATTTCTTCTTTGGTAAGAGGTGGGCCAGAATTAGGGTGTTTAATATCTGGGGGTTCCCCTCTATTATCTCCAAAAAGCTGCTCTATATACTGAATCCACCTCTCACATACTTTATCTGGATCTGTTAGCATGGATCTGTCTGCTGATGTTATGCATCCTGAGGTGGTTTTCTTAATTCCAGTAATTTCCTTAATTTTCTTGTGCATTTCTTTGCTGTTGTTAATATGGCCTTCTACTTCATTGCATTTTTGATTCAGCCATTCTTCCTTTGCAATATTGCACAATTGTCTAGTCTGTCTGTCTAGCTCTCTGTATTGTACTTCATTATTCTTCACTAACCTTCTTTGTTCCATCAGATCTAGAATTTCCTGGGTTATCCACCCCTTGATGGTGTGTCGGATTTCTTGTACTGGGATTGTCTCCTCTGCTGATTGCTGTATCGCATATTTAAATCTGTCCCAAATAGGTGTTGTTTCGTTTTTGTCGAGGTGTTCTTCTACAGCTGTTTTGAATTGTTGTTTAAGTACACTATCATTTTTAAGTTCTCCCAACATGTACTTCTTTCTCTTTTTTCCACGTTGCAGTTTCTTTAATTTTGTTTTAATGGTGGCTATTACTGGATGGTGACCACAGTCTGCTCCTGGGTAGGCTTTAGAATTTGTGATATTATTTCTAAAGTGTTCATTGATGGTAATGGAATCTATTTGATTCCTTGTTCTATCTCCAGGGCTAATCCAAATACACAATCTTCGTAGATGATTTTTATACCAAGTATTGGTGATCACTTGGTTGTTTCTGACACACCAATCAGTAAACCTTTCTCCATTTTCATTTTTCTCCGCTAATCCAAGAAGTCCTATGATGTTATCAACCCTTTCCTGTCCAACTTTGGAGTTAAAATCTCCCATGACTAGTTTTATACCCTGAGATAACTGCACAGCGAAAGTAATTAACCCTGTTGTTAGAAGTGGCTGCTCACTATGGTCAGTCCCCAGATTAAACTGTGAATATTGAGTGAATAATTACACACTGCAATGTTTTCTCCCACCAATATCTCCAGTGAAGACTAGAAAGATCTCTAAGGATTAAAAGTTCCTACTGTCATCATAACCTGACTGATCCACACATTCACTCTCTCTTGAAACTCATTCTGTGGGCTCCTTGTCAAACCCAAGGATCCATTTCTAGTGGTCCACTCCCTCAACTCATGGAATCATATGGCACAGAACAGAACCTTTGCCCCAACAGGTCTGTGATAACCAAGATGTCCATCCAATCTAGTCCCACCTGGTCAGGGTTTGGCCAATAGCCTTTTGAACCTTTCCTATCCATGGACCTGTCCAAGATGCTTTTTCACCTGGCTCAATGATTTTCTCATATATACGCGCCTCTGTGTAAAAGTGTTGCCTGTTCAGTTACTGTTTAATTTTTCCTCTCTTACCTTAAACCCATTCTCTCTAGTTCTTGATTTCTTGACCCTGGGGAAAAACAAGATAGTTCCTCGAGTGCAAGTTCTGTTGACTCTGGGTGTCCAGAATGAACTCCTCCTTCCTATACACCAGCTTCTGCACCTGTGGTGATAAAAAGCATTTCTATTTCATTACCTTGCTACCTTTCAGTCGATGAACATCACTTGGGTTTGAATTCGGGACTCTTGCTGTTATTGCTCCTTTTTGCTCCTCCAAGTACAACTTAGCAGGACTTCATCCGACTGAGCTGTGTTAGCCTTAGTATGTATTGAGCAGAACTATTTCTGCTAGTTTCTGGAAGATATTTATAAGCTAACATTATTAAAATGAAAGGAAAATCATTGTCAGTCTTGTTATGTAGGTCAACATTTTAGGAGTTTTTAACAGCCATGGGCGTAATACAGTTTTAGGATTGGGCATTGCTAACTTTAGTTGCTGGGATATTCCTTCTTCTTGAAATAGAGTGACAGAGTCATTACATAGTAAAGCACAGAAACAGGCTTATCGGCTGTTTTTGCCCATCTACAGTAACCCTATTTGCCTACATTAGGAATATATCCAAGGATTAACATTGGTGAACATTGGACACAACTGAAGAGCCAAAAAAAACCTGCAGACGTTGAAAATTTGAAATAAAAAACAAAATGCAGCAGATCATACAGCATCTGTGGAAAGAGGAGCAGTTAACATTTAAAGTTCAGGGCTCTTTGTTGGTTCTGAATCATTCACTGTTTCTCTTTCCAAGATGCTGCCTGCCCTGCCGACTGTCTGCTTCCAGCATTTTCTGTTATTATTTGACACACTTAAATATTTCACAGGAAACTTTAGAAGGCAATTAAGGGGCAATAAATTAGAGTGAGACGGGAGTCACATAATGTAAGATTGGATAAGTTAGTCTGAAGGACATTAGTGAACTAGATAGGTTCTTCTGCCAATATGGGAATAGGCCCTTTGGCCCAACAGCTCTGTATCCATTTACAGAAACCCCATTTTATTAATGCTATATTCCCATCCACTCCCCCAGATTCTGTTTCTCAGCTACACTCTTGGGGTCAATTTGAAGCAGCCAATGAACACACACTGTTAAAATGGGAGAAGTAACTGGAGGGCCAAGAGAAGCTCATGTAGTCATAGGGAGATCATACAAACCTGAGGTCAGGATTGAATTTGACCAACACAGCTGTGGACAGCAGTTCTACATGTGGCATTGTGTCACCCACAAGGTTGTTACTGAAACCAGCTTTTCAATAAAGGTTTGTTTAGAATTATATTTCCAGTATTAACGAAGTGCCACTTCAACTAACTTGTCTGCATTCAGATCCATAGCACAACTAACATGTCTGCTATATCAGGCAGGGACCAAGAGTCGCTTCGCGGTATAGTTTACTGGCGGAGAAAGTAAATCAATCAGGGAACACAGATCTAGAAAGTCCGGAGAAGGTCCAAGCACACGTTAGGCTTTAGGCTGTATCTGATACACTGGGAGCAAAGTGGGAATAGTAGTATAAATAGTAGTTTACTTTTAGGAATTTAAATAAATACAATTATCTTAATCTTCAGTAGTTCTTCCCCCCTAAAAGTATAATAATAGCCATAGTCATAGTCATACTTTATTGATCCCGGGGGAAATTTGGTTTCGTTACAGTTGCACCAACCAAGAACAGAGTATAAATATAGCAATATAAGACCATAAATAATTAAATAATAATATGTAAATTATGCCAGGAAATGTCCAGGACCAGCCTATTGGCTCACCCTCCAAGGGAGGAGTTGTAAAGTTTGATGGCCACAGGCAAGAATAACCTCCTATGACGCTCTGTGTTGCATCGGTGGAATGAGTCTCTGGCTGAATGTACTCCTGTGCCCACCCAGTACATTATGTAGTGGATGGGAGACATTGTCCAAGATGGCATGCAACTTGGACAGCATCCTCTTTTCAGACACCACCGTCAGAGAGTCCAGTTCCATCCCCACAACATCCCTGGCCTTACGAATGAGTTTGTTGATTCTGTTGGTTTCTGCTACCCTCAGCCTGCTGCCCCAGCACAAAACAGCAAACATGATCGCACTGGCTACCACAGACTCGTAGAACGTCCTCAGCATTGTCCGACAGATGTTAAAGGACCTCAGTCTCCTCAGGAAATAGAGACGGCTCTGACCCTTCTTGTAGACAGCCTCAGTGTTCTTTGACCAGTCCAGTTTATTGTCAATTCGTATCCCCAGGTATTTGTAATCCTCCACCATGTCCACACTGACCCCCTGGATGGAAACAGGGGTCACCGATACCTTAGCCTCTGCAACGTCAGTCTTGCCTTATGTTTGGATTCAGGGAAAATTGCTCACCTGGAGAGTTCATATGGGAGAAATGTCAGCTCATTCAGCACCTCAGGAACAAGGTGGCCAAACTTGAGGAGGAAGTAGCTGACCTCCGATGTTGTAGAGAATTGGCAGATGTGCTCCAGATGTCCTTTAGGAAGATAGCACGTACCCCAAGAGATCCGTGGGTTGAGACTCCAGACCAGAAAGAAATAGGCAGTCGGCAACTGTGGGAAGGAAGAGCAGGGAAAAGGTCCACGGGCATCACTTCAGAGATGGAAGCGTCCAACCATTGTGAACATCTAGTGATGCTCGACAACAACCTTGAAACCTCTGAGGTCGTAGGCAGGATAAAGGAGCACAACAGGATCCTCTCTAATCCTAAACCTAAACCCCATAAAAAGTAAGAAGTGATAGTAGGGGACTCAATTATCACGGGGGGTTGAGAATCAGGTGTGCACTGACAGAGTCTTGTATGGTGTGTTGCCTACCAGGAGCACAAGTAGGAGACCTCCCTGGACCAGTAGATAAATTCTTGGCTTGAGCTGGGGTGGATCCAGTGGCTGTTGTGCACATCAGAACAAATGACGTAGGTAAGGGCAGGCTATCCGTTCTGCAAGACAAGTTTAAAGAGTTAGGTCGGAAACTTAAGGGCGGAATAGACTAGGTGGTCTGCCTGTGCCGTGCACCAGTTCAGGTAAGATGGAGCAGATCAGAAAATTCAAAGCATGTCTCGGATCATGGTGTCAGTGAGAGGGGCATAGGTTTATGAAACATTGGGGTGGATGGAACCTGTACTGCTGGGATGGCTTGCATTTGAACCGGAGGGGCACTAATTACTAAGGAAGCATCTGCTTCAGTTAGTTGAGGACTGTTTAAACTAGGGAATGGGGATAGGGAACTTAGAACAGGCCAGGCTCAACTCTTTAAATACCTTAGTGGAGAATAATATATTCAGACAGAAACCAATTTTAAGCTTCAGAAAGGTAAAAATGGGTCAGAATAAGATGAAAAACATCATTAATAGACTAAAGATGGCCTGTATAAGTGCAATATGTATTAAGAATAAAATAAGTGAGCTGGAATTATATGCAAGTGCATGTAAGTATGATATAATAGGAATAACTGAAACCTGGCTGGCCTCAAAAGATGGTGATGTCTTCAAGGATGTAATGGATACTCTTAACTCATATTTTGCTAAAATGTTCACCTGTGAAGATGCTAGCAATATGGAAATAGGTGCAGAGAAAATTAAGGTTGTTTTAAGTGATTTAGGGATCTTAGAAAGTGAAGTCTTGTTTAAACTGAAAAGGCTGAAAGTTAATAAATCTCCAGGACCAGACAAGATATATCCAAGGGTATTTAAAGAGGTATTTACAAACCACTAACATATATTTTTCAAAGGTCAGTGAATACTAGGTGAAATCCCTAAGGACTGGGAATGGGCTAACATTGTCCTGGTATATAAGAAAGGCTGACACTGGTAATTACAGACAAGTAAGCTTATCCTGTATTGCAGACAAGATGATGGAAACAATAATGAAGAATGAGATGGAAAAGCAGATGATAAGAACAGGCAAGGTAGCAGAAAGCTGGCATGGGATCAGAGAGGGGAAATCATGTTTTACTAATATGCTGGAATTCTATGAAGAGGCAACTAAAATTTATGGTAACAATAGAATGGTAGATATAATTTACTTGAATTTTCGGAAAGCTTCTGACAAGGTACCCCACAAGAGGTTAATAACCAAATTACAGGAGGCAGGGATTCTGGGTAAGGTGTGTGAATGGGTCCAGAATTGGTTCAAAAACAGAAAACAATGAGTTATGGTGAAAGGATCATTTTCACACTGAGAAGACGTTAAAAGTTGGGTTCCGCAGGAATCAGTTTTGGGGCCTTGGTTGTTTCTAATTTACATTAATGATATGGATAAGCACATAACAAATAAATTAGGAGAGTTTGCTGATGACACAAAATTAGGGGAACGGGCTGATATCATTCAGGCAGCAGAATCAATACAGTTAGATCCAACCCAGATCCAGATGTGGGCAAATAAATGACAGATGAAATTTAGTAAATGTAAAGTAGTAGATAGAGGAAGTAGAAATATTAGATATAAATATACAGTGGGGGGGGGTCTTGAGTTAGAAAGTGCAGTGTATGAGAAGGATTTGGGGGAACTGATAGACTTATCACTATCAACATCTAGACAATGCACAGAGTGATTAGGAAGACTAACAGAATGTTGGACTGTGTAATGCGGTCGGTGGAGCTCAAGTCTAGAGGTGTTCTCCTTAAACTGTAAAATGTGCTTGTGGGGCTACACCTTGAGTACTGTGTACAATTTTGGTCTCCAAATTGTGTGAGGGATGTGAAGGCACTGGAGAGAGCTCAGAGAAGGGCAACAAGACTCATTCCAGGTCTGCAGGGTATGGGCTATGAAAAAGGATTGAAAGAATTAAATCTTTTTAGCCTAAGTGGACGTAGAATAAGAAGAAACATGATAGAGTTGTTCAAAGTCATTAAGGGTATAAGCAAGGTGGATGCCAGTTGCCACTTCAAAGTTAATCCGTCATCAAGGACAGAGGGACATAGGTGGAGACTGGTTAAAGGAAGATTTCAGTCTAAAATCAGGAAGCATTTCTTTACACAGTAGGTTGTGGACACATGGAACAAACTACCTAGTTGTGTAGTTGAGGGTAGTAGCTTAGAGACTTTAAAATCTAAACTTGATAGTTATTTCAACACATCATGTGAATATGAATTTGGCAATCTTTGTTGGGCCGAATAGCCTGTTCTTGTCAAAATCTTTCTAATGTTCTAACCAAATGTTCATAAGCAATTACCCTTCAGGTATTTATGAAAGCTATTCACAATGTTGATTGATTTCAAAGGCCTTGCTCTATCAGACTCTTCACCATGAAGTTCCCTCTGAGCGCCGGATGTGTGATAGTCGGATTTCTGAGAGAAGCTTTTGGCTTCCCCTTTGACCCAGCACTGGATGAAGCCTGGACTAGTTGGAAATCATTCCATAGGAAGCTGTACCAAGAGGTAAGAGACAGCAAATGCCTATTGTTCTGTCAAAGTACTGTGGTGATGAAGGTTGGAGAAAATTTTCATAATTTAAATCAACTTACTCTCTATTTTTGCTCCAGCTGCGCAGACCAGCCGTTGTTCTGAGCAGAAAATTTTTTACATGGCCTGAAAACCGTGCGGCACTTTAAGTGATTTACTTCTGTAGTATGTATACTATGAAAATTGAAAAATCGCGTTATTTTGATTTTATTTATTAATTGGGTATAATGAAATACAGTACAACAAAGAAAATCTTTTATGTTTCATGGGACTTTTTCTTGTCTGATTTTATTACAAATCCATTGTCTACAAACACCGTCCGGATTAATTTCGCATCCAGATGAAAGGTACATCTTAATCTTCATTAGATCATTCAGAACTTTGCTTCTAGTCTGTTTCTGGATTTAGATTTGATTGAATTCTTAAGACTGAATCCAAGTTCACAGTCGGCACTAGAAGCTTGAAATATTCCAACGATGCCAACAAGTACTGACGGTTTTCCAAATTCTTCGTTTCTAAGCCCATAGTTCAATATACCAGTGGGTGTCTTAATTAAACCAGTCTCAACTTTCTCAGAAATGCTTTCATCGTAGTTTGTAACAACAGCTGAGTATTTTTCGTCAGTTGTACACCATTCTCTTCCAATTTCAAAATTGGCTGTGTTTGCAATAGCAACAGGGTCAAAAGCTTTCCATTCTCTTAATCATCGTCAGGAAATCCACTGTCCAAGTAATTGCACACATATTTAATGAATCGAATAATATCGACATCAGAACTTATAGATGCAAGCAGATCTTTCACTTTGTCACTCAGTAAAGAGCATCACCAAGATACAGTTACCGTCACTTGTTCATACTGTAGTGCTTCAATTGTATTCCAACAGCTTTTCTGAAGGACCTTACAAAGAGATGCCAGATCCATCTAAAACATAGTTACGGCCAGTTAGTACTATTCGATATTGCGGATTAGTCAAAATCTTTAGGCAGTAGTTGCTGATTGGATCGTTACATTCATTAACTTGCCCTTTGCAATTCTGGATCAAAACTTCGTAAACCCTTATTAAAGCAGTAATGGCAAAATGTCTTTTCAGCTATTTTACTTAATTTGGAAGTGTAAATAACACAATACCACATTCTGTGACATTAGCTAATTCTTCTAGTTTTCCTTTTGTAATCGACGACCTACTGAGCATTGCATACAGTGTATCTGTACCCTGCCTAATTGATGCTTTTTTTTCCCCTATGCATCGTCTAATCCCAGATTTTATCAGTGTGGACACAATGTGCTCAGACAGAAGAATTGCTGCCCCACTATTTTTTACAAGCATAACATTTCCCCGTCTGCCGTAAACATCACCATCTTTTGAATATCAGGATTATTGTTGATGTTGAAAACTTCTTTTTATTGCTTCAACAATAGTGATACTGTATTTTATTTTAAAATACTCACACTGTCTTACAGAAAATTTCATTTTCCAGTTGAAATTTAAAATAGAAAATTAACATTTTCTGTAGAGAAATGTCTGTACTTCCGCCAGCAGTAAATGTATGGAAAGTAGATTTCGCAACTCTTCCATTATCTGTTTCTGAAGCACAGAGCCGATGCACTCAACAAATACAAACACAAAGTTCTTGCTGCACCAACTCTGGTATATTTACATATTTGGCCACACGTGCATGGACTTCTTGCACGGAATGCATAGAGGCATTATTTTTAATTGCAAAGATAATGTTATCCCGTTGAGCATATCAGTTAGACTTCTGTCACACATCTTGTTTCCCTCTTACTTCTCACTCCTGTGGTGTTTCAGTTAACATGCGCAAAATTCCACAGTTCTTCTGGTTGAGTAATTTGGGAACTGTGTCTCCATGAATTCTCTGGTTAAGATGTAATTTTAAGGAATATAACTTCCATTCTTCCTGTTTTTCCACTACTTGTCTCCAACTTCCACTTCTACACAAATACAACATCATCAGTATCTTGGTAATGTAAAGTATTGCCAACTTTATTAACACAAACATGAGAAAATCTGCAGATGCTGGAAATTCAAGCAACACCCACAAAATGCTGGTGGAACGCAGCAGGCCAGGCAGCATCTATAGGAAAAGGTACAGTCGATGTTTTGGGTCGAGACCCTTCGTCAGGACTAATGGAAAAAAGAGATAGTAAGAGATTTGAAAAATGCCAGAGGAAGCAGGATCTCCCAGTGGCCACATATTTTAATTCCATGTCCCATTCCCATTCTGATATGTCTATCCATGGCCTCCTCTACTGTCGAGATGAAGCCACACTCAGGATGGAGGAACAACACCTTAAATTCCGTCTGGGTAGCTTCCAACCTGATGGCATGAACATTGATTTCTCTAACTTCAGTTAATACCCCCCCTCTCCTTCTTACCCCATCCCTAATTTATTTATTTATTTATTTATTCATTCAATTATTCATTTATTCTCTCTCTTTCCCTCTCACAATAACTCCTTGCCTGTTCGTCATCTTCCTCTGGTACTCCTCTCCCCCTTTCTTTCTTCCAACCCCTTTCTTTCTTCCAAGGCCTTCCATCGCATGATACTCCCCCTTCTCCAGTCTTGCATCCCCTTTGCCAATCAACTTTCCAGCTCTTGGCTTCATCCCTCCCCCTCCTATCTTCTCCTATCATTTCAGGTCTCCCCCTCCCCCTCCCACTTTCAAATCTCTTACTATCTCTTTTTTCCGTTAGTCCCGACGAAGGGTCTCAGCCCGAAACGTCGACTGTACTTCTTCCTATAGATGCTGCCCGGCCTGCTGCGTTCACCAGCATTTTGCATGTGCTGCCAACTTTATTAGTTTTTTTTATGTGAAGACGATAGTTCAGTATCTACTGGTTACGAAAGCCACTCTACCTTATGTACAAGATTTACACTTCAAAGCATTAACTCTTCTTTTCCTTTTCTTTTTGACGTCCTGAGGAAAATAAAATAACAATAATTATTGTTTGAGAATACTAAAAATAATAATTATTATCTGAAAAGTTTAACAAGGTAAGAAAGCATTTATAATAAAATAAAAGGCTAACAAAATTTATGGAAACAAATGTTTACCTTGTTTTAACAATTTTATAATTAAAATAATCTTATTAGGTTATAAATTTTTTGAAAGATTACCCACTAAAAAGTCAGAATATAGCAGACTTCACATCAAATAGAAACAAGCCACAACTCACGGCACAAGGCAACTAACAGGCTCACTGGCAAAATGGCAAAATAGTTTTGACTGGATGGCCTCATTGTTTATTAACAATGAGCTACCAAAAATTCGAAAGTTCATTTATTACCAATGTATACTACGTTAGAATTCTTCTCCCGATAGCCATGGAACCGAAAAAGAAAAGAGCGACAACATAGCCAGCAATCCCCAAATCCCTCTCCCCCACACAAAATATAAACAAAAATAGAACAGGAATATCGGCCCCCAAATCCCCCTCTCCCACACAAAATATAAACAAAAATAGAATGGGAATATTGGCCCCCAAATCCCCCACCCCCATACAAAATACAAACAAAAATAGACCAGGAATATCGACCCCCAAATCCCCTTCCCCCACACAAAATACAAACAAAAATAGACCAGGAATATTGAACCCCCCCCCAAATCCCCCTCCCTGACACAAAAATAGAACAGGAACCATCGATCCCTAAATTCCCCTCCCCCCACACAAAAACAAACAGAAATAGAAGAGGTACATCGACCCCAAATCCCCCTCTCCAGCAGAAAAAAACAAAGGTAGAATGGGAACATTTCCCCGGCAGGAAAAAGAAATGAGAAAGATTAAGCGGAAAACATAGAATATAAAAACTACAAGACTGAAAGATAAATCCATAGTCCATAGAACAAAACCATATCCATATCCAAAATGCAAAAAAACCTCAGTAACAACCCCTGGGCATAGCAGCAGGCTACGTAGTCTCCCCTCTCCAGCAGCAGAGCGATCCCACCTGCAATCAGAAAGCAGGCATCTGGTGCTTACCTTCCGCATTTGTCTCAACATTTCAATCTCCCTTGTCGCTTTAATCGATATAATATAGGTGAACATTGGCTAGTGCCTCCCACTGTCTCCTTGCCACAATGCTCACGCTCGCTGCTTCTGCCTCCGGGAATCCTCTCGGAGACTGCAAATTGCTGGATCACCCAAACGATCTCCAAACTGCAAATCACAGTCGCCAACAGTTCCAGAAATGTATTCAAGGTGGAAAACAGACATAAAAGACATAAAAGAAGTGAAATAAATAGTTTTGTGGCCTATCCAGAAGATGTCAACCCTTGGAGCATTGTACGCAGGCGCCATCTTGACCGGCAATGCCCAGATTCGATTCTGACTTCCATTCTGTGTTTATTGTTACAATATGTAACAATGTTGTACCTTGAAACACTGACAATGTTAATAAGTTGAAGTTGAAATGTTTCAATATAAAAGTTGTAATACATTTATTATTTAGAAAATATATGGATTATATTCATTAAAGCACAATTAATTGCGTGGTATTTCACAACTATATTAAAATAGATTTCAAAATTATATTAACATTATATAAAAGAAATTTCCAGCTGCACAGCAACAAAGGCTATGTGGATGGGGGCACTTCAGTTACTGCAAGGATGCACACCGACACAGCTTAGAGGGAACAGCGCTTCAAATTATGTCTAACAGTGTTTTAATAGTGCATTTATCCAGTATTTTAAGTAATGAAGTGCCCCAGGGCCCTTCGGAGAGACAAGTGAAATGTGCTCCCCTCACAAAAGGATATAATGTAACATAACCAAATACAGTACTCAATGGAGAAAGACAACGGATACAGTGAGGAATGAGGCCATGGAGGGACAGCAGAGCAAGGATGACAATTTCAGAATGGAGTCATCACCAGACGTGGAGCCAATATTATTCAGCAATAGGGGTGTGAGTCAGAAGGTGTGTTGCAGAGTTTGAATGAACACAAAATTATAGAGGTAGCAGGGCTGTTAACTGACCAGGAGAACGATGATATTTTTCCTACTACTGCTTTATACTAAGATTCAAAAGATAGTGCAGAAATTGAAGAGGCATTTAAGACGTCCTTAGCCAGGGGTGAGTCGCTGGACGATTGGAGGAGAGCTAATGTTGGTTAAGAAAAGCTCTAAGAATAAGTTGAGAAATTATAGGCCTGATGTCAGCCTTGGGTAGGTCATTGGAAGGGATCATAAGGGATTGGATATATAAATATTTGGACAGACCCGGCCTGGTTAGGGGTAACAAACAGGACTTTGTGCACAAGAGGTTATGTCTAACCAAAATAATAGGGTTTTGAGGTGGTTACCAGGAAAGTTGATGAAGTAAAGGCAGGAGATGCTGTCAACATGGACTTTAACAAGACTTTCGACAAGATTCCTCATGGGAGGCTGGTCAAGTAGGTCCACTCTCTTGGCATTCAGGATGAGGATGTAAATTGAATTTGACATTGGCTTCATGGGAGATAGCAGATGGTTGCCTCTCTGACTGGAGGCCTGTGACCAGTGACTAGTAGTGTGCCACGGGGATTGGTGCTGGGTCCATGGTTGTTTGCCATCTATATCAATGATCTGGATGATAATATGGTAAACTGGATCAGCAAATTTGTGGTCTTACACCAAGTTTGGGGGTGTAGTGGGCAGTGAGGAAGGCTATCAAAACTTGCAGTGGGATCTGCATCAGATGGAAGGTGGGCTGAAAAATGGCGGACAAGTGTGTATGACTTCACACTTTGGATTGAACTCCATCTGTCACTTGTAGCTCAGCTCGGCATCCTATCAATATCCTTTTGTAACCTATGACAACTTTCTACACTATCCACACCACCACTCTTTGTGTCACCTGAAAACTTACTAACCTATCCTTCCACTCCTTCACCTAAGTCACTTATACTAATCAGAAAGAGCAGGGGTCCCAGAAGAGATCCCTGCAGAACAGCACTGTTTATGGACCTCCAGGCAGAATACACTCCATCTAATACCACCTCTGCCTTCTGTGGGCAAGTCAATTCCAAAGATGATTATTGACTTCAGGAGGAGGAAAATAAAAGTCCACGAGCCTGTCCTCATCAAAAGTCTGAGGTGGACCGAGTCAGCAACTTCAAATTCCTCAGTGTTATCACTTCAGAAGATCTGTCCTGGGTCCAACATGCAAATGCCATTACAAAGAAAGCTTGGCAATGCCTCTACTTTCTTAGAAATCTGTGAAGATTCAGCAGGTCACCTAAAACTTAAAAAAACTTCTATAACTGGAAACACCAATGCCTTTGTATGGAAGAACCTACAAAAAGTAATGGATACTGTTCAGTTCATCACAGGTAAAGCCCTCTCCACCATTGAGCCCATCTACATGGAGCACTGTCACAGAAAATCAACACCCAGCATCAAGGTCTCCTATCATCCAGGTCAGGCTCTCTTCTCACAGCTGCACCCATCACTGAACTGCTCCTGCAACCTCACATTCAAGGGCTCTCTTTCTCATATTCTCAATATTTATTGTTTGTTTATTTCTTTACTTATGCATTTATGTCTTTCTCAACTCATGCTGATAAAACGTGAAGTACGGGCATAGCCAAGCATTCTCATTTCTTAATTGCTAGGAACTTTGGGACTATTGTAGTGGTGTTTAGTTTTGTGGCTCTCTGAAGATTTACGTACATACATATTGCTGTGTATCCCTAATTGTTTAATACTATTATTTTTTTTCTCTTTCTTTTTGTATTTGCACTGTTGTTTTTTTTTCACATTGGTTGTTGTCTGCCCTGTTGGGTACGGTCTTTTATTGATTTTATTGTGTTTCTTGTATTTACTGTGATTGCCCACAAGAAAATGAATCTCAGGGTTGTATATGGCGACTTAAATTTACTTGATATTAAATTTATCTTGAACTTTTAAACTTTAAAGCCCACACAACCATTTTTCCTGGATCCCACGCCTCCTGACTTTCTGAATGAATTTACCACAGGGAACTTTGTCAAACAGCTTACTATAATCTATATTCAGAATGTGCACCAATCTACCTTCATCAAGTTGTTTTGTTACAATGTAGCGTTTAACACAATTCTCTCTGCCTGTTAATTTAAAAAGTTAAGACACATTCATCATTCGTTTCTTGGAATGTTCTATGCGGAGAATTGCAGACCTTAGTCAAAGCCAGACAAGTATATAACAAACCAGAGAGTGATTTGTTCACTTACTGCTTGATAGTGGGAGCTAGGTGGTAGCAGAGTGTTCATTCTGAGAGTCTTCCTTCTGAATATAGCTCCTATGATGGCTCTACTTCCTTTCAGCAAACAGGAAGAATGATGCACTGAGGAACTGCAGATTCCCACAGGTTCCCACAGAGTTTGGCTTCTGTTGTGGATGGTGGAGTGAAGTCCTTTAGTGTAGGCCTGCAGTAATGTTTATTCAACAGTAGATTGGTACACAACAGTTCAAGAGTACACTGCAGTTCTGCACAGAGAACAGCAGAGGAACATTGTGGATGACGTTTAAGGCTCTCTCCTTGATGTCTATCCTGCATTGTTGTTAATACAGAACTTCAGAGATATAGTGGGAGTGGAGAAATGGGAATATTGACATGAGATATGGAATCTCTCCATTCCTATTTGATTAGGCTGGTGGAATAATAACAAATCTTTGACAGAATGATAAAATAAAATAACCTTTAGTATAATGTTGCTTTTAGGACAATGTAAATTACAGAAGAATGGTTTGGGAGAAGAATATGAGATACATTGAACAACATAACCTGGAGCATTCAATGGGGAAGCATTCATTTACTGTGGGGATGAACCAGTTTGGTGATCTGGTACGTACAAAGTGGAAGTGAGGGATGCCAACTTCCAAAAATATTATCAATTGATCAAATGTGGTGTTACATCATAGAACAAATGTGAAGTGTACCAAATATTCATTTTGTTCTGACAAAGGATCAAAAATATTGACTGTTTCTCTTTTCACAGATGTTGGCCAATCAGTTGAAATTTTCTGTTTTTAAGTCTATTTTCTTTAATTTGAATACCTAACTACCCAACATTGTTGGAACCAAACACCGTAGGTAAGATTAGTCCGGTATAAAGTACTAAGAAGCTCACACATTTTTATTTGCCCTTAGGAATATTACATTTACTTCCTAGAGGTTTTGGGAGTTTAGGATTCCATATAAATTCCAGCAGAGTAAGTGGTTAAAAAATTAAAAGGGATGTGAAAGAATAAGGCGCAGGGCACTTTCACCCTGTTCAGACTCAATATAGTTCACTCGATATCTGTACTTTTATTTCTGGTCACCTCAGGATTCCTAATACACTCAACATGAAAGCCAAAATCAAGCAATCCAGCAAGCCAATCATTTTCATCCTCTTATTCAAGGTCAAATCCATTTAATAATTCTCCAGTTCGCTTGCGTGTCCTCTTTGGTTCCTGACTCCCAGTAGCTGCACCTCACCATCTCAACACAGAACCAGAGCTAACTGGTAGACGAAAGCTCCCTTAGCGCAGTTGTGTAGAGCGACCTGGAGCAGCTTTGGGCCTGGATGCACTGTATTCTGATGGCATGATCAGGTGCTGGGTTGTGTCAGTGTGTGCTGGTCGACTGGTGGGAATGCATCACAGCCAGTGATGAGGCTGCAGCAGTACTGTCATGAGCCCTGTGGCTTGCTATAGAGCATTGAGCTTCTGGGGTTTTGGAACACCTGTATTTACTCATCAATATCTTAACTAGAATTGTTAAGCCCTTGTGCTTTTTGTCGTGGCTGACACATCTCCCAAATTCTATGATTATTTAAAGAGATCTCTCATTCAGTGTTGTAGTGGGGCCATTGTGTCGGGGAGGATGAATTACCTCATGGTATCGTTCAGTCATTCTGATTCCAATGTCTAACCTCTTGTTTCTGTCTCTTCCTGGGGATCCTGCTGTTCCTCTGCACCTGAGTCCAGTCCTTTGTGAGCGCACCATGATAGGTAGAAACATGAACACTGTCACTGTGAGGAGGAGTGCTGACTCTTTGCCCAGGGAGGTTTGCCAGTCTACCAGGGCACGGCATTAACTGGCCTGGAAATCTGCTGAGGAACTGTTACCAATGTGCCATGGCAGTTTCAAAGTTCTGGCCAGTGGTGAGGTATAGAGCCAGGATGACACAACCTGGAGTTGTGTGAAGGTGGCACTGAGCCGACAAGGTAGATCTCATGCACTGAGTGTTTGTCATAGCTGGCTTGGAAAGTGTTGACATGGAGCTGCTCAACCTGGAGAGGATGGGCTCAGGCTCTACATTAGGAAGTCTGGCAGGTTGCAGTTGTGCTCCTTTTTGCTCTTGTATATTTACGATCGGCTGAATGATGACAGAAGCACATTTGTGTCCATGGGTGTCAGCCTTCATCCATGCTGCCTTTACGTAGCCCTTATCCGCACCATCTGGAGTAGGATTAGGATGCAGACTCACCACCGAGGAGTCACTGTCCTTTCCTCTGCCCTATTTTAAAGTCCACATGTACTGATGATTAGAGGAATAGTCATGGTAAGGTGGGAGATGTGTGTTTAAACTACTTGAATCTTATAGGGCCTGAGAAACTGTGGGATGGGAAGTAAAGGGGATGAAGGATGCACACACTGTCACCCTCAGTAATCTGCTCAGTGCTGGCTGGACTCATGGCCAACACTGCTATTCAGGTGAGAGTATAGTTGCAATAACTCCAAACTGTCTCCTGCTATCTTTTCAGTTGTGTGAAATAAGTGAGAGAGAGAGAGAGTCTGAGTATGACTTGTGTGTGCAGAGGATGTGAGTGTACAGCGCATTGATATAGTCATGTCTTCCAGCACGTCATCCTAATTCTCAATGTATATGCAGGAGACATACATCTTTCTTCAGTGAAAGTGCATGAATGACTCACTTTCCATCTGTCTTTCAGCAGCGATCGTTTTCCAGTTATATCCTGCATATTAACTGTCAATGTTCTCATTGTTGTCATTTGTACATCTCCCTTATCTGTTGAAGCCTACCCACTCTTCTGCAGACATTCTCTTGTTTTGCTCTAGAGTTAAGATGACCCAGTTATTGGATCATACATACACGATTTGCTTGGTTGTCCAGGATATCTCATTGTTGACAGTGATTCTCAAAAACTCTCATTTCCGGCAGTCAGAATTAAATGAAAGTTTTTTTTGTGCAGTGAACAATCATGGACATGTAAAACATTATGGTAGATTCTTTAAACTCGTAGAAGTTAAAATTTCAGATTTCTTGAATTTGTAGACTCCGGAGGAATTCAAGCAACTTCGGTTGAATGCAGACAGGAGAAAGGAAGTTGAGAACACAACTTGGAAAATATTTGCACCACAAGAAAATGCTCAATTGCCTCCACATGTTGATTGGCGGCCAAAGGGCTTTGTAACTCCAGTGAAGGATCAGGTAACCATCAGCTACCCGGTAGGTTCAATAACTGAGCAGTTTATTGATAACGAGCAATATTAAAACTTCACTGGAATAGACCAAGTTTGGAAAGGTGGTGCCAGAAGAGTAATTTACTGAAGTTTTTACATCATGTAATGACTTGATTAAGGTGAGATTACTGGGCCATTTTCCTTTATGCAGCAAAATTGTATTCTGTGCCCTCTACACAGTCACACAAAGAAAATTCTTTTTTTGCTTTCCCTGTATTTCCCTTCTAATTTTTACCCAGAACATTTCTTTGTTCTTTAAATTGCCATCTCTCCTGCAGCACTCCCTTCCTCCCTCACACTGGGTGGGTCCTTGGCCTGTACTGACCAAACCCTCTCTTCACGTATATTACAGCCTCCATCCTTTCCAACGTTATTAAATTTCTTAAAAATTAGTTAAGAGAAAATGTTCGTGGAATGTTAGACACAGGAAGTCAGACAAGAATGAGAAACAGGTGTCAGATCAAAGATTTTTACTGAATCTGCAGTTTTCCTGTTTTTGACTGACAGTTTGAAATATCACTGAATATTGGAACAACTTAGAACAAGTTAAGATCCATCGTGCCTTCACAGCTGGCAGACTCCAGCTCCGTGCTTTGCGTCTTGAGAAAGACTGTTGGGATGATTGGAGACAGGCCTCCGCATTCTGTTACTCCATGGCTGAATCATCATGCAGCTCTCACTGCCTGACTGGATATTTAAGGCAGTTGATTCCTAGTGAAACCCCCGGTTTAATGGGTTGTGTAAGTCTTGGGAAGACAACCTCCGGCCCCATCAAACTCGTGAGATTGCGGCTCTGTCCCACCCCAAACCCCTATTTGTGCGGATACCCTGTTACAAATTACTGCCATGAAATAACAGAAAATACACTGCATACGATTAAAGGAATTGTATTTATGAATCTCATCTTAACTAAAGGGTTAGCAAAGAATAACAAAAAGAAAAGGTCCCATTCTAATTAAACAGCCAAATGTGCACAAATTGGAGGTAATCTTGAACTCCTCCATCACTCACGCGCTGGGCCCTCAGTCAGCGTGAACACCTGCAGCACCTTCCGAACATCGCTCGCAATCCATCTCAAACAGACGGGTCTCCCACCGGATTGTATGCTACAGCTGGTTCTCCCCAGCACATTCTCTCTTCATCTCCCCTTGAACAAAAAGCCCAAGCCCAATGTTAGTGTCCCTCACCAGAGAAACCTCCCCTTAATTTGACCATCCTAATTGGACGGCACACATTTCTCCTCATCTCTTATCTTCAACCACAACCCAAACAAGCTGAAAACGGAGCAAGTTGGAAACAAGCTGCTCTTACAGAACTGCCAAACTGAAACACATACAGCATAACAGTAAAAATATGAACTATAGCATTACACTATTTGATTGGCCTTTCACACCTGGCCCTGGTGAACGCAGCCCTGTCGGGACCATTAGTGGCCATTCCACCAGCTGCTGGAGTGCAACTGCATCTGGCTCTTCAGGAACACTCAACAAAATCTTCTTTCCAGAGGTAGGTCTCAGATGACCCCAGTGTTTACTCTGTTGGTTTTTGCACGGATGCTGCCTGATCTGCTGAACATTTTCTGTTTTTATTTAGAACTGAAGTTTGGTGTCTTTTCACCAATATCTCTATTTTTCTTCCCTTGTCTCACCTTATTTTGCCCTTGATGGAGTTCAGTATTCCTTAATAATCGTGAAGACAAGGACTGGTGTGCAGTACTGCTCCTCCTCCTCATCTCACTTTGAGTCTTTGTGTATTTACTAGGGCCAGTGTGGTTCTTGCTGGGCATTCAGCACAACTGGAGTACTGGAAGGACAGGTATTTAACAAAACAGGAAAGCTCATTTCCCTGAGTGAACAGTACCTGATGGACTGTAGCAGAACTGTGGGAAATGCAGGCTGTAATGGTGGATCTGTCATGGCCAGCTTCGCATTCATAAAAGAACAAGGTATTGCTTCCGAACAGTCTTATCCGTACATTGCAAAGGTAATGTTCCCTTTCCTTTCCTCTCATTCTTTGTACTTGCCAGATAACTGTCTAACTATTTGCTCAGTTTGACTGTGGCACAGCTGGTAGAACTGGTGCCACACAGCTGGAGAGACCGGGGTTCAATTCCCACCTCCAGTGTGGGGTTTGTACAGTTGCTCCATGATCTTGTGCGTTGCTTTTGGTGGCTAGGTTTTGCCCCACATTCTGAATGTAGCCCCCTGGTAAGCCTCAGGCTCGCTCAGCTCACTTTCGTCTTGGGGGAGCAGTGCTCGGCCCCACCAAACTGGTAATCAAGTTTGTGTAGATGCTGTGTAATGTACCCCACCACGCCAAGTAACAGACAGTACGCCATATGCGATTAAATGATTACACTTTATAGATCTTACTGGAACTATGCAATTAATAGAGATACAATATAAAAGGAGAGTAAAAGGCACCAAACTTATCAAAGTTCAACCACTTCGTGAACCCCTCTTGGAGCTCAAGTAACGGAGTCTTCTTTCCACCATTCGATCCCCTCCGACCTCCTCGACCCGCCGCCTGGGACCAACCACGGTGGTCGACCAGAGTGCGTCCAGCACGTCCTTCCTCTTCAGTTCTCCACCAGAAAAGCCCTGGGCCTCGGACTCCCTCATGGGTCTGATCCTCGCCCAACTTACAGCATCTCTCTCATCGCTTCTCCTCTCTGTCCCTATCGCGCCTTCTGCCCAAAGCCCGCGAAAACAATAGCTTACAGACACACAAGAAAGAATAACATCTATCCCAATTGGTTAGCAAATGAATACAATTCCCGTAATCAGTAATTATAACCCAAACAAGCTGCTACCGTTAACTCAGCAGTTAACATAACAAAGAAGCCATTTTATTAGCCTTCGCAGTAACATAAAAGAAGAAACCCCTTACATAAATAAATGCAAGATGGTGACTAATTAGAGACTGTATATTGCCCTCAGTGTGTGGGCTACTGGTAGAATTTAAGTATGAATGATATGAATAAGGAGAATATAACAAATGAGTAAGTATGCTTGATGGTCAACACAGATTCAGTGGACCAAAAGACTTCTGTGATGCATGATTCTATGAGAATGTCTCATTTTAGAAAAAGATTCCTGCAAAGTTGTCTCATTGGTGCAACACAATTCCTGGCCTTCACTTGGATCTGATACGTACTGACAGGCGTGTTTCCCTTTAGAATGGTGATTGCAAGTTCGAACAGAGTGACATTGTTGCCACTTGCAAGGGTGTCGTGCAGATTCGGAAAGACTCTGAGGCGGATTTGGCTGCAGCAGTGGCCACAGTTGGACCGATTTCAGCTGGCATTGACGCAGAGCACAGATCCTTCATGTTGTACAAATCAGGTAAGGATCAGGATTTGCAGGTAAGGTTGAAAAGGAGAGACAAAAGGAGAAAAATTGAGGTGTGGGTTTGGTGATGCTAAACCTTAATTTCAAGAATATAAACAGAAAATGTTCAGCAGGGCAGACAGCATTTGTGGAAAGAGAAACACAATTAACCTTCTGAAACTTGCATCTGGGAACAAGATTCCGTTCTTTTTTTTTCATTGGGAGAAGTAAATTGGCTCAAATCTGCTTGTAGAGGTAAGCCAAGAACAATGCACAAGCCAAAATAGCTGGCCAAAGTTCTTCCAAAATTGGACTTAGGCTTTGGCTTACTAATTTGGGGCAGCTCTGTTTTAAAGAATCTTTTTTTTATTTTTCCTCATTATTTTTTCACATCTGGCCATTGCTGGCATTTATTGCCTATCCCTCACTGCCCCCTGAGATGGTGATGGTGAGCCACCTATCTCCAAAAGCCTTCCTCAACCACTTAGGGAGCAAACAGATGGTTGTGTATGCACTCAGATTTTGGCCAGTTCAGATAAGGGCAACAGATGTTGGCCAACCAAGGCAGGAAACCCATGCAGTCACAGGGATAATGTGCAAACTCCAGAGAGAGAGAGATCCCAAGGTGAGGATTGAACCTGGCTCCTAGTAGCTACGAGGCACTGGTAGTGCTAACTGCGCCGATTTGCCAGCAATGTTCACAGCTTGTGAACAAATAATAACAGAAGATCCATCTGAGTGATATACAGGACATTTTTGCAACACTTTTCACTTTTGCCTAAAATTCCCATTTTCAGAGGAGAAAAGAAGCAGCATTTTCTTTCTTCACCTTCATTCTCTTCCATCAGAATCCACGAAGCAGGGTCATTTCACTGCATTGGTGAGGTAGGGGAGGTACTCTTGGCCAACTGGGAAGGATAATTATGGGATATCACTCTGCTTCCCAAATTACCCCTGAATTTGGTGGCATGCTAGATAATTTCGAATAGCAGTTAAACTTCTGTGACACTGGTAAGTCCGGTGTTAACACTAGAACCCAGGTGGGGATAGCAAAGTTCTTCCATCAAGAACATTAGTGAATTAGAAGACATTTTATGATAACATGGTTGTTCGATGATTCTGAATTTTCATTCCTGTTAGATTTTTGATAAGCAACGGGATGAAAGCTTATGGGAACTGAGTGCTGAGGTAGTTCAGCCATGTTCATTTGGTAAGCTAGAGCAATCTCCCGGGGCCAAGTGACCTTCCTGTTTCATGTTCAGATGGATTCCCAAGAAGACCAGCCAAGTTTTCAACTTAGGAAGAACGTCTTGTCCATTCAATCTCAAACTCTACACCAGTACTTTGAATCACCTTGTCTGTGGTTAGTGCAGTCACAAGGCATCAATTTGCCTTCGTCGTTAGTGGGGATGCCATGGCTCATTGTACAGGATAAAAGAAAACTGGAAGGGGAGGGATAGATCAAAATACAATGGAATTACAGCATCACAGAAACTCCTAGATACCAAAGGAGCCCATTCAGACTATTGTGCCAGTGCTGATCAGCAAAGAAGGAATCTACCTTCCTACACTTGTTACAAAGTCTTCCCGACTGTGGATCTTCAACCGCACATCCAAGTATAGTCTTAAGCTGATGAGAGTTTCTGCCTCCATCACCTTATCAGCAAGGGGTGGACTACTGACCTATGAGGGACCCCACTGGCAATGATATCACAAAAGGACTCATCAGCATTTGTCCTTTTCTCCCTGAATCGGAGCATATTTTATTTCCAACCTGCCACGCTCCCTTGAATCTTGTTTTTCACTTTATGGACAGGATGTGACAAGAACAGTACTTTGAGAAACACTTGAACTTACCGGTATCACAGTTTGTCAATAAGTGTCCCTTTTCTCCCCTGGCTTGTTCATTGTGCACCTTGTCATGCAGGGGGTGGTTGACTTGGCAATGCCAATGGTTTCAATTAATAACAGAGTATGTGTACAGTATGCAACTGAAATTCTTACTCTTCACAGTCATCTACAAAGCATGCAACCTGAAAGAATGACTGATAGTAACATCAGAGCCCTGAAGCCCCTCTTGCACAAGCTGCAGCAGAACCATCGACCCTTCCCTCCACCCCCTCATTTGTGGCAGCAGAAGCTCTGAACCCCCCCACCCCACCATGTAAGCAATAGCAGAAGTCCCCAAAGAGACCTTGATCTAGGTTCCATCAAAAACCACAGTCTATAACCCAGCACTTTGGTATCTCAGACAGGCTGTCTCTCAACAGTGACGGAGAGAGAGACTGATCCTGTAACAAGAACAGGAGACCAGCAGTTCACTGTTCCAATGTTACAATCTTCTGTGTTGCTTCTCCAAGCCTCCCCAACATGGGGACTGACAGTCTCTCGCTCTCTCTCTCTCTCTCTCTCTCTCTCTCTCTCTCTCTCTCTCGGAAAATAAAAGGGGCCTTCTTCCATCAGCAGTGGTCACTGCCGGCTGTCCTGGTGTTCCAGACTCCCATGACACTTCAGTTAGTAAAACTGGAAAGAAACTGGTCGTTCCCTGAGATATCGAAATGCCAGGCTTCATGGCCAATGCTAAAACCCACTGCTTGTAGAGAACTGTAGACGTAGATCATAGATTCTGACAAAATCCCAAAGAAAAGAAAGACATAAGAAAGGAAGAATAAGCAGTTTTGTGGATGATCTGTAAGAAGTTGCCTGGGTCGACAAAAGCCTCTGGCACCTTCTTTGCTAGCTCCTCCCACAAGCTTTTCTTTAGGGGAAAACATTTACTCTGAAAGTCCTTCTTAAATACTTCCCATTACTTTGAGACAGATGTGACTTCAAGTTGTTTTTTTCAGCCTGAAGGTTCTGACCTAAGCTTCCTTGAGAAAATGCAACATCTCCACTGAACCCAGGGCCTGTCTCACACATGACCTCCAGAAGATCAGAATGTCATCTATGTGTGAAGCTGAAAGAGGTGGGGAAGGTCTTAAGGACTTGAGTTATAGGGAAAGGTTCAGTAGGTTAGGATTTCATTCCCGAGAACATTGAAGACTGAGGAGAGATTTGATAGAGGCATACAAAATTTTGAGGGGAATTGACAGGGTAAATGCAAGCAGGCTTTTTTTGCACTGAGATTGGATGAGACTACAACTAGAGATCATGGATTAAGGGTGGAAGGTGAAATGTTTAAGGGGAATATGAGAGGGAACTTTTTCATTCAGAGGGTGGTGAGAACATGGTAGGTGCTGCCAGTGCGAGGTGGATATCGGGTTGATTTCAAAATCTAAGAGGAATTTGGATAGCTACACAGATAGGGAGGGGTATTGAGATCTATAGTCTGAGTGCAGTTCAATGGGACTAGGCAAGTTGGTGGTTTGGCATGGACCAGATGGGTCGAAGGGCCTGTTTCTATGCTGTAATGTTCCATGGCTCTATGTAACCACTCCACCGTGGAGAAGGAGCGTTTGGGGTGGTCTGGGTGCTGGGAGCACACAGCAGTTCTGGGAAGGCAGCAGGAGAGGACCCAGCTTGGCAGCCCCATCAGTGGAGGAAACTGCAATTCCATCACTGGCATCATTATCCACCTCAGAACCCACAGAGCTGGAGTGGGAGTAAGTCATCACCAGTTCCGAGGGGCTGCCAAAGAACCAGGAGCAAAAAGAAGAGGGCTTTGGAATTCTACACCATCATCATCATAGCTTGTCACACCAGACAGCCAGCCACTCTAGTGTTGTTTGGTTGATGTTGAGCAGGTTAGTGTCAGCTAGATCAGGTGAGAGGGGCAAATGCACAGAACGTGATCGACGTTCTGCACCCTTTCGCCACACTCACAGGATTCGCTGGTCTTTAAACCCCACTTCACCATATTGTCTCCCGTCCTACAAACTCCCGCTCTCGCTCTGTTGAGAGTGCATCACTTCCGTCTGTCAAGCAGTGCCCCGTCTGGCAACATTTCTGTGGGGTCTTGCACTGTATTGTTTGGTGGGGTTCTGGCTTCTGTTTGTTGCCCGAGGTCAATCCTGTATGTTTGGGGGGATGTTCCGTGCAGTAGTTCCTCCACTGTAGCAAAGCTTTTCCTCAATTTTAGGCAGTTGGAAGCTGGCACATGATGATGTAGTAGGTACCATGGATCCGAGTTCTGTTTACCTTTTTCAATTTTTGTTGTAGTGTGTCTTCGGATCTCTGAGGGAGCAATGCCTGTAAGTCTGTAAATGATGTTAGTGGGTGTCGGGCGCAGTGTGCCCGTGATTATTCAGCAGGCTTCGTTAAGCAATGGGTCTATTTTCTTCGCATGGGCTGATCTGCCCCACACAGGTGCACAGTATTCTGCAGGTGCATAGCAGAGTGCTAGGGCAGTTGATCTAAGTGTATGAGCATTAGCTCCCCATTTCGTGCCTGATAATTTTTTCCCTCGGAGTTTTTGGATGTGGGTGGCAAATGAGAGCATCCTATCCAGTGTCACGCCCAGGTAAATTGGAGTCGGATGGTGTTCAAGCTCCTTCCCACACCAGAAGATCTTGAGTTTCTGAGCTGCTTCTCGATTCCTCAGGTGGAATGCACACACTTGAGTTTTTGATGGATTTGGGTCCAGAGGCCATTTTTCATAATGCTGCTTCATTGCTTCGAGGACTGCTGTAAGTCGTACTTTAACTTCTTGGAAGGAGTTAGCTTGTGTTGCTATGCATAGGTCGTCTGCATAGATAAACCTGCGTGTGTTAGGAAAGGTTGATTGGTTGTTTGTGTAGACATTAAATAGCAGAGGTGCCAGGATTGATCCCTGTGGTAGTCTGTTCTTTTGTGGACGCCACCTACTCTTAACTCCATTCATTTCTACATAAAATCTACGATTTTCTAGGAGGCTTCTTATTACCTTGACTGTAGTTTCGTTTTTTAACATTTTAGATAATTTCAGCAGAAGGCCTCTGTGATTCACAGTATCGTATGCTGCTGTTAAGTCAACAAATACTGCCCCTATAATTTGTCGCATTTCAAAGCCATCCTCAATATACTGGGTTTAGTTCAGGACTTGACTGCAGCAAAAGCGGCCTGGCCTGAACTCGGCTTGGTCTGGTGTTAGAAGATCTTTGACTAAGGGGGATATTCTTTTCAGTACGAATCTCTCGTAGAGTTTATAGGGGGTGCAGAGCAAGGAAATCAGTCTGTAGTTTTTAGGAATGTTGGGGTCTTTATTGGGTTTTAGGAGAGCAACAACTTTGGCTCTTCTCCACTTTTTAGGTATCTTTAATGATTTTAGGCAACAGTTGAAAAGGGACAGAAGCCAGTGGAGTGCTTTAGGTCCAAGATGTTTAAGGAATTCATTAAGAATCCCATCTATGCCAGCAGCTTTGTTAAGACTGGAAGGAAATTGGATGATCAACATGGCCAGCAGTGACGAAAAGAGGTCAGTGAGTGAGAGAAAAGTCCTCTCTTCCCCCTCCAGTGGTTTTCAGTTGAGGTTCTGAATAGACATATCTACCTATTAAACCAGATTTTACCATGTCAGAGGAAAGACCTTTCCTTGCTACGATTCCTTAAATAAAATGTGAGTGAGCCCAGGAAGCAGAGGTGTCATGAATTCACATCAAACTTTCACTCCTTTCTGATCTCTCCACAACCCAACTCTGCACTTCATTGGTTTTGCCTTTGGCTACCTTGTGGGATTTCATAATTCCAACATAGATTTCCAATATTGTGGGATTTGTCTCATTGACGTGTAATTCCATGATAACATGCAATTTTTAAAATTTTCTGCAGGAATATTTTTTGAGCCTCACTGCAGTACTGTGGACCTTGATCATGGAATTGTGGTGGTCGGATATGGAATGGAAAATCAGAAGTCATACTGGATAGTAAAGAACAGGTATGGTGCCAAATGGGGATTGGAGACCGCATCTAGCATAAGTTGATCTAAACCCAAAGTTTGTTTTTATTTATAATGAAGTAATGAAAATATGATGTCACTTGGTAGCAAAAACATGAAAAAGCTGTGAGATATCAGCAAGTCAGGTGGCATCTGTGCAAAGAAGAACAGTCAATGTTCCAGGTCTGCAACTTTTTGTGCACTGACGATTAAAAAAAAATAGTTTTCAATTCCCTCCAGCTAGGATTTATACCAATATGATTAGATTTCACAGAAGATGCATTAGGGACATTTAAAAGACTCTTAGATAAGCCCATGAATGAAAGAAAAATTAAGTGCTATGTGGGAGGGAAGATTTAGATTGAGCTTAGAGTAGGTTAAAGGGTTAGCACAACATCGTGGGCCAAAGAGCCTGTACAGTGCTTGGGGTGTCAAAGTTCAGAATTCAATTCTCACATCATCTGTACGTCCTCCCCGTGAACGTGTAGGTTTCCTCTGGGTGCTCCAGTTTCCTCCTACAGCATAAAGACATACCAGTTAGTAGGTTAATTGGTCATTGTAAGTTGCCCCGTGATTAGATTAGGGTTAAATTAGTTGGTTGCTGGCAGCACAGCTCGAAGCGCCAAATTCACGCTATATCTCTAAGTAAAAACCATAGAGTCTGCAGAGAGATGTAGATAGGTTAAGTGAGTGGGCAAGGTCTGCTTGATGGAGTACAATGTTTGTAAATGTGAGGTCATCCACTTTGGAAGGAAAATGTAAGAGCAGATTATGATTTAAATGGTAAAAAAATTACAACATGATGCTGTGCTGAGGGACCTGGGAGTGCTTGTGCATGAATCACAGAAGGTTGGTCTGCAGGCTATAAAGAAGGCAAATGAAATGTTGGCCTTCATTGCTAGAGGGATTGAATTTAAGAGCAGGGAGGTAATGCTGCAACTATACAAGGTACTGTTGAGGCCGTACCTGCAGTACTGCGTGCAGTTCTGGTCTCCATATTTGAGGAATCCATCAATAGAGACCCTCACTATCCTGGACATGCCGTCTTCTCATTCCTACCATCACGGAGGAGGTACAGGAGCCTGAAAACACACACTCAACATTTTACAAAAGGCTTCTTCCTCTCCACCATCAGATTTCTGGATGGTCCATATGCTCACTATTCCTCTGTTGTACTATCTATCTACTTATAACTGATGGTCATTTTTATGTCTTGCACTGTACTGCTGCCACAAACAAATTTTATGATGTATGTCAGTTGATGCTGATTTTGATACCAAACATGGTGGAAAATACAGAAGTCTGTGGATGATGAGGTTTTGATCCCTGGCAGATTTTTGTTGGGTACTCTCTCCAAAGACATGGAGGCGATAATGACGAGTTAGAGATCAGCAATGATTCTGTTAAAGGATCCTGGGCCGAATGGCCTCTTTACAATGGTTCTATCCCAGTAACTGCCATCCTGCCACCCTACCTTTACTGTCAATCTTGATTACATGAGATTTTTGAACAAATGATTCATCAGAATGTTAATACAAAACTGTTTATTTGTTATACAGGGTGGGTGCCTGGAATGCACTGCTGGGTGATAGTAGAGGCAGATAAGATAGTGGCACTTAGGTAGGTGTGTGAGGATGCAGAGAATTGAGAGATATGGTTCATGCTGCGGTAGAATGGACTAGCTTAATAAAGTGTCATTAGCTTAATTAGTTCAGCACAACATTGTGGGTGCCTGTACTATTCTGTCTTCTGTGTTCTTTGTTATTTCAGCTGGGGATCAAATTGGGGCAATAAAGGATATGTCCACATGGCGAAGGACATGGATAACAACTGTGGGATTGCTTCAAATGCAGTTTATCCTGAAGTGTGAGTGTTCAAGCATATCGCATGCAACAGATAAAGGGGCCACTTTTGTCAGCCTGGAGCTTCTGCTTTCCACCATCATTGCTGCTGCATATTTTCATTTAACATTGTCACAGCCTGTTATGGATACAAAATTTTAAACAAAAACAAAATTACTATCATTAGGAGGGCTGAAATCTATCATACATGTTGAAACATTAACATAAAACATTAAGAAATTTGCTAAGCACAGTTGATTCTGCATTGATATGTTGAATGATGACAATGTCCATAGTATAATAGTAATAATAATAATGAATATTTGATTGATCCTGAGTAGGAAATTCTTTTGTTACAGCAACAACATTTAAAAACACATTTAGTAGTCTGCAGACTTAACTAATAGTAAAGTACAGAATAATAATGTACACAATAATAATGTACCAATGTGCAATAATAATGTATGAAATAATAAAGGACAGACTACTGTACTATGATGTGTGTTCTCCTGTTGCACAGATATGAATTGTTGAATATGCTTATTGCATTTGATAGGAAAGATTTTCGGTAATGATCCTTGTAATAGCGCAGCTGAATTAGTCTGTTTGAAAAGGTGCCCCACTGCTTATTCAGTAGGTATGGAGAGGATGTGCCAGATTGTCCATAATAGATAACAGTTTGTTTAGTGATCTCCTCTCCACTACTAACTCAAAAGAGTCTGGGTTGTAACCAAGGAAGGATCCAGCATTTCTGATGAGTTTATTTAGTCTTTTTGCATCATCTGCACTGATGCTGCTCCCCCAACATAAAGCAGCACTTGCTACAACAGACTGGTAAAAGATCTCCAACATCCTGCTGCACACATTGAAGGAACTCAGCTTCCTCAGAAAATGGAGTCTGCTCATCCCCTTCTTGCAAACAGCCTTGGTGTTGGTTTTCCAGTCAAGTCTGTTGTTTAGGCGAACACCCAAATACTTGTACTCCTCCATCACCGCAACTCCTTCTTCCAGAATGTCTACAGGACCCATCACAGTCCTCTTCCTCCTAACATCAATCTCCCTGGTTTTGGCTGCACCAGGTGATTCCTCCCACACTACTCCACAAACTTGTCCACCAGTGCTCTGTACTCTAACTCCTGTCCATCTCTGATACACCCAACCACCGCAGAGTCATCTGAGAACTTCTGCAAGCGCTATGGCTCAGAGTTGTACTGGAAGTCTGAGGTGTACTGTGTGAACAGGAGCATAACAGTCCCTTGTGGTGCTCCAGTGCCTCTCACCACCACCTCAGACAGAGAACCACCCAGCCTGTGGTCTGTATATTTCTTCAGTACAGAACTATGTAATAAAATTTGTCAGTGTTTAGTTGTTGTGCCTTTTCTCTGGTCTCAGTTTGCCCCTGCTTGATCATTCATAACATGGAATCAGCCATGCCACACCCTGTTTTTGCCTGCTCAGCATTGCATGGACCTATTCTCATCTGTCTATACAGAGGCACAACTGGCAGAGCCTGTTTCTCACAGCTCCAGCTACTCAGATTTGATTCCCACTTCGGGTGCTGTCTGTGTGGAGTTTGCATGTTCTTCCTGTGACCAGGTTGGTCCTCCACTTTCTCCCACATCCCAAATGCATGTAGGTTGGAAGGTTAACTGGCCACTGTAAATTGGCCCTTGTGTGTAGGTGAGTGGTTGATCCTGGGGTGGTGGAAACTGATGGGAATCAGGGACAGTAAAATGGAATTAGTGCAGGATTGATAAAAAATGATGATATAGAAACATAGAAACATAGAAAATAGGTGCAGGAGTAGGCCATTCGGCCCTTCGAGCCTGCACCGCCATTTATTATGATCATGGCTGATCATCCAACTCAGAACCCAGCCTTCCCTCCATACCCCCTGACCCCTGTAGCCACAAGGGCCATATCTAACTTCCTTTTAAACATAGCTAATGAACTGGCCTCAACAGTTTGCTGTGGCAGAGAATTCCACAGATTCACCACTCTCTGTGTGAAGAAGTTTTTCCTAACCTCGGTCCTAAAAGGCTTCCCCTCTATCCTCAAACTGTGACCCCTCGTTCTAGACCTCCCCAACATCGGGAACAATCTTCCTGCATCTAGCCTGTCCAATCCCTTTAGGATCTTATACGTTTCAATCAGATCCCCCCTCAATCTTCTAAATTCCAACGAGTACAAGCCCAGTTCATCCAGTCTTTCTTCATATGAAAGTCCCGCCATCCCAGGAATCAATCTGGTGAACCTTCTTTGTACTCCCTCTATGGCAAGGATGTCTTTCCTCAGATTAGGGGACCAAAACTGCACACAATACTCCTGGTTGATGCTAACTCAATGTGTCGAAGAACCTATTCTGTGCTGTGTGATTCTATCTGCTTATCCAAATTTAGTGTTCAGGTGCACATTGATGTTATCCAGCTCCGTTTCAGCAGAAATCCCTCTCAACTTCTGATGCCTCAGTGATCAACCAATATTTGTTTTTTAATAATTCACATCTAAATATAGACAAGACGGTTACCTTTAGCCCAATCTGCCTTTACCTCTGTCCCTTGCCATCAATTTTATTCAGTTCATGGGACATTATCTCAAGTCAAACTAGGTCTTTGACACAGTGGAATTCTATTTGATCTTGAGGAGAACTTCTGACCTCACATCTCCATTACAAACTGCACATTCATAATTTCACCTTTCCAGGGTACATGGGATAAAAGATTGTACAAAATTGGATGTAACTTCACTCCCTGCAAACTCATGACTGTGTGCACTGACTCTACTCTCATTCCATCCTAAGCTTTCAGATGCCACCACTGTAGTACGCTGGTATTTGTAGTGAAGATAAGTACAGATAGTCTAGCGACATGGTGTCATGACATCAACCTTTTCGTCAATCTCAGCAAAACTAAAGAGCTGATCATTGACTTCAGGAAGGGGGTAGTGCGCTCACTTTTGTTTACATCAACAGTGCTGAGGTTGAATTGAGATGGTTGTGGCCATTAGGTTTTTAGGAGAGAGCATCACCCATAGCCTGTCATGGTCCAACCATGTAGACACAATGACCAAGACTGCTACTTCCTCAGGAAGCTAAAGAATCTTGGCATGTCCCCTTTGACCCTCACCAATTTTTATCAACGCACCAGAGAAAGCATCCAGTCCAAAGATAGCTGGGCTTGGCATGGCAACTGCTCTGCCTGAGACTGCTGTGGTGGCCAGTGCAATCCTGTTTGCTGTTGTGTGCTGGGGCAGCAGGCTGAGGGTAGCAGACACCAACAGAATCAACAAACTCATTCGTAAGGCCAGTGATGTTGTGGGGATGGAACTGGACTCTCTGACGGTGGTGTCTGAAAAGAGGATGCTGTCCAAGTTGCATGCCATCTTGGACAATGTCTCCTATCCACTACATAATGTACTGGTTGGGCACAGGAGTACATTCAGCCAGAGACTCATTCCTCCGAGATGCAACACAGAGCGTCATAGGAAGTCATTCCTGCCTGTGGCCATCAAACTTTACAACTCCTCCCTTGGAGGGTCAGACACCCTGAGCCAATAGGCTGGTCCTGGACTTATTTCCTGGCATAATTTACATATTACTATTTAATTATTTATGGTTCAACTGTAACGAAAACCAATTCCCCCCGGGATCAATAAAGTATGACTATGACTATGACTATGACTATTTCTGTTTTTTGCATGTTTTAAAGAAGTCTATTCAATATCAATGTAATTGATTTACTTGTTTATTTATTATTATTATTATTTTATTTATTATCTTTTTTCTCTGCTAGATTATGCATTGCATTGAACTGCTGCTGCTAGGTTAATAAATTTCACGTCACGTGCTGGTCATAATAAACCTGATTCTAATTCTAATTCTGACTTCTTCTGTACCTTGTCTTGCCTTTTGCTCTCCACAAAGCATAGCAGAACTGCCTTCCTGGCCTTTGGATCTCATCTGCCCGGTCCACTGGAGCTACCTTCTCATGCTAGGGCAGGCATATTTCTATCTCACCAGGGTATGAGGCCCACCACTACCCTCATCTGGATTAGCCTGCCTGTCAAAGTGGTGTACCAGGGTGCGGCTGCTGTCACAGGCAAACAGCTACTTGGGGCCACAGGTGAGAGCTGAGTGTCTGGTGGGGCCCAAAACCGATTGGAGCGTTGAGCAAGATTGAAACATCAAGGCGAATGGGAGGAAGCCGGGTTGGTGGTCACTCTTAACATGTCAGGCTGGGGGCTGAGAGGCTGCTCTCCACTGGAGGCTGCATCAGGCCAGAGGTCAGGAATCTGCACCATGGAAGGACTAAGTTCGAGCTGTTGCTCTCCTCCATGCTGACAAAGTGTCTTTGAAATTCCGAGATACACGTGATTATCACCGTGGTCAGTAGTTTATATTGGTCTCCTTCAGTTCTTTGGGTTTTCTTTCTTGTTGCCGATTGGCGAATGGGTGATGTTACTTTGGGAGGGGTTGGGAGTTTAATGCTATTGTTGCTGTTTTTTTTGTGTGGGGGAGGTTTGGGGTTTGATGTTTTAGCTCCCAAGTCCAGGTGGGCAATCTGTTAGTTTTTGTGTGAGAGAGAGGATGGGAGGGGGTTTGTAGTTCGATGTGTACATGTGAGCAATCTGTTGGTTTTAGTGTGAGGGAGAGTTTGGGGGGTGTGGGGTTTGCAAATTTTGTTTCTTTTATTTTTCGTGTCGGGGGGCCATGGCTTTTCTGTATTTTATGGCTTTCTGGAGAAGATGAATCTCAGAGTTGTATTCTGCATACATACTTTGATAATAAAATGTACCTATCAACCATTGAAGTGAGTGAGTTGCCCCAGAATGGACCCAGCAAACTCCTTCACCAATGTATGCCCAGCTCAGTCCATCAAAGGCAAAGCCCTCCCCACCATTGAGCACATCTATAAGGAGCGCTGGCACAAGAAAGCAGCATCCGTCATCAAAGATCAGCACTATCCGGTATATGCTCTCTTCTCACTGCTGCCATTGGGAAGGAGATACAGGAGTCATAGGCTCCACACCACCAAGTTCAGGAACAGTTATCACCCTTCAAACACCAGGTTCCTGAACCAGTGTGTATAACTTTACTCACCTGAACTCCGAACCAATTCCACAACCTATGGATTCATTTTCAAGGACTCTATAACCCATGTTCTCAGTATTATTTGTTTATTTATGTTTTAAATTTGTACAATTTGTCTTCTTTTGCACCCTGGTTCTTTGTCAGTCTTTGTGTGTAGTTTTTCATTGTGTTTTTCTACGCTACTGTGAATGCTTGCAAGAAAGTTAAGCCCAAGGCACTATATAGTAACATATATATACTTTGATAATAAATTTACTTTGAACTTTGATTTAGCCAGAACTTGGCCAAAGGGCAAAAATGATGTGCCCACTGGTAATGACTATCACCTCTTTCACAGGAATCTTATCATGGTGATCAAGTTGGCCAGTGGTCTCACGCAACCTTCCCCACCATGGCAACTATCAGTGAACTCCATTACCTACAGACTGAATCGGTCTCTCAGGGTGTGTTGCCAGATAAGAGTGTGGCATCAGTGTTAAAGGAACTCATTACACTTGGGGAAAATCTCCCAGTTGTCACAGGAAGAATGTGTAAGCTTCGCACAGATGGTACCCAAGGTCAGGGTTGAACCCAGGTCCCTGGTGCTGAGAGGCATTGCCTCACACCGCTATGGGTACAGGCACTTGTGTGCACAATTCATCTGACTGCTTTTTTGTTGAATTCAGCATCACTTGAGTACTTAACGATGTCACACAATTCCATTATTTGAACATAAATTGCAGCTTTTGGGTGCAGCCATCAACCTTAATTGAACAGTCTCAGAAAACAAGGAACAAGTTGTTCTGCATTCATTATGAAGGGCCTCTACTTTGGGATATTACACGCAGTGTCGACTGGTCTTTGTTTCCAATGTCAGAATGTTTGCCGGTCCTTTTACAGGGAGTGAACCAAATTGACTGAAGCCAGGCCTTTCTGATGCTGGTGACCTTGAGGAGATTGAGGCCTTAGGATGAACTTGTGCTTGAAACTGCGAGGAGCCGTTGGACTGCATTGTGAGAGTGAGATTTGAAAAAGCGAGTGGGGCCAGTTGGGACATTCGTGCACCTAAGATTATGGGGCAATTAGGCATTTAGCAAGGACTGATAAAAAAGTTCAGGTTTAAGCAGGGTAGCCATTGATGGGATGGAGGGTGAACTGTATCAAATCGATTGTGAGAATGTGGCTGTGCGCGTGCGGCCGATTGATTGAGTGGTGAATCGATGGGGCCTCCTGCATACGGGGGCTCTCTTTTCGAGCAGTCTTCCGAGTGTACGTTTCTGTCTTGGTGGTCCCGGTTTGTCACTTCTGAACTATAAGTTGCCCAGCGTGTACAGTGCTAACATGACTCACTAAAAATGTTTAATCCTACTGCTCCATACATAACAGTTGGGAAAGAAGATCAAAACAAGAATGGCCGCTCTACTCCAAGGACACTATCCATTTTGGGGCACAGCTATTGCATAACCAATCCCTGGAACCTGGCTGTAGTGGACAAAAACCTTCCTGAACTACACTGAACTCCTATCAATTTTAACACCAGCGGCAAAGCTGGGGAAAGCAATGAAACTCAAGATGCTTTGCATGCATTTGGGAGAACTCGGGCATAAATAAGAACATAAGACCATAAGACAAAGGAGCAGAATTAGGAATTTCAGCCCATCAAGTCTGCTCTACCATTCCATCATGGCTGATTTATTATCCCTCTCAACCCTGTTCTCCTACTTTATCCCTGTAATCTCTGACAACCTGACTAATCAAGAACCTATCAAGCTCCGCTTTAAATATACTCTATGACTTGGCCTCTACAGCCATCTGTGGCAATGAATTACACCCATTCACCACTCTCTGGCTCAAGAAACTCTTCATCTCTGTTCTAAAGTGATGCCCCTCTATTCTGAGGCTGTGCCCACCACTGTAGACTCACCCACCATAGGAAACATCCTTTCCACATCTGCTCTATCTAAGCTTTCCAACATCCGATAGGATTCAATGAGATCTCCCTTATTCTTGTAAACTCCAGTCAGTACAGGCCCAGAACCACCAACCACTCCTCATGCATTTCTTTCCATTCGCAGAATCATTCACATGAATCTCCTCTGGGTTAGTAACGTTAAATTCCTTGGTATAATCATTTTGGTGAACCTGTCCTGGGTCTCGCAGCTAAGTGCAATTACGAAGAAAGCACGTCAGTGCCTCTACTTGCTAAGGAGTTTGGAGCTTGAGAAGATTCGACATGACATCTAAGACTTTGACAACATTCTATGCATGTGTGGTGGAGAGTATCTTGACTGGCTGCATCGCAACCTGTATTGGAAACACCAATGCCCTTGAACAGAAAATCCTACAAAAACTAGTGGATACAGCCCAGTTCATCACGGGTAAAGCCCTCCCCACCAGTGAACACATCTATACGGCTAGAATAAATTGCCTTTTGCCTAAAAAAAGGAGGCAAAAGGGCAGCATCCATCATCAGGGACCCCCACCACCCAGGCCATGCTCTCTTGTTACAGCTAGCATCAGGAAGAAGATACACGAGCCTCAGGACTCACACAACCAGGTTCAGAAATGGTTATTATCCTTCAACCATCAGGCCTGTGAACCAAAGAGGATAACTTCACTCGTTCACTTGCCCCATCACTGAAATGTTCCCACAATCTATGGACTCACTTTCAAGGAGTCTTCATCTTATCTTCTTGATATACAGTATTGCTTATTTATTTATTTATTTATCTATCTATCTATCTATCTATTTATCTATCTATCTATTTATCTATTTATTTATTTATTTATTTATCTATCTATCTATCTATCTATCTATCTATCTATCTATCTATCTATCTATCTATTTATTTATTTATCTATTTATTTATTTATTTATTTATTTATCTATTTATCTATTTATTTATTTATTTATTATAATTCCTCTTTCTGTTTGTCTTTTGCACTCTGGTTCAACGTCCAAGCTGGAGTGGTCTCTCATTGATTCTATTATGGTTATTATTCTATTATGGACTTATTGAGTATGCACGCAAGAAAATGAATCCCAGGTTGTGTATGGTGACATATATGTACTTTGAGATATACGTATTCAACTTGCAAGTTAATCTGGGGAATCCTGCACGAGGATGCCAAAGTCCCTTCGCACCTCCGGTTTCTGAATTTTCTTCTGGCTTAGAAAATAGTCTATGCCTTTATCCCTACTACTAAAGTGTATGACCATACACTCCGGGACCTTAGCACCTAGGAGGCAACATACCATTGGGTATTTCTTTCACATCCACAGAACCTCCTGTCTGCTGCTCGATCAATAGGATCTGCTATCATGACTGTACTCCTCTTCTCTCTCCTTCCTTTCGGAGATATGGAGCCAGAGATCCTGTCACTGCAGCTTCCCTCTGGTAGGTCAATAGTATTCAAAGTGGTATACTTATTACTGAGGGGAACGGACATTGCATTGTTTGCTTATTCTCTTTCCCTCTCCTGACAATCACCCAGGTACTTGCCTCCTGCAACGTAGGTTTGACTTCCCCCTGTAGCTCCTATCAATCACCTGATAATTCTCCCATATGAGCTGAAGCCCATTGTGCTGCAGCTCTATTTCCTTATCATGGTCGCTAAGGAGCTACCGCTCAATGAACATTGTGCAGATATAGTTACCAGACAGACTAGAGGCCTCCCAGAGATCGCACATAAAGAACATGTCACTAACCCTGAACCCATTCTCATCGCACTAGCTATGTACTAACAGTCAAAGAAAGAGGAAAACTTACCCTGCCCTTCGCCCCTTCTTCCTCAAGCCTCTTGAGCCAAAGTCCGATCACGCTAACAATGGCTGCTCTGGTTACGCTTTAATTCTTTATGAAAATACTTCGATGCTCTGCTCCCACAGAACAAATTTGAGGTTTTGGATGACATTTGAAGGATGCAGGTCGATATCTTTACAGCATGCTTCAGATTCTCTCAGCTGAGAGAGACCACCAATGAGAATGTAGATTATTTCATCACAAGATTGACTCTAACGTTTCAGGAATGCAAGTACAAAGATACTCTTCTGCACCAATTTGAAGCGATGCCTATCCAAGTGCTGATTGTTGGAGTTCATGATGGGAAGACACAGGAGTGTCTTTTGTCCAAAAAGCACGATTTGTCATAGAGTTTAGTCATCGAAAAGTAGAGCACAGGAACAGGCCCTTCAGCCCATCTAGTGAGTACCAAATCATTGAAACTGCCTAGTCCCATCAATCTGTATCCGGATCATAGCCAGCCATACCCCAACTATCCCTGTACCTATCCAAACTTCTGTACATGTTGAAATCCAGCTTGCATGCAGCTCGTTCCACACACTCAGGACTCTCTGAGTGAAGAAGTTTCCCCTCATGTTCCCCTTAATCTTTTCACCTTTCACCCTTAACACATGTCCTGTAGCTGTAGTCCCACCCAACTTCAGTGGGAAAAGCCTGCTTGCATTTATCCTCTCTGTACCCCTCATAATTTTGTATACCTGTATCGAATCTTCCCTCAATTTTCTACATTCCAAGGAATAAAGTCCTAACTTATTCAATTTCTCCTTATAACTCAGGTCTTCCAGGTCCCGACGACATCCTTGTAAATTTTCTCTGTACTCTTTCAACCTTACTTACATCTTTCCTTTAGGTAGATGATCAAAACTGCACACAATACTCCAAATTAGGCCTCACCAATGTCTTATACAACTTCAACGTAACATCCCATCTCCTGTACTCAATTCTTTGATTTATGAAGGCCAATGTTCCAAAGATCCCTTTAAGACTGTATCTACGTGTGCCGCCACTTTCAATGAATTATGGACCTGTATTCCCATTTCCTTTGTTCCACCACACTCCTCAGTGCCCTACCATTCACTATGTAAGACCTACTCTGGTTGGTCCTAAGGAAGTGCAACACCTCGCACTTGTCTACATTAAATTCCATCTGCCATTTTCAGCCCATTTTTCCAGCTGGTCCAGATCCCACTGCAAGCTCTGATAGTCTTCTTCGCTGCCACTACATCCCCAATTTTGTTGTCATCTGCAAGTTTGCTGATCCAGTTAACCACATTGATATAGATGACAAACAACAATGGACCCAGCATCAATCGCTGTGGCACTCCATTCGTTAGAGAGGCACCAATCTACTACCTCTCACTGGCTTCTTCCACAAAGCAAATGTCTAATCCAATTTACTACCTCATCCTGAATGTCAAGCGACTGAACCTTCCTGATCAACCTCCCATACGGGACCTTGTCTTAACCTGCTATGCACCTCCTTTGTTTTTCTTCAGCAGGGCCTCGATATCTCTTGAAAATCAAGGTTCCATAAACCTGTATATTTGCCTTTTATTCTGACAGCCACATACAAGTTTTGTATTCTCAAAACTTCACTTTTGTAGGCGTCCCACTTACCAAGTAACACCTTTGAAAGAAAACAGCCTGATCCCTGCCAGATCCTTTCTGTTACCATCAAAATTGGCCTTTCTCCAATTTTGAATTTCAACTCACGGACTAGACCTATCCTTTTCCATATTTACTCTGAAATTAATGCCATTATGATGACCTGATGCAAAGAGTTCCCCTGTACCAACTTCTGTCACTTGCCATGTCCTATTCCCTAATAGCAGATCAAGTATCACTTAATCTCACTGTGATTTGTATGTACTGACTAAGGAAACTTTCCGGAACACTTTTGACAAACTCTATCCCATTTAGTCCTTTTACAGTATGGGAATTGCATTTAGAATGAGATGACTCAGACCCTGGCACCTGGGAGGCAACATACCATCTTGCTCCCTAGCTTACCACTGGGCGGCAGTCCAGAGAGGCCGTACACAGTTTCAGCCACCTTCATTACCAAATGAAACAGGCAGTTCTGGAGCAAGAGGCCCCTCCTGAAAATGTCAATGTTTGCCAGCAGATACTGCCCGGCAACCTACAGTCACATGTATCCAGAGAGATGTTCCCACTGTGGTGAAAGTCAGGCCCAGTGATCTGAATACAAGCATCAAAGGACAGTCTGCTGGTTGGTTTTGTCAGGAGGCAGGGCAGCTTGAGAACGTGTGCTTTGCTAAGCAACACACCATGTGGAAATTTAAGATTTCAACCACCAGCTCCACGCAAGGAGATGGCTGGAGCTAAGAAGTGGACACTATTTTCCAAACTCCTGACTTGGGCCACAGAAACCAGCCTCCTTACTTGGTTGCACTCACAGTGGAGATCGAGCTGGATACTGGGTCATCCATCACCTCGGTAAGAGAAAACTTGCACACCATATTAGATCTCCTACAACTAGTCGTCCAGGAGCAAATTTGTGGCAAGCAAGAGGCTATAAAACAAAAAAAAACATTATGTACACCATGCTGCAAATGTTTTGGTGCCAGAGACAAATTCTACACTAGCATCTTGCAAGAAGAAAACTGGCTACTGGCTATCGCTCAGCATTATAACGGTCAAGTAGCAGAACTTGAGTTGACGATGGACAAATTGTTAGGTGACACTTGGATCACAGAAGCCATCGAACTGCTGGGTATCCCAGAGACCTGTAGAATTGCCTTTTGCCGATGAGACTGGTGTCTCAACAGATGAACAAATAGCTGTTTCATCAAGAAAAGAGATTGACTACTCACTGTTGCCTTGAAGATCCGTACATTTCACTGAGTTGATTACATTTATTGTGTTGTTTTTCTGTTCATTCATTTAATTCAGAGATTTGTTCTTTAGACATTTTACTGCCTATATCATATCATTTTTGTAGTTTATTGCACGTTTTGCATTCCTTTACCAATCAATTAGTAAAAGTTTTTACTTGCTAAGTTAATTTTTTCATTTGGTTGCACATTCAGTCAATCTTAGCTCACAATTGCAGATTTTACCTTTTCCTCAGGCATTCTCTGGATCTGATCACATGCCTGTTTAATAAACTTAACTTTGTTGGTATATTTCATAGAATAGTACAGCACATTACAGGCCCTTCGGTCCACAATGGTGTGTCGACCCTCAAACCCTGCCTCCCATATTACCCCCCACCTTAAATTCCTCCATATACCTGGACTTTCATCTGGACTTTTTCATTAATTTTATCAAACTGATATGTATTATTTAGGTAAGAGTTTATAGTAGGTTATGTCACTTTGGCTGTTATTTTAATTGTATATATTTTTCATTACTTTGACTGTGATTGCAAAATATTAACAGATTGCAACCAAAATTTTAATAGGTTATCCAATGAACCAAATTTGTCTCACACACTCCACTGGCTTACATGTATTGTGCCCCATCACTTGAATGAATGAATTTCATTTTTTTTTTGTGCTCCACTGGATTGCATGTATTTGATTATTTCCGCACTCCACCACTTGCACATATTTAATTTTTACAGATTAAAAAAATAGCAATGTAGTACTTCCTCGATCCTAACTCCCATCCGAAGATGTACTAAAGCCAGAACTAGTCGATTCTCAGTTTAGAATTAGGAGAAGCTCTAACCTCCTTTGTTTGTGTACTAAAAATTTCCACTCCATCTGCGATTCTTTCAAAGTCCTTAGGTCTTTGCAAACATCCTGCTAAATACACCAGATTGTTGGATTCTTGTGTTTTTCATCCAAGTTTCTTTCAGAAGTCAGGAAAGAAGTGCAAAATCTGATATTTCACAATAATTTTATTAAGCGTTATTTGAACAAAGGAAAATCAAAAATGGACAGTAACAAGAGCAGAGGTTAGTCGCAGCATGGAGAGAAGCAGCAAAAAAAGATACCACCACACGGTCAGATCTTTTTATACCTATAGATAAGAAACATTCCTTTGCAGATAAGAGTTAGCCAATCAGGCAGCTCCTATTCAAATAATGCAGCACCAGAGAACCTTCCAGAGCTTTACAGAATCTTACAAACGTATCCACTAGGGGACACACTGAACATCAACATATTCATACTGTGGCCACTAGGAAACCTACTAAATAGTTATATGTAATTAAGTAGTTAAAAAATACACCAGGAAATTGATTACTAAACTGGAAAGAAAATAACAATTAAAGTCTAAACCAACACTGTTCCCAAGGGAGCGGTGCTACATGGGAGTGACCTCTGCTGCGGTACACAGAACAAGCGGCAGCTGTGTAAGGAAAGACTGAGTAATGAAAAGACCCAAACATTAACCACAGCCACCACTTACTCGTGTCCACACTGCACCAGAATATGTGGATCCTGGATCGGCATCTGTAGCCACCCAAGAGCCCACCAAGAGACAATCTGAGAAAGATATTTTACTCAGTTTGAGTGGTCAGACTACTCTGAACAGGTCTGGCACACTGATGTAGGGAAAGGATGGTAGGTTGTATGAACCATGGTTGACAAGAGATGTGGAACATCTAGTCAAGAGGAAGAAAGAAGCTTACTTAAGGTTTAGGAAGCAAGGATCAGAGAGGGCTCTAGAGACTTACAAGGTAACCAGGAAGGAGCTGGAGAATGGAATTAGGAGAGTTGGAAATGGATATGAGAAGGCTTTGGCAAGTAGGATTAAGAAAAAGCTCAAGAGATTCTATACGTATGTGAAGATCAGGAGGATGGTTCGAGTGAGGGTAGGAACAATCACTGAAACAAGACTTAAGGGCTAGTGAAGGAAATATGCACCTGGAGTCAGAGGAGGTAGAGGAGGCCCTTAATCAATACTTTTCTTTCGCATTCAACAGTGCGAGCGACCTTGTTGATTGAGAGGATGGCGTAAAACAAGGTAATATGCTGGAACATGTAGGTGTTAAGAAAGAGGTCATGCCGGATCTGTTGAAAAACATTAGGGTAGATAGGTCCCTGGCACTGGATGGGATATACCCCAGGTTACTACGGGAAGTGAGGGAAGAGACTACTGCCCTTTGGCAATGATCTTTGTGTTCTCACTAGCCATAGGACTAGTACCAGATGGTTGGAAGGTAGCAGATGTTATTCCTTTGTTCAAGAAAGTAGTAGCAGTAACTCTGGGAATTATAAACAGTCTTATTTCAGTGGTGGGCAAATTATTGGAGAAGGATTTAAAGACAGGATTAACAGGCATTTGGAGAAACACAGACTGATTAGGGATAGACATCATGGTTGTGAGGGGCAGGTCATGCCTCATGAGCCCAATTGAATTCTTAGAGGATGTAACAAAGCACATTGAAGAAGATGGAGCAGTGGATGTGGTGTAGGTAGATTTTAGTAAGGCATTTGACGAGGTTTTCCATGGTAGACTCAAAACGTCAGGAGGCATGGGATCCAAGAGAACTTGGCTGTGCGGATTCAGAATTGGCTTGCCCATAGAAGGCAGAAAGAGCCTGCAGCTGGAACAGATTCTGTCTGGAGTTTGGGGACTAGTGGTGTTCCGTAACGATCTGTTCTGGGATCACAGCTCTTTGTGATTTTTAAGGATGACTTAGATGAGGAGGTGGAAGTGTAGGCTAGTTTACAAATGACACACAGGCTGGTGCAGTTCAGGATTGTTATAGGTTGCAATGGGACACTGACAGGGTCTGCAGTTAGGCTGAGAGGTCACAAATGGAAAAGTGTGAAATAATTCAAGCCGAAAGGTTGAACTTGGAAGGAGAATACAGGGTTAATGGCAGGAGGAACAGAGGGATTTTGGGGTTCATATCTAAAGATCACTCAAGTTGCAGCACGAGTTGATAACGTGGTTAAGAAGGTATATTGTGTGTTGGACTGAGTTCAATAGCGGTGAGGAAATGTTGCGCTCCTCTAAAGCTCTGGTTAGATTACACTTGTGTTCAGTTCTGGTCGCCTCACTATAAAAAAAGTGAAGAAAGTTTAGAGAGGATGCAGGGAAGATTTACCAGGATGCCGCCTGGACTAGAGAGCCATGATTTATAAGGATAGGTTGAGTGACTTAGTGCTTTTCTCTCTGGAGTGAAGGAGGATGAGAGATGATTTGATAGAGGTGTACAAGATGATAAAAGGCATGGGTCGGGGGGATAGCCAAAGACATTTTCACAAGGTAAAAATGGCCAATATGAGGGGGCATGATTTTAAGGTGATTGGAGGAAAATATTGAGGAGAAAGTCACAGGTAATTTTTATTTTGCAGAGAATGGTGGGTGTCTGGAATGCCCTGCCAGGGATGGTGGAAGAGGCAAATACATAGGGACATTTAAGAGATTGTTAGGCATGTGGATGATAGAAAAATGGAGGGCTTTGTGAGAGAGAAGTTTAGAGTAATCTTAGAGTAGGTTAAAAGGTCTGCAAAACATCGTGGACTGAAGGCATGTATGGTGCTGTAATATTCTATGTTCTACGTCTCTTTGCTTCTACTTCCAACTTATATCACATTCTTATATATAATCTTTAAGTACGAAATGGATGACCACACTCTTTCCTGTAAGAGATTCCCTTTGCCAAAGGTTTGCTCACTCACTTAATTTACTGCCTGTGTGTTTGCTGCTGCCTGAATTAAACATTATAGCATTATCAAACCTAAATATCTGATTGTTACTCCTTCACCCACATCTTTTCTGAAAATCCAGTGCAGATCTTGGACAGCAATGTTGAGACAATACCAACTATTTCTACACTTTTCCTTCCTCTAAATTTCCGGTTTCCACCTGCTTTAAAAAGATTATCATCCTGGTATTAAAAAATGTGCTTTAATAACAACTGCATAGTAGCACAGTGGCTCTAACATGCAATATCACAAAGTGCTTTGAGAGGCTAGTTGTGACACACATTAACTCTATCCTCTCAGGCAACCCTGACCTACTGCAATTCACCTACTGCTGAAACAGGTCCACAGTGGATGCCATCTCCCTGACCGTACACTCATCTCTTGAGCATCAGGTCAGTGAAGATATCTACGTTAGACTACAATTTACTTCTGACCATAAGACCATAAGACATTGGAGCAAAAGTCGGCCATTCAGCCCATCGAGTCTGCTCCACCATTTTATCATGAGCTGATCCATTCTCCCATTTAGTCCCACTCCCCTGCCTTCTCATCATAACCTATGATGCCCTGGCTACTCAGATACCTATCAATCTCTGCCTTAAATACACCCAATGACTTGGCTTCCACTGCCGCCCATGGAAACAAATTCTATAGATTCACCACCCTCTGGCTAAAAAAGTTTCTTCGCATCTCTGTTCTGAATGGGCACCCTTCAATCTTTAAGTCATGCCCTCTCATACTAGACTCCCCCATCATGGGAAACAACTTTGCCACATACACTCTGTCCATGCCTTTCAACATTCGAAATGTTTCTATGAGGTCCCCCCCTCATTCTTCTAAACTCCAAGGAATACAGTCCAAGAGTGGACAAACATTCCTCATATGTTAACCCTCTCATTCCCGGAATCATTCTAGTGAGTCTTCTCTGTACCCTCTCCAACGTCAGCACATCCTTTCTTAAATAAGGAGACCAAAACTGCCCACAGTACTCCAAGTGAGGTCTCACCAGCGCCTTATAGAGCCTCAACAACACATCCCTGCTCCTATACTCTATTCCTCTAGAAATGAATGCCAACATTGCATTCACCTTCTTCACCACCGACTCAACCTGGAGGTTAACCTTAAGGGTATCCTGTACCAGGACTCCCAAGTCCCGTTGCATCTCAGAATTTTGAATTCTCTCCCCATTTAAAATAATAGTCTGCCCGTTTAATACTTCTGCCAAAGTGCATAACCATATACTTTCCAGCATTGTATTTCATTTGCCGCTTCTTTGCCCATTCTTCCAATCTATCCAAGTCTCTCTGCAGACCCTCTGTTTCCTCAGCACTACCGGCCCCTCCACCTATCTGTGTATCATCAGCAAACTTAGCCACAAAGCCATCTATTCCATAGTCCAAATCATTGATGTACAATGTAAAAAGAAGCGGCCCCAACACGGACCATTGTGGAACACCACACCAGAATAGGATCCCTTTATTCCCATTCTCTGTTTCCTGCCAATCAGCCAACGCCCTATCCACATATGTAACTTTCCCGTAATTCCATGGACTCTTATCTTGTTAAGTAGCCTCATGTGTGGCACCTTGTCAAAGGCCTTCTGAAAAGCCAAATATATAACATCCACTGCATCTCCCTTGTCTAGCCTACTTGTAATTTCCTCAAAAAATTGTAATAGGTTTGTCAGGTAAGATTTTCCTTTAAGGAATCCATGCTGAGTTCTGCCTATCTTGTCATATGCCTCCAGGTACTCCGTAACCTCATCCTTGACAATCGACTTCAACAACTTCCCAACCACTGATGTCAAGCTAACAGGTCTATAATTTCCTTTTTGCTTCCTTGCCCCCTTCTTAAATAGCAGAGTGACATTTTCAATCTTCCAGTCCTCCGGAACCATGCCAGAATCTATCGAAAACAACAGGAATTCTGCAGATGCTGGAAATTCAAGCAACACACATAAAAGTTGCTGGTGAATGCAGCAGGCCAGGCAGCATCTCAAGGAAGAGATGCAGACGAAGGGTCTCAGCCTGAAACGTCGACTGCACCTCTTCCTAGAGATGCTGCCTGGCCTGCTGCATTCACCAGCAACTTTTATGTGTGTTGCCAGAATCTATCGACTTTTGAAAGATCATCGTTAATGCCTCCGCAATCTCCACAGCTACTTCCTTCAGAACACGAGGGTGCATTCCATCTGGTCTGGGAGATTTATCTACCTTAAACTATTCAGCTTCCTGAATACTTTCTCTGTCATAATTGTGACTGCGCACACTTCTCTTCCCTGCCACCCTTGAGTGTCCGGTATACTGCTGATGTCTTCCTCAGTGAAGACTGATGCAAAATACTCGTTCAGTTCTTCCGCCATCTCCTTATCTCCCATTACAATTTCTCCAGCATCATTTTCTATCGGTCCTATATCTACTCTCACCTGTCTTTTACTCTCTATATACTTGGAAAAGCTTCTAGTATCCTCTTTGATATTATTTGCTAGCTTCCTTTCATGTTCATCTTTTCCCTCTAAATGTCCGTATTAGTTTCCTTTTGTAAGCTTTTAAAAACTTCCCAATCCTCTGTCTTCCCACTAATTTTTGCTTCCTTGTATGGCCTCTCCTTTGCTTTAACTTTAGCTTTGACTTCTCTTGTCAGCCACGGTTGCATCCTTTTCCATTCGAAATTTTTTTCTTTTTTGGAATATACCTGTCTTGCACCTTCCTCACTTCTCGCATAAACTCCAGCCACTGCTGCTCTGCCGTCCTTCCCGCTAGTGTCTCTTTCCAGTCAGCTTTGGCCAGTTCCTCTCTCATGCCATTCTGGTAAGCTGACGGTGTGTTTGGACGCAGTGGCCTATCGGAGGCCAAGAAAATGTACTATTCGTCTTTTTCACAATTGCTAGACATTAAGAACTTCAGGTACCATAGGTTTATCCCATCAGTGAGCTGTTCGTTGGCAGAGGAGCTGGATTGGTGTGGACCATGTTTTTGCCTGCCACAGGAAAACATTGGAATTGATGCGTGAAGTTGGTGTGCAGCCTAACAGCAAGTGATCATCTTGGATGTTTCTCTTGCAACTGCAAGACCATGTTGAACATTAATTTCCCTTGTTTCTTGGCAAGACAGACAGTGAGGGAACTGCGTGGCTTTGGCTGAAGCGAGGACTAGGCCTCGAGCCGCAGGCTAGCCTGTTGCAGTAGTCCAGGAGAGGAGATTCTGGAGACAGTGTACCGTGGCAACCATGCTGGGTAGGGAGCTGGCCATTCTTGTCAGTGTTGCTCTCCGGTGTTCAGTTGGTGGGATGACAAGATGAAATATATGCGTGTGTGCATGTGTACGTTCATCTGTGAACTGCTAAGAACAGCTCGTTTTAGATGATATCACCCATACACCATCAATTTATAGGACATGTCACAGGGACTTGGGCTATAATACACTTTTTAGTGTGGCTGTACATATGTGCTATACATGCTTTGTGCTGTGTATGATTGTTGGTACTGTGTTTGGTACCTTGGTCCCGAAGGAACGTCATCTTGTTTGGCTGTATTCAAGGGTATTCATGTATGGTTGAATAATTACACTTGAACTTGAATTTGAATTTATTGACTGCAGCTCCACCTTTAATACTATAATTCCAAGCAACCTCAAATACAATTTCATAGTATTTGGACTCAACATCTCTCTGTGCGAATGTATCCTTGACTTCCATCCAACAGACTGCAGTCAGTTACAAAAGTCAGCAGAACCTCCGCCACTGTTATTCCCTACACTGCTGCCCCCTACAGGGGCATTCTCAGTCTCATAATTTCCTCCTAATACACTCACAAATGCGTGGCCAGATTCTGTTCTAATTCCATCTACAAGTCTGCGGATGAGGTCACCATAGTAGGGCTAATCTCAAATTATGATGAGTAGGAGTACAGGAAGGAGCTAGAGAACATAATGACGTGGTGTCATGACAACAACCCTTTCCTCAGTGCCAGCAAAACAAATGAGATGTCAATAACTGCAGGAAGGGTTTGTGTACATTCTCCTGTCTATATCAATGAAGACCAGAGGGTTAAGAGCTATAAACTCTTATGAGTGAACATTAGCTAAAACTTGCTCTGGTCGAACCACATGGATGTCATGTAAAGTCTCTACTTCCTCAGAAGGCTTAAAGAATTGGGCATGAACCATCACCAATCTGTTGAACTTCACCATTTTTTATAAGTGCGCTATAGAAAGCATCGTATCTAGATGCATCATGGTTTGCCATGGCAACCGCTCTACCCATGACTGCAAGAAACTGCAGATGTGTGCACACAGGTCAGTACATCACAAAACCCAGCCTCCTTTCCATATACTCAGTCTGCACTTCCCGCCCGCCTTAGTAAAGGAGCTAAGTTAGTCAAACCACCTCCCCCACTCCAGACATTCTCTCTTCTCTCACTTCCAGAAGATACAAAAGCCTGAAAGCAAGTACCACCAAGCTCAAGGATAGCTTCTATCTCACTGTTGTATGATAAGTTGGACCTTTGGCCTCTCAATCCACCTTGTTATTTCCTTGCATTTTATTGTCTACCTATATTGCATTCTCTCTGTAAACGTGACACTTTATTCTCGACTCATTTGTTGCCTTTCTGTTGTGCTACCTCAATGGACTGATGTGATGAAATGACTTCTATTGACAGCATGCAAAACAAAGATTTGCACTCTAGCTTGGTACATGTTGACAATAATAAACCAATTTACTAAATTACTAAATTTATCATGCTGTAAGTTGCCCCATATTCCTAACTATAGAAATCATAACTGATCCAAAAGAAACTTCTTCAGAAGTCCTTGCTGTAGGCAGGAGATCCAGTAATATGAGATCCTGACAGTGAGTCAGTGAAAAAATAGATGTAGAGTCAAGAAACGCTGCTCAAAGTGACATGATCTAGGGTATATCAAGAAGTATTCTAATAACAGCTGAAATATGGTTTGCTTTTAACTCAACCATGAGATGAAGTATTATGGATGTTATGACATCTATGGTGAAGCAGTGTAAATTTGCATTCACCAGAACATTTCAGGAAAGCTAAAGCAGCCAAGCTGTTAAGTAAGTGAGGGAAAATGTGTAAAACTAACAGAGTAATGAAGCTGATGGAGAGTGTGGTGTGTTGCCAGAAAGCCATGCCTGCTATTATTGGCAGAAGCTGACACATCATGGCTACACTGAAGCAGCAACTTACAAAGCAAAGAACCGTAACAGGCCTATCACTATTGCAAATGAGAGCTGAACCCAATGTGATGCAACTGAATACAGATGACGCGGAGTGAGGAACAAGCTGTAAAATGTGAAATCAGATCACCATGACTGATGTGACATTGAACAGCTATACAGAAGAGATGCTGATTATACTTTAGCCCTTTGTTTACTCTGGAATGTTTCTCAGTCATAGAGTCATACAGCAGGAAATAGGTTCTTCAGCACAAAAATCTATCTAACCTTCTCCCAATAGCCTTGGTTTGGCCCATATCCCTTCAAACGTTTCCTCTTCAGGTACTTATCCAAGTTCCTTTTACAAGCTGTTAATGTGCCTGCCTCAACAATACCCTCTAGCAGCCCTTTCCATATACTGACCACATCCTGGCTGAAAAAGTTGCCTCACCTCAAACCTATGTCCCCTAGTTCTTGATTCCCTGAACCTATTGTGCACTGAGACTCTCTATGTTCCTTATGATTTCATACATCTCTGTAAGATCAACCCCTTACTCTCCTACATTCCAATGAAAATATCCCAGCCTGCTCAACCTCACTCCATTACTCAGTCCTCCAGTCCCAGCAACATCCACATGAATTTCTGCATTCTTTCCAGTTTAATGACATCTTTCCTCTGGAAGGATTCAAGAATCAAGTTCCATATTTATTTATCACATGTACATGGAAACGTACAGTGAAATGTGTTGCTTGCTTTAACAGCTAACCCACCAAAGGGTGTGCTGGGGGCAGCCTGCAAGTGATGCCACACATTCTGACTCCAACATGCTCATCAGAGCAGCACAGAACACAACAAGCAATAAACCAGCAACAGCAAGTCCGCTGGGGTAATTGAAAGCCCAATGTCTGCATGTCGAGTATGAGTCAGAGTCCTCAGGGGGCTGTAGGTCGAAGTCGACAGTCTGTCTTGAGGTTGGAGAACTGTGCACATTTGTAGGTAGAAGGGAAGAATGGGACTTATTTTGCTGTTGTTGTTGATACTGTCATAGCGGCTTTCTCTTAAAATTCCCTAGACCTTGGAAAGGTTCCTGCAGACTGTAGTATATTATTCAAGAAAGGAAGAGAGTAAAAGCAGAGAGCTGTAGCCCAAAATAAACCGAAGTAACTATTGGAAGTAATCAATCCTGCACCCAATGTATTGATACAATCATGAAGGCGACACACCAGTGACTCAGCTCCGTTAGGAGTTTGAAATTTCTACAGATGCACTGTGGAGCATTTTGACCAGTGGCATCACAGCCTTGTATGGAACCTCCATTACACAGGACCGTAGGAGGCTGCAGACTCTGTGAGTTCCATCACATGCATAATCCTCCCTACCATTAAGGACATCTCCATGAAGCATTGCTTCAAGAAGTAGGTATTCACCTTTAAAGACTCTCACTTTCCAGGACATGCCATCTTCACTTTACTACCATTGGGGAGTAGGTACAGGAGCCTGAAGACCCACACTCAACATCTTAAGAATTGCACCTTCTCCATTGCCATCAGCTTTCTGAATGGCCTAGGAACCCATGAATACAACATCATTATTCATCTTCTGCACTATTTATTTTTGTAACAGAATTTAGACCATATCTCAGTGATAATAAACCTGATTCTGGTCAGACAGAATTAAATTGTTTTATGAAAGGAAGGTTGTGACAAATTTATGAGCGTTTTAGATCTCTATGGATATAATGAGGCAGAAGAAATGGAAGAAAACTTTGCGTACATTTTTAGCAAACAGGATGATGGAGAAACAATGGATGTAGTCTGTTTAGATTTCCGTAAGATATACATTAAAATGCCACATATAAAGTTAATGTGCAAAATAAGAGTTGGCAATAAAGTGATATTGTATCATGGATGGAAATTTGGTGAAATGATAGAAAAGGGATAATTGGTTAAGTTTGAGACTGGGAAGCTATAGTTAGTAAGGAGTTGTGGATCTCACTGTGGGGCCCCATATATTCACCATTTAAAGTTCTAAGTAAAATTTATTATCAGTGTACATAGATGTCACCACACACAACTCTGAAATTCTTTTTCCTGCAGGCATACTCAGCAGATCTATTAAACAGTAACTGTAAACAGGATTGATGAACAACAAACTGTGCAAAAGCAAATATAAATAAATAGCAATAAATAATGATCATGAAATAACAAGATAAAGAATTCTTAAAGTGAGATCATAGGTTGTGGGAACACCAGCAATAGAATGAGTGTAGCTGTCCCCTTTTGTTCAACAGCCTGATGGTTGAGGGTTAATGACTGTTCTTGAACTTGGTGATGTGAGTCCTGAAGCACTTATACCTTCTAACTGATGGCAGCAGCAAGAAAAGAGCATGGTCTGGGTGGTGAGGATCTTTGATGATGGATGCTGCTTTTCTACGGAAATGTTTCATGTTGATGTGCTCAATGGTTGGGAGAGATTTACCTGTTAGGTATTGGGTCAAATCCACTACCATTTGTAGGATTTTCCATTCAAAGGCATTGGTGTTCCATACCAGACTATAATGCAGCCAGTCAATACACTTTCCACTACACATCTACAGAAGTTTGTCAGGATTTTTATGACATGCTGAATCTTCGCAGACTGCTGAGGAAGTAGAGGAGCTGTTGTGCTTTCTTTGCAATTACATTTATATGATATGTCCACAACAGGTCCCCTGAGATAGTGACACCCAGGAATTTAAAGTTACTGATTCTCTCCACTTCTAATCCTCCAATGAGGACTGGCTCATGCTTTGGTTTCCCTCTCCTGAAGTCCACAATCAGTTCCTTTGTCTTGCTGACATTGAATGAGAGGTTGTTTTATGACACCACTCTGTCAAATTTTCAATCTCCCTCCTGTATGCCGATTCACCACCACCTTTGGTATGGCCCACTAGTGGTGTCATCAGCAAACTTGTACGTATATGGTGTTGGAGCCATACTGAGCCACACAGTCATAGGTGTAAAGCGAGGAGAGCAGAGGGCTAAGTACATATCCCTGTGGTGCTCCTGTGCTGATGTAGATTGTGGAGGAGATGTTTTCGCTCATTCGAACTGACTGGGGTCTGTAAGTGAGGAAATCCAGGATCCAATTGCACAAGGAGGTATTGAAGCCCTGGTCTTGGGGTTCACTGATTAGTTTAAGTAAATGAAGGGAAAATTGCACGCGGTTTAACTCTGCTGTTTTTTCATTTCACTGGTTAATCCTTTAACGTTGATCAACAGTTTGTGTTATTTCGATTAAGGAGCTGCATAAAATAAAAGGGTTAACAATGTTGGTAAAGTTGTAACACAAAGACTCTTGCTCTGAAGAAATTCTAGTGCTTGCAATTACAGAGAAGCTTTCATTTCCTTTGTTGTGATCCTTTGTATCACCAGTGATGTTTCTCTTTGTTTTGGAAAGCCCTTTTCTTAGATAAGAGGCCTAAAACTGCTCACAATACTCCAAGTGCGGTGTGATATCGGTGTCTTATAAAACCTCAGCATAGCATCCTTGCTTTTATATTCTAGTTCTGCTAGTATGTTTCCTGTAATACTACGGGCTATAATATTGTTTAGCAGCCTCATGTGTGGTACCTTGTCAAAGGTTTTATGAAAATCTAAGTGAATACCACCCTTTGTCTAACCTGCTTTTTAATTCCTCAAAGAATTCCAACAGATTTGAAGGGCAAGATTTCCCCTTAAGAAAATGGCCATCTTCTGCCTAATTTATCAGGTGCCTCGAAGTACCCAGAAACCTCATGCTCTTCAGCATCTTCTCAATCACGGAAGCCAAGCTAACTGAGTTTCTATTTGCTGTTTCCCTTTTTAAAGAGTGGGGTGACATTTGCAATTTTCCAATCCTCTAGAACCATTCCAGAACCTAGTGACTCTTGAGAGGTCATTACTAATGCCTCCACGATCTCTTCAACTACCCCCTTCATAACTGTATGGTATAGCCCACCTGCACCAGGTTGCTTATCTACCTTCAGGCCTTTCAGCTTCCCAAGCGTCTTCTCCTTAGTAATAGCAACAACACTCACTTACAACACTCACTTCTTCCCCCTGACACTCTTGAATTTCCAGCATACCGATGGTGTCTTCCACAGTGAAGAACAACACAGAATACTTATTAAGTTCACCCACTATTTCCTTGTCCCCCATTACTACATGTCAAGCATCATTTTCTAATGGTCCAATATCCACTCTCGACTCTCTTTTACTCTTTATCTATCTGAAGAAGCCTTTGGTATCCTCTTTTATACTAATTGCTAGCTTACCTTCACATTTCACCTTTTCTCTCCTTATTGCTTTTTCAGTTTCCTTCTGTTATGCCTCCTAATCCTCTGCCTTCCACTAATTATTGCTCCACTATATGCCCGTACTTTTGCTTTTATGCTGTCTTTGACTTCCCTTTGTAGTCACGATAGCCTCATCCTCGCTTTAAAATACTTCTTCTTTGAGATGTATCTATCTTGTGTTTTTTGAATTGCTCTCAGAAACTCTAGCCATTGCTGCTCTGCCATCATCCCTGTTTGTGCCCCCTTCCAATCAATTTTGGCCAGCTCCTCTCTCATGTCTCTGTAATTCCATTTACTCCACTGTAATACTGATATGACTTATTTTAGCTTCACCTTCTCAAACTGCAGGGTGAATTCTATCACATTATGATCACTGCCTCCTAATGGTTCCTTTACCTTAAACTCCCTAATCAAATCTAGGTCATTACATAATGCCCAATCCAGAATTGTTGTTCCCCTAGTGGGCTCAAGCATGAGCTGCTCTAAAAAAACCAATGCATAGGCATTCTATAAATTTGATGTTTCAGGCCGGGACCCTTCGTCAGGACTAACTGAAGGAAGAGCTAGTAAGAGATTTGAAAGTGGGAGGGGAGGGGGAGATCCAAAATGATAGGAGAAGACAGGAGGGGGAGGGATGGAGCCAAGAGCTGGACAGGTGATAGGCAAAAGGGATATGAGAGGATCATGGGACAGGAGGCCCGGCGAGAAAGACGGGGGGGGGGGGGTGGTGGAAACCAGAGGATAGGCAAGAGGTATAGTCAGAGGGACAGGGGGAGAAAAAGGAGAGTGAGAGAAAGAACGTGTGTATATAAATAAATAACGGATGGGGTACGAGGGGGAGGTAGGGCATTAGCGGAATTTAGAGAAGTTTAAATTCCGCTAATGCCCCACCTCTCCCTCGTACCCCATCTGTTATTTATATACACGCATTCTTTCTCTCACTCTCCTTTTTCTCCCCCTGTCCCTCTGACTATACCCCTTGCCCATCCTCTGGGTCCCTCCCCCCTCTTGTCTTTCTCCCCGGACCTCCTGTCCCATGATCCTCTCATATCCCCTTTGCCAATCACCTGTCCAGCTCTTGGCTCCATCCCTCCCCCTCCTGTCTTCTCCTATCATTTTGGATCTCCCCCTCCCCCTCCAACTTTCAAATCCCTTACTAGCTCTTCCTTCAGTTAGTCCTGACGAAGGGTCTTGGCCCGAAACGTTGACTGTACCTCTTCCTAGAGATGCTGCCTGACCTGCTGCGTTCACCAGCAACTTTGATGTGCGTTGCTTGAATTTCCAGCATCTGCAGAATTCCTCGTGTTTGCATTTTAAAATTCTATAAATTCCCTCTCTTTTGATAGAGATCAATATGACTTTCCCAATCTTCCTGCATGGTGAATTCTCAATGACTGTTGTAACATTGCCCTTATAACATGCCTTATCTATCTTGTAATTTATATCCCACATCCTGGCTACTGTTTGGAGGAGGCCTATATGTAACTTCTATCATGATCTTTTTAACTTTGCATTTTGTCTACTCCTCTATCTCTGGAAACTCCTATTACTATCACATTCCTCTTCTTCTCTCTTTTGCTTCTGAGCTACAGAGCCAGACTCAGTACCAGAGACCTGGGTGCTGTGGCTCTCACCCGTTTGCACCCCCATTCTCCGCCCCAACAGTATCCACAGGGTATATATAAAACAGCCACAGGGATACTCTGCACTACTGGTTTATTCCATTTCCCTCTCCTGACAGTCATTCAGCTGTGTGCTCCGTGCTGCTTGGGAGTGACTACCTCCCTGTAGCTCCTATCTATCACATACCCATTCTCACATATGAGCCCAAGGTCATGTATCAGCAGCTCCAGTTCCCTCAGAAGGTTTGTAAGGAGCTGCAGGTGTATGTACCTTGTGCAGATGTGATTATCAGAGAGACTGCAGACCTCCCAGAGTTCCCACACCCCTCACAAGGAACACACCACTGACCCTGGATCCATTCTCACCGCAGTAGATATTTACAAGTACACAAAGAAAGAAATGAAGCTAGACCCTTCACCTCTTCTAGCCCAAGCCTCTTGAGGCAAAGCCTGAAACTATCCACTCTATCACGGATCCATCACACAAAGGCCTCTTCGCTTAAACCTAACTTCTTTTTATTGGCCTTTGCCAAATACCTAATAGATACTTATGATGGAAGCCTTCCAAAAAGTTCAGAAAGGGCATGATCTCTTTTAAGATCTCACATCACCTGACCAAAACAAGAGATCGCTAATGATGATTGAAGCCTGCCGAAATCCCGAAAGCCCTAGGCTCTTTATTTATATCTTGCACTACACAACCAAAACAAGCTACTGTTTGCAATGATTGAAGTTGACCAAAAAGTCCTGGAAGGCCCTAGGCTCTTCTTTTACTCCTCGCACCGTCTCATTGCTCGTAGAGAGCAAAGGGCATGACAAGGCACAGAATGCGTCATGGTTACCTACTGCAACCAAGGAAGAACCCAGTTTGTGGTGACTACTTGTACCACTGTTCCTGGACTTCGGAGGAACAGTGGAACTGTTCCGGTGTAATGATTTTTTCACTTTAAAAACTCTCCCGCTCAGGTTTTACTGTCACCATAGGATATGATGGACAACCAACACCTGGCTTGTTCCTTTGTTTGATTGTAAGTGAACAAAGTTAGCACAAACTCGTAGTACAGATAAGAGACTGCCTTCATACAATGCTTTTGATGACTGCATCCTCCAAATCTTCATTTTCATTGTAGCATTCAAGATGATTGTCAATACGTTTAAATTCTTTGTAGTACCTAACTTGTTGAAGTAGGGAAATCGTTTCATTTTCACTCCCGGCCGTTTCTGAGCAAAACAATTCTAAATTATCTTACTGCTTATTTCTTGCCAACTGTCAGTGAACAAAGCTTTTTGAACACAAACACACAAAACTGATGCTACTTAAAAACTGTTTGCTCTAAGCACGGTGTATTGCTTAGCGTCCACACAAGTTCACGTGACTAATGCAAGTCAGAAACTGATCAACAAGTCTCCTGTCTCAATTACGCACACAGTGAACCAAATAAACAAAGGGAATCCCAGCTAATTTCTTGATTAGATTTTCATCTTTAAGAGTTGTACCAAATAAGCAGCTGCCCGATTAACTGATGAACCAATTAAACAAAATTCACTGTATATTAAATGAAAAATTGTAATTACTGTAAATACCTGGCAGATCTGGTAGCATCTGTGGAGAGAGAAACAGAGTTAAGGTTCCAGTCAATGAAAGTTTAGTGAAAGATCATCAGCACTTTGTTTTAATTACAGATTTCCATCATCTGCAGCTTTTTGATTACAGATATAACTGATGCCTCTCTGGGCAAGTGGTCCAGTGAAATTACTAGTCTCTGGTGTAGATGTTTCATTGACATTAGGTAGAGCTCACTTTTGGGAACTTTGGAAATTAGAAAACCTGAATATGCTTTGTTCAGTTCATAACTATGTACATGTGTGTTTATTTATATGATTAATTGTTGGTAAAATTTTGTATTTATACTCTGTGAGCCACTGGAGAGGATATTGATGGGCTCACAGAGTGCATCACTGATTACATCAACTTCTGTGTGGACTGCAATGTTCCGACAAGAACTGTCCTTTGTTATTCAAATAACAAGCCATGGGTGACAAAGGACATTAAGGACATTCTGAACGCTAAAAAGAGGGCGTTTAGAGATGGAAATAGGGAGGAGCTGAGGGCAATATAGAGGGACCTGAAAGCCAGGATCAGGGAGGCTAAAGACAGGTACAGGAGGAAGCTTGAGTGGAAACTCCAGCAGAACGACATGAGAGAGGTCTGGAGGGGGATGAGGACCATCACTGGGTTCCGGCAAACTAGCAACAGAGGAGCGGAAGGCAATGTGGACAGGGCCAATGAACTTAACTTGTTCTTTAACAGATTTGACATTGTGGCCCCTGCCCATCCCACACATGAGCCATCTGTTGTCGGCCACCAACCAACACATATTCCACTCTACCCTCCTACCCCTCCTCACAGTCCCCCACCCTGCTCTCATGACTATACCCCTCCCCCACACAAAACCACCATGGTGGGCTTCACAGCTGAACAGGTGAGAAGACAGATGAAATGTCTCAACCCAAGCAAGGCTGCAGGACCGGATGGTGTCAGTACCAGGGTGCACAAAGCCTGTGCCCCTCAGCTATGTGGAGTACTTCACCATGTATTCAACCTGAGCCTGAGGCTCCGGAGGGTTCCTGTGGTGTGGAAGAGGTCCTGCCTCGTCCCTGTGCCGAAGACGCCGCGCCCCAGCGGCCTCAATGACTACAGACCGGTGGCATTGACCTCCCACATCATGAAGACCCTGGAGCGACTTGTTCTGGAGCTGCTCCGGCCTATGGTCAGGACACACTTAGATCCCCTCCAGTTCGCCTACCAGCCCCGACTAGGAGTTGAGGATGCCATCGTCTCCCTGCTGAACCGTGTCTACGCCCACCTGGACAAGCCAGCGAGCACTGTGAGGGTCATGTTTTTTGACTTCTCCAGTGCGTTCAACACCATCCGCCCTGCTCTGCTGGGGAGAAGCTGATAGCGATGCTGGTAGATGCTTCCCTGGTATCATGGATTCTTGATTACCTGACTGGCAGACCACAGTACGTGTGCTTGCAACACTACGTGTCCGACAGAGTGATCAGCAGCAGTGGGGCTCCACAGGGGACTGTCTTGTCTCTCTTTCTCTTCACCATTTACACCTGGGACTTCAACTACTGCACAGAGTCTTGTCATCTTCAGAAGTTTTCGGATGACTCTGCCATAGTTGGATGCATCAGCAAGGGAGATGAGGCTGAGTACAGGGCTACGGTAGAAAACTTTGTCACATGGTGTGAGCAGAATTATCTGCAGCTTAATATGAACAAGACTAAGGAGCTGGTGGTCGACCTGAGGAGAGCTAAGGTACCGGTGACCCCTGTTTCCATCCAGGGGGTCAGTGTGGACATGGTGGAGGATTACAGATACCTGGGGATACAAATTGACAATAAACTGGACTGGTCAAAGAACACTGAAGCTGTCTACAAGAAGGGTCAGAGCCATCTCTATTTCCTGAGGAGACTAAGGTCCTTTAACATCTGCCGGACAATGCTGAGGATGTTCTATGAGTCTGTGGTGGCCAGTGCTATCATGTTTGCTGTTGTATGCTGGGGCAGCAGGCTGAGGGTGGCGGACACCAACAGAATCAACAAACTCATTCGTAAGGCCAGTGATGTTGTGGGGATGGAACTGGACTCTCTGACGGTGGTGTCTGAAAAGAGGATGCTGTCCAAGTTGCATGCCATCTTGGACAATGTTTCCCATCCACTACATAATGTACTGGGTGGGCACAGGAGTACATTCAGCCAGAGACTCATTCCACCGAGATGCAGCACAGAGCGTCATAGGAAGTCATTCCTGCCTGTGGCCATCAAACTTTACAACTCCTCCCTTGGAGGGTCAGACACCCTGAGCCAATAGGCTGGTCCTGGATTTATTTCATAATTTACTGGCATAATTTACATATTACTATTTAACTATTTATGGTTTTATTACTATTTATTATTTATGGTGCAACTGTAACGAAAACCAATTTCCCCCGGGATCAATAAAGTATGACTATGACTATGACTATGACTATATCTGTAAATAGCTGATATAATTGCATGTGTGTAAATGCCAATGGGTTGCCTGAGTCCTGACTGAATTTCAGATAGATTTATGGCAAAGGAATTCAGTTGTCAGTCAAATTCTCATATTCCATCATTCTTGTTTTAGAGAATTGGGTCCAAGTCACTGCAAGGTCAGAAAAATTGGGAAAGGATGCAGAATGGGATTCTGCATCATGGAACTGATGTGCAAATGGCTTCCTTCTGCTGTATGGTTATATGATTCCAGCTCTTTCATTGTCTGATGCAAATGATAAATGCCCAGTCCGGACTGAAAAGGTATCAAATATTGGGCCTGGGTGTATCTTGACATAAGTCCTGCATGACAACAATATTTGGGAATAATCACAGAAGTTGGAACAGAATTAGTAGAAATTCTAAAGTGGCCTCACAGGTTGATGTGTCTAATGCAAAGAAGCAGATTTAAAGACATACAGAGCACTGGCAGGAGAGGTCTGCTGCATGGGCCGATTCTTGACAAAGATAAGCAGAATTCACCTCAAGTAAATATTCCTTCCACATAGTCTGTGTCATCATCAACTACAGTTAGTTCCACTGAGATACAGTTCCTTAGGGTTGTTGTAGCCAGGGATGGAGGTGGCGATAACCCCGCACTACCAATTAAATGCTCCCAATGGCATGCATCTCAAATACCCTCTGACAACCAAGATCAGCTCCTGGCCTTCATGTGTGGCTTAGCTACTAAGCCCAACAGAATGGCTTCTACTGACAGGCAAAGGGACAAATGTGGGTTATTGTTGCCTTAAAGCCAGTCACTTTGGGAAGATGGGGCTTGTCAGTCATGGTTGGAAGCTCATTTACAGCCATGGCTGGTAGTTCAACTAGAAGAAGGAAAACTCTGTTCTCAAACCTCCACTGCCTTGCAGCTATACCCACTCATGGAGAAACCTCTGGAGTAAACCCCAAGAAAAATCCAGTGCTGTACTCCCTAAGGCAGTCTTTCATTGATTTCGACACTGACTAGCAGCTCCTACGATGCCACAGGTGCCTAACTGTTTTGGTCTCTGTCGTTTCTTTGGGTCCATTAGCTCCATGGAGAGGGGGAGCCTGTTACATGGGCAACATATTGCTTCCCACATGGTACTGCCCCGGCTTGGGTTTCCCGTAGACAGCAAGGATGTCCACGGTCGACCTGACCAAGGGAGGGCCTCAAGACACAGTGTGGGCCTGTGGGGGAGGGGGCACCAAAGTAGGAGTTGTAACAATATTGTTGGAGAAAGCAGATGTAATTAAGGAGATTCACACAATCACTGTAGAACTTTTACTGTGTATTCTTCTATCCGACCATTCAGAACTCTTGGTTGTTCAAAATCTGGCTCATGGAAAATAAAGAAATAAAGTACATAGATAGCACAGATTGATGTTTTATGAAAGTCGCCATTCCTTATGATTTTCTGATGATGGATATCACACTCCCCGTACACTCAGCGTGGCCCCAGTTTCCAAACACCCACTTACCAGAGCCCTGTTCCACCCTCCTACTACTCAGATTCCATTTCCTGTGCTCTTCAAATTTCCCTGGATCTGTTTGTCACGCTCCTTCTAAACTTACAGGAGCCAAGCTTCCTGCCTTTCCTTAAGGTCCACTTTAAAATTTATAATTCCATTGTGTAACTTTGAGAAAAGGCAAACATGCAGTAGATCATTAATAGAATAACATCTGATGGTCCAGAACATCACCTCCTGATTGTGCTGGGTTAAAGGAATTTTATCCTCTGTAGTTTGAACTGCAGATTTATCAAGAATCACTTGCTGGGAATGTACTATAGTTCAAAGACCATAAGACCATAAGACCATAAGACAAAGGAGCAGAAGTCGACCATTTGGCCCATCGAGTCTGCTCTGCCATTTTATCATGAGCTGATCCATTCTCCCATTTAGTCCCACTCCCCCTCCTTTTCACCATAACCTTTGATGCCCTGGCTACTCAGATACCTATCAATCTCTGCCTTAAATACACCCAATCACTTGACCTCCACTGCTGCCCGTGGCAACAAATTCCATAGGTTCACCACCCTCTGACTAAAAAAATTTCTTTGCATTTCTGTTCTGAATGAGCGCCCTTCAATCCTTAAGTCATGCCCCCTTGTACTAGACTCCCCCATCATGGGAAACAACTTTGCCACATCCCTTCTGTCCATGCCTTTCAACATTCGAAATGTTTCTATAAGGTCTCCCGTCATTCTTCAAAACTCCAAGGAATACAGTCCAAGAGCGGACAAACGTTCCTCATATGTTAACCCTCTCATTCCCAGAATCATTCTTGTGAGTCTTCTCTGTACTCTCTCCAACGTCAACACATCCTTTCTTAAATAAGGAGACCAAAACTGCCCACAGTACTCCAAGTGAGGTCTCACCAGCGCCTTATAGAGCCTCAACATCACATCCCTGCTCCTATACTCTATTCCTCTGGAAATGAACGCCAACATTGCATTCGCCTTCTTCACCACCAACTCAACCTGGAGGTTAACCTTAAGGGTATCCTGCATGAGGACTCCCAAGTCCCGTTGCATCTCAGAACTTTGAATTCTTTCCCCATTTAAATAATTGTCTGCCCGTTTATTACTTCTGCCAAAGTGCATAACCATACACTTTCCAACATTGTACTTCATTTGCCACTTCTTTGCCCATTCTTCCAATCTATCCAAGTCTCTCTGCAGTCTCTCCATTTCCTCAGCACTACCGGCCCCTCCACCTATCTTTGTATCGTCAGCAAACTTAGCCACAAAGCCATCTATTCCATAATCCAATTCGTTGATGTACAATGTAAAAAGAAGCGGCCCCAACATGGACCCCTGTGGAACACTGTGCAGTCAACCATAATAGGTTCCCTTTAATTCCCACTCGCTGTTTTCTGCCACTCAGCCAATGCTCTATCCACGTATGTAACTTTCCTGTAATTCCATGGGCTCTTATCTTGTTAAGTAGCCTCATGTTTGGCACCTCATCAAAGGCCTTCTGAAAATCCAAATATACAACATCCACTGCATCTCCCTTGTCTAGCCTACTTGTAATTTCCTCAAAAAATTGTAATAGGTTTGTCAGGCAGGATTTTCCTTTAAGGAATCTATGCTGAGTTCTGCCTATCTTGTCATATGCCTCCAGGTACTCTGTAACCTGATCCTTGACAATTGACTCCAACAACTTCCCAACCACCGACGTCAAGCTAACAGGCCTATAATTTCCTTTTTGCTTCCTTGCCCCCTTCTTAAATAGCGGAGTGACATTTGCAATCCTCCAGTCCTCCGGAACCATGCCAGAACCTATCGACTTTTGAAAGATCATCACTAATGCCTCCGCAATCTCCACAGCTACTTCCTTCAGAACACGAGGGTGCATTCCATCTGGTCCAGGAGATTTATCTACCTTTAGACTATTCAGCTTCCTGAGTACTTTCTCTGTCGTAATTGTGACTGCGCACACTTCTCTTCCCTGCCACCCTTGAGTGTCCGGTATACTGTTAATATCTTTCTCAGTGAAGGTTTCAAAGGTACATTTAATGTAGAGAAATGTATACAATATACATCCTGAAATGTTTTTTCTTCATAACCATCCACGAAAACAGAGGAGTGCCCCAAAGAATGAATGACAGTTAAATCTTCGAACCCCAAAGTTCCTCAAACAACGAGGCAAAGCAGTATTACCTGATTATTTCATTAACCTAACAACACTGGGACTCTGGAACTATGAAGGACAAAGCTGCAGAACCTTTCAAAGATATTTGAGAGCATGTGTAATTAGTATTTAAAAGTCCAGTAACAGAAGGATGTCTTCATTTTAGGGATTAAACCTTGAAATTGAAAAGCAGTAGAATCTATTTTGGAGGCAGTGAATGTTGTTTAATTATATTTATTACAGTATTATAGAAAAGGCAGAGACATAGTGGGGTAAACATTTTTAAACTGGGTATAGCCAATATTACCGGGGCTGAGATTTGACTAACAGAAGTAGGCTGGAAGTTGCCTCTTGAAGGAAAATCAATCTCCGAGCAAAGGCAGGCAGTCAAGGAGGAGAAGACACTAGGTTCATCCAAATATATTCACTTTTAAAGAACAGAAGGATCATTATGTTTACAATTACATGTTGAAGAATATATGTGATTGGCCAAGGAAATAAGGGAAGTTTATGACATGTACTAATCTTATTGTTGCAAAAAGTCTAGCAGAGTATTAAAGGGGCAGGAGTAAAAATAAGATCAAAATTAAGAGGCGCTAAAAGGAAAATATCAACTAAGTACATGGGTGTGGAAAAACCTATCTCTTAAGTCCTCGGTAAATCTTCCCTCTCTCACATTAAGCTTATGGCCTCGATGTTGCTTATCCACAGGGCAAGATCGATGATGGAGTAGCATGATTAAACGTTTTTTTATTGAGTCATGTTAGTATTGGTACACGCTGTGCATCTTACCATTTGGGAGCTAGGAACTGGGCCTGTCAAGATGAAGACGTGTGCACTTGAAAGCCTGCTCCTGTAAGTGCATGTAGGAGACTTCCCTACCATGCAAAAATAAACTGTGGCCATCCACAATATATGTGCCCTTGGTGTCAGATTTACCCTTTTCTGTTGCTGCTGCACTCAGCCAGTGAAATGTAGGCTGTCGTTTTCTCGTGCGTTATAAAGGAGGGACAGATTTCGGGATGCATTGGGGTAAGTTGCTTTCTTACCTAGTCTTGCAACCAGAGCAGCTGAACCAGTAGAGCTTCTGGTAAATGATGGTTTCCTAGATGTGGCTGGTGATGTGACTGAAAATCAAGGGGATGTGGTGGAACTGCTGTTGACGGTCATTTGCTTGCCTATCAGCCTATGCTTGAAAGTAGCCTAGGTTTTGTCACATCTTCATGGGATTGTGAAAGAAAATGAATATCTTATAATCATCAGTAAACATCCTCACCTCTGACCTTATGATGGAATGATAGTCATTGCTGAAGAAAATGGTTGAGCCTAGGACTCTGCCTTAGTCCTGGGGTGGGATGAGTGACTCGACTACAACCATCTTCCGTCATGTAAGGTAAGATCACAACCATGGAGTGTATTCTCACTGATGTTGTTTTTATTGAGCCTCTTTGGTGCCACACTTGGTCAATGCTGCCTTGATGTCCTCTCAACTTATCTCTCGAATTCAGCACTTTGATTCATGTTGCTATGCTGGAACTTCTCTGGAACAGCTTGGACAGAGGGGCAGGTAGTTCTGGCACACAGCCCTTCGGCACTAAGGTTAACATGTTGACTGGTCCCTTGGGCTTTGGTGTCCTTGGAGATTGGTGCTCTCAGCTGTTCCTTCATATCAGGAGCTAATCTAGTCAGCTTTTATGGCAGTGTGGATCATAGGAGGAAACTGATAAATTCTTGGCACTTCTGAATGAACACTTCTGAATCCTTTAGCTTATTGTTTAGCATTCATGAGCTATTTCCACCATCGCCGTGGATGAAGAAGTCCTCTTCCTCCTAAATTGTCTGCCACCACTGATGGTACAACTGAAAGGCTTGCCATTTCATTGTTAGCCTCATTTGTGGGTCTGGAGTCCAACATAGGCCAGACTGATTACTTTTTCCTCCTCTGATAGGTATTAGTGGAGCAGATAAGTTCTTACAACAATCCAATAGCTTTTCAGTCTTACTTACTACTAATGATTTGTTACTATTTAAAGAATTTACGGGGGACATCATGTGATGACGTGGGATTGAGACGTGTAAATCCAGCTCTCCTGTAAAAAATTAGCAAAGTACCATTTTAACAAAGCAAAGTTAATAAATACTTTCCGAAAACGACTTATAAACTTCTCAAGACTATTTTACGATATGCCTCATAAACCGCAACAGAAGAAGCCTGTTGTTGTGAAGTTGCCACGAGATGAGAAGAAAGAAGGGCTACTGCAGCGATGGATCCTCGGAATCAGGTTGCATCTCCTTCGGGGGAGATACGTTTTATCTCTGACATAGAAGAACAGGGAGGAATGGCGGCGGTAGCGGTCCCTGGGAAGAAGATGCCGGAATTGCGCATGTACAAAGAAGTAGGCATGCACAAATCAATACAACTCAAACTACAAGAACCGATGGCCACTGCAAGTGTGAGTGACTCAGAGTCAGAATTGGATTCCGCAGAGAACACAGATGAAGAAGAGGAAGAAGAACTGGAAGAGACTGAAAGTGAAGGATGCAATGGAGACATAAGGGAGGCTTTATTGCAAGTAATGATTGAATTAAAAGGATTAAAAATAGAGCTTAGAGATATGAAGATGAGGTATGATAAAGCTATGAAAAGACAGGAGAAAACGGATAAGAAACTTCAAAAGTTGGAAAGAACAATGGAACATATTAATGACAAAATGGAAAAAACAGAAAATGATATGGTGTCTGGCAAACGGAAAGAAATTGTCTGTTGGAAAAAGTGGACGTGTTGGAAAATTTTAGTAGACGAAATAATATCAGGATTGTTGGTCTTAAAGAAGGTACAGAGGGAGACAATCCAATAAAATTTTTTCAAAGATGGATCCTGGAAACTTTGCAAATGAAAGAGGGAGACTGATCAATTGAAATTGAGTGGGCACATAGAGCTCTAAGACCAAAACCACAAGATGAACAATATCCACAATCAATTTTAATAAAATGTTTAAGATTTCAAGACAAAGAAAGGATTCTACAGGCAGCTGCTCAAGCTGCCAAGAAGAGAAAAGGGCCATTGATGATAGAAGGGAACAAAATTTTTTCTACCCTGACATAAGTTATGAGCTTTTGAAGAGAAGGAAGAAATTTAATCCAGTGAAAAAAGTCCTATGGGATCACGGTTATCAATTTATATTGCGTTATCCTGCAACTTTGAAGATTTTTTTGGATAACGGAGAAAAAAGATTTTTTGACGATTACCGGAAAGCAGAGGAGTTTGTGCGAGATTTTCTGAAGATACAAGAACAAACCAAGGGGAGCGAGCTGGATTAAAGGTGAAGATTGGATCAAGGAATAGACTTGCCGGATTTTTAAAGGCGGAAGAATATATAAATATATTATTAATTATATGATAGAGGGGAAGAAAGGTTAAAGTTTGAGGAATATTAGTGGGAATAGTGACATTAATTTTTTTAATATATATATACAATTTTTTTTATTACGGGGGAGCTGGAAGAAATACTGACCAATCGCTACGGTATTCATGTGTGCAAGCGCGACAATAGCCACAACCCACAAAATGGAGGGGGGTAGTGTTGTGTTTTTTTTCATTCACAACATTAGTAGGGGGATATTTTGTTATTTTTCTCTTTGTATCATATCTATCTTTTATTTCTTTCTTTTTGCCTAGATGATTGGGAGGGAAACACGTAGCAATATAGTGAAGTTTAAAGAGATCCCCCGATGAGAGTTGAGATGTTAAGTAGTATTTTAGAGTGGAGTAACTTTGTTAAGAGTAATGACTAATTTACCGAATTTTTTGAGTTTTAATGTTAATGGGCTTAATGGACCGGTGAAAAGAAAAAGAACCTTAACAAATATTAAGAAAATGAAGGTAGATTTAGCCTTCTTACAGGAAACGCATTTAACAGAAACAGAACATCAGAAATTAAAGAGAGATTGAGTGGGTAGTGTTGTTGCAGCTTCATTTAATTCAAAAGCGAGAGGAGTAGCAATTTTGATTAATAAAATGTTACCAATTAGAATACGAAATGTAATAACCGATTCTGCGGGGAGATATGTGATCATACACTGTCAACTTTTTCTGAATTATGGACTCTCATGAATATTTATGCACCAAATGAAAATGATGCAAAATTCATATGAGAAGCTTTTTTGAATTTGGTTGATACCTTTGAAAAAATATTAATAGGAGGAGATTTTAATTTTTGCCTAGACCCAGCCTTAGATAGAACCAACTAAGGCTGTCACAAAATCGAAGGTAGTAAAACTAATATTATCATTGATGAAAGATTTAAATTTGATTGATATATGGAGAAGAATTAATCCCAAAGAAAGAGACTATTCGTTCTATTCTAATAGACACAAAACTTACTCAAGGATACGTTTTTTCCTATTATCAATGATGTGACAAGAATATACATAGATAAGATGTTAGCTGTCCTGTGTGATCAGCAGTTGGTCTGCCACCTGTCTTCAAGAGAGAGATAAGGAACACAATGAAACAGCATCTGGAGATGTGTAATGAAGGGACGGGAGAGAGAGAGCTGTCTGGAGCGGCTCCCCCTTTGAACCCTGAACTGTTTGAAGTGATGGACAGGCGATACCCCAGCAGGGGGATAAAAAGGGACAGGTTCGCTAAGGCAGGACACACATGACACCCGAGGTAACGAGACCCTGGAAGCGGTGCGCCTCTCACGAGTCGGTGGGAAGTACCGGACAACTCACAGGGTGGAAAGGTACGATCAGCGGGAACCTGGTGTGTGTCCGTCCTTGCTTGAGTGCCGGGTTCACTGCAGAGGATCGACCGCATCTGGAGGAGGGGTCACAGTCGGTGACCTCAGGTGACATCACCAAGGACCTGCCCGAAAGCTGCTTGTGAGCAATTATCGCCGGTCTGTGAGTGGAAGTCGTTTCTGAATGATCAGTCGTTCCCGTTCTCTCTCTCTCTCTCCCCCCATGTTGTCCATCGCCATGGCAACGATTACTGCGAACTGAACTAAATTGGACTGAACTTTTGTGTCACTTTGAAATTGGTCATTTATCCCTAGACAACGATAGAGCTTGATTGATGCTGTTATCTTAATTCTGTGCACATGTGTGTTTATCATTGCTGAACTGTTGCAGTTATTATCCTTTCGATTACTGCGTTGCTTGTTTCTTTAATAAAACTTTCTTAGTTCCAGTAATCCAGACTCCAACTGAGTGATCCATTTCTGCTGGTTTGGCAACCCAGTTACGGGGTACGTAACAATGAATATTCAACACAGAGTGAAAAATATGGAATATAAATATTGTCAGATCATTCTCCTTTATTAATGCCAATAATAATGACTGATAAGGAAGAAGTGACTTGTAGATGGAGGTTTAATTCAACATTATTAAAATGTCAAGATTTTTGTGATTTTATGAAAAAACAGATCTGATTTTTTTTGGATACAAACTCTCATTCAGTGGATGATAAATTTATACTATGGGATGTGATGAAAGCATATTTGAGGGGTCAGATAATAAGTTATACGACTAAAATTAAGAAAGAATATATGGCAGAACTAAATCAATTGGAAAAAGAGATTACAAAATTAGGAAAGAATCTCAAAGACATATGACAGAAGAAAAACGAAGACAACTTGTCGATAAGAAGTTACAATATAATACGCTTCAGACATATAGAATGGAAAAAGCAATCATGAGAACTAAGCAAAGGTATTATGAGTTAGGTGAGAGAGCACACAAAATTCTTGATTGGCAGTTGAAAACAGAACGAGCTTCCAAAACGATAAATGCAATTAGAACAAGTGGAAATAAAATTACTTATAAACCTTTAGAAATTAATCTATTCTATTCTGAATTATATCAATCAGAATCACAAAATGATGTTAATGAGATAGAAAGGTTTTTATCACAAGTAACTCTTCCAAAATTGAATTTGGAAGAACAGAAGGGATTAGATATGCCTTTTACATTAAAAGAGGTTGAAGAAGCTTTAGCATCACTCCAAAGTAATAAATCTCCAGGAGAGGATGGTTTTCCACCTGAATTTTATAAAAAGTTTTAAGATTTATTATTTCCTACTTTTATGGAGTTAATACGCCAAGCGGAAAAAGTACATTAACTCCCAGCAACATACATCAAAGTTGCTGGTGAACGCAGCAGGCCAAGCAGCATCTATAGGAAGAGGCGCAGTCGACGTTTCAGGCCGAGACCCTTCGTCAGGACTAACTGAAGGAAGAGTGAGTAAGGGATTTGAAAGCTGGAGGGGGAGGGGGAGATGCAAAATGATAGGAGAAGACAGGAGTGGGAGGGATAGAGCCGAGAGCTGGACAGGTGATAGGCAAAAGGGGATACGAGAGGATCATGGGACAGGAGGTCCGGGAAGAAAGACGGGGGGGGGTGACCCAGAGGATGGGCAAGAGGTATATTCAGAGGGACAGAGGGAGAAAAAGGAGAGTGAGAGAAAGAATGTGTGCATAAAAATGAGTAACAGATGGGGTACGAGGGGGAGGTGGGGCCTTAGCGGAAGTTAGAGAAGTCGATGTTCATGCCATCAGGTTGGAGGCTACCCAGACGGAATATAAGGTGTTGTTCCTCCAACCTGAGTGTGGCTTCATCTTTACAGTAGAGGAGGCCGTGGATAGACATGTCAGAATGGGAATGGGATGTGTAATTAAAATGTGTGGCCACTGGGAGATTCTGCTTTCTCTGGCGGACAGAGCGTAGATGTTCAGCAAAGTGGTCTCCCAGTCTGCGTCGGGTCTCACCAATATATAAAAGGCCACATCGGGAGCACCGGACGCAGTATATCACCCCAGTCGACTCACAGGTGAAGTGATGCCTCACCTGGAAGGACTGTTTGGGGCCCTGAATGGTGGTAAGGGAGGAAGTGTAAGGGCATGTGTAGCACTTGTTCCGCTTACACGGATAAGTGCCAGGAGGGAGATCAGTGGGGAGGGATGGGGGGGACGAATGGACAAGGGAGTTGTTTAGGGAGCGATCCCTGCGGAATGCAGAGAGAGGTGGGGAGGGAAAGATGTGCTTAGTGGTGGGATCCCGTTGGAGGTGGCGGAAGTTACGGAGAATAATATGTTGGACCCGGAGGCTGGTGGGGTGGTAGGTGAGGACCAGGGGAACCCTATTCCTAGTGGGGTGGTGGGAGGATGGAGTGAGAGCAGATGTACGTGAAATGGGGGAGATGCGTTTAAGAGCAGAGTTGATAGTGGAGGAAGGGAAGCCCCTTTCTTTAAAAAATGAAGACATCTCCCTCATCCTAGAATGAAAAGCCTCCTCCTGAGAGCAGATGCGGCGGAGACGGAGGAATTGCGAGAAGGGGATGGCGTTTTTGCAAGAGACAGGGTGAGAAGAGGAATTGTCCAGATAGCTGTGACAGTCAGTAGGCTTATAGTAGACATCAGTGGATAAGCTGTCTCCAGAGACAGAGACAGAAAGATCTAGAAAGGGGAGGGAGGTGTTGGAAATGGACCAGGTAAACTTGAGGGCAGGGTGAAAGTTGGAGGCAAAGTTAATAAAGTCAACGAGTTCTGCATGCGTGCAGGAAGCAGCGCCAATGCAGTCGTCGATGTAGCGAAGGAAAAGTGGGGGACAGATACCAGAATAGGCACGGAACATAGGTTGTTCCACAAAGCCAACAAAAAGGCAGGCATAGCTAGGACCCATACGGGTGCCCATAGCTACACCTTTAGTTTGGAGGAAGTGGGAGGAGCCAAAGGAGAAATTATTAAGAGTAAGGACTAATTCCGCTAGACGGAGCAGAGTGGTGGTAGAGGGGAACTGATTAGGTCTGGAATCCAAAAAGAAGCGTAGAACTTTGAGACCTTCCTGATGGGGGATGGAAGTATATAAGGACTGGACATCCATGGTGAAAATAAAGCGGTGGGGGCCAGGGAACTTAAAATCATCGAAAAGTTTAAGAGCATGACATTGACTTCTCTAACTTCCGCTAAGACAACACCTTATATTCCGTCTGGGTAGCCTCCAACCTGATGGCATGAACATTGACTTCTCTAACTTCCGCTAAGGCCCCACCTCCCCCTCGTACCCCATCTGTTACTCATTTTTATGCACACATTCTTTCTCTCACTCTCCTTTTTCTCCCTCTGTCCCTCTGAATATACCTCTTGCCCATCCTCTGGGTCACCCCCCCCCCTTGTCTTTCTTCCCGGACCTCCTGTCCCATGATCCTCTCGTATCCCCTTGCCTATCACCTGTCCAGCTCTCGGCTCTATCCCTCCCCCTCCTGTCTTCTCCTATCATTTTGCATCTCCCCCTCCCCCTCCAGCTTTCAAATCCCTTACTCACTCTTCCTTCAGTTAGTCCTGACGAAGGGTCTCGGCCTGAAACGTCGACTGCGCCTCTTCCTATAGATGCTGCTTGGCCTGCTGCATTCACCAGCAACTTTGATGTATGTTGCTTGAATTTCCAGCATCTGCAGAATTCCTGTTGTTTACATTAACTCCCAGAATCTTTTTCAACAACGATTGTAATATTATTGCCAAAAAGAAGATAGAGATCCTTTAAAACCAGCATCATATAGGCCTATTTCTTTGTTGAACACGGATTATAAGATAATAGCAAAAATTTTATCGAATAGATTATCTATCTACCTCGGAAGTGTCAGTATTACAGTTGAACAAAGGGAACTATGGTGCTATGAGGGAGGAGCTGGCCAAAGTTCAATGGAAAAATACCCTAGCAGGGATGACAGTGGAACAGCAATGGCAAATGTTTCTGGGAATAATGTGGAAGATGCAGGATCAGTTCATTCCAAAGAGGAAGAAAGATCCTAAGGGGAGTAAGGGGAGGCCGTGGCTGACAAGGGAAGTAATGGACAGTATAAAAATAAAAGAGAGGAAATATAACATAGCAAAGATGAGTGGGAAGCCGGAGGACTGGGAAACTTTTAAAGAGCAACAGAAGGTAACTAAAAGGGCAATACGTGGAGAAAAAATGAGGTACGAAGGTAAACTAGCCAAGAATATAAAGGAGGATAGTAAAAGCTTCTTTAGGTATGTTAAAAGGAAAAAAATAGTTAAGACATGGGGCCTTGAAGACAGAAGTGCGTGAATTTATTACGGGGAACAAGGAAATGGCAGACGAGTTGAACAGGTACTTTGGATCTGTCTTTACTAGGGAAGACACAAACAATCTCCCAGATGTAATAGTGGCCAAAAGACCTAGGGTAATGGATGAACTGAAGGAAATTTATATTAGGCAGGAAATGGTGTTGAATAGACTGTTGGGTCTGAAGGCTGATAAGTCCCCGGGACCTGATGGTCTGCATCCCAGGGTACTTAAGGAGGTGGCTTTAGAAATCAAGGACGCATTGGTGATCATTTTCCAATGTTCTATAGATTCAGGATCAGTTCCTGTGGACTGGAGGGTTGCTAATGTTGTCCCTCTCTTCAAGAAGGGAGGAAGGGAGAAAACAGGGAATTATAGACCGGTTAGCCTGACGTCGGTGGTGGGAAAGATGCTAGAGTCAATTATAAAAGATGAAATTACGACACATCTGGATAGCAGTAACAGGATTGGTCCGAGTCAGCATGGATTTACGAAGGGGAAATCGTGCTTGACTAATCTTCTGGAATTTTTTGAAGATGTAACTATGAAAATGGACAAGGGAGAGCCAGTGGATGTAGTACCTGGACTTTCAGAAAGCCTTTGATAAAGTCCCACATAGGAGATTAGTGGGTAAAATTAGGGCACATGGTATTGGGGGCAGAATACTGACATGGATTGAAAATTGGCTGGCTGACAGAAAACAAAGAGTAGCGATTAACGGGTCCCTTTCGGAATGGCAGGCGGTGACCAGTGGGTACCGCAGGGTTCAGTGCTGGGACCGCAGCTGTTTACAATATATATTAATGATTTAGATGAGGGAATTGAAAGTAACATTAGCAAATTTACTGATGACACAAAGCTGGGAGGCAGTGTGAAATGTGAGGAGGGTGTTATGAGACTGCAGGGTGACTTGGACAGGCTGGGTGAGTGGGCAGATGCATGGCAGATGCAGTTTAATGTGGATAAATGTGAGGTTGTCCACTTTGGTGGTAAGAATGGAAAGGCAGATTATTATCTAAATGGAGTCAAGTTAGGAAAAGGGGAAGCACAACGAGATCTAGGTATTCTTGTACATCAGTCACTGAAAGCAAGTATGCAAGTACAGCAGGCAGTGAGAAAAGCTAATGGCATGCTCTCCTTCATAACAAGAGGAATTGAGTATAAGAGCAAAGAGGTCCTTCTGCAGCTGTACGTGGCCCTGGTGAGACCACACCTGGAGTACTGTGTGCAGTTTTGGTCTCCAAATTTGAGGAAGGACATTCTTGCTATTGAGAGAGTGCAGCGTAGGTTCACAAGGTAAATTCCTGGGATGGCGGGACTGTCATACGTCGAAAGATTGGAGTGACTGGGCTTGTATACACTGGAATTTAGAAGGCTGAGAGGGGATCTTATTGAAGCATATAAGATTATTAAGGGATTGGACACACTGCAGGCAGGAAGCATGTTCCCGCTGATGGGTGAGTCCAGAACCAAAGGCCACAGTTTAAGAATTAGGGGTAGGCCATTTAGAACGGAGTTGAGGAAAAACTTTTTGACCCAGCGAGTGGTGGATATATGGAATACTCTGCCCCAGAAGGCTGTGGAGGCCAAATCTCTGGATGCCTTCAAAAAAGAGATGGATAGAACTCTTAAAGATAGTGGAATCAAAGGTTATGGGGATAAGGCAGGAACTGGATACTGATTGTGGATGATCAGCCATGATCACAGTGAATGGCGGTACTGGCTTGAAGGGCCAAATGGCCTACTCCGGCACCTATTGTCTATTATTATCTAAATATTTACCAAAATTAATACATATGGATCAAACAGAATTTATTAAAAATAGACAATTGGCAGATAATGTAACTCGGCTACTCAGTATAATTCATTTGGCACAAAAAAGGGAGGAGATGAGTATAGTAGTAGCCTTGGATGCAGAAAAAGCATTTGATAGATTGGAATGGGATTTTTTATTTAAAATATTAGAAAAATATGGGTTAGGAACACCTTTTATAAACTGGATTAAAACTTTAAATACTAACCCTAATGCTAAAGTAGTGACAAATAGTCAAATTTCAACACCATTCCAGTTAAAAAGGTCAACTAGACAAGGTTGTCCACTATCACCTGCTTTATTTGTACTGGCAATAGAGCCATTAGCAGAACTAATCAGAATTGATCCAGATATTATGGGTTTTAGAGTTAATCAGGAGGAATATAAAATTAATCTATTTGCTGATAATGTTTTGATTTACTTAACAAACCCACAGCATTTGTTACATAAGTTATCTTCTAGATTGGATGAATATGGAAAAGTATCAGGGTATAAAATAAATTGGGATAAAAGTGAAATTTTACCTCTTACTAAAAGAGAATATAGCCAATGTTGATTAGCAACCCAATTTAGATGGCCGGTAAATGGTATAAAGTATTTAGGTATAAGACTTGATAACGATGTAAAGAATTTATATAACTTTGATTATTTACCACAATTGAAAACAAATTCAAGAAGATCTTGACAAATGGATGATATTACCAATAACATTAGTGGGTAGAGTCAATGTTGTAAAAATGAATATATTTCCTAGATTACAGTATTTGTTTCAAACATTACCAATACAATTGCCAAAGATATTTTTTCAAGAGTTAAATAAATGTGTGAGAAAATTTCTTTGGAAAAGTAAGATGTCAAGAATATCATTGGAAAAATTGACATGGAAGTTTGAGTTAGGAGGGTTACAACTTCCAAACTTTAAGAATTAATATAAAGCAAATCAACTTAGATTTATTGCATCTTTCTTTGATGAACGAAAACTGGCATGGATTAGAATAGAATTAGATAAGATAGGAGAAAATACACCCAAAGATTTCATATATAAATGGGAATCTAAATGGATACGGGAAAAGAAAGAATCTCCTACATTAAAACATTTGATTGATCTATGGAATAAGATAAATGTTGATAATGAAATAAAGAAATCTTTATTAGCAAGGAGACCTTTGTTCCAAAACAGACTTATTCCTTTTACGATGGATAATCAACTTTTATATAATTGGTACCAAAAAGGGATTGGATCTATAGGAGACTGTTATGAACGAGGTATATTGATGTCATTTGAACAACTAAAGAATAAATATAAAATATCAAGTAACACTTTCTTTTGTTACCTTCAATTAAGGGTTTACTTAAAAGGCACACTGGGTCAAACAATGTTTTTGCCAAAACCCAATGAAATTGAAATTTTAACTCAAAAAGGAAAAATTAAAAAAATTATTTCTTGTATGTATAACTTGATTCAAAAATGGACAATTAAACAAGGAATCCACAAGTCAAAACAAAAATGGGAAACGGATCTGAATATTAATATTGATGAAACAAATTGGTCAAGACTGTGTCTTGACAGTATGACAAATACAATAAACATTCGACTTAGATTAGTACAATATAATTTTTTACACCAATTATATATTACACCGCAAAAAATAAATAGATTAAATTCAAACTTATCGGATCAATGCTTTTGGTGTAATCAAGAAATTGGTACTTTCTTACATTCTACATGGTCTTGTTCTAAAATTCAACCTTTTTGGATAAATTTAAGAGCCTTATTGGAACAAATTACTGGAACTCAACTTCCACATAACCCTGTATTATTTCTATTAGGTGATATTGAAGGGATAAAGCCGAAACTTAAACTGAATAAATATCAGAAAGAATTCATAAAAATTGCATTGGCAGTAGCCAAGAAGGCTATAGTAGTTACTTGGAAATCGGATTGTATTTAAGTATGAATCGTTGGGACAATGAAATGTCTAGTTGTATTCCACTCGAAAAAATTACTTATAATTTAAGAGATAAATACGATACATTTTTGAATATTTGGCACCCTTATTTACAAAAGATAGGATGGCATATTTAGTTGCTCCGATGGTAATGATGTTGGTCCCTTGGGGAAAGTAATAAATAAATATACTAAATTTATTTTGAACCCCACGGAGCATGTGGAAACCTTCCAATATCCAGGCAGTTCTTCTTTCTTTTTCTTTTTTTTTCAGGTAGGTGTATATATCAGGGGGAAGGGTTAAGGGGAGGGGGGAGGGTAGACATTATCTTTCTATGTAATCACTTTGAAAACTCAATAAAAATTATCTTAAAAAAAGAATTTACATAAATAAGAACTGGTGTATGGACACTTTAGCAGTGGCATCCCACTGTTCACCAATAATTGAGTTCATTTTTGTGAAGTGCTGACCATTTTAGATACTGAGGAAGTTCACTATAATTGTGTGGGAGGTTGTGTATAACCCTCCCCCCCCCAATGCCAGTGAGGCACCGTGACAGCTCGACAGAACCATCAGTAACTTTCAACTCAAACACCCCGATGGTGTCTTCATTATTGCACGCAACTTTAACCATGCAAACCTAAAAACAGTCCTGCCTAAAATCCTCCAGCATGTTGATTTTGCTACCAGAGGTGAAAATACATTAGACCTGGTTTATACCTCTTGCTTATAAAGCAGTCTCTCAACCTCACATTGGACCGTCAGATCACTTACACTGGACAACAAAGATTTTGCTTCCTGAATACCTTTAGGTATATCTTATGAATTTTGGGCTACTGATCATGAAAATCACTATGAAATTTTCCAGTCATGCACCACTTTTTAATAAACTTATGTTTATTATTTCAATTCATAATTCAAGTCAATTAAAATGTTGCCTACAATGTAAGCTAGATAGTTTCCTATCTTGTCCAGGCATGCTTGGGTATGCTTAGGCAATGTGGCTGCTGCATAGCAGGACAGGTTTTAGTAATAATTATTGGGTTCAGGACTGTAAGGATGGAATTTGCTATCACCAGGCACAAAAATTTCCATGAAGGATTTTGATATTTGAGACAGATGCTTCCCAGAATAACTGACGCCAAGATTAAGGAAAGCATTTTTGTTGGTCCTCAAATCAAACAGGTCATCAATGACAGGCAATTTGAAGAATTTCTAGTGGGACCGGAGAAAATCACATGGAAGGCATTCAAGGAAGTTGTTGAAATTTTTCTCGGTATCTACAGAGCACCAATCTATATGCAGCTGGTTGAAAGCATGCTTCAAGCAAAGAAAACCATGAAATGCAACATGTCACTAAAGATTCATTTTCTGCATTCCCATTTAGACTTCTTCTCTGCAAATCTTGGTGCTGTTTGTGATGAGCATTGTGAAAGGTTTCACCAGGACATTGCGGTCATGGAGAAAAGATACTAGGGCAACTGGAATCCATCAATGCTGGCGAATTATTGTTGGACACTTAGATAGATAGATAGATATACTTTATTAATCCTGAGGGAAATTTGGTTTCGTTACAGCCGCACCAACCAAGAATAGAGCGCAAATATAGCAATACAAAAACCCCAACAATCAAACAACAAAATGCAAAACTATGCCAGATGGAAAGTAAGTCCAGGACCAGTCTATTGGCACAGGGTGTCTGACCCTCCACGGGAGGAGCTGCAAACATCTTAAGCGAGAAGCCTCAGACATTGAGTACAAATGAAAATCATTAACAATATATTTTTAACTTAGTTGAACTATTGCAAAGCATCAGCACCATTATGCAATTAAACACATTATATTCAATAAAAGTTAATTTGTTGTTTCTCCAAACTCCTACGTGATACAAGTAGTCTGAAATTATATTTGTGTTCATCTTCAAGCAGTCTATCATAAACAAAAAAAATTCTGAGGAAGCAACACTTTTGAAAAGATTTGTCGTCCAGTGTTATCTGAAATGTTAATTCCACCATCTAAATCTGTGATCAGATGGGTCAGACCATTTCTAAAGGTGGTGAAAACCTGCGGTGCAATCTCTGCACTGTAAGACTGCTTCAATAATACCAACTGGAGAGCGTTCAGGGAACAAAACAGAAAATCTGCAGATGCTGGAAATCCGAGCAACACAGACAAAATGCTGGAGGAACTTATCAGGCCTGGCAGCATCTAGGGAAAAAAGTACAGTCGATGTTTCGGCCGAAACCTTTTGACAGGACTGTCCTTACTATGGCAACCATGTTAACATCAAGGAGTATGTGGATTCTGAGAAACGTACTGAGGATATTCCTATCATGAAACACATCCAGGTGATGGAAAATCAGAAGCCATGGTTTACTGAAGAAGTCCGTGCACAGCAGAGGGATCGGGATGTTGCCTTTAGATCGGGGGTATGCAACAGCTCCCAGGAAAGCAAGAACTGTGCTTTCCTGCTCCATCAGGAAGATGAAACGGGAGGATTCTCAGATTCTTCTGCAGTATCAAGGACACGAGGTGCATGTGGCAGGGAATTCAGAGGATTACAGACTACAGGTCTACCCTGCACATCAGTGACCAGGATGGCTCACTCCCCGACAGGCTAAATGTCTTCTATGTCTGGTTTGGTGCACAGAACAAAATGCTGGCAAGGAAGGCATCCCTACCCCCAGGAGAACAGACACTCCATCTGGCTAAATCTGAAGTGAGGAAGACCTTAGCCAGAATCACCCAAACAAAGCTGCAGGGCCCAATAATATACCAGGTTAGCTTCTGAAAGACTGTGCAGCCCAGCTGTCAGAGGTGCTGATGGATATATTCAACATCTCTCTGGAACAATCCATTATCCCCTCCATTTTCAAGGTGGCAACCATCATTCCAGTGCCAAAAAGGGTGACAGTAACCTGCCTAAGTGACTATCGTCTGCCTGCGTTAACATCACCCATTATGAAATGCTTTGAGCTGTTGGTCATGGAGCACAGTAAAGCCTTTCTGCCAGCTACACTGGACTCCTTCCAGTTCGCTTATTGCTCAAATCGATCCACTAAAGATGCAATAGCCTCTGTCCTGTACCATCTGGAAAATGGGGTCTCATACGCCAGACTGCTGTCTACAGACTTCATTTTGGCATCTAACACCATCATGCCCCAGAAACTACTGGGGAAACTGTTCTTACTGGGTCTCAACATCTCCCTCTGCAACTGAATCTTGGACTTGCTAACAGTAAGGCCACATTCAGTCCATGCGGGTAGCAACGTCTCTCGTCTCATTACGCTGAGCATTGGTGCGCCTCGGGGCTGTGTGCTCAGCCCGCTGCTGCTCACGCTGATGATGCATGACTGTGTCACAGGATCCAGCTCAAACTGTGTCAGCAGGTTTGGGGATGACCCAACAGTAGATGGCCTCATCAATGACGATGACAAGATGGAGTTCAGAGAGGAAGTGGAACAACTGGTGGATTGGTGAGAAGGACAACTTAAGCCTGAATGTGGAGAAGACCAAGGAAATTATTGTGGACTTCAGGAAAATGCAGATGAACTATTCCCCTCTATGAAAACATGGCTCCTCCATAGAGAGAATTAAATGCACAAAGTTCCTGGGAATTCACATCATGATGGCCTCTCCTGGTCCCTTAATATCAGCTCTCTGAACAAGAAAGCACAGCACTGACTCCACTTCCTAAGAAGATCGAGGCAAGCAAGGCTCCCACCCCTCACCCATTTTAACTGTGTTTTACAGGAGCACCATTGAAAGCGTCCTAACAAATTGCATCTCTATCTGGTGTGGGAGCAGTCAAGCATCGGATCAGAAGTCCCTACAAAGAACTGTGAGAACAGCTGAGAAGATCACAAGAGTCTCCCTACCATCCATCAGGGATATTCATTGGGAGTGCTGTGTCTACAGGGCCTTTAGTATTATTAAGGATCCCACCCATCCATCCAGCATCCTCTTTGACTTCCTAACATCAGGCGGGAGACTCCAATGCATAAAAACAAGAATGGCCAGGGTGAGAAACAGTTTCTTCCCCCAGACCATTAGGCTTCTGAACTCCCTGCTGCATCATATTCGAAGTGTCACTGGTTAATCTGTTTGTAATTTGTAATGTTTAATTTATGCACTTTAATTTGTTATTTATGCATGATTCATCTGTAGATTTTATCCTTGTCTTCATAAGTTATTGTGTGTTATGTGTACCACTGTGCTTTACACCCCGGTTCGTTGTTTCGTTTCTATATACATTATATGATTATACATGTTATGGTTAAAAGACAAAAAAGCTTGACTTAAATTTCACTCATGATATTTGATATTCCACACATGATATCTGTGCCACAAATAGGATTAGCAATGGATATCTCCAACAAAAGAGGGTCTGGTCATCTGCCTTTGATAATCAATGGTGCCATTTTACCTGGATTAGTTCTGGGGGCTGGCTTGCTTTTCTGGTAAGTCCACTGTGGCACAAGGTCTGTACTCACCATAGCTGGTTATGGTGAGGAGAGTAGTAGCATGGATATAAATGCTGAGGAAGAATTTTAAGTATTGGAGGAAAGACAGGATTTTGTAATTATCAAACATTGTTAAAAGTATAAAAATCATCCAAACTGGATAAAATATCTCCCAGGCTCCAAAAAAAAAGCAGGAGGAAATCATTCAATCCTAGATCAGCACTTTGGCTCTGTGGGTTGCTGGAGGACTTGCACTTGAACAGATTGGTACCATTATTTTAAAAAGGTGAAAAAAGGCTCCTGCTTGACCTGCAAGAGCTACAACTGTTTCACTCCTTGTGAAAGGCATGAAAGTTTGAAGTGTTTTTCCTTGCTGCCCATTGGTGTCGGTTTTCCAGAATTCCTTGGTGGCTTTGCTGTCCTAATATCGACAGCATTCGCTCTCATTCACCCTCTGGAAATCAACACTTTAATTCAATTTGCAATCAAGGCAGCGGTGAGGTTTGGATCCGAGAGATTTGACAGGACCTCAATTCATTCATTAAGTTCCAAACAAAAAGTAGTTGAACTGATTGCCAATAGCTTTTATTAATTACTGAGCATTACAACCTATTCCTTGACAAAACTGGCATAACATTGTCATTCAAAATTGCAATTAACAACATACAAGTATTTCGCCTTTAATGCCACACTGACAAAAATACAGAAGCTGCAGTTATTTCCCTGACCATCTATTTTCATTTCCTATAGACTGATTAGTGACAGCAGAAGTTTCCACAATTCTTCAGCCCAAGTTCTGAAGCTCTGGTTGGTTGTTGGAGTGCTTACACAATTGGAAAGACAACATAATCGGTTATGCCACAATTATTATTTTGGTCCCTTGACATCTTGATGTAACCATTGTCACCCCATGATGTTCCCCAGCTGCAAAATAAGAGATGAAAAGGTGTTAATTTCACAATTCTGTTGAAGTATTAACCTGGAAGAACTGTACACTGCAGAGAAGGATTTCGATTGGATCTGATTATGTTCTTTTAAATAATGACAACGCACATAGGATATTTGATTTCTATAGCTGAGCAGGATGTTGCAATAATGCTTTTTTAAAAATTTATAGTTAGGTTAAGGGTCAAAACATTCTCCTTGACCTCTGACATAAATTAATAGCCAATGGAATGTGTGTGGATTTACCACAAGCTTTTAGATCAAATTTGGGTGGGAATGTAAAGTATTGGAAACCAGATGTTACCTAAAGACATTTTTTACCCACATTCATGCAAGAGATAGTTTTAGTGAAGGAGAAATAATGCTGAACTTGTACTGCATCATTATCAGGATGGGACTAGCCTGATGGATCAATGGCCTATTATCACCAAGAATTTTTCATCCTATTTGCCCATAATTTTAAGCAGAGGCAAGTTTAAAAAGAATACCGGAGTACAAGAGTTAGAATGTCGTCTCTAAGTACCCAAGTTGGGACATGATGTTACTTGAGTATAAGAATCAGAGCATCATATTACAATTATAAAAACACATTACAGAGTCCATCTAGAGTATTTTGTGCAGTTCTGGTTTCATAGCTGTAGGAAATATATTATTAAGTTGGAAAGAATACAGAAAAGATTCTCAAGCATGTTACAAAGCCTGTATAGCTTGAGTTATAAGGAGCGACTGATTAGACGGGGGCCTTTGGAGGAGCCTCAGGGATAACCTTATAGATGTTTATATTATCATGAAGATAAATATTATGAATGGTCACAGTCCTTTTTTCCCTGGGATGGGGGAGAATAAATCTACAAGGCATAAGCTTAAAGTGAGAGGGCAAACTTTTCACACAGAGAGTGGTGGAAATTTTAAACAAGCTACCAGATGATGTGGTAGAGGTGGGTGCAATTAAAATGTTTAAAATATATCTGGAATATGTACATGGATAAGAAAGGTTTAGGGAGATATTGACCAAATACAGGAAATCAGACTAGTTTAGGTAGGCACCTCAGTCAGCAAAGGCCTGGCTCAACCATTCCTATCCATTATTGGCAACACTGTCAGAACAGAGAAACCTGGGAATACTAAGCAGGTCAGGCAGTATCCATGGTGAGGGAAAAAGAGCTAACACTACAGATTGTAACTGATTATCAGAATTGATGAAAAGGTTAGTGATAAAACAAGTAATAAGGTGCTGACAAAGTTGAAAACAAGGATAGAATAAAAGGGAAGGTTCTGATAGGGTGGAAACCAAAAAATAGTAGATAAGAGGGGTGATTGCCTAAGGAGGTGTAGATTCTGAATAATTATCTGAAATTATCAAAGGACTGCAGAAAGCTGGGAGTAAAAGTCCAGTAAATGCTGTAATCTGAAATTGATTAGTTGGGACACTACAATATACTTGGTTAGAAGGTAAGATATTGTTTATTGAGTTTACATGGAGCTCCACTGGAACGATGCTGATGGTCAAGGATTGAGAGGTCCCAGTGGGAGTGAGATGACAAAGTGACAAACAAGGATCACACCTGTGATCTGACTGTAGGTGTTTTCCATCACATTATTCCATCTTCATTTTGTCTTCCCAAGTAAAAGAAACCATGTTAATAAGCAGTAAAAATAGTATGCTAAATTGAAAGAAATACAAGTCATTCACTGCCTCATATAGCACTCATGTTTGGGATATTGGAAGGTGAGAAGAGTTACAAGTAAATCATAGCATCTTCTGTTGTGGGAAAGAGAGGTACAGATTGAAAAGTGAAGCATCCCTTTGGAATGGAGAAACTAAAATAGAGGAAAGATGCTGGTGTTGTTGGAAGTTAAGATAATGATCCAATGAATGTGAAGACCAGTGGGGTAGATGGTGAGGATGAAAGGGGAACTAATCCTAGTTCTGAGGGCTGCGAGAAGGGTAAGAGTAGAGGTATGGGAAATGGACATCTTGTCAATCCCATCCAACTTTGTCATTGACTCTCCACATCTACAAGGACATATTTTTTGGTGTTGGTCACATTTCTTACCGACCAATTTCTGTAATGTTAATGTTCTAAAAGAGACTCTTCTCTTAAAATGTATCTTTTCAGTACTTTTGTCCTGGAGTTTGTATATCCTCTCCTTGACTGCTCTGGTGGATTCCTAGTGGCCATACACATTGCATTCTTTCCATACTTTAGATCTAAACAGTTCCTTTGAATTCCCCATTGGATACATAAGTAACAACACAATAGTACAATCCTTTAGATTTGGTCATTTCCACTCTGCCCTATTTATATTTTAAAAATTACTCTCAGGACTCCCTAGGTTTCTGTTTGATATGTAAAAGAGCCTCACCTTTGGCAGCTCCCCCTGATAAACACATGTCTTTCTTCTGCTATCAGTCTCTTGAATCTTTTCCCTGATGCCCCTAGGATGGCAAGTAGTTTCCCTAATGTATCAACACTCAGATCAAACGCAGTTTTTTTGTCACTGCTCTTCCTGAGGTCGTCTTTTGTCATTCATTTTGTTATGGTACATACCTGTTTTTAATAAGCCAATATTTTCCTTCCTCCTCTGTGCCATATCCAATCAACAGCACTGCATGGTTCACACCATTTTGATTGCAATGTGGATCATAGTAGACACCTGAACGGAAACATTTATTTAAACACATAATTGAAAAAGGTGATTGGCCTCATGTTGCATAGAAATTTATTCTGTTATCTTGTCATTGAATTATCACTTTACAATCTGTTTATTCTGTTTGTCATATTTTTCTCACATTTGTCTGTATTTTTATTATAAATCTTAATGTTCACTTTTATAATGAGGAATTCCAATGCAAATTTCTTATCTTGTAACACTGTCATCCAATTTGCCCTCAGCATTCTATCTCCATAGTCCTCAGTCTGTCCACAGGGAACCTTTTCCCATGCTGCCAATGTTCTCTCTAAGGTGAGTGCGTGTACGCATCTTTTGCAAAAAAAAAAGAATTTAAACTACTCACAAAAGGTTGTCACCCTCTACCTCATTAGTATGTTAACTATATTTCGTGATCATACACAATCACATTCCCTTTTCCAGTTTCTGATGTGGACAGTGTTAACAACAGGGAGTTTGTGTTGATTTGCTTGCAGATTTTAGAAATGGATAATTTATGCTGTTTTTATGGAAGAAATTATTCAGTGTGTACATATTGTTGTTACTGGGCAAAAAAGTTGCACGGTGCAATATTTTTGTGCAGACTGGTCATTGCAAATTACAAGGAACATTGTGTGCAGGCAACATTCAATTTCCATACGAATGTAAAGTTTGTCAAATTTTCTAAGTTACTTCTGGGGTTTGACAAAAGTAAAGAAGCAGAATGGAAAAGATAGCAAGGTGGTGCAGGCAGTAAGCTGGCTTCAATGAATCCAATTTGATGAAAACATTTTTATGGGTTCTTTGCAAAATGATTTTTGTAATGTAGTTTATAATTCTGAATATAGAAGTATCACTGGCTTTATTACTGATTAATGTATTTATTCTTCACTTTTCTGTTTGGATTCATTTTGGGAAATCCACATGTCAATCAAATATTTTTTCCTATTCTAAGTACAATTTTATAAGAACATTTTGTATAACTTGTGAATAATTAAGTCCCTAATAGAATTGTGATAAGTAAAGTCGTTTATTGCTTTTTGCTCAATATACTGTACTTACAAACAGATGAAACATCTGACATTGATTTTATCTCAAAGGGTCATGTAATAATTTTGAAAGCAGCAGGAAGACTGAACTTGCTCTCATGTAACAATGTTTCATTGCTCACAGTATACTACTACAGGATAGGATGGAATCAAGACATATACCATTTTTTTTTAATGAACTCTGTTTCCTTATGTAATGGTATTTCACAAATTTGTGCCTGTGACTTCTATCTTGAAGTTTGTTGCAGTAGATGGTAATTCTATTTAATGAAGATTCTAATTATTTTAGCTTAAGTTTATGCTTTACAACACAGGAATACAGAAAATTATAGGAAGGGTTACTAGGTTGCAAGTTTTGAATCGAATCGCAGGAAGAATTCAACTGTTTATTGGCGTGTGAGTTCTGTCTTGGAGTGTGATGGCAATGGATAATTAAGATGAAAAGGGCTGGTTTAATTTCCTTTCAGGGAGGGCAAGAGAGTGCCAATACCAAAAGGAGATGTTGAAAAATGTGAATGCTGGAAGGGACAGGCAGTTTTCAACAGCACCAGAATGCATATGCCGTGGGAGGTGGGGTGGGGGATGGATGTATGGTTGATGTAAATATCCAACACCAATTACTAATGATATATAAGTTGAGAGAGGAAGTGGGTGCAAATGTAGGGTTATTAATATGCGTGGTTCAGATAATTTCTTACCTTGACTGTAATACTGGAAGGATGTGAGGGAAGCATCAATGGCAATACAAAGGGGTCCAATTTTTGCCACCCTTCCTGCTAAACGTGCTTCATTGTCTTTTAATCTGCGATATCTTTTGATCCTGGCAACAACATTGTTCCTCTGAAATCTGCAGGATCCTTGCTAATGATAAATTAACCATTAAAATTTGAAGTTCATTAGTACTACATGAATTCTGCAGATGCTGGAAATTCAAGCAACACACATCAAAGTTGCTGGTGAACGCAGCAGGCCAAGCAGCATCTGTAGGAAGAGGTGCAGTCGACGTTTCAGGCTTCCTCTAATATCCCCCTTGAACTTCCCATTCGTTACCTTAAAGCCATGTCCTCTTGTATTGAGCAGTGGTGAAGAGGCGCTGGCTGTCCACTCTATCTATTCCTCTTAATATTTTGTATACCTCTATCATGTCTCCTCTCATCCTCCTTCTCTCCAGAGAGTAAAGCCCTAGCTCCCTTAACCTCTGATCATAATGCATACTCTCTAAACCAGGCAGCATCCTGTAAGTTTCCTCTGTACCCTTTCAGATGCTTCCACATCCTTCCTATAGTGAGGCAACCAGAACTGGACACAGTACTCCAAGTGTGGCCTAACCAGACTTTTATAGAGCTGCATCATTACCTCGTGACTCAAACTCTATCCCTCAACTTATGAAAGCTAACACCCCATAAGCTTTCTTAACCACCCTATCTACCTGTGAGGCAACTTTCAGGGATCTGTGGACATGTACCCCCAGATCCCTCTGCTCCTCCACACTACCAAGTATCCTGCCATTTACTTTGTACTCTGCCTTGGAGTTTGTCCTTCCAAAGTGTACCACCTCACACTTCTCCGGATTAAACTCCACCTGCCACTTCTCAGCCCACTTCTGCATCCTATCAATGTCTCTCTGCAATCTTCAACAATCCTCTACACTATCCACAACATCACCAACCTTTGTGTCATCTGCAATCTTACCGACCCACCCTTCTACCCCCACATCCAGGTCGTTAATAAAAATCACGAAAAGTAGAGGACCCAGAACTGATCCTTGTGGGACACCACTAGTCACAATCCTCCAATCTGAATGTACTCCCTCCACCACGACCCTCTGCTTTCTGCAGGCAAGCCAATTCTGAATCCACCTGACCAAACATCCCTGGATCCCATGCCTTCTGACTTTCTGAATAAGCCTACCGTGTGGAACTTTGTCAAATGCTTTACTAAAATCCATGTAGATCACATCCACTGCACTACCCTCATCTATATGCCTGATCACCTCCTCAAGGAACTCTATCAGGCTTGTTAGACACCATCTGCCTTTCACAAAGCCATGCTGACTGTCCCTGATCAGACCATGATTTCTAAATGCCCAAGAATCCTATCTCTAAGAATCTTTTCCAACAGCTTTCCCACCACAGACGTAAGGCTCATTAGTCTATAATTACCTGGAGTATCCCTGCTACCTTTTTTGAACAATGGGACAACATTCACCTCCCTCCAATTCTCCGGTACCATTCCCGTAGAGAACGAGGACATAAAGATCCTAGCCAGAGGCTCAGCAATCTCTTCCCTCGCCTCGTGGAGCAGCCGGGGGAATATTTCATCCAGCCCCAGGGACTTATCCGTCCTTATGTATCTTAACAACTCCAACACCTCTTCTCCCTTAATATCAACATGCTTCAGAACATCAACCTCATTCATATTGTCCTCATCATCATCAAGTTCCCTCTCATTGGTGAATACCGAAGAGAAATATTCATTGAGAACTTCGCTCACTTCCACAGCCTCCAGGCACGTCTTCCCACCCTTATCTCTAATTGGTCCTACCTTCACTCCTGTCATCCTTTTGTTCTTCACATAACTGAAGAATGCCTTGGGGTTTTCCTTTACCCTGCTCGCCAAGGCCTTCTCATGCCCCCTTCTTGCTCTCCTCAGCCCCTTCTTAAGCTCCTTTCTTGCTACCCTATATTCCTCAATAGACCCATCTGATCCTTGCTTCCTAACCTCATGTATGCTGCCTTCTTCCACCTGACTAGATTTTCCACCTCAGTTGTCACCCTTGGTTCCTTCACCCTACCATTCTTTATCTTCCTCACCAGGACAAATTTATCCCTAACATCCTGCAAGAGATCTCTAAACATTGACCACATGTCCATAGTACATTTCCCTGCAAAAACATCATCCCAATTCACACCACAAGTTCTAGCCTTATAGCCTCATAATTTGCCCTTCCCCAATTAAAAATTTTCCTGTCCTCTCTGAGTCCCTCCTTTTCCAGGTTGCTCAGGTTCTACCAATGCTGTCATTGGTGTAGTTCAGAATCACAGGGTGGATTCAGGGCAAAGAGGGGCACGATCAACAGATGCAGCTTTTACACCAATAGGAACTTGCTTATTTAGTTCCTCCTTTGGCAGATCAAAAGACAAATTTGGAGAAAATCCCATGTCAGGTAACACACTGATCTCAAAGTTTGTCTTTTAGTTGTGGTCTCAGTTTGCCTCCATGATACCACCCACGCATTGGAGAGTAAGACGAGTTTCACAACACAGAAAAAGCTGGAAACTCCAAGCGGCTCAGGCAGTTGGTATGGAAACAGTAAATAAGTTCATCTTTGGTCTGAAATGTTAACTCTTTTTTTCTTTCCTCAGATGCTGCCTGACCTGCTAAGTCTTTTAAAGCATTGTCAGTTGATATTTCAAATTTCCAGCATCTACATTTTTTTTGATTTTCACTACATATCAGACATTACAGATATTAAAAGTTAGGGCACCTTAGCCAATGTTTTGAGTCAATCTCAATGATATTACATTGGATAAAAACATACTGTATATAATACGGGTAAGGAATTCAAAGATGAGTGCGTAGAATTGCCGAGGGAGCAAATTTAAGGAAGCTGAAGCTACACGGTATTGGTAAAAACAGTCAGGAGATGTTTGTGGTTTACCAGTCAGGATAGCACATAATTCTAATCCTATGAGTGATTTCGATAGCAGGGGGTGTACGACTGTAGAAACAACATCAATGTTAAAGATCAATGGTATAAATATTTACCTGAGAACTCTTTTAATTGTTATTGCTGATTTAAACCTAATATATAAAACACTGAACTTGTCAAGTAAAAGCTTATTTTTCATTGCTAAGAGATGCATCTCTTTCTTAACAAATAACTATGCATATAATAAGGTGCTCTACAAAATACTGTATATATTAACTCTAACCCTTTGATTCAAACATTTTGTATCAGCTTCACCGCAAATTTATGTAAACAGTAACACAGCATTTAGTGTGGCTTCAGCAACCTGGATTCCACCCTGACTTCTAGTGTTGTCTGTATGGAGTTTGCACATTCTCACCGTGACCTCCTAAATTGACCCTGGCTTTTCTAGTTCTCTTCCATATCCTAAAGATGTGATGGTCGGTAGATGTAAATCCATCATTCTTACTGAGCACGTTCAATGTGTTGACTCAGGTGAATGACGCAGTAACGCTCAGTGTCACAGAGCAAAGTGATTATATTCTTGAACTAACAGCCAAAGGACTGGGCTGTTGATTCAGAGATCTGAGCTATAATCCCACCATAATTGTTTGAGAACTTCTCTAGTAATTAAATCAAAACGTAACTTAAAAAAAATCTTACTTTCAGTTCAATAATCATGAACTTATGGACCTACTGTAAAAATACAACTGGCTCCAACATTCTTAAGGGAAGGAAATTCCCCATCCGTACCTGGCAAAGGTAGTATGTGACTTCAAGTCACCACTGTAATTGATTCACATCTGCCTTGTTAGTCCAGGGGCAACTAGAAAAGGATAATAAATGCCAACGTTGGCAGAGACATCTGCATGACCATGATTAAATACATACAGTCAAAACGTTCTGATCTCCTCCACTGAGTAATGTATCTGAACAGAGAGGACATATCATTTGGACATATGTTTTGCCATTCAGCACATGAATGAATGTGAGTAAATTAAATCCATGTTGAAAAAGACTTACTTGTCCAGTGTAGGGATAACTTTTTTCTGATTCTATGCCACCAAGTCGCATTATGCATTCGTAGGCACTTTCCATATACCCACCATTGCATCCGTAAGAATTACAGTCACAATCCAGCATGTTCTGTTCACTCAGAGAGATAAGTTGCTTCTTTTTTTTTGCCCACTGCCCCTCGAGGGCTCCAGCTGCGCTGAAGGCCCAGCAGGAGCCACATGGTCCCTGGAAATCAGAAACACAGTCACACTGAAAACAATCCAAAATTCACATCACATCAATCATTTTCATCTTTACTGAGGTGGAGTACAGTTCTACATTGGAGAAACTAAAGTGTATGTGAGCATGTAATCTTGAGAGTTTGAGTATCAGAGTTGTGAAAGTAGTTCTTCTACCCTTGATCTTTAGGGCTGAAATGTGATTGATGCAGCAGATGTGGAGGTCGTGGCAATTGCCTCTGTGCACAAGTACTGCCATTGTATAGATGATTGAGAATAATGTAAAAAGTGCACTATGAACATGCTAAATCTGCAATTACATTTAAAGGGTTGTTTTGAGGTGACAGACTGGCAGGCACTCTGTGAGCCACATGGAGAGGATACTGATGGGCTCACAGAGTGCATCACTGATTACATCGACTTCTGTGTGGGCTGCAATGTTCTGACAAGAACTGTCCTTTGTTATTCAAATAACAAGCCATGGGTGACAAAGGACATTAAGGACATCCTGAATGCTAAAAAGAGGGCATTTAGAGATGGAAATAGGGAGGAGCTGAGGGCACTACAGAGGGACCTGAAAGCCAGGATCAGGGAGGCTAAAGACAGGTACAGGAGGAAGCTTGAGTGGAAACTCCAGCAGAACAACATGAGAGAGGTCTGGAGGGGGATGAGGACCATCACTGGGTTCCAGCAAACTAGCAACAGAGGAGTGGAAGGCAGTGTGGACAGGGCCAATGAACTTAACTTGTTCTTTAACAGATTTGACAGTGTGGCCCCTACACATCCCACACATGAGCCATCTGTTGTCGGCCCCCAACCAACACATATTCCACTCTCCCCTCCTACCCCTCCTCACAGTCCCCCACCCTGCTCTCATGACTATACCCCTTCCCCACATGAAACCACCACGGTGGGCTTCACAGCTCTACAGGTGAGAAGACAGCTGAAACGTCTCAACCCAAGCAAGGCTGCAGGACCGGATGGTGTTAGTACCAGGGTGCTCAAAGCCTGTGCCCCTCAGCTATGTGGAGTACTTCGCCATGTATTCAGCCTGAGCCTGAGGCTCCGGAGGGTTCCTGTGCTGTAGAAAACGTCCTGCCTTATCCCTGTGCCGAAGACACCACGCCCCAACGGCCTCAGTGACTACAGACCGGTGGCATTGACCTCCCACATCATGAAGACCCTGGAGAGACTTGTTCTGGAGCTGCTCCGGCCTATGGTCAGGCCACACTTAGATCCCCTCCAGTTCGCCTACCAGCCCCAACTAGGAGTTGAGGATGCCATCGTCTCCCTGCTGAACCATGTCTATGCCCACCTGGACAAGCCAGTGAGCACTGTGAGGGTCATGTTTTTTGACTTCTCCAGTGCGTTCAACACCATCTGCCCTGCTCTGCTGGGGGAGAAGCTGACAGTGATGCAGGTGGATGCTTCCCTGGTATCATGGATTCTTGATTACCTCACTGGCAGACCACAGTACGTGTGCTTGCAACACTGTGTGTCAGACAGAGTGATCAGCAGCACTGGGGCTCCACAGGGGACTGTCTTCTCTCCCTTTCTGTTCACCATTTACACCTCGGACTTCAACTACTGCACAGAGTCTTGTCATCTTCAGAAGTTTTTGATGACTCTGCCATAGTTGGATGCATCAGCAAAGGAGATGAGGCTGAGTATAGGGCTATGGTAGGAAACTTTGTCACATGGTGTGAGCAGAATTATCTGCAGTTTAATGTGAAAAAGACTAAGGAGCTGGTGGTCGACCTGAGGAGAGCTAAGGTACCGGTGACCCCTGTTTCCATCCAGGGGGTCAGTGTGGACATGGTGGAGGATTACAAATACTTGGGGATACGAATTGACAATAAACTGGACTGGTCAAAGAACACTGAGGCTGTCTACAAGAAGGGCCAGATCCGTCTCTATTTCCTGAGGAGACTGAGGTCCCTTAACATCTGCCGGACGATGCTGAGGATGTTCTATGAGTCTGTGGTGGCCAGTGCAATCACGTTTGGTGTTGTGTGCTGGGGCAGCAGGCTGAGGGTGGCAGACACCGACAGAATCAACAAACTCATTCGTAAGGCCGGTGATGTTGTGGAGATGGAACTGGAACCTCTCACGGTGGTGTCTGAAAAGAGGATGCTGTCTAAGTTGCATGCCATCTTTGGCAATGTCTCCCATCCACTACATAATGTACTGGGTGGGCACAGGAGTACATTCAGCCAGAGATTCATCCCACCGAGATGCAGCACAGAGCGTCATAGGAAGTCATTCCTGCCTGTGGCCTTCAAACTTTACAACTCCTCCCTTGGAGGGTCAGACACCCTGAGCCAATAGGCTGATCCTGGACTTATCTCATAATTTACTGGTATAATCTACATATTACTATTTAACTATTTATGGTTGTATTACTATTTATTATTTATGGAGCAACTGTAATGAAAACCAATTTCCCCCGGGATCAATAAAGTATGACTATGACTATGACTATGAAAGTTTGGATTTTTAGAAAATATTCCATCATGCACAGTACAATATTGATTGTTGTAGAGACATACATAAACAAGTCTTTAAGTCTGCACAAACCATCAACCACTCATTTACATTTTTGGTTGGCAATGATGATCATTATCACAAGCCGGGGCTGAAGGTATGAAGACCCTGAGATACCCCGTTGTCAGGATCCCTCTCTAGGCCTCACTAGTGTAGTCCAAAGAAAGCTTATGAAGCAATACATTTGGCGCTAACTTGGCTGCAGGAGCTGCCAGAAGGATGTTCAATGACTTCCAGCCGCCTTAGGGGCTCCACTCCGGATTTGCTGTCTGGGTTTACTCCCGTGGCCTTCGTCTCTCCTGAGGCTGCCCTCTCTTAATCCTACATAAATCACAATTTTAATTCTCTTTGCTCCTACCATTCACCTCGGCACCAGCGCAATTTACATTGGTAAATTAATCTACAAACCTGTGGTCACAGAGTGAAAGTGCAAACCCCACACAGACAGCACCCAAGGTCAGGATTGAACCCAGGTCTCTGGTACACAGCTGGTATTGTAAAGCATCATGTTAAATGCTACTCCAAGGTGATAGTGGAAGATTGCTTTCCTGATTGGAAGTCTGTGACCAGAGGTGTACCATATGGGTTGGTGCTGAGACCCTTCATTAACACCATGGATGTGAACGTACGAGTTTTGATCAGTACGTTTGCAGATGATATAAAATTGGTGATGTAGACAACAAGGATGGTGATATAGATCATTAGGAAGTTGGGTGGAGCAAAGGCGAACGGAATTTGTCCTGTAATAATGAGAGGCAGTACACTTTGGAAAGATAAATGAGAGAAGGATGTGTACAATAATGGTTGAGCCCAAGAGAGTGCTGATAAACAGATGGAGCTCAGGGAGGTCACTGGAAGTGGCAGCACAGCGGATAAGGTGGTGAAGATGATATGAGATGGTTGATTTTATTGGCTGTGGCAAAGAGTAAGAGAACAGCTTTATGTTGTTCTGGAAGGCACATTACAGGACAAGGGTACAGCATTTCAGCAATGAAACAAGTCTCTTTTACCACCAAGCAAAGAAGGATGCTGAAGAGCAACCTGACAGAGGTATAAAAGTACTGTGAAGGGGATAGATAGAAATCTTTTCCTATGGTGGCCATGTGCTTGACAAACATATTTAGGTTTAAGATGAGGGGGAGGAGATTTAAGAAGGAATCTGAGGGAGAATTTCTTTTCACCCAGAAGGTGGTTGGCGTCTGCAGCACACTGGCTGAAGAGATAGAGGAGTCAAGTACTGTCACAACATTTAAGAAACAGTAGGACGACTACCTGATTCACCAAGGTATATAAGGCTATAGATTTATGAAGGGAAATAGAAATAGTGTAGATAGATACAATGGATATTGGGGACTGAAGGACTTGCTTCTGTGTTGTATGAATCTGTAGCTCTAAGAAATCCAAAAACATTCCCTTCCTACTGTTGCCACCAGTTGAAATGTACCCTTATGAAGAAGGGGCTTGGGTAAGTAATATGAACATTATTTATGATGGGGGTTTCAGATAACAATGGAGAAGATGCAGAAGATACATTAGGAGATACAGATACTGGACATATCAAAATTCTACCTCATAGCATTGTTAATGAGGTGTTTAGGCAGGCTTCATCTCAAGATAAATTTATTTTAATTTTACATACAATATACATTGCATATTGAAATCTGAAGTGCCCAGTAAAACAAAAGAGTATATCTTGAATTGAATTGCAAAGGATGTCTCTGAAGCAGTCAACCCAGTTCATCCCAAGTCACATGCACTAAGTTTGTAATGTAACAGTCAAGTTTAAATCTATTGTTTTCATACGCATACACGCCATGAAAAATTGCTTCTTGAAGCAACAGCACAGGAGAAGATGAAGACAAACATATCTTAACATAAATTAACATAATCACACTTTCAAAATTATGAACAAAATAAACAATGTATGCACGTTGTAGTCCACTTATAACACTCAGTTTCTTTGACTTCAGTAGAACTGCATTTTGGAGATGTGGGATAGTATGTACTGGATTTTGGAGAGTAAGAGATAATATGTACTGGATTTTGGAGAGTAAGGGATAGTATGTACTGGATTTTGGAGAGTAAGAGATAATATGTACTGGATTTTGGAGAATAAGGGATAGTATGGACTTGATTTTGGAGAGTAAGGGATAGTATATACTTGATTTTGGAGAGTAAGGGATAGTGTGTACTGGATTTTGGAGAATAAGAGATAATATGTACTGGATTTTGGAGAGTAAGGGATAGTATGTACTGGATTTTGGAGAGTAAGAGATAATATGTACTGGATTTTGGAGAGTAAGGGATAGTGTGTACTGGATTTTGGAGAGTAAGAGATAATATGTACTGGATTTTGGAGAGTAAGGGATAGTATGTACTGGATTTTGGAGAGTAAGGGATAGTATGTACTGGATTTTGGAGAGTAAGGGATAGTATGTACTGGATTTTGGAGAGTAAGGGATAGTATGTACTGGATTTTGGAGAGTAAGAGATAATATGTACTGGATTTTGAAGAGTAAGGGATAGTATGTACTGGATTTTGGAGAGTAAGAGATAATATGTACTGGATTTTGGAGAGTAAGGGATAGTGTGTACTGGATTTTGGAGAGTAAGAGATAATATGTACTGGATTTTGGAGAGTAAGGGATAGTATATACTGGATTTTGGAGAGTAAGAGATAATATGTACTGGATTTTGGAGAGTAAGGGATAGTATGTACTGGATTTTGGAGAGTAAGGGATAGTATGTACTGGATTTTGGAGAGTAAGGGATAGTATGTACTGGATTTTGGAGAGTAAGGGATAGTATGTACTGGATTTTGGAGAGTAAGAGATAATATGTACTGGATTTTGGAGAGTAAGGGATAGTATGTACTGGATTTTGGAGAGTAAGGAATAGTATGAACTGGATTTTGGTGAGTAAGAGATAATATGTACTGGATTTTGGAGAGTAAGGGATAGTATGTACTTGATTTTGGAGAATAAGGGATAGTATGGACTTGATTTTGGAGAGTAAGGGATAGTGTGTACTGGATTTTGGAGAATAAGAGATAATATGTACTGGATTTTGGAGAGTAAGGAATAGTATGTACTGGATTTTGGAGAGTAAGAGATAATATGTACTGGATTTTGGAGAGTAAGGGATAGTATGTACTGGATTTTGGAGAGTAAGGGATAGTATGTACTGGATTTTGGAGAGTAAGGGATAGTATGTACTGGATTTTGGAGAGTAAGGGATAGTATGTACTGGATTTTGCAGAATGAGGGATAGTATGTACTTGATTTTGGAGAGTAAGGGATAGTATGTACTTGATTTTGGGGAGTAAGGGATAGTATGTACTGGATTTTGGAGAGTAAGAGATAATATGTACTGGATTTTGGAGAGTAAGAGATAGTATGTACTGGATTTTGGAGAGTAAGAGATATGTGCTGGATTTTGGAGAGTAAGGGATAGTATGTACTGGATTTTGGAGAATAAGGGATAGTATGTACTTGATTTTGGAGAGTAAGGAATGGTATGTACTTGATTTTGGAGAGTAAGGGATAGTATGTACTTGATTTTGGAGAGTAAGGAATGGTATGTACTTGATTTTGGAGAGTAAGGGATAGTATGTACTGGATTTTGGAGAATAAAGGATAATATGTACTGGATTTTGGAGAGTAAAGAATAGTATGAACTAGATTTTGGAGAGTAAGGGATAATATGTACTGGATTTTGGAGAGTAAGGGACAGTGTGTACTATATATGACACTGTATTACATATTGAACGTGCAGGATTTAGCATGACTTGTACCCACAGTATGTGACTTCATGTGCATGGCTGAACTCTGCAGACAGCAGCAGCATAATTGAGCAAATGGACAGCACTTTCAGACAAATAAGACATATCTTCAATGGTTATTAAATGACATTATCAAACATCACTAATACCACTGGATTTCTTACCTGGTTCTTCACCTCTGTAACCAGATTTTTCTTCCTCCAGTCAACAGTGCTTGGACGCTTGGAAACATTTTCATTATCATCATCATCGAGCTCATTAGATTCTTTAACTTCTTCCTCAGTTGAGTTTTCAGCTTTATTTCTGAAGAAACCATTCATGAGCATATTGAACTCTTTATTGGTCTAGAAAGACAATTACAAGGACATCCATTAATGCAATGACAGTCCTTGGCAAATCAGACTCAAGTATGTTATCTCTCTAATATGCTGTGATTCTTTTTTTGTTTTGTGGCAGCAGTATAGTGTAAGAAATAAGAATGACTATAAGTTACAAAAATAAATAAATAATGCAAAGGGTGAATAATGGTGTAGTGTCATGGGCAGTTCAGTAATCTGATGGCAAAGGGTAAGAAGCCATTCCCTAAATGTTGAGAGTAGATCTTCAGGGTCTTGTATGTCCCCGCAGAATGTCAGCAATGAGAAGAGGGCATGTCCTGGATGATGAGGGTCCTCAAAAGTAGATGGCACCTTTTTGAGCTGTGCCCTTTGAAGGTATCGTTGATGTGCAGGAAGAAAGTATGAAACCTCCTGTGGTTACAATACACCAGCATTGATTTTGCAGTATTAGGAGAAATGATAATATCGAGCACCTTTGGCAGAGAGTATGTTCTTGCTTACTCTGTAACTGAAATCTGGTTTTTCAGACAAGCACAATTGCAAGTGTTTGTTGCTACTTTGTCCCAGGTGAAACAGAGAATTTGCCCATTGTTTCTGGCAGGAGGGAAAATAGTGTGGGACCTTCCTCCCTAGGTGGTCTTAAGAGCGTACCCCCACACATACTTGGGCCATTGTCTAGTCGTTAAGAGGAGGTCAGTGGCAGCTTTGTGAATCCTTTAAGTTGGTTGATTTTAGTGACTGTGTGCACTTCTGTGAAGTGTGTTACCTATGCAGTTCCTTTTGTACATTACAGGACGGGGTGGGTCTTTGTGTGAGTCACTGCTTTAACCTTCAGCTTAATAGGTTTTGCTTAGCTTGAGTTTGTGGTATTTGTATGGCTAGTCTTAAATCTCCATGTGAAGCTGGGGCACTGATGCTCTTTATTATACTGGTGTAGTAACTTTACCTAACACACTTTATTGCACTTTATTCAGTCTGATGTTAAATCAGGAGCTCTATTTTATGTGGAATCTGACTTGCCTCTCCATGTTTTTAACAAAACTTCTGTTTGTTAATAAAATTCGTTATAACTGTAAACTACCTTGTTGGACTGTCTACGTCAAGGAGGTCCAGAACCTGCCTGTACTACTGCCTCAGCAGTTACATAATTGGTACCTTTCTGGAATTATGAAGCTGCTTTCAATAGGCCATTCTACAATACAGCTGTACTTAAACCACAGCTGGGGAGTACTGGCAAAGCATAAACATGGGCAGAGTTGTCTGGGGGAGGTGGGGTGAGGAACCAACCCATTCTAATGAAGAACTGTTTGTACAGGTTCTTTGTACAAAGAGTACTTGTGGCAAGATGTTGCTATGGAGGAGACTATAGGCATATGAGCCCTCTGCAAATGCCTGCACTTTTAAAAGATCTACACCACAGTCAAATGCCACCTCCATCTGTGAACATTTATCATAAATATTTCTCAGTAGACTAATCTTAACCCTTGTAAGTAGCTGTCAGCACCTTTAAGGCATGATGTAGCTTACCTCAAAAGGATCAGCCTGCAGGGATCCCGAGGCAAAGTTTCTGAGAGGGTGACATTGTCAGCAAAGTAGCTACTTGAGATTTAGCAGGTAACTAAACTGTGCCTGTTCTTGCAGTAAAGTCTGGGTTGAGACTCAGAAACTCTGCCTCAAATCCCTCACGGGCTGCCTCTGATGAAACACTATTGCTCATTGCTGCCATGCAGTTATCAAGAATAGCCCCAACGACAAAAGTATGGAATTTTTCGTTGTTGGTGTGACCGCAGCATTTGCATCTACAAAGGGCATTGAGCCAGAGTTGAAAGCTTCCCAAGTGCAGCCACTCCTAGAGGACACTTCTGCCCTTACTACGTCCTCCCTGGCACATTTCTGCAGAGTGCCTCCTCCTGTTTTGTGTTTCTTTCTCCCACCTTTTAGTTGTTTCTGATATGGTGGACCTGGTACAATTTCTGCTTCAGTAGCATTTCTTCATTTCTCTCCACTAATTTCAAGGATCACCCTGCTAAAACAAATTGGGTTAGAAAGTAGTGCTGTTTGGGATGCTGGATTGGTGATCCCGTGTGAGGTTTGTTATGTGGAGAGCTGTCCAACACTCTGTGATTGAAAGGATGTATCTAGCCTTTTAAATAATGCTCATTTTTAGCCTACAGCATTTTTTTTTGTTCTGTGAGGGAACACAGACCATTGCAGTTTCAACCAAAATAGATGCAGATCCTGCTGGAAATGATTCTTGGGCATGACAGTTACTGACCTGAATGAGGCACTCTAGACTCCATAGAAAAAATGCATATAATTCCCATCGGAAGTCCATCCTTATTAACGATGACTGTTTTTTTTCAATTGACAAACGTCTTAATGTAATTTTTTTTACATTAATTCTTTGTTTTTGTAAACTAATTCTAAGTCATCTTTTTTCAGAATCTGATATAAAGGGAGGTTGGTTTCAGTTAAAAATGACCAAGGCCATTGCGCAATACTCATTGTACGATTGGAACCATTATTTTTCATGCAACTAAATTAATGGGAAGCCACCTTCTTTTATAAATGTGGAAGCCATTTTGCATTGTGAATATAACTTCACGGAACACTGACCAGTGGGGGAAATGAGTAAAAGCTGTTACTCCAAGATGCTAAGTTTTATAGGGCAGAACTGAACATCATTGATCAAGTGAGCTTCAGCTTTCATTACCAGCCACTGTAAATTGATGCCAGCTGGACTGCAGTTGAGGTCTATATTTTTCCTCACTGTCCTTGGAATGAAAGCAGAATTTCCAGCAGCTTTCCTAGTTCTGATTGTAAATCAATGCAATAAAGCAAAGGGGTTGCGCAAAGATCAGAAACAGAGAAAATATGGGAGAGGACAGATGACATCTACGGAGAGAGAAACAGAATTAATGCTCCAGGTTGAAGTTCAAAATTCTAAGTAAATTAATTATTGAAGTGTATATGTGTCACCATATACTAAAGGTTTTTTTTCTTGTGGGCATACTCAGTAAATCCAAGAAACACAATAGAATTAATTGAAGACCGCATCCAATAGGACAGACAAAGAATCAATGTGCAAAAGACAAACTGAAAATACAGAAGGAAATTAAAGAACTGAGGTCTTATATTTGAACACACGCAGTATACAGAATAAGGTAGATGATCTCTTAGCGCAGTTAGAGATTGGTAGGTGTAATGTTGTGGGCATCGCTGAGTTGTGGCTGAAAGAAGATTATTGTTGCAGCCTTGATATCCAAAGATAGACATTGTATTGAAAGGACAGCCAGGCAGGCAGAGAGGGTTGTGTGGCTCTGATTTTAGAAAAATGAAATCAAATCCTTCAAAAGAGGAAGATGTAGAGTTAATGAACTGCAAAGGTAAAATGACCCTGATGGAAGTTGTATACAGGTCTCCAAACAGTAGCCAGGATGTGGGCTACTAATCACAATGGGGGGATAGAAAAGGCATGTCTAAAGAGTAATGAATCAATAGTAATGAGGGACTTGAATATGCAGGTAGGCTGGAAAAATCAGGTTGGTGCTGGACCACAAGACAGAATTTTTAGAATACCTGCAAGATGACTTTTTAGAGTAGCTTGTGGTTTAGCCCACTAGGAAGATCAGCTATTCTGGATTGGGTATTTTGTAATGAACTAGATTTGATTGGGGAGCTCAAGGTAAAAGAACCCTTAGGGAGTAGTGATCATAATATGATGGAGTTCACTCTGAAATTTGAGCAGGAAAATTTAAAGTCAAATGTATCATTATTGCAGTGGAGCAAAGGGAATTACAAAAGCATGAGAAAGAAGCTGGCAAAAGTTGATTGGAAGAGGACACGAGCAGGGATGACAGCAGAGCAGCAGTGGCTGGAGCTTCTGGAAGCAATTCAGAAGGCACAGGATAAATATATCCTGAAGTATTCTAAAGGCCGGATTACACATCTGTGGCTGACAAAGGAAGTCAAAGCTAACCTAATAGAGCAAAGGTTTGTAGGAAGTTAGTTGGGGAAACTTTTAAAAACCAATGAAAGGCAACTGAAAAACTATGGGAAAGATGAAATATGATGTAAACTGGCCAACAATATTAGAGGGTACCAAATGATTTTTTTTCCAGATACATTTTTTTCAGAAGTAAAGTGTTCCTTTACTTCACAGCAGCAAATACAAAGGTGACTCAAGCCTCTCGGCAGTAGCTCATCACGATGATGGCTGCAGAGGTGAGCAGAAATAACAAAATATGATGTTAAAGGGTCAGATGAAAGATTCAGACATTGACAAGAGAGATTGGACTTTGTTACATGATATCAGTGAATGTAAAGAGCTCATTCAGTAAAATCATCTCATAACTAGCATCTGATAATCAAATATTTTAGATATTGTACACACCAGATCTCCAAATTGGTTCATTGCCACAGTAAATGTGTGCTTCCCCATTGCATACTCTTGATTGTGCTGTTCAATGTAACTCATGGCACTTTCCCAAATCTTCCTTTTGTTGATCTCCTCGTCCTGAAAAAAGACATCATGACATCAATCTGTAGCACCTTTCCATACTATCATTCTACAAATTTTTCAAAGGTTGCATGCAAAACCTGAAATATTAATTTACAGTGATTTTAAATTGCCCCAGTTAGTCTGAGAGGTGGGACTCATTCCACATGCAGGATCAACACTGCTAGCATTTGTGTAGCACATTTAATCTCGCAAAATCACCCAAGTCACTGCTCACGAGCTTCAGACAAAATGCTGAGCAGCACAGAAAACATTAGAGCAGATGATCAAGAGTTTTTTTTTAAAAAAAGGAAAGAAAGAGATGGTGGTGGATTACCTTCTGAAAACTTCCCAGAGTTTAGTGCATAGTACTGAAAATACATCTTTGAACTGACAAGTGAGTAAGTTTTGAGATCAAGTCATAGAACGATACAGCCTTCAGCCCAACTTGTCCATGCCAGTTGTTTTGCCCAGTGAGCTGCAACAAGCTTCATGACATAAATCGATGAGAAAAAAACCTGATTCCAATTCTGATCTGGATAGCCATCAAAGCTACTGCAATGATGTGGGATCAGAGGCGGAGACATCAGGCTAGGAGGTGGAATGCAGGGATTAGAGGCAGCAGGGACTGCTTGTACTTGGCCCATGGCCCTCGAAATGTCTCCTATCTATATACTTACGTAATTGACCTTTAAATTTTGTTAATGTGCCTGCCTCAGCCACTATTGTGACAGATGTTTCCAAATATGCACCATCCTTGGCCATGAAGCTGCCCATGATGTCCCTTTCGAATTTCTCGCCTCTGATCTCAGTCATATACGCTTTATTTTTTGCATCCCCTCCCTGTGAAAATGATTATGTGCATTAACTCTATGCCCCTCATGAATTTAATAACTCTGTCAGATTCCCACTCAGTCTCCTACCTACCAGAGAATAAGATCCTAGTCTATGTGATCTTTCCTTTTAACTTGGACTCCCAAGTTCAGGCAACATCTTGATAAACGAGAAAGAGTGCAATGATGATTTAATAATGTCTTTCCTATAACAGGTGACCAAAACCGTACACAATACTCCAAAGGTGGTCCCATCAGTGTCTTGCATGAACTGCAAAGTAACATCCTAGCTCTGAAATGGAACGTCCAATGAAGGCCAGCATGCCAGATGCTTTCCTCATCACCCTATCTACCGAAGAAACTGTTTTCAGTAAACTATGCATTTGCACTCCTTGTCGCTACTATTCACTGTGTAAATCCCATCCTGGCTTGGTCTTCCAAAGTGCAATCCCTCACATTTATTTGGATGGAAAGCTATTTGTCATTTCTCAGCCATGGATCTAGCTGACCAGAATCTGCACATTTTCAAAAACTTCTACACTGTCTATAATGCCAGGTAGTTTAGTATCACTCCAAACTTGCTGATTATACCTTCTACATTCTTGTTCAAGTTGTTTATTTAAATTTCAAACAAACCTCCCAGCACCCACTCCTGTTGCACTCCACTAGACATGGGCATCTAGTCCAAGAAATAACCCTTGATCATCACCGTCACTGAGCCAATTATGAGGCCAATCGGCCATCTCCCCACCCCCGGATCACATGTTACTTAACTTCCAGACCAACCTGTCATGTCTTGCTAAAGTCCATATAGGCAGCATCTGCTGCCCTACCTCTCCTCTTGGTTACCTCCTTAAATCTGTGCATCTGCAATTTTTTCTCTAGCTTCCCACAAGGTCCAAGGCTGCACCAGGTGAGGTCCTGGGATTTATCCATCTTAATGCACTTTAAGGCCTCCAATACTTCCTTCCTGTTAACTTGCCAGCTGGTGGCGCAGTGAGATCAGCGCCGGACTCCAGAGCGAAGGTTCCTGAGTTCGAATCCAGATCGGGCTATCCCGAGCATGCTTTCGATCCGTGCTGGGTTGAGTGTTGAACTAGCCACTTGGCCTCGTAAAAAATACAAGGGTCAAGTCAGGAACGTTCATAATGTGACCCGGTTAATCCTGACACCATGTGCCAGACAAGAATGGCTAAATGTCTGATACGACATGCTTAAAAAAAACTCGTATGTGGTCTAGGACATCACCGATCATTCCCCCCATTTCCCTTGCTTTCATTGTTTAATCCACAGTAAAACTGGATTAAAAATCTCATTTCCTTTTCCATACAAAGACAGCCATGCTGATTGTTAAGGGGACCTATTCTCTCCCTTACACGTAGTATACCTGTAGAATTTCATGTGTTTGCTTCAGTTTGCATGCCAAATGCCTCTCGTATCCTCTTTTTGTCTTCCTGATCTCTCTCAAATGTACTCCTCAACTTGTAGTTGCCAAGAGATTCACTAGTTTCCAATTGTGTTTACATGTAATGTAATACCTTCTTGTTGTTCTTAACTGGAGCCACAATATCTCTTGTCAACTAGGGTTCCCAAATATGCCAATTTTCCCTTCACGCTAACAGGAACACGAAGGCACTGCGCTCTTGACATCTCACTTTTTAAAAGCCTCCCTCTTAGCAGACCCTTTTTTCCCCTACATTCAGTCAACCTCTGCAAAGGCCTTGCTAATGGCTCTAAAATATGCTCTTCCCCTGTTCAGGATCCTAACACATGAACTAGATCTCTCCTTCTCCATAACTATTTTAAAACCTCACTGGACCCAAAGTGCATGCTGACAGATTCCTCTGGTACTTCTCATTTTGCAGGAGGCAGTCCAGCACTAACACCCTCTCTGTACCTTTATATTGTGGAAGGACGCTTTCTTGAAAACATTTCACCAATTCCACTCCATCTAGGCCTGTTACTCTATGGTTGGCCAATTAAATATTAGGAAAGTTAGAATCTATCATATCCTGGCCTATTATGTTTAGAACTTGCTGCAATCTCTACATAAATGCTCCTCCAATTCATGATGACTACTGGGGAGCCTATAATGTAGTCACATCAGAGTGATCATCGCCTTGTTTCTTAGTTTTATCAATATGACATTACTGGAGGATCCTCGCAGAACATCCACTCCAAGGACCATTGTTAGATTCCTTTAATCAAGAAGGCAACTCTCCTTCCTTTGTTACTTGCGGCTCTGTCATAACTGTACCATCTGTTTCCTGAAATAGTGAATTGCCAATCCAGCATTCCCTCAGCCATGTTTCTGTCCTGGCTGATATCCCAGTCCCCAGAACAAATCCATGCTTCAGACTCATTCACCTTGCCTGTTGTAATGAATGTGACAAGAATACACATAGATTAAGATGTTAGCTGTCCTGTGCTGGCACCAGTGGGATCAGCAGTTGGTCTGCCACCTATCTTCAGGAGAGAGAGACATAAGGAAAACAATGAAGCAGCATTTGGAGATGTTAATGAAGGGACGGGAGAGAGTAACGGAAGGAGAGCTGTCAAGATTGGCTCCCCCTTTGAACCCTGAACTGTTTGAAGTGATGGACAGGCGATACCCCAGCAGGGGGATAAAAAGGGACAGGTTCGCTAAGGCAAGACACACACGACACCCCGAGGTAACGAGACCCTGGAAGCAGTGCGTCTCCCACAAGCCGGTGGGAAGTTTTTGGACGGCTGGTCGCGGGATCAAGCCATAGACGCTCAGGGTAGAAAGGCACGATCGGCGGGAACCTGGTGTGTGTCCACCCTTGCCTGGGTGCCAGGTTCACCACAGAAAAACGATCGTACCTGGAAACGGAGGGGTCACAGTAGGTGACCTCAGATGACATCACAAAGGGCTCGCACGAAAGCTGACTGCGAAGGTCTGTGTGTGGAAGCCGTTTGAATATTCATTTGTTTTGCTCTCTCTCTCCTTCCCCCCACTGTCTGCGAACTGAACTGAACTGAATTGAACTGGACTTTGCGTCACTTTGAAACTGGTCATTTGCCCCTAGACAACGATAGAGCTTGATTGATCCTGTTATCTTAATTCTGTGTACATGTGGGTTTATCATTGCTGAACTGTTGTATTTATTATCCTTTTGATTAGAGTACTGTGTTGCTTGTTTCTTCAATAAAACTTTCTTAGTTCTAGTAATCCAGACTCCAACTGAGTGATCCATTTCTGCTGGTTTGGCAACCCAGTTACGAGGTACGTAACATGAAATAAATGCACTTTAAGCCAATGATTTATCCTCTCCCTTTACTGTGCTCCTGTCAAATAAACTAACTCTAATTGCTTACCTAATTATCTAACCTAACTCTAATTATCTCCTGATTTCTCATCCACCGCTTTACTGCTCAGGATCCCACGTCACTGTCATTTTAGTTTAAAACCTCTGTAGTATTGCAATACTGTAATTGAGAAGGGTGTAGATGATTAGAGGTGTGCAAGCTCTGCTTTGTACACGTTAGAAATCATTGCTGAGAAATTCATAACTGACATTTGCTTCACTGGCAAACATTGGGATGATACCTGAACATAAAGGTGGACTTGGGATACAGGTAGGATAATCATAGATGGTCCAAAGAAGGTAGAACAATGGAAGTGGGTTTTGAAGAATTGCATTCAAAGGCGAGAGGTAAATCTGATTGTTTCAGCTGCCATTGACTTGAGGTAGGGCTGAAATTGGATGATGCCTGTAAAAGTTCCTGACAGGGATGTAGTACATATTGCTACTTTGTCCATTGCAAACAATGCTGTTCATTGGCTTACCACTTCACCATGGAGACTAATTTTGTGAATACTAGTGCCATTTGAAACTGGCCTCAAAGGGGAGGAGCATGGTGACTGTGATAGATACTAGGAGGCTATCTACAATTGAAGCTGATCCAGGGGGTCTTCAAGAATGGCAGGACCTGGGAAAAGGTAGTTTGAATTATGATCTGATATTGGAGGCTTGCTGCAGGAGATGCCTGATTCTGCAGATCATGAGGGCAGACACACACTCAAAATGTAATGTGGTATTGGTTGTTGCTTTCAGTGCTGTAAACAATTCAATAGATTTTAATGTGCAACCAATGTCACTGAATGCATATTTGAATGACACGTAGTGGGGACTGAGTAACTCAATACACCAAATTCTCATGACTCTTCTCAAAGAACTACCATCATGTCTTGTCTGTCTAATATTACTTGCCCCCTGTTTGCACACTGTGTTGGTGCTAATGCAACTCTCAACAGCAGAACTGTACAGAATTCCAGCCGACAACCACATTATCCAACAGGATTTCACTGCACATGCTAATACCTTTCCATTTTTCTTGAGGGACAAGAGGGCAACCAGTCACCAGAAGCTCCCAGGAAAGTGACAGGTGAGACAGCATCACATTATTTCAATGGAGGAGACAGAGGATGTCATTAATGGAATGGCCATTGTGGATGCTGTATCAGCCATGGGGTGAAAACTCAGGAATAGATCACAACCTGCCTTGCCTTCATCCTAAATACTCCTTTGATGAATTCACACTGTCACGATATAACATTTGAAGCCACAGGCTCAGGTACTGATGATGCACGTAACCTGGGAGACAACTTCAAAATGGTATTGCTACCAGAAATGATAGATGTCCTGTGCTTCATTTATTTATTTCTCAGGATGTGGGCTCAAATGGTGAGAGCAGCATTTATTGCCCCAAATGAGGACACCTCTTTTTCCCTTATTAGAGAGAGAGCCTCTGGTATGTCGAATACCGGGTGAACGAGTAGTCTTTGGAGTACTGCAAGTCTGTGTCTTTTCTGATGTTTTGCTGCACGCTTGAGTGCTCGGTGGGGGTTGCTCATGCTCTTTTGCTGGTGGGGGGGGGTCGTTGCTTTACTGCTGTTTGTGTGTGGCAGGGGGGAGTTGGAGGGAGCTTTGGGGTTTTAACACTTAACTGTCGTTCTATCTTTGGGGCACTACTTTGTTTTCATGGATGCTTGTGAAGAAAAGAATTTCAGGATGTATACATTTCTCTGACATTAAATGTCCTAATTGATTGGGGGAAACAAACCTGGGCTAAGTTGCCTCTCTGAATCATTGCAGTCCATGTGAAGGTGCTTCTACTGCACTGTTTACAGGGTGTTTCATGATTTTGGCCCTGTTCTGATGGACTAGAAACACCATTTACAAGTAAGCATGGTGTGTGATCTGGATGGGAACCTGTAGTGCTGGTGTTCCCATGCATTTCCTTTCTTTGATCTTTATGATGGTGGGGGGAGGGTGTGGTCAGGGATTTGGTAAGTGCTTGTCAGAGTAGTTCAGTAGTAAATGCCGACCCTATTTTCAGATGCCACACACTGAAGCCACTGTGTACTGTGTTGGAACAAAGTGGGGTGCAGTCAGTGTAATCCCCATCAAATAGGCTGCCTTATTCAAGACAGTGTCAACATGAATGTTGGAGCTGTACTCATCCAGACACATTCTGACTTCTGTCTTGTAGACGGAGAAAAGCCCATGTGTTATTCACTGCAGAGCACCTATCCCTGTGTGATTGTGGTATTTATGTGAGTGGTACTGTTGAGTTTCTGGCTAATGGTCACTGCTAGGATGTTTACACTGAAACTCACCAATGGCAGCATCAGAAATATACAGTACTGCCCTGGGCCATTTCAGCACACTTCCTGAGTTGTCTATCTGCATTAATCTAATTTGATTGTATTGGATTATATCCCTACAGCCCTTTCGCAATACCTGTCTAAATACCCTTTAAAAGTTGTAATAGTATCTGCCTTCACAACCTGCTGTAGCACTCAGTGCTGACTTTGTTAGGAACACCTGCTCTTTAATGCAAATAATGTAATTCATCCATCATGTGGCAGCAAGTCAATGCATAAAAGCCTGAAGACATGGTCCCCGAAGAGATGGTCATTAGGGTTCAGTTGTTCAGACCAGACATTAGAATGGGGAAGGAAGTGACATTGACCATGGAATGATTATTGCTGCCAGACAGGGTGTTTTAGTATCTCAGAAACTGGTTTCCTGGGATTTTCGTGTGCAACAATCTCGAGTTTACAGAGAAAAGTTCAAACACCAAAAAAAAAATCCAGCGAGTGGAGTTCTGTGTGCAACAACATCTTATTAATGAGGAAGATTAGTGAGGAAAGGCCAGATTGGTTGAAGGTGGCAGTAGCTCAAGTAACCACATGTAACAATGGTAGTATGCAGAAGAACATCTCTGAGTGCACAACATGTTAAATCTTTGTAGTGAAAGCATCTCAAACATACACTCAATGGCCGTTTTATTAGATACAGTGTGTGCCTAATAAAGTGGCCACTGAGAGTTTGTCACTCTGATGGGGGGGCAGAAGAAACTTAATCATCTTATTTAAATTTGTCTGCTCTCACCTTAAACCTGTGTGACCTCTAGTCCTAGCCTCCACTGTCTTATTAAAATGTGTTTACCATCTATCCTGTCTATGCACCTCATAATTTTGTAAACTTTTACAAGGTCACCTCTCAGTCTCTGACATTCCAGTGAGAATAAACCTAGCCCATTGAATCTCCTTGTAACTATGGCCATTCTTTATATGTCACATCCGAGTGAATCTCTTCCGAACTGCCTCTACTGCTACCATATCCTTTGTAGTGTGTTGATCTGAACTGTATATGTAAATGAATCAATGTTTTGTACAGTTTTAATGTTACATCCCAGATCTTGTCCTCAGTGCCTTGGCAACCATATTAAATGCCTTTTTCACTCCCTTTTCCACCTATATTGCTGCTCCTTGGTAACAATGGGCTTGCACCCAAAGGTGTCTCTGTACATTAACACTGCCAAGGTCCTGCCATTTATTGGCCTGCTTTTTAATACAGCCATATGAATTGTTGATGACCAAATTGCAGCACCTAAAATCTGCACATTGTAGTACAAGTTCAGACTGCTGTAGTTGTGATTTCGGTTATTTTGGTTATGCGTTCAAAAGTACTTTGACAGTTCCAGCAATCTATCCTTCATCTGAGGCACTGCACAGAAGTCATAATGACAGCATTTATGATTAATTCAATGTTGTCCACTTCTCTTCCACCAAGAATCACTCACTTCCACAACACCACCTGACCACTAGCACAACCTTTTCCATTCCCTCTCACCACCATACACTTCTCCTCCAACATGCTCCTTTCCCTACACAAATCCTTGAACATTTTGTCACCCCTCCCTATTCTTTTTCTCCTCCATTCCAAACTCATCTAATTCCCTTGCTGGCAGCCAGCAGCTCAACTTATTTATATTTTGAACCGCTCCAGCGCAGGCCTGCTTCAGAATATGCTGTAACACCTTCTGTGAGCCCTCCTTCAACTGTCAGGTAGAACTTGCCTTTAATCATGCCACTGGGGTTGCATGGTGTGTAAAGGCATTTAGGAGATTATCATCATGAACAGAACAAGGTTCATTCATAATGTTCGCACGCAGCTTGGATTTCTTTGATTCATTAGTTTAGCTGGGAGCGCTTGTTCTGACAGTGTGGCAGGCTGACACTGCAGTAATCAGCAGCAATGGGAAAGTAAGACGTTAGACCAGTGGCGATTGGGGAAATAGGGGCCGTACAGTTCAATAACGTGGTCATTGATGAACTGTTTAGAAAGAGACTACTTGGGTTGCCCTCCTCTCTCCCCCTCCAATCCCCCTCCCGGCATACACTGTCAGAGTTTAGTCTGAGAAATTCTGTTTTACCTTTGCATACTGCTTATTGTACTGTAGTTTCCAGTTCTTCCATTCCTCATCGCGAGTTGAGCTGACTGTGCAGTCAGAGGCCACAATCAGAATAGGCCCCACCACAAAGCCCAGAAACAAAGTGAACTTCATTATGCAGAACCTAAAGAAAAGAATGAAATGGCGTTACATGGAGCTGTCTGTGTTCATTATTTGTGATAAAGGTAGATGTTTTGTAGAGTTAAGGCTGATTTATACTTGTGTGTACTAGCTTACGCCGTAGCCTACGCAAATGGGCTACGCTGCTGTGAGCATTTATACTTGTGCGTTGGTGTGTCAGCGATGCTCTGCAATTCACTGCCAAAACGCTAGTTGGCGGTGGGGTTTCTATGCCACTGTGTTGAGTTTCTTCGTGTTGAAATTCAATACGAAGAATCTCAAACTTCAAACAATGGCGACTGAAACTGAAGGAGGGTGAATTTTCTGTGCTTGTCCGGCTACTGAGAGACATAGATGAGGAAATGCATTTGCAATATTTTTGGATGTTGGCAGGTAGATCTGACGATTTGGTTCATCATCTCTAACTATTTATTTCGCATCAGTGTGCACACAGTATACTCAGACACTGGCAATCACCATTCGAGTTTTAGCTTCAGGTGGAAGTCGACAGGCTGTAGCAGCCAGCTACAAACTGGCATCAAGCCCAGGGTCCTCCATAATTTCGGAGGTCTGTAAAGCTTTATGGAAAGCATTGCAGCCAGAGTTCCTTCCCTGCTCTTCAGTCGCCCAATGGGAAGCTACTGCAGCGTAGGAGGAAATGCGATGCTACCAAGCGGACCAATCACAGTTGTGGTTTGCGTAGTTACATTTTTGGGGAGGCGTGCGTTAGACTACGGCATAGGGTACAGTGTAGGGTACGCGCCTACGCCATACCTATGGCATCGATTTGAGGCACAAGTATAAATTGGCCTTTAGTGTTAATAGAAAACATTGGTCCTGATAGCATTCTGCCCCAGTGACTCTCAATTTTTTTCCATTTTTGCCTTAGCAAACTGAAAAATGCCTCAGAAGCATGGTTTCTGGATTAATATCTAGCTGTCCTTCAGCTTGGCTTAAATAATGTTGAAAGCAAGATCAATTATTTGAATTAATAAGCTGTAAAGAAAAGAAGACTGATTTTAGCTATCTAGAGATCCCTGCATTGGGGTATCAACATCCACAGTAATACTTGGCAGTGACTGGGAACAGAGCACTTCCCGTTCCAAGCATTCCCCATGAGGTCAGAGCACCAAACTTTGCATAAAATACTGTTTAATAATCATAATGTTCTGTGTGCTATTTATACACTGACATTCATGTGCTAAGCTGTATAAATAATTATATGCATTATTTGCACATTGAGGCCAGTAGTTGGACTTGTAGCACTGTGGGCAATCAGCCTCTCCTGGCCTTGCCACATCGCATTGTCCCTGCTTTAATTGCAACGCCCTGTATACAGATCCTCCTCAACCATAATGCCTTTATGCTAAACCTGTAACCAACCAACAGAGTTCAAGAGTGGCAAATACAGAAAAAGGGGCAGAACCTTTAGTTTCCTTTCAAGTTGTACACCATCCTGATTTGGAAATGTATTGTCACTGATCTCCATCTCTGCAAGCACTTTAAGTGTAGTTTTATCAGAAGGACTGCAGCATTTCGAGGAGGCATCTCACAGTGAACTCGAGGATAGATAGAATGAACAATAAATGCTGGTCCTGTAAACTATGCCAACATTGGAAAAGCAATTGAGGGAAGCCTGAAATGATACGATGCAATGCACTCTAATGCCAAGAACATTCCTTTGTTGTTTTATCATTAATTAATCATTATGCCTTTGGTGCAAATAGAAATTTATTGAGAGCACTCCTCATATTTATAAATTTAAAACCATACGACATAGGAGCAGAATTATGACATTTGGCCCATCAAGTCTGCCTCACCATTCAATCATGGCTGATCCTTTTTTTTCTCCCCTCCTCAGCCCCACTTCCTAGCCTTCTTCCTGTAACGTTTGATGCTGTGTCTTATCAAACTCTGCCGTGAATACACCCAATGATCTGGCCTCCACAGCTGCCCATGGTAATAAGTTCCACAAATTTACCACCCTCTGACTAAAGAAATTTCTCCGTTATCTGTTTTAAATGGGCACCCCTCCATCCTGAGGCTGTGCTCTCTTGTCCTAGATACCCCCACCATGGGAAATATCCTTTCCACATCTACTCTGTCTAGGCCTTTCAACATTCAAAAGGTTTCAATGAGATCCCTTCCCCATCCTAAATTCCAGTGAGTACAGACCCAAGCTATCAAACGTTCCTCATATGATAAACCTTTCATTCCTGGAACCATCCTTGTGAATCTGTTCTGAACACTCTCCAATGCCAGCACATCTTTTCTTAGATGAGGAGCCCAAAACTGCTCAAATACTGGTGTGGCCTCACCAGTGCCTTATAAAATCTCAGCATCACTTCCCTCCTCTTGTATTCAAGACCTCTTGAAATGAATGCAAACATTGCATTTGCCTTCCTCACCACTGACTCTACCTGCAAATTAACTGTTAGGGTGTTCTGCACAAGGACTCCCAAGTCCCTTTGCATCTCAGAGTTTTGGATTTTCTCTCTGTTTAGTCCGCACATTTGTTTCTACTACCAAAGTGCATGACCATGCATTTTCCAACATTGTATTTCATTTACCACTCTCTCTTCCATTCTCCTAATCCAAGTCCTTTGCAGCCTACCTGTTCCCACAACACCATCTGCCCCTCCATAAATCTTCGTATCATCTGCAAACTTGGCAACAAAGCCATCTATTCCATCATCAAAGTCATTGAAATGCAGCAGGAAAAGAAGTGGTTCCAATACCGACCCCTGTGGAATACCACTACATACTGGCAGCCAACCAACCAGAAAAGGATCCTTTTATTCTCTCCTACCAATCAGCCAATGCTCTAACCATGTTAGCAACTTTTCTGTAATACCATGGGCTCTTAACTTGGTAAGCAACCTCATGTGTGGCACCTTGTCAAAGGCCTTCTGAAAGTCCAAATATACAACATACCCTGCATCCCCTTTATCTACCCTATGTGTAATCTCCTCAAAGAATTCCAACAGGTTTGTCTGGCAAGGTTTTCCCTTAAGGAAACCATGCTGACTTTGTCCTATCTTGTCCTGTGTCACCAAGTACTCCATAACCTCATCCTTAACAATTAACTCCAACATCTTTCCAAACACCAAGGTCTGGCTAACTAGTCCATGATTTCCTTTCTGCTGCCTTACTCCACTCTTTAAGAAAGGAGGGACATTTGGAATTTTCCAGTCCTCTAGCACCATGACAGTGTCCAATGATTTTAGAAAGATCATTGATAATGCCTCCACAATCTCTACCGCTACCTCTTTCAGAACCATAGTGTGCAGTTCATCTGGTCCAAGTGACTTGTGTACCCTTGGGTCTTTCAGCTTTCTGAGCACCTTCTCCCTTGTAATAGTAACTGTACTCACTTCTGTTCCCTCACACCCTTCAACACCTGGCACACTGCTAGTGGCTTCCTTAGTGAAGACTAGTGCAAAATACTCATTTAGTTCAACTGTCACCTCCTTGTCCCCCATTATTTTTTCTCCAGTCTCATTTTCTAGCAGTCCTATATCCACTCTCATCTCTTAATTTTGTACATATTTGAAGAAGTTTTTACTATCCACTTTGATATTGTTTGTTAAGTTGTTTTCATATCTCATCTTTATTATTTTGGAAACTATTTCAAAATTTAAAGGTATTACCAAATTGTGTTTACTTTAGAAAAGGAAAGTGGAAAAGTACAGAAAAAAATGAGAACTTTCTGATGGGGTGTGCTACTGGGGTTAGAATTTTCATCTTGATAACTGAGGTTATACACTTAGTAAGAAAAACAAGGAAGTCACATATTCCTTGAAGATGTGTAATTGACTGATGCATTGATGACTAGATACAGAAACATTATCTATTAGTGAGGCCATGACAAAAGCAAAACAAAGCAAAAGGATTTAGTTCTGAAGGCACACACTGAAATGCAAACCATTTGTCAGACTTCTGTGAAATCTGGTGTAGATTACGCATGGAGTTCTGGACCCCAGGTAAAAATAGAAATAAGAATTACCAGATAAAGTGCAAAAACATTTTACTGATGATGCTGGAACTGAAAGATTATTCTGACTGGAAACAATTAACCAGCTGGATACTCCCTCCCCAAAAGGTGGAGTCTTGAGGGGTTCTGAGGCTAGTTAACACTGCAATAGGATTTTACATTAATTTCCGTTGTAAACAAAGTTCCTGAGCAAGCTCACATTTTGAATGCCTGCGCCATTGACCAGAGTCTGGAACCAACCATGACAATAGCATAGGAACAGCTACACATGCTGACCCATCTTATCCTTTCTAAAGTTTACGAGCTTCAAGCGAAATGTAATGGAATACTGGCTGGAGCCCTGGATCGTGCAACTGCTTTCAGACAACAGCACCAAGATGAGAAGATTTGCTCACCACTTCAGTTGGTTTCACTCCACTCTCACTGATGGACTTCAACTGCAGGATGATCGATTGCAGCAGATAACCAAGGTTTCTGTAATCTCTACCACCAAGAAGGACCAGAGCAGCAACATCCTGTAAATGATGCCTCCAGCCCATATTCTATCCCATTCCACATGACTGATTAAGTGTACCACTTAACACCAATCTAGAAAACCTTCCTCCCAAGTACATCATATAAATAACCCTCTGCAACATTCTCCAGGTGGCCAGGAAAAGGCAATAAATTGTCCCATTTCTAAATGTATCTGGTGGGGGGAAAAGCATGGATTGTTTTTCTGAAGTGTTGAAGGCTGAGGGAAACCTGATGAAAATGCATAACATCGAGAGGTATGTAGATATTCAGTGCCTCTGAGCCTTTTGCCCAGGATGGAAAGATCAAACTCTAAAGGGCATAGGTTTAACATTAGAGGGAAAGCTTAAAGATGTACAAAGCAAGTTATTTTTTCAATGCATAGATTGGTAGGTGCCAGGAATGCTTTGCCAGGGGAGACGGTACAAACAGATGATAGCAACTTCTATGGGGCATTTGGAACATGTGCAAGCAGATGGAATTAGTTTACACAGTCAGTAGACGTGGTGGGATGCAGGGAGTGTATCTTTGATTAGAATTAGACTACACAGTGATGCAGCTAGCACAATTGCTACATCACAGCTCTAGTGAGCCAGATTGACCCTTGAATTTAGGTGCTGTGTGTGAGAAGTTTGCACGTTCTTCCTACAATTATGTGCAATTTCCTCAGCCCAAAGACGTGCAAGTTGGGAGTTGTAAATTGCCCCTTGTGTACGTGAGTGGTAGAATTTGGTGTGAGTCGACGGGAATGTAGGAAGAATAAAAAGGGGCAAGAGTAAGTGGGAATCGATGGTTGGCATAGACCTGCTACGTCAAAAGGCCTTTCTGTGCTGTATGTTCCACAACTTAAACACATGGACGATCAAAAGTTAGTTTACCTATTGATAAGTAACCAGCTGTACACTTCCCAAAGCGATGGAACCAAGGAATTTGTTCCCTGTTCCATTTGGGCCTTAGTACAAAATATGTATAAAACCTGTCTCTTCCCCTGCAGTTCGATTACATCCCCTCCAGCCCTCTGCTGCCAAGTCTGTACAAGGAATAAAAAGAAGGCTTGCATTAGCAGACTCACCTTGAAATGTTGCTGCCCTTGAAGCTTCACTGAACATTTGGTGTATCCCAGTTAAATACTTGGGGACTATCCCAGGATCTGCCCTCATTTCACATTGCAACACCATTGATTGGGAAACCTATGGAAGTAACATCATGATTTTCAGAGTGATGCTTAAAAATCAAATTCCTCTTTTTGAGGACACACAAGGTGTGTGATGTAACTCTTCCTATTAGTTTCATTTTTGATTAATTTTATGCTTACTTTGTCTCAGTGCTGCACACTTGCAGACGTGCTTTGGTATCACTAATGGTTGCTCAGTCTTTCCATTAACATGTTCTGCCCCTGATGTATCCTGCACAAAACAAGGAAATGAGCAAGAATTAAGTGTTAAGAGAACTCTGTCCTTTCCAGAATTCTTTGTACTGTGGGTTCATACAGGATTCAAGATCTGAGAGAAGAATGGTTTAAGATGTTCCTCTTTAAAAAGAAAACTTGTTACTATACATCATTAGGAATATGAATAGGCCATTCATTCCCTCCAACATGCTGTGACATTTAGAAAGATTTTGGCTGATCTAATCTGTCTGCATTATTTTATCTTCCTGCCTAGTCTCCAGAAGACTTGGTTTCCCATACACCATTATTGAGTACAATAATTATGAGTCATGTGTTATCATGTGAGAGATTGTCAATGAGGCAAAGGAATGACTTCTGAAGTAATTTTCACTTAACTGTCTGCACTGACCATGTTTCTCATGGACAAATTCACTGTCTCCCTTTAGTCAGGACAGTGTCACCTGGAGTGAACCTGCAGATAGATGGTGGTATTGTTGTGCGCCCACTGCCTTTGGTCTTGTGGTAGTTTCCTGTTTTGGAGGTGAACTCAGAGTGTCCTGGGTGAGTAACTCCAGTTCCGTGGTGTAGGTGGAGGGAATGAATGGTTAGGAGGGTAGATGGGCTGCCAGTCAAGTAGATTGACTTCTCGTGGGAAGATATTTTAGCTGCATCTCTAGTTCTGCATGATGCTAAGCTCCTTGAGTATTGCTGGAGTTGTGCTTCCAGGCACGTAGAGAATATTGTGTCACATTGCTGACCTGTCCTTTGAAGTGGGCAGCACTGAGGGACAGTTAGTTGATTCACTGCCTCACGGTCCCATAGATCTGGGTTCAGTGCTAACCCTGGTGCTATCAGAGTGGAGTTTTTGTTCTCCCCGTGACCACATTGGTTTCTCTAGAAGCTCCAGTCTGACGAGCAGTTAGGTAGATTCATGGGTTGCAGAGAATTGCCCCGAGTGTGTAGGTGAGGTCAGAATCCGGGGGAAACTGATGAATATGTCTGGAAGAAAAATGGGATTAATCTAATCGGATGCTGTGGGCTGAAGAGTATCTTTCGATGCTGTGTCTCTTTGTGACTGTGTCAGAAGTGATCACCACAAGATGCTCTGCCTTTGACTGGCTCTTGTATTTTGGTTTCTGGTCACTGTTGACCTCCAGGATGTTATTGGTGGAGGACCTAGCAATGGTAATAATTATCAATGATAAACGGTGGTGGGGGGGGGCAACTTACTAATTGACCTCCTAATCTGCTTATTTTTAGGTAGGAAGGAACAGAGCACTTGGAGGAAAATCACATTATCACAGGGAGAATGTGCAAACTCCACATCGATGGTTCTAAGGGTCAGGACTGAACTTGAGTCTGTGCAACTGTGAGGCAGCAACCCAATTAACTGCACCTCTAGCTGCTCCAGTTTTATTGCCACTTGTCAGCCATGCTGCTTCCACGCGAGGCACTTCGTTTGCTGAAGTGTTGTGAAAGGAATTCAACATTGGGCAATTATCAGAAAACAACCATCTTCTGGCCATGCTGAAAGGATGGTCAACAATGAATCAGCTGAAGATGGTTGGGCCAAGGAAACTTTCCTGAAAAACTCCTGCAGTCATGTCCTGGGGCTGGGATGTTTGAACTTCAATGTGTATAGCCATCTGCCTTTGAGCAAAAAAGACTCATACCACTGAAGTGTTTTAGCTCTGTTAAATCTCACACTTGCCTCAACCCTGGGATTCAGCCTTTGCTCCATGTTGGTTCAAGACTCTGAGATCTGGAGCTGAATGATCCTGATGATATTCAAACTGAGCACCAGAGTAGGTAATTGGTGAGTCAGTGCCTCATGATGTCACAGATGACAACATATTCCACCTATTTGCTGATTTCAGCAAGCTGATTGGGCTGTAATTAGCCTGATTAGATTTTCCCTGCTTTTAGACTTATCCTGCACATTACCGAGAGTCTGGGTAGATGGCAGTGATATATCTGTATTGGACCACCTTTGTTATAAGTGTAGTTAGTTCTGTGGTGCAACCACCTGGAATACTGTCAGCTTCCACAGCTTTGCTGTATCTAATATGCTCGACTACCTCTTGACATCATGTGTAGTGGGTCGTTTGGACTGAAGACGTGGTCCTGTGTTGTGGGCGTCTCGGAAAATTGAGTCGATCATCTATTCAATAAAATTTCTGGCTAAATATGGTTGGAAATTCAGGAGATTCCACAGATGTTTGAAATCCAGAATAACACACACAAAACTCTGAAGGAACTCAGTAGATCAGCTGAGGGGAATAAATGGTCGATGTTTGTTGCTGAGAACCATCATCAGGACTAGAAAAGAAAAGGAAGAAGCCAGAATAAGAAGTTGGAGGTTGGGGGGGGGCGGCGGGAAGAGAAAGGAGAACAAGCTGGCAGGTGATGGGTGAAGCCAGGTTAGGTGAGAGGGGAAGGGGTTGAAATGAGAAGCTGGAAGATGATGGGTAGAAAAGGTAAAGGGCTGAAGAAGGAATCTTACAGATGGGAGAAAGGGAAGGAGGAGGGGTATCAGAGGGAGGTGATGGGCAGGTGAGAAGAGAAGGGTAAGAAGTGAGCCAGAATTGGGAATGGAAAAGGAGAGTGAGGGAGGGGGCTTCAAATGACCATAAGTTAGGGAAATTCATGTCAATGCTGTCAGGTTGGCGGTTACCCAGACAGAATAAAGTTTCTCCTCTAGCCTCACTGTGGCAGTAGAAGAGGGCATGGATTGTCATGTTGGAATGTGGCAAGGAAGAAAAGTTGTTGTCCCCCAGGAAATCTTGCCTGTTGTAGATGGCGTGAAGGTGCTTCACAAAGAATGAACATAGAACATAGAACAGTAAAGCACACTACAGGCCCTTCGGCCCACAATGTTGTGCTGACCCTCAAACCCTGCTTCCCATATAAGCCCCCACCTTAAATTCCTCCATATACCTGTCTAGTAGTCTCTTAAACTTCACGAGTGTATCTGCCTCCACCACTGACTCAGGCAGTGCATTCCACGCACCAACCACTCTCTGAGTAAAAAACCTTCCTCTAATATCCCCCTTGAACTTCCCACCCCTTACCTTAAAGCCATGTCCTCTTGTATTGAGCAGTGGTGCCCTGGGGAAGAGGCGCTGGCTATCCACTCTATCTATTCCTCTTATTATCTTGTACACCTCTATCATGTCTCCTCTCATCCTCCTTCTCTCCAAAGAGTAAAGCCCTATCTCCCTTAATCTCTGATCATAATGCATACTCTCTAAACCAGGCAGCATCCTGGTAATCTCCTCTGTACCCTTTCCAATGCTTCCACATCCTTCCTATAGTGAGGTTGCCAGAACTGGACACAGTACTCCAAGTGTGGCCTAACCAGAGTTTTATAGAGCTGCATCATTACATCGTGACTCTTAAACTCTATCCCTCGACTTACGAAAGCTAACACCCCATAAGCTTTCTTAACTACCCTATCTACCTGTGAGGCAACTTTCAGGGATCTGTGGACATGTACCCCCAGATCCCTCTGCTCCTCCACACTACCAAGTATCCTGCCATTTACTTTGTACTCTGCCTTGGAGTTTGTCCTTCCAAAGTGTACCACCTCACTCTTCTCTGGGTTGAACTCCATCTGCCACTTCTCAGCCCACTTCTGCATCCTATCAATGTCTCTCTGCAATCTTCGACAATCCTCTACACTACCTACAACAGGGGTCCCCAACCTTTTTCGCACTGCGGACCGGTTTCACGTTGACAATATTCTTGCGGACCGGCCGACCGGGGGGCGGGGGTGGGGAATGGTTGCCAACGGACAAGAGTAGCAGTCAAATACATTGTGTTTACCTAGAGAAAGACTACAATGACCATGAAGCCTTGCGCGGGCACAAGTGCGCATGTGTGACTTGCGCATGTGTGCACCTGCCGATTATTTTTCTAGAAATCGTTTTTGGTGATTCTGTTCGGCAGGGGGTGTTAATCACGACCGGAATATCGATGATAAGTGTCTAATACACTCAATTTCATTTCTAAACGGGTTTATCTAACAAATTTAATATTAAACACACAGCGCATATTTTCCTCGCATGAATATAGTGATAAGGGGGAGGCCAGGGGAGCTTGAAGTAAGTGTTGGACGAACTTCCAGTAGAAGTGTCAGAAACAGGTTCGATATTGTCATTTAAAGTTAAATCGGATAGGTATATGGACAGGAAAGTAATAGAGGGTTATGGGCTGAGTGCAGGTCGGTGGGACTAGGTGAGAGTAGCGTTCGGCATGGACTAGAAGGGCAGAAATGGCCTGTTTCCGTGCTGTAATTATATGGTAATATAAGTCAATAGCATCATAACATTTGAAGTAATGTTTGGATATAAAACACACAGCGCATATTTTCCCTGTATGAACATATAAAATCATTGCTACGCACCAATATCGCTGAATCAGTGGGAGCCCTGAGCTTGTTTTCCTGCTATAAAACGGTCCTATCGAGGGGTGATGGGAGACAACGATACTCGAACGGGGTTCCTTATGTCCAGTATAATCCGCAATTTAGTTTTTGTTATATTCATTGCAGAGATATGTTGGAAATGGAAGGAACGTCTTCGGTGCTTCCGTGGCTATCTCAGGATATTTAGCCTTGACTTTGATCCAGAATGCCGGCAGAGATGTTATGTCAAACATACTTTTCAGCCCGTCGTCATTTGCAAGCTCGAGGAGTTGATCTCCTTCCCACGCTGACATGGATAACGCGCAGGTAATGACCTCGTGTGCACTCAAGCTCTACAGTGGGCATGACTAAGAATGAGGAAAGGTGCAGCTGACTCATATCGCCAAATCATATCGTTTCCTCGCAGCCCGGTAGCGCATGCTCTGTGGCCCGGTACTGGTCCGCGGCCCGGTGGTTGGGGACCACTGACCTACAACACCACCAACCTTTGTGTCATCTGCAAACTTGCCAACCCACTCTTCTACCCCCACATCCAGGTCGTTAATAAAAATCACGAAAAGTAGAGGTACCAGAACAAATCCTTGTGGGACACTACTAGTCACAATCCTCCAGTCTGAATGTACTCCCTCCACCACCACCCTCTGCCTTCTGCAGGCAAGCCAATTCTGAATCCACCTGGCCAAACTTCCCTGGATCCCATGCCTTCTAACTTTCTGAATAAGCCTACTGTGTGGAACCTTGTCAAATGCCTTACTAAAATCCATATGGATCACATCCACTGCACTACCCTCATCTATATGCCTGGTCACATCCTTAAAGAACTCTATCAGGCTTGTTAGACACAATCTGCCCTTCACAAAGCCATGCTGACTGTCCCTGATCAGACCATGATTCTCTAAATACCCATAGATCCTATCTCTAAAAATCTTTTCCAACAGCTTTCCAACCACAGACATAAGGCTCACTGGTCTATAATTACCTGGACTATCCCTACTAACTTTTTTGAACAAGGGGACAAAATTCGCCTCCCTCCAATCCTCTGGTACCATTCCTGTGGACAACGGGGACATAAAGATCCCAGCCAGAGGCTCAGCAATCTCTTCCCTCGCCTCATGGAGCCGCCTGGGGAATATTCCGTCAGGCCCCCGGGACTTATCCATCCTAATGTATTTTAACAACTCCAACACCTCCTCTCCCTTAATATCAACATGCTCCAGAACATCAACCTCACTCATATTGTCCTCACCATCATCAAGTTCCCTCTCATTGGTGAATACCGAAGAGAAGTATTCATTGAGGACCTCGCTCACTTCCACAGGCTCCAGGCACATCTTCCCACCTTTATCTCTAATCAGTCCTACCTTCACTCTTGTCATCCTTTTGTTCTTTACATAATTGAAGAATGCCTTGGGGTTTTCCTTTACCCTACCCACCAAGGCCTTCTCATGCCCCCTTCTTGCTCTTCTCAGCCCCTTCTTAATTTCCTTTCTTGCTTCCCTATATTCCTCAATAGACCCATCTGATCCTTGCTTCCTAAACCTCATGTATGCTGCCTTCTTCCACCTGACTAGATTTTCCACCTCAGTTGTCACCCATGGTTCCTTCACCCTACCATTCTTTATCTTCCTCACTGGGACAAATTTATCCCTAACATCCTGCAAGAGATCTCTGAACATTGACCACATGTCCATAGTACATTTCCCTGCAAAAACATCATCCCAATTCACACCCGCAAGTTCTAGCCTTATAGCCTCATAATTTGCCCTTCCCCAATTAAAAATTTTCCTGTCCTCTCTGATTCTATCCTTTTCCATGATAATGCTAAAGGCCGGGGAGCGGTGGTCACTGTCCCCCAGATGCTCACCCACTGAGAGATCTGTGACCTGACCCAGTTCATTGCCTAGTACTAGATCTAGTATGGCATTCCCCCGGTCGGCCTGTCCACATACTGTGACAGGAATCCATCCTGGACACACATAACAAACTCTGCCCCATTTAAACCCTTGGAACTAATCAAGTGCCAATCAATATTAGGGAAGTTAAAGTCACCCATGACAACAACCCTGTTATTTTTGCACCTTTCGAAATTCTGCCTCCCAATCTGCTCCTCTGTATCTCTGCTGCTACCAGGGGGCCTATAGAATACCCCCAGTAGAGTAACTGCTCCCTTCCTGTTCCTGACTTCCACCCATACTGACTCAAAAGAGGATCCTGCTATATTACCCACCCTTTCTGTAGCTGTAATAGTATCCCTGACCAGTAATGCCACCCCTCCTCCCCTCCCCCCCCCATCCCTTTTAAAGCACTGAAATCCAGGAATATTGAGAATCCATTTCTGCCCTGGTGCCAGCCAAGTCTCTGTAACGGCCACTACATCATAATTTCATGTATGTAGCCAAGCTCTCAGTTCATCACCTATGTTCCTGATGCTTCTTGCATTGAGGTACACACATTTCAGCCCTTCTACCTTCCTACCTTTTCATCCTTTATTCTGCTTCTCTTTCCTCAAAGCCTCTCTATATGTTAGATCTGGCTTTACTCCATGCACTTCTTTCACTGCTCTATCGCTCTGGGTCCCATCCCCCTCGCAAATTAGTTTAAACCCTCCCGAACCATGCTAGCAAACCTACCTGCAAGGATATTACTCCCCCTCGAGTTCAGGTGCAACCCATCCGATATGTACATGTTTCACCTTCCCCAGAAGAGATCCCAATGATCTAAAAATCTAAAACCCTATTCCCTGCACCAACTCCTCAGTCATGCATTCAACTGCCATCTCCTCCAATTCTTACCATCACTGTCACGTAGCACTGGCAGCAATCCTGAGAATATCACCCTTGAGGTCCTGTTCTTCAGCCTTCTGCCTTGTTCCCAAAACTCACACTTCAGGACCTCATCCCTCTTCCTGCCTATGTGGTTAGAAACTCTTCAGCTTTACCTGCAGCATTCATGTGCTGAGGACAGGGATGGTCTTTGAGCTGCCTCCTCTAGTAAACGTATTCATCATTTACAACGAAATGTTGCAGGTCTGCCGATCTTGGATCTCATCTGTTTTCTGTGAAGCTATTTATTTCAGGCTGCTTTTGTTGGTTAGTAGTATGTAGTCCTGCAGTGCACCTTCTCAAGGCAGCCAGCTTATTTATGGATATTCCCAGAGCTGCTTCCAACATGTTCTTCTGCACTCTTCATTGAACCAGGATTTATCCTCTGGTTTGATGGTAAAAAGATCAAGTCAGAGTGGTTGCAGATTAGGTGGTTCAAATTGTTTTTGCTGATGGTACTCCAAACCTCTTAAATGTCCAGTTTTGCGTTGCCAGATCTGTTCTGGGTCTCTCATTTAGCACAATTGTAATTGCAGGTGACAGAATGGAGGATACCCTTGGTGTGAAGATATATTCTGTCTTCACAAAGATTGTACAGCTGTCACTTCTGCCAATGGACAGGTGTATTTGGCACAGACAGTCTGGGGCAGGATGAGATTGTAAAGGTTTAAATCTTATGTTGGAAACAAGAGACTTCAGATGTTGGAATCTGGAGCAAACAAAAATGGGCAGAAGAATTCAGTGGGTCAGAATGCTGAAGTACCCAGCAGGTCAGGCAGCATCTATTGTGAGAAATGTTTTGGATCATTTCAAGTGTACATTGTACCAAGACACTTACTACAGTGCTATATTCTATGCAGAAACACGTATTGTATCTGTCACTATCACAGACTCTGCCGTAGTGTCTGGAAGCCCTCACAGGTGGGCAGTTGAGAGAGGTTGGCAGTCTCACATATTCCAGTGGATTAGGGTTTATTTGTGGTTGTATTTAACTGCCTTCCTTTGTTTCAGTATGGTCAAGTCTTGACCAAAGCGCATAGACAGCAATGTTCCCTCCTTGCCTTAATTCATTTTCCAGGAAAGAAGGTTACAGATTTAGGTTGACACTGCAAAAGAACAGTATTAATTTGGTATTAAGTTGCTGCATCCAAGCTGAAGTGATAGCATTAGATTTTAGATCGAGTGTTTCAGTTAGCGGCCCTTTGGCCTAGCATTTATTATTTCCTGTACAGTTATTCAAACTCAGTGAACTGTTCATTATGCTTCTGTGTCACTTGGGCCATCACCAAACACTGCCAGCATCTTGACATTTTATGACTCTGATCACCCAAAAATTAGGCTGCAAGGAACTTGACAGTGTAATTTAAAAGTTGCTGGTGAACGCAGCAGGCCAGGCAGCATATCTAGGAAGAGGAAAAAATCACTTTGAGAATGGTAAAACATAAGACTGAAAGAGTGGGGACAGACAACTAGACCACATGCATATAGTATCTTAATGAGGACTTCATTCCAGACATCTGCTTCAGTGCTGACATCTTTCATTTCATTGATAGTGGTCATTAACTTTGTGTGGACAAGTAAAACCACCAGTCCACATGATATTAGATAACTGCCAAAAAAAATGCTTGGAAATTGTGGTTAAGAGGTTATAACGAACAAACCAAACTACTGGTCAGAACATTAAGAAATTGTGTGAATTCTAACAAGTCATTCCCACAGTTCTTCCTGCTGCACTACAATTGCGGTATAGTGCTAACTTGTACAAGATTGTAGTGCACTGAACAACTAATGTAGTTCCACAATATTTTCCCAGCAAATAAGTGACCTATTCTTTATCAAACAATTACAAACAACAATATTAAACACTCCATTAAAGTTAAAGCACGTTGAAATCTTTTTACAAGGACAGTGAACCGGAAGATAAAAGTGACAGTTGTACAGGTGTCAAAATCAGAATTGGGTTTATGACATTATGTCTTCAAATTGTTCTGTGGCAGCAGTACAGCGCAAGATATAAAAAAAGACTATAACTGTCCAGAAACTAAGTGTTCATGGGTTCATGGTCCATTCAGAAATATGGCAAAGCTGCTCCTAAAACATTAAGCACTGAGTGTGAGACTCCAGGCTTCTCTACCTCAACGATGATGGCAATGAGAAGAGGGCATGTGTGAGGGTGGTGAGTGTCCTTCATGATGGATGCTGCCTTCCTGAGGCAGTGCCTTTTGATATCAGGTCTTGGGCCTGTGATGGAGGTGGACAAATCTACACCCTCTGAAGTCTCTTGATTCTGTGCATTAGAATCTCCATAGGAGGAGGTGCAGTCAGAATGCTCTCCATCATACAGTGCATGTGTAGAAATTTTCTGGTCTTTGGTGACATACCAAATCTTCTCAAACCTTGAATGAAGTGTAGCCGCCATCAGCCTTTCTGTCTGATTGCATCAGGGTTTGGCCCACGACAGATCCTCAGATGTTGAAAATGCTCACTCTTACCACCACAGATCCCTCAGTGAGGACTGATTTGTGTCCTCCCTGTTTTCTGTAAGTCTGAGATAGAGCTAATTAAAAGAAAAACACAGAGCCGGGAGTAATGTGTGTACTTCATTGCTTCATTCTTTACTTTTAGCAAGGTGAGCACAGGGAGTGGTGGTGTAAAGACGTATGCCACACATACATATATGCAGTATACTATATAGATAACCACAGCATAGTCAATTTTATATTGTCCTATTCTTGACTAAAGGTTTAATCACTGTGGTGGATTTCTTACTCTTGTGGGGTAATGCCTTTCCTAACAAGGGAGGGGTGTGCCACTCTGTTTGGCAAATGAGACTTGTGGCTGTGAAACAATCCCCAGGTTCTGGATCCTCAGTGCCGGTTGTAGGAATTGACTCTGGGATTGCAGGAAGTGGTTCTGACAACTGTGGATGCCTTTCTTTTCTAACAATTGACTCCACTCTCCTCAAGATGACGTGTCCCCCTGATTGATATAAGACACAACCTCCACTGTGTAGGAGAGCGGTCCAGTTCTGTCCTTCATCTTTCTGAGTACCCACTTTTGATCATCCCTGTAGTCCCTCACCAGGACTGCTTGTCCAGGAGTGTAACATTGAACCTCCTTATTTTATTTCACTGTTACAAATATCATTCCCACAGGAGTTACCTTTTCTCCAGTATAAGTTCTTAGATGGATATCTGCAGGCTTCAGTTCAGTATCTTTGAAATGCCATTCAAACTCATTTTGTGAAATGACTGAACAGTCAAGCCAGTGTCCAATTCCATTTTCATTAAACTGCTGTTTACTTCTGGTATAAACCATATTACTTGTCTCCTGGCAGTTTTCACTTTAAGTCCCAAGGCTATCTATTCCTGTGTCACTCTCACCCTTATCATTTTTTTTTCACTAACAGCATACATAGCGTTATTTTTGTCAATGCAACTTGACTTTTTATCTTTTTCTCATCCCTGTGAAGTTCATTTATTTGTCTCCCTGACATGCTCTTTGTACGTGTCCTACCTTGTTGCATTTTCTGAAAGTAATGCCTTTAAACCTGCCTTGGGCTGGCGTGTGAGCTCTGCCACAATGATACCACAATTTGCTTGGGCAGGCTGGTTTCTGCAATTTTGTTCACTTTCATTCTTGACTGAAACTCAATTGTGACTCTGTCTGCTGTTACCATTGATAGTGATTGCAACTACTCTTTTAAATGTGAGTTGTGCTTCAGTTAAGAGCTTGTTTTAAATGCTTTCTTTTAAGATTCCAGCAACTAAATGATTTCTCAGTGCATCATTAAGTCTGTCACCGAACTGGCAATGCTCAGACAATCTGTTCAATTCAGCCACACAAGCTGAAATGGATTCCTCTTCCTTTTGATTCCACTTGTGAAAGCTTAAGCATTCTGCAATCAACAACGGATTCAGTTCAAAACCTTCCTGCCTTACTTTCACAATATCAGCAAAGCTCATTTCAGCTGGTTTGGTTGGAGTAGTTAAACTTCTAAGCAAACTGTATGCTTTTACCCCCCCCCCATACACTCATCAAAAATGGCACTCATGGCAGCTATTCCATTTACTTTGAAAAATTGTCAAATTTATTCAGTATATCTTCCCCAGTTATCTTTTGTACAACCAATCGCATCTATTCTTCCAATGTAGCCAGCCATTTCTGCTTTTTATTTATTATTATCACCACTATGTACTCGCTGTTTATGAACCTGTGAATTTTGTCTGTTTTCTGTCTTTTTTTTAAACTCTACTCTTACTGCACTTCCGAAGAAGAAAAAATGTGCTGCACTTAAAAACTCTAACATCTCACTGTGCTTTTTTAAAAAAAAACTTGAAAGTCTCTTTCCCTTTTGAAGAAAGGAAGTGCTGTGTTTTGAAGTTCGAAGTATGTATATATTATACAACCTTGAGATTTATCTCCTTACAGGCAGCCGCAGAACAAGGACCCAAAAAAAACTTTTTTCAGTATAAAGAGCATCAAACACTCCGATCAAATATCACAGAACAGCGAGTTGAACCGGCCCATCCCTCAACCTGGGGCCCTGACGTGCTGACCTTTTCGATCTGGCCTGTCATCCTAACATTGGGTTCTGCTGCTTCGATACGCCCTGGTGCCTGGAGCCCACCCCCTCGATTCGACCTGTACCCGACCTCTCCGAATCGGCCTGGCGTTTGAATCGATTGAACATCGAGTCTTTCTTGCTCTGGGTGACGAGCCTGCCGCCTTGCCTTGCCTTGGTTCTGCCAGACTGTATTGCCCCCAAGTCCAAAGGGAAGCTACAGGCTATAATTTGTGATGATTGTTTACCAGAACACGTGTGATTAACAAATCATTTGGTTTCCTTGGCCACCAGCAAGTAGTCACTGAGCTTTGCCAGTGCTACTTGAACCGGAACTCGGACAAATGCAAAGTTCAACAGGTAGGTAGTCATAATGGGTTTGTTTTTTAAATTTACTTGTTGCCATTGTTACGCTTTGTAACTCCAAAACATAAAACTCATTGAAAGAAAAGCACTGAGCTGGGAATAACCTGTGAGTTTTATTCTTTAATTTTAGTAAGGTGTGAGAGGTCAGATTTGGAATGTACCCAAAAGTGCCTGGCCTCAAAGACCTGATAAGTGGTGCAACCATTTGGCATGGGCAGAGGTTGTCCATAACACCTTACAGCATTTGCTGCACAGAATGTCACCGTTTGAGTACCTGTTTGCTTATCCTCCACCTCTTCCTGAACAGGAGGCTGAGAGTGGGGTCCCTGCAGGAGAAGATCTCATCCTGTGCTGCAGGCAGAAGTGGATTGGGCCAAGAGAGATTTTGCTGGCCTCTACCTGGAAGGCGGAGACCAAGGCGAATTGAACATAGAAATCTACCGCACATTACAGGCCTTTTGGCCTGCAATGTTGTGCCAACCATGTAACCTACTCTAGAAACTGCCTAAAATTTCCCTACTGCATAGCCCTCTATTTTTTCTAAGCTCCATGTACCTATCTAAGAGTCTCTTAAAAGACCCCATTGTATCTGCCTCCACCACTGCTGCTGGTAGTGTGTTGTATGCACCCACCACTCTTTGTGGGAAAGCTTGCCTATCATATCCCCTCTTTACCTACTTCCAAGCATCTTAGAACTATGCCCCATCATGTTAGCCATTTCAGCCCTCGGAAAAAGCCTCTGGCTATCCACGCAATCAATGCATCTCATCATCTTATACACCACTGTCAGGTCACCTCTCATCCTCCGTTGCTCCAAGGAGAAAAGGCCAAGTTCACTCAACCTATTCTATCCTATCCTATAAGGCATGCTATCCAATCCAGGTAACATCCTTGTAAATCTCCTCTGCAGTCTCTCTATAGTTTCCACATCCTTCCTGTATGAGTGGACCAGAACTGAACACAGTACTCCAAGTGGGGTCTAACTAATGTCTTGTATAGCTGTAACATTACTTCACAGCTCTTGAACTCAATCCCACGGTTGATGAAGGCCAACACATCATACGCCTTCTTAACAACACTGTCAATCTGCACAGCAGCTTTGAGTGTCCTATAGACATGGACCCCAAGATCTCTCTGATCCTCCACACTGCCAAGAGTCTTACTAATAATACTATATTCTGTCTTCAAATTTGACCTACCAAAATGAACCACCTCACACTTATCTGGGTCGAAGTCTATCTGCCACTTCTCTGCCCAGTTCTGCATCTTGTCTATACCCTTCTGTAACGTTTGACAACCCTCCAGACTATCCACAGATACCCCCAACCTTTGTGTCATCAGCAAACTTACTAACCCACCCTTCTACTTCCTCATCCAGGTCATTTATAAAAATCACAAAAAGGAGGGGTCCCAGAACAGATCCCTGCAGAATACCATTGGTCACGGACCTCCATGCAGAATATGAACCACCTACAACCACTCTTTGCCTTCTGTGGATAAGCCAATTCTGTATCGACAAAGTAAGGCCTCCTTGGATTCCTTGCCTCCTTACTTGTTGAATGGCCCTTGCATGGGGAACTTCATCAAATGCCTTAATGAAATCAATATACACTACATCCACTGCTGTACCTTCATCAATGTGTTTTGTTACATCCTCAAAGAATTCAATCAGCTTGTAAGGCATGACCTGCCCTTGAGAAAGCCATACTGACTATCCCTAGTCAGTTTATATCTCTCCAGATTCTCATAAATCCTGCCTCTCAGGATCTTCTCCAACAACTTTCCCGCTACTGAATTAAGACTCACTAGTCTATAATTTCCTGGGTTAACTCTACTCCCTTTCTTGAACTAGGGAACAACGTTTGCAACCTTCCAATCCTCTAGTACTTCTCCCATCCCTATTGATGATACAAAGATCATTGTCAGAGGCTCAGCAATTTCCTCCCTCACTTCCCACAGTAGCCTGGGGTATATCACGTCTGGTCCCAGTGACCTACATAACTTATTGCTTTTCAAAAGCTCCAGCACATCCTCTTAATGTCTATACACTCAAACATTTCAGTCTGCTGCAAGTCATCCCCACAATTGCCAAGGTCCTTTTCACTGGCGAATACTGAAACAAAGTATTCATTAAGTACCTCCGATACCTCCTCTGACCCCATGCACAGGTTTACACTCTCACTCCTGACTGGTCCTATTCTCACACAGCTCATCCTCTTGCTCTTCACAAACTTGTAGAATGCCTTGGGGGGGTTTTCCTTAATCCTGCCCACCAAGGCTTTCCCATGGCCTCTTCTAGCTCTCCTAATTTCATTCTTAAGCTCCTTCCTAGCAACCTTGTAATTTTCTAGAGCTCTAATGGCACCTAGTTTCTTGAACTTTCCATAAGCTTTTCTTCTTAACTAGATTTTCCAAGTTCTTTGTACCCCATGGTTCTTTTACTTCCCTTTCCCTGCCTCAATGGAACATACCTATGCAGAATGCCATACAAATATTCCCTGAACATTTGCCACATCCTAAGTTTCTGCCTAATAGCATCATATTTTCCCCTACCCGAATTAAATTCCCTGTTCCTATCCCTCTCTGGTGCTATAGTAAAGGAGATAGAGTTGTGATCACTACCTCCAAAATGCTCTCTCACCAAGAGATCTGACACCTGACCAGGTTAACTTCCCAATACAAGACTAAGTACAGTTGGCATATCTACATATTGGGTCAGGAAACCTTCCTGAAAACACCTAACAAACTCCACCCCATCTAAACCCCTTGCACTAAGGAGAAGACAGGAACCTGCTTTACAGCCTGGGCTACAGCTCTGGCTCTCCATTCATAATTCACCCCTCCAGGTGGAAGCCAGAAAGTTGGCACCTAAGTTCTTTGGACCCTGCAAAATCCCGAGGAAAGCAAACCCAGTGGCTTACTCCTTGCGGGTCCCAAAGACCCTAAAATTCAATCCCACCTTCCACATCTCTAAATCAAGACCTGTCTGCACCAGCCCCTTGGTACTGCTCAAGATGTTCGGCAATACCTTGTGGACTGGGAAGGATTTGGACCCAAGGAAAGGTGCTGGGTGCCTAAATGAGGCATCTTGGATCTGGATCTCATCCATGATCACCATCACACCTCTCTGAGCAGCCAGAGCTGTCAGGAGTTGGCTGTAGGGAAACGTTTGATGTTACGAGACGCTCCCAACCGCACCAGATTCCAGGATTTAGATGCCTTAACTCCTCCGAATACAGATAGCTGTCGTGGCCACTTTAATGGTTCAGGATAGTCCCACTAATTGGTAATCATGTTTTGGGTGTCAAGAATTGAGTAGTTAAGGAACACCTGAACTGAGGTTTGATGCTTAATCAAAAGCCCTACTTGTGATTTCATCTAGTGTTTATTTTTTTCCCAGTTCTCAATCCATTTTGGTACCGTGTCTTGATCCTTGCTTTGGATATCCTGCACCTGGGTCCAAGCCATCCTCCTCAAGGTATCTCATGGTACGATTGAGCCAGCATGGACCCAGCGGGGTATTGGAGCCTTTTGTCAGCTGTGGCCTGCCACAGCGAGAAAAATTTACCACATTTTTCTTGGGTACCAGTATGATTTGAAATCTGTTTGAAGCAGTTTGGGCACCTCAGACTGCTGAAGTGAGTGGTTGAAGATGTTTTCTAAATACTCCAGCCAATTGATTAGCACAGGTCTTCAATATTCAGCCAGATACACCACCTGGTCCAGATGTTTTCCGTGAAGTAAAGTTACTGAAGGATGCTCTCGTGTCAGCCTCAGATTGAAACCACATGGTTGTTGGGGGCTGTGGAAGTTCATGAAGGTACCTCCATGTTCAGTAAGTTAAATTAAGTATAAAAGGCATTGAGCTTATCTGGGAACAAAAGCTTGACATTTATGTACAGTAGTTTGGTTTTCCTTTGTAGGAGGAGATGGCATTCAAGCCCTGCCACAGCTGTCGAGCATTCCTCTGTGACTCAGGTTTGGTCTGCAATAGCCATTTTGCATGTGAGATGGTTTCCCGCGCTCATTCCTGGGCCTCTGTACTTTTCTGGACCACCAGTTCTCAGCGTCATCTAATCCCCTCTGCTGATTGCGAATCTCTTAGTTCATCCGGGCTTCTGGTTGGGGAAGACTCTGAATGATTTTGGGACACACTCGTGCATGAGTATCTTTATAAAATCTGTGACAACTGTGGTGTATTCATTGAGTGCTTGAACGTGGCCTAGTCCGTCACATCGCTACTCCTTTTCTCCTGTGACTGTGACCACACTTTGTTGTCCTAAGCACGAAGTTCTGCAGATGCTGGGAATCCAGAGCAACACACACAAAATGCTGGAGGAACTCAGGTCTGGCAGCATCCATGACAATGAATAAGCAGTCGATGTTTTGGGGCAAGGCCCTTCTTCAAGCAGAAAGAAGGTAGAATAAGAAGCTGGGTGGGGGGTGGGGGAAGAGGGAAGGAATAAAGCTTAAGTGACGTGTGAAGCCAGGTGGGTGGGGGAGGAGGGATGAAGTGAGAAGGTAGGAGGTGATAGATGATAAAGGGCTGAAGAAGGAATCGTAATAGAAAAGGAGGGTGAAAGATAGAGAAAGGCAAGGAGGTGGGTCACCAGAGGGAGGTGATGGTGAGGTGAGAAGAAGTGGGAAATGGAGGAAAAATTTCTGAAAGTCAGAGAAATTGATGTTCACGCCATCAGGTTGGAGGTTACTCAGACAATATTAAGAATTGCTGCTCCAACCTAAGAGTGACTTAATCACTGCAGAAGAGGAGGCCATGGACTAACATGTCAGAATGGGGACTGGAATTACAATAGTTGGCTACTGAGAAATCCTGCTTATTGTGGATGGAGCGAAGGTGCTTGACAAAGCGGTCCCCCAATGTACATCAGGTCTCACTGAGGTAGAAGAGGCCACATTGGGAGCCCCAGATACAGTAAATGACCCCAACAGATTTGCGGGTGAAGTGTTGCCTCCCCTGGAAGATTTGGAGTTCTGAATGAAGTGAGGGAGGAAGAGAATGCGTAGGTGCAACACTTCTGCTCATTGGCATAAGCGCCAGGAGGGAGATGAGTGAGGAACAATTAGAGAAGGGAATCACAGAGGGCAATCCCTTTAAAAAGTAGATTTGCGGGGGGGGGTGCGTGGAGGGGGGATTTAAAGATATGTTTGGTAGTAGAATCCCGTTGAAGATGGCGGAAGTTGTGGACAGTGATGTGTTGAATGTGGAGGCTCCTGGGTTAGTAGGTAGAGACAAGAAGAACACTATTCCTGTTAAGACAGTGGGAAGATGGAATGAGGAGGAATGTCGGGGAAATGGAAGAGATGCAGATGAGGGCAGCATCAACAGTGGAGAAAGAGCAACCTTCTCCTTTGTCGAAGGAGGATGTCTGATGTTCTGGAAAGGAAAGCCTCATTCTTGTAACAGGTGTGGCAGGAAAAAAGGAACTAAGAAAAGGGAATGGCACTTTTACGGGTGACAGAATGGGAAGAAGTATAGTTAAGGTAGTTGAGAAAGTCAGTAGATTTATAAAACATATCAGTAGACAGTTTGGCCCCAGAGGTGGAGACAGCAAGATTGAAAAAGAGGAGGAAGGTTTCTTTTCTGGGAAACTGCATCATGGGAGCAGATGAACCAGAGATGAAGGGACTGGGAAAAGGAATGGCATCTTTGCAGGTGACGTGGTGGGAAGATGTGACAGGAAGTACGTTTATAAGCTTTGTTGTCCTTGCCTCTGGTGCCTTGTTCTTTGGCCTTTACCTACATGCAGGTATTAGGAGGACATCCACGTCATAAGACTTCTTGAAATGTGGTTGAGGAATGGAATAATAGGCATTCTTGATAGTGGTGCAGTGCGTTTGGTCCTCTGGTGCTGCAGTTGACATGCTGATGGCTGTTGGGCAGGGATTTCTTCAAGCTTGCTTACTTGAGTCCCTGACAAAGATGTGAAATTTCTAATTTGTTAATCATAGCACTCAATACATTGTGCTAACTTTACCTCTGCCTTTCATGACATGTGAACTGCGGTCAGGATCATTGCAGAGAAGTCTCAGAAGTAAGACAGTTGACACTTAATCATTAGATGTTCCAGGATGGGAAGAGCAAGAGTGAGAGAAGACTGATACGTTTGAGCACTATGATTAGTTTATCATGAAGAAGATGCTGTTGTCTCTGCCCTGTCCTTGTCTTCCATATGATCCATCTGGTGGTTTGAGTAGTCATCATGCAGAGTGGTGTCCATAGTGCAGTGGGTGAGCCACGTCTCATTGCACAGGGAATACAGTAAGCCGGTCAAGATGGTGCCAGCATACAATCTTAGTTGACATCTTCCAGATAGCCCATGAAAATGACTATCTTATTTCTATTTTACATCTGTTTTTCATCTTAAATGTATTTCTGGGACTGTTAGAACCTACGATTTACAGTTTGGAGATTGATTGAGTGATCCAGCACTTTGCAGTCTTCAAGAAGATTCCAGGAAGCAAGCACATACTTTGAGTCGGGACTTGAGCCTATGCTTGACTCCATTTTGCCGAATAAAGCATCCATTAATCATTGATTTAAAGCGTTGAGGAAGATTAAGGTATCGAGGCAAATGATGAAAGTGAACGAGAGCTCAGTGCTGGATGCTTCCTTTTACTTGCTGCTGAAAAGGAGTCTGTGATCGGCCTATCGCTGTGTGGCTTGCTGTGGCAGGCAGGCAGGTAGGCCTTGCCTTCATGTGATGTCTCTCTTTCAATAATGGAGGTTGTTACCATGGTTCTGCATTGTGGATTGGGCTGTTGTGTTTATGGACTGTGGGCTTTCTCAGACTTGTGGTTATTGTTGTCTTCTTCACCCATTTCTTTCTGTTTTGCTGTGTGAAGGGAGGGGGTTTAGGGGTTGATGTTCTTGTTCCATTTTGTGCCGGGGGGGGGAGTTTGTTGAGGGTGGATAGTGATGCTGTTCATTTTTGTGCAGGGGGTGGGTTTGATGTTTCTCTCTGAATGACATTCATGCCCTTTATTTGTTTCAAGGCTATCTGGAGAAGACTAGTTTCAGACTTGTATATGGATATGTACTTTAATTATGAATGAAGCAGTGACAGAACATTGGCCAGAAGTTTCCTAAGGGGTGGTGGTCATGTTCTCCATCACTTCAGGCTGGCTTGAAGTTCCCCTGTGCTGCCCTCCCTTTTGCTTTCTATAGTGGGCACCCATCCATTTCCAGGAGGTGTACCTGGATTCCTGAATCAATTTCATTGAGTCCTTCAGGAGATCACAAAATTGCTAGTGGAGTTAAGTGGTTCAGATGTGTTTCTTTAATGGAAATAACAAGCTGCAGATTGCCATGAAGATGTGCAGTACATCTAGTTTTGTGAGCTACCTGCAAAACGTTGCCGTATATCACCAATCCCATCGTGATATCAATGATTGTATTTTTATTCCATGGGAAGAACATACAAACTCCTGATAAAGGGGTTGCAGCCTGAAATACCCACTGTTTACTCTTTTCCATAGATGCTGCCTGGCCTGCTGAGTTCCTCCAGCAGTTTGTGTATGTTCCTGAACTCCGAAGTCCGACACCCCAAGCTGAAATAGCATTACAATAACTGCTACACTATCGTGGTGCTGCTGTGTTCCATGGCGTTCAGGTGCCTGCTGTAGGAGGTCCATAATTTAGTTTCATAAAGTAATGTTGAAAGGATGACTGTTCTATAAACCAAATGTTTTCAATACAAATTGCAGCTGTTGGGTGCAGCCATCAACCTTAGTTGAACAGTCACGAGAAAACAAGGAACATGTTGTTTTACATTCACCAATAAGGACATTACACACAGTATCAGCTGGCCTTTGTTTCCAATGTCAGATTATTAGCCAGGACGTCAGTGAGTCAGATTGACTGCAGTCAAACTTTCTGATGGTGGTCACTTCAAGAGGAGATTGAAATCTGTCTCTTTGCTACCACTTCCAGCTTCCTGCTATTTGCATCATATTCTGATTTATTGTTTCTAGGTACAAAATGGGTGACCTCATTCTTTTCAGTATGAGGTTACCTTTGCCAGAGGTTTGCCCGCTCACCTAATTTACCCCCTGTAGATTTTTGTTCATTATCTGAGTACATGCATGTCACAACCCTGAGATTCTTTTTCCTGCAGGTATAGTTAGCAAATCTATAGAACAGCAACTGTAAATGGGATCTGTAAACATCAGGAACTGTGAACAAACTGCACATGCAGATAATAAATAAATAGCAATAAATAATGAACATGAAGTAACGAGTCCCGAAGTGAGTGCAGATACCCCTTTTGGAGTAGTAACTGTTCTTGAGCCCGGTGGTGAGAGTCCTGAGGCACCTGTGCCTTCTACCTGATGGCAGCAGCAAGAAGCGAGCATGGCCTGGGTGGTGAGGAGCTTTGATGGATTCTGCTTTTCTACGGCATTGTTCCATGTAGATGTGCTCAATGTTTGGGAGGGCTTTACCCGTGATGTACTGGGCCGAATCCACTACCTTTTGTAGGATGTTCCACTCAAAGGCATTGGTGTTCCCATACCAGGCTGTAGTGCAGGCAGTCAGCACACTTTCCACCACACTTCTATAGAAGTTTGCCAAGGTTTGTGATGATGTGCAGAATCTCCACAGACTTCTGAGGAAGTATAGGCGCTGTCATGCTTTCTTTGCAATTATATTTGCATGATGGGTCCAAGACAGGTCCTCTGAGATTGCAACATTCAGGCATTTAAAGTTACTGACTCTCTCCACCTCTGATCCTCTGACAATAAACTGGACTGGTCAAAGAACACTGAGGCTGTCTACAAGAAGGGTCAGAGCCGTCTCTATTTCCTGAGGAGACTGAGGTCCTTTAACATCTGCCGGACGATGCTGAGGATGTTCTACGAGTCTGTGGTGGCCAGTGCTATCATGTTTGCCGTTGTGTGCTGGGGCAGCAGGCCGAGGGTGGCAGACACCAACAGAATCAACAAACTCATTCATAAGGCCAGTGATGTTGTGGGGATGGAACTGGACTCTCTGATGGTGGTGTCTGAAAAGAGGATGCTGTCTAAGTTGCATGCCATCTTGGTCAATATCTCCCATCCACTACATAATGTACTGGGTGGGCACAGGAGTACATTCAGCCAGAGACTCATTCCTCCGAGATGCAGCACTGAGCGTCATAGGAAGTCATTCCTGCCTGTGGCCATCAAACTTTACAACTCCTGCCTTGGAGGGTCAGACACTCTGAGCCAATAGGCTGGTCCTGGACTTATTTCCTGGCATAATTTACATATTACTATTTAACTATTTATGGTTCTATTACTATTTATTATTTATGGAGCAACTGTAACGAAAACCAGAGGTCCATGAGCCAGTAATCATCATAGTCATAGTCATAGTCATGGTCATACTTTATTAATCCTGTAACGAAAACCAATTTCCCCCAGGATTGATAAAGTATGACTGTGACTATGACTATGATGATTACTGGCTCATGGACCTCCGGTTTCTCTGTCCTGAAGTCTACAATCAGTTCCTTGGTCTTATTGACTGAGTGAGAGGTTGTTGGTTTTACGACACCACTCAGCCAAATTTTCAATTTCCATCCATGTGCTAATTCATCACCACCTTTGATACGGCCCACAACTTGTGTCATCAGCAAAGTTGTATATGGTGTGTGGTTGTAAAGCAGGTAGAGCAGGGAGCTAAGTACACTGCTGCAGTGCTCATGGAGATTGTGAAGGAGATGCTTTTGCCAAATCAAACTGACTAGGGTCTACAAGTGAGCAATTGCACAAGGGGGTTTTGAGGTTCAGGTCTTGGAGTTTACTGCTTAGTCTAGAGGGGATGATGGTATTAAATGGTGTTGTCACCTGCATTAAATGTAATATCATTATCAAACCTAGTTACCTGATTGTCTCTCCTTCAATCATATCATTTTTGAAGAGCTAGTGCAGATTTCAAGAGCACCATTTTGCACACAGCGAAGTGAGACAATGCCAAATTTTCCTCTTTGCCTTCCTCTAAATCTGTGTGTTCTACCTGATTTAAGAGGACCACTATGATTCCACTACCAAAGTAAGTTATAGAAAATGTGCCTTAATCACAGATGCATGGTGGTTCTGGAACCCAACATCATGAAACAGGTTCACAATGGATACCACCTCACTGGTCCTACATTCATCTGGATAGTAAAGGCCTAATTGGAAGACCATAATCTATGCAGATCGGAAATAACGCCTCCGCCTCGCTGACAATCAACACGGACACACCTCGGGCGCGGACTGAGTCCATTGCTTTACTCTTGCTACACCCAGGGCTGTCTGGCTAGGTACAGGTCAAGTGCCGTCGATAAATTTCCACTATTTTTTGCAGAATTTCAGATGATGATCAGAAAGCACACAGAAGCGAGATATACATACATCAGCTGGTTAAGCGGTACTGCAGCAACAACTTGTGCTCAGCATCGGTAAGACCAAAGAATTGCTTGTGGACTTTAGAAAGTGTAAGACAAAGGAACGGACATCAGTACTCAGAGGAATCAGAAGTGGAAAGAGTGAGCGATTTCAAGTTCCTGAGTGTCATTATTTCCAAGGGTCTAATCTGGATCTAACATCTCGATGCAGCTACCAAGTAGGCATGACAGTGGCTATATTTCATTAGGAGTTTGAGGAGATATGGTATGTCGACAAAGACATTCACAAATTTCTACAGATGTACTGTACCATGGAACACATTCTAACTGGCTGCATCACCGTCTGGTATGGAGGGTGATGGTTTACGCACAAGACTGAAATAAGCTGCAGAGAGTTGTAAACTTAGTCAGCTACAACATGGACACTAGTTTCCATAGTATCCAGAACATTTTCAAGGAGCGATACCTCAAAAAGGCAGCATCCACCATCACCCAGCACATGCCCTCTTCCCATTGCTACCATCAGGGAGGAGGTACAGGAGCCTGAAGGCACACATTCAATGACTCAGGGACAGCTTCTTCCTCTCTGCCATCCGATTTCTGAATGGACATTGAACCCATGAACACTACCTCACTACTTTTTTTATTTCTACTTTTGCACTATTCATTTAACTATTTAATATATACTTTAATTTGTTTTTCTATTATGTATTGTACTGCTGCAAAGATGACAAATTTCAAGATATGCCAGTGATAGTAAACCTGATTCTGAATCTTATTTAATGTTAAACTACAATTTATTGACTACAGCTCTGCCTTCAATATCATAATTCCAAACAAACTCTTCTTCAAATTCCTAGAACTCAGATTCAACAACTCCCTTTGAAAATGGATCCTTTTCTTCCACCCAACAGCCTGCAGTCAGTTACAAAAGGCAGCAATACCTCCGCCATAGTTATCCTCAGCTCTGGTATCCCCCCATCGGTGCATTACTATCACCCTACTTTACTCCCGCTAGAACAGAGTCTGGCTATGCAGTTCTGAGTCGAACTCCATCTACAACTCTACAGGTGTCACCACCCCAAACAGCGACGAGTAGTATTACAGGAAGGCAATAGCCTAGTGTCATGGTGTTATGACATTGACCTATCCCTTGATGGCAGCAGAACGAAAGAGATGGTCATTGACTTCATAAGGGGTGCATGCACATTTTCCTATCTGCATCAGCAAAGTCTACAGGGTTGAGAACACTAAGTTCCTAGGAGTGAACATCAGCAAAAACAAGTCCTGGTGCAACCACAAAGATGCCACCGCCAAGAAGGCACATTGGTGCCTCCACTTCCTGCGGAGGCTAAAGAAACTGCTGAGGATTGTGGATTTGGCTCAGCACATAACAAGAACAAACCTCCATTCCATAGACTCCAACTGCATTTCTCACTGCCCTGCTAACATGGCCAAAGGCCCCACCCACCCCAGACATTCTCTCTTCTCTCCCCATGCATTGGCAGATGATACAAAAGCCTGGAAGGAAGTACTGCCAGGCTCAAGGACAGTTTTTTTTTTCAATAAGTACTAGAGATTCTGCAGATGCTGGAAATCCAGAGAAACACATACAAATAATGGAGAAACAGGGCAGGTCCTGTTGAAGGGTCTTGTCTAGAGACATTTACTGTTTACTTCTTTTCTTAGATGTCGTCTGACTTGCTGCATTCCTCCAACATATTGCATCTGTTACTCCAGCATCTATCCCACTGCTGTAAGACTACTGAATGGTCCACTTGTACAATGAGATGGACCTCTGACTTCACAATCTACCCCTTTATCTTGCACATTGTTCCCTGCCTGCATCTAGAAGTACTGTATAACACTTCATTTTGCATTCAGTTATTGCCTTTCTGTAGTACTACCTCAATGGACCGATGTGATGAAATGACCTGTATTGACAGCATGCAAAACAAAGATTTTCACTCTACCTTGGTAGTGTGACAGTAATAAACCAATTTACTAAATTTACCATGCTGTAAGTTGCCCTAACTCTATAGAAATCACAACTGATTCAAAGGAAACCTCTTCAGAAGTCCTTGCTGTAGGCAGGAGATCCAGTAATCTGAGATACTAACAGTGACTCAGTGAAAAGTAGATGTAGAGTCAAACAATGCTAATCAAGTTAACATACTCTAGGTATATCAACAAGCATTATAATGACAACTGAATAGGGTTTGCTTTTAACTCAACCATGTAATGAAGTATTATGGATGTTATGACATCTATGGTGAAGCAGTGTAAATTTGCATTCACCAGAACATTTCAGGAAAGCTAAAGCAGCCAAGCTGTTAAGTAAGTGAGGGAAAATGTGTAAAACTAACAGAGTAATGAAGCTGATGGACAGTGTGGTGTGTTGCTAGAAAGCCATGCGTGCTATTAATGGCAGAAGCTGACACATCATGGTCACACTGAAGCAGCAACTTACAAAGCAAAGAACCGTAACAGGCCTATCACTATTGCAAATGAGAGCTGAACCCAATGTGATGCAACTGAATACAGATGACGCGGAGTGAGGAACAAGCTGTAAAATATGAAATCAGATCACCATGACTGATGTGACATTGAACAGCTATACAGAAGAGATGCTGATTATACTTTAGCCCTTTGTTTACTCTGGAATGTTTCTCAGTCATAGAGTCATACAGCAGGAAATAGGTTCTTCAGCCCAGATGGTCCATTTAACCAAGATTCCCAATTGAGAGAAACTGTTTGCCTTCATTTGGCCCATTTTCTTTTCCAAGCACCTTCTAAATGCTTTTAATGTACCTGAGCTTTCTCTAAGAGCTCATTCCACATACTGACCACTCTCTGGATGAAAACAAAGAAACTGCAAACTCCACACAGATCGCATGAATGCTCAGTATTGAATTTGGGGCCTAGTGCTGTGAGGAAGCGGTTTTACCGCAGTACCACTATGTCACCCCATGCTCCCTCTAACCAAAATGTTATTTTCCAAACACTCTATAGATCCCAGCCTTGAACATTCTCAGAGACTGAACATCTACAGCACTCTCGTTTAGAAAATTTCACTCATTCACAACATTTGCATTGATCAAATTTCTTTGTATCTTAATCTAAATGGACAATCATTTGCCTTATGCATGTGTCCACTTGTTCTAGATTCTAGACCCTAGAGTCTGGTATGAGATTTCCTCTGAGCCTTCTAGCAATGGAAAATCTTACTGAATGCTCTCACAGGATTATCTCCTCATCCCAAAAATCAATAGAAAGACCTGCACCCCTTTCAAGGTAAATACAATCTTTCTTATAGATCTTTGGCCCACAGTGTAGTGCCAAACCAGCTAAAAAGCAAACCAAAAACACCCAAATGCCAATCCCTGCTACCTACACAATGTCTATATTCCTTCATCTTCCTTATATTCATGTACCTATCTAAACATCTTTTAAAGGCCTGTGATGTATTTGCCTCTATCACCATACCAGGCGTGCATTCCAGGCATCTACCTCTCTCTGAGTTTAAAAAAACCTCCTCCTCACGTTCCTTTTGAACCTACCCCCTCTCACCTTCAATGTATGCTCTCTGGTATTAGACATTTCCAACCCTGGGAAACAGATACTCCCTGTGTACCCTATCTATGCCTCTCAGAATCTTATAAACCTTGATTAGATCTCCCCTCAGCCTCTGCCACTCCTGAAAAAATAACCCAAGTTTATCCAGCCTTTCGTGATAGCACATGCCCTCTACACCAGGCAGCATCCTGGCAAACCACTTCTGCACTCTGGTCATACAGGTGAGTGTGACATTATGACAAATAAGAAAATCAAATGTATTTTAAAAACTTTACTTGTATATCTTCAACATGGAAGCCACTTCAAGCATGCTAAAACTAGGAGACAGTAAAGGGTAATGGAAGGGAGAAACTTAAAACATTATCACAATACTAGACAATCTCATGGGGTAAAATGGTTGACGAATCACCTAGACTTGATGGCTCACATCCTAGAAATCTTAAAGAAGTGGTTGTAGTAGTAGTCGATACTGTCATGGCCATTTATTTAAAAATTCCCTGGACTTTGAAAAGGCCCCTGGAAAAACTACAGATATATTATTCAAGAAAGGAAGGAGAGGAAAGAAAAAGCAGCACAGTAGCCCAATAGACCTAACTGACCTTTGGAACGAATAATCTATCCTTCAGCCAGCACTTTGATACAGTCATGAAGAAGGCACACCAGCAGTTGGAGTTTGATGAGGTTTGGTATCTTCCTGAAGACTCTTACAAATTTCTACAGATGCACGGTGGAGAACATTTTGACTAGTTGCACCTCAGCCGTGTATGGAGACTCCAATGCAAGTTGCAGTCTCAGCCTGTTCCGTCGCATGTATAACCCTCCTTACCATCAAGGAAAACTTCAAGAGGTGATGCCTCAGGAAGGTGGGGATCATTACTAAAGATCCCCACTTTCCAAGACATGCCCTCTTAACCTTACTACCATTGAGGAGGAGTTACAGGAGTCTGAAAATGCACTCAGCATTTTAAGGACAGCTTCTTCCCCTCTTCCATCAGCTTTCTGAACAGTCCATGAGCCCATGAACACTACTTAATTATTCATCTTTTGCGCTATTTATTTATTTTTGCAACTTCTATGTCTTCAGCTGTATTGGTGACCTCTGCCATGGACAGTCCCAAACCCAGATGAGAAGTCCGGTAAGATCCTGAGCTTCAGAAATAGCAACAGAAGTTCCAAAGACCTCATCCCTGGGAGAGAAAAGTTCTTCAAAGATGGGCTACACCTGGGGACAACTTGAAAGACTGGCAGAGGATTCTGGTGAGCTGCTGCTCGCAGCCTATACCCCAAGAAGGATGGTGAGCTTAAGTAAGTAGATACCGTGGTGGTGCAAAGCAACACATTTCAAAATATACTGCCTGTTAGTGATAACAAACCTGATCCTGATTCTGGTCACAGGGAGTTAAATAGTTTTATGAAAAGGAGGTTGCGAGAAAATTATGAGTGTTTTAGACTTTTATGTACTGTATATGATGAGGTTTAATGTATATAAAGAATTGTTTGAGGATATCTAGCAGAGAGGAAAAGGAGAAACACTGGATGTAATCTGTTTGAATTTCTATGAGATGTACAGTAAGGTGCCACATAAATCGTTATCTTGCAAACTAAAGGTTGGCAATAAAGTGATATGATAGCATGGATGGAGAGTTGGTTAATTGATAGAAAAGCAAAGCATAATTGGGTAACTTTCAGACTGGGAAGCTGTAGTTAGTGAGGAGTTGTGGATCTCACTGTGGGGCCCTGGATGTTCGTGATTTACAGCATAATCCGTGACCCAACAGAGGACAAACGGGTGTAGGTGCCAGTCTCTGTGTCTCTGGTTGAAAAGCATATTGGACCAAGGAAGGACCATGCTGCTCAGGGGAAGCGTGGAAGTGACGAAAGCACTGGTCTGACTACAACAGATTTTGTAAGCAACATATAGAAACACAGAAAACCTACAACACAATACAGGCCCTTCGGCCCACAAAGCTGTGTCAAGCATGTCCTTAGCTTAGAAATTACCTAGGGTTACCCATAGCCCTCTATTTTTCTGAGCTCCATGTACCTATCCAGGAATCTCTTAAAAGATCCCATAGTATCTGCTTCCACCATCATTGCCGGCAGCCCATTACCACTCTCTGCGTAAAATACTTACCCCTGATGTCTCCTCTGTACCTTCTCCCAAGCACATTAAAACTGTGTGCTCTTGAGTTAGCCATTTCAGCCCTGGGAAAAAGCCTCTGACTATCCACACGATCAATGCCTCTCATCATCTTATAAACCTCTATCAGGTCACCTCTCATCCTCCATCACTCCAAGGAAAAAAGGCCGAGTTCACTCAACCTATTCTCATAAGGCATGCTCCCCAATCCAGGTAACATCTTTCTCTGCACCCTTTATATAGTTTCCACATCCTTCCTGTAGTGAGGTGACCAGAACTGAGCGCAGTACTCCAAGTGGGGTCTGACCAGGGTCCTATTTCCTCTCGATAAAGTTCCTGTTAAGTTAATCAGGCAGTTACTTGTAAAATGTGGCTTGGATTTAAACTGGAAGAGAGTTCCAGGAGCTGCTGGAAAATTGGAACTACTTGGCTTTTCTGAATATAAAGAACCAGAATCTACTCTTCAAGCATTAAGGTTATTGCATGAACTTCAAGTGGGAAACAAAAAGCTGCTTGCAGATGTAAAGACCGAAGCTCAGCTGGGTGAATGGAAGGCCAGAAAGAAAGAGCCAATGGAGATACGAAAACAGAGGATTTGCCAGATGTTGTGGATGAGGAAACCAAGAGGAGAGATCAGATCATAGAGGGAGCAATAGAAAGATTCATAAGTTAATACTCCAGTGACTAAATGCTCTTTCCCAGAATCAAGGTGCACAAACTAGAAGAAGAAAATGGAAGAAGAAGTAAGATGTCCAGGGCTGTCAGAACCACTTCCTGCAGTCTCACAAAAAACTCCCTACAACCACCATGGAGGAGGCCCCTGAACCTGAGGTTGTTTCACAGCCACAAGTTCACCTGCCAAGCAGAGTGATCCCCCTTGTCAGGAAAGATGCTACAGAACATAGAAATCTACAGCACATTACAGGCTCTTCGGCCCACAATGTTGTGCCGACCATGTCACCTACTCTAGAGATTGCCTAGAATTTCCCTAGCGCATAGCCCTCTATTGTTCTAAGCTCCATGTACCTATCTAAGAGGCTCTTAAAAGACCCTATTGTATCCGCTTCCACCACCACCGCCGGCAGTGCATTCCATGCACCGGCCACTCTTTGTGTGAAAAACTTACCCCAAATCCCCTCGGTACCTATTTCCAAGCACCTTAAAAAAAAGTCACAGTAGCTTAAGACAGAAGCAACACACATCAAAGTTGCTGGTGAACGCAGCAGGCCAGGCAGCATCTCTAGGAAGAGGTACAGTCGACGTTTCAGGCTGAGACCCTTCGTCAGGACTTGTTTGAGCTTAAGACAGAAAGTTAGCTCAAATCCATGGTGGTATTTAGAAGTTGTTCTGAAACTATAAAAGATGATGAGGTAGAGATACTACATCTCCTTTGGTAGAAGCGTATCTCCACCTCATCATTTTTTATAGTTTCAGAACAAAAAAGAGAGTAGGAAATCCTCCAAAGTGATTAAATCTTTAGGCCTGAATGATACAATTTAAAATTTGGTATGCTGTGGATGTCTATATAGTAGTTGTATTATATAGTATATTGTGAAGTTTATAGTTAAGCAGGGAGAAGTGTTGTGTAGTTAATATTTAAGTAATATTTAAATATATTTTTGATTAAGCATTCTTCATTTAAATAAGTCATTACGGATTATATATACTTTATAAATGTACTACCATGTGATAACATGTGCCCCTCACTTAAAGGAAACAAGTTAGATCTGCATTCAGTGTTTTCCTTTCAATTAGTTTAATGTTTTGAAGTTACAAAACATAACATGAACCTCTTTAGCATTATTTATTGTTGTAACTTATAGTAATTTTTGTCTTGCACTGTATTGAAATCATATGTCAGTGACAATAAACCTGATTACATTTCCTCCTTGATCATTTTCACCAAATTGTTGATTGCTGCTTATGGAGCTTGATATGCAATATTATTCTTTGGAACATTTCCTGCTGCAATTATTTCTAATGGAAGATGCACCCTCTAGTGACAGATTATGGACTCTGTCAGATAGGTTGAAAGTTTGGAATGAATTCACACATGTATCTCTCTCAGATCTGATACCGATAGCAATACTTGATAAGTTATTGAGGAATTGCGAAAAGTTACTGTTGTAGGAGAAGTATGAATCCCAGGAATAAAAAAAAGGTTAAAAATGATGTCTTTTATATCTGATAGAAGTGTTAAAGGTAACCAAAGGGCAATGGTTTAATGTTGGTACTAATTTTACAGATCTACACACTGGTGATAATTTTATGTAACTGTTGATAACTTTAGTTGATTCTCTGTGGTAGGAATTGTTAGTTCCACTTCAGTGAAAGTTACCAGCCCAAGAGCTGATAGCTTTCTTATGTTGCTTGATATACTAAATACAGTGAAGAGAGCCAGCTTTTTCCAAGAAGACAGGTGTGGCGACCAGTGTACTGGTGATGATGCAACATTGTCATTACAGAAAGGACTTGAATATAGTCCTTCGGAAGAAGAAAGAACAGCCTGGGCTAGCTAAGTAGTTGCAGGTTAGATCTTCCCGGGAGGAGAATGCAGAAACAGTGCATTTAGCAGTCTGAGCCATAACTCAGCCTTATATAGAGACAAAGTCCGGTGAAATTGCATGGTGGAAAAAAGGTAGGTGGTATCTAAGTTGGCAATATCAACAAAAAATGCACTGCAATAACAGAGTGAGACCACACCTGGAGTACTGTGTGCAGTTTTGGTCTCCAAATTTGAGGAAGGACATTCTTGATATTGAGGGAGTGCAGCGTAGGTTCACAAGGTTAATTCCCGGGATGGCGGGACTGTCATATGTTGAAAAATTGGAGCGACTGGGCTTTTATACTCTGGAATTTAGAAGGCTGAGAGGGGATCTTATTGAAACATATAAGATTATTAAGGGATTGGACACGCTGCAGGCAGGAAGCATGTTCCTGCTGATGGGTGAGTCCAGAACCAGAGGCCACAGTTTAAGAATCAGGGGTAGGCCATTTAGAACGGAGTTGAGGAAAAACTTTTTCACCCAGAGAGTGGTGGATATATGGAATGCTCTGCCCCAGAAGGCTGTGGAGGCCAAGTCTCTGGATGCTTTCAAAAAAGAGATGGATAAAGCTCTTAAAGTTAGTGGAATCAAAGGTTATGGGGATAGGGCAGGAACTGGATACTGATAGTGGATGATCAGCCATAATCACAGTGAATGACAGTGCTGGCTCGAAGGGCCGAATGGCCTACTCCTGCACCTATTGTCTATTGTCTATTGTCTATTTTACTGTGACACCTGAACTCTAGGACAGTTAACACTAGTCCAGGCTCAAAGAGCAACATAACCCAGAGCATAATTTAGAAGTTTAATAGAACTGAGTAAATTCCACAAACAAAATAGCAACTGCAAACTTAACGAATAATATGACATTAGATGTTGTACGAAATTATCAGAGGTGCTGTATTACATAAAATAATACAAATTATTCAAAGTATTCTAAAGGCAAGATGACACAACCATGGGTAACATGAGAAGTCAAAGCCAACATAAAAGCCAAAGAGCGGGCATATAATAGAACAAAAATTAGAAGGAACTTAGGGAATGGAAGGTTTAAAAAAAAACAACTAAAGACAACTAAAAAAAGTAACTAAGAAGGTAAAAATGGAATTCAAAAGTAAGCTAGCCAATAATATTAAAGAGGATACCAAAAGGTTCTTCAGAGACATAAAGTGTGAAAGAGAAGTGAGAGTGGATATCGGACCACTGGAAAACTGCCAGAGGTAGTAATGGAGGACAAGGAGGTGGCAGATGAACTGAATACATATTTTGCATCAACCTTAACTGTGGAAGACACTGGCAGTATGGTGGAAGTTCCAGAGTGTGTGAAGTTACCATTGCTAGGGAGAAAGATCTTGGAGAAACTGAAAGGTCTAAAGGTAGATAAATCACCGGGACCAGATAGCGTACATCTGAGAGTTCCAAAAGAGGTGGCGGAAGAGATTGTAGAAGCATTAGTAACGATCTTTCAAGAATCACCAGATTCTGGAATGGCTCTGGAAGACTGTAAAATTGCAAAGGTCACTTCACTCTTCACAAGGGATAGAGGTAGAAAAATTAGAAATTATAGGCCTGTTAGTTTGACCTCAGTGGTTAGGAAGATGGTTAATAGAAATGTAGATTCATAACTATCGTACAACACAGTAAAGGAAAGGCTCGGAATATCAATAACTGTGGCACTTCTCTTCCTGACGAACTTAACGTATTCTATGCAAGATTTGAACAGAAGAAGAGTGTCCCACTCCCTCCGGATGAACCGGACCTAGTGGCATCGAGATTTATTGTCACTGAGGAGGACGTTAGAAGGGCTTTCCTGAAGATAAATCCAAGGAAGGCAACGGGCCCAGATAGCATCCCAGGACGGGTTCTCCAGGCCTGTGCAAGCAAGCTAGCTGGAGTGTTTGCTGACATCTTCAACTGCTCCTTGCTTCAGTCTAAGATCCCCTCATGTTTTAAGAAGGCAACGATAATCCCAGTGCCGAAGAAGAGCAAGGTGGTATGCCTGAATGACTATCGACCTGTGGCTCTGACATCAATTGCTATGAAGTGCTTCAAGAGATTGGTTATGGCACACATCAACCACAGCCTACCGGTCAACCTCGATGCTTTGCAATTCGCCTACCAGAACAACAGGTCAACGGCAGATGCCATCTCTCTGGCCCTACATTCCTCCTTAGGACACCTGGAGAATGAAGACGCATACATATGGCTCCTTTTCACTGACTACAGCTCTGCCTTTAATATCATCATTCCAAATAAACTGATTCCTAAGCTCCGGAACCTGGGCCTTAGCACTCAGATCTGCAGCTGGATCTTCAACTTCCTCACAGACAGGACCCAGGCTGTAAAAATAGGGGACAAGCTCTCCTCTACAATCACTCTGAGCACAGGTGCCCCACGAGGCTGTGTACTCAGCCCCCTGCTGTACTCACTGTACACCCATGATTGTGTAGCCAAGTTTCCATCAAACTCAATATATAAGTTTGCTGATGACACAACAATTGTAGGCCGTATCTTGGGTAATGATGAGTTTGAGTACAGAGAGGAAATTAAGAACCTGGTGGCATGGTGCGAAGACAATAACCTATCCCTCAACGTCAGCAAGATGAAGGTATTGGGTGTTGACTTCAGAAGGAGTAGCGGACCGCACGACCCAATTTACATCGGTGGTGTGCAAGTGGAACAGGTCAAAAGCTTTTAAGTTCCTCGGGGTCAATATCACAAATGACCTGACTTGGTCCAGCCAAGCAGAGTTCACTGCCAAGAAGGCCCACCAGCGCCTTTACTTCCTGAGAAAGCTAAAGAAATTTGGCCTGTCCCCTAAAACCCTCACTAATTTTTATAGATGCACCGTAGAAAGCATTCTTCTAGGGTGCATCACAACCCGGTATGGAAGTTGTCCTGTCCAAGACCGAAAGAAACTGCAGAAGATCATAAACATGGCGCAGCACATCACACAAACCAATCTTCCGTCCTTGGACTCACTTTACACTGCACACTGTCGTAGCAGTGCCTTACTTTCCATTTTCTATTTATAATTTATAATTTAAATTTTTAATATTTACCAATTTTTACTATTTTTAATATTTTTAATATTTAATATTCATAATCCAGGGAGTGGGAAGCGCAGAATCAAATATCGCTGTGATGATTGTACGTTCTAGTATCAATTGTTTGGCGACAATAAAGTATAAAGTATAAGTATAATGTAGTTCAGAATGAAAGATGAGTAAAACCACTATGGTGCCAGTTATGGAGAGTACTAGTACAGCATATGAGAAATGTGCATTTGAAATTAAAAACAGAAAATACTGGAAATATTTGGCAGATCTGTCAGCATCTGCGGAGAGAGAAACAGAGTTAAGGTTCTGGTCAATGAAGTTCTGATCACCAGCACTTTGTTTTAATTTCAGATTTCCAGCATCTGCAGCTTTTTGATTACAGATATAACTGATACCTCTCTGGGCAAGTGGTCCAGTGAAAATTATTGGTGTCTGCATTGGTAATTTCACTGGGCCATTTCTCCAGATATTAGTTAGAGCTCACTGGTCAGGGCTGTGGAAGTTGGAAAGACTGAGCATGTGCTGTTCAGTTTATAAACTTGGATTCAAAGTCCCACACGGAGATTGGTCAAGGTTCACTAATTTGGCATTCAGGTTGAGATAGTAAATTAGATTCAACAGTGGCTTTGTGCAAGAGGCTGGAGTGGAAGTAGATGGTTGCCTCTCTGATGGAGGCTTGTGACTGGGTCCATTGTTGTTCATCGCCTATATCAACAATCTGGATAATAAATTTACCTTTATTTGATTTAGAGATAGAATGCAGAGCAGGCCCTTCTGGCCCTTCAGGCTGTGCCATCTCAGCAACCACCATTTCAACCCCAGCCTAATAGAATCATAGAAAGCCTACAGTGCAATACAGGCCCTTTGGCCCACAAAGCTGTGTGGAACATGTCCTTACATTAGAACTACCTAGGCTCACCCATAGCCCTCTATTTTTCTAAGCTCCATGTACCTATCCGGGAGTCTCTTAAAAGACCGTATCGTATCCGCCTCCACCACCATCACCAGCAGATCATTCCACGCACTCACCACTCTCTGTGTTTTTAAAAAAAACTTACCCCTGACATCTCCTCTGTACCTACTTCCAAGCACCTTAAAACTATGCCCTCTCGTGCTAGCCATTTCAGCCCTGTGAAAAAGCCTCTGACTATCCACATGATCAATGCCCCTCATCATCTGATACACCTCTATCAGGTCACCTCTCATCCTCTGTTGCTCCAAGGAGAAAAAGCCAAGTTCACTCAACCTATTCTCGTGAGGCATGCTCCCCAATCCAGGCAACATCCTTGTAAACTTCCTCTGCACCCTTTCTATGGTTTCCTGTGCTTCCTGTAGTGAGGCAACCAGAAATGAGCACGGTACTCCAAGTGGGGTCTGACCAGGGTCCCCGAACAGCTGGAGAAAATCCTGCATTTCATGGATTGGACATGTAGGCTCCTTATGGATGACATCAGAGTTGAACTCTGAACTCTGATAGCCAGAGCTATAATAGTGTTGTGCTAACCATTACACCACTGTGGCAGTAATGTGGTAAACTGGATCAGCAAATTTGGGGATGACACCAAGATTGGGAGTGTAGTGGACAGTGAGCAAGGCTATCAAAACTTGCAATGGGATCTGGACCAGCTGGAAAAATGGGCTGAAAATGGCAGATGGAATTTAATGCAGACAAGTATGAGATAGAACATAGAATATAGAATCTAGCACAGTAGAGCACAGGAACGGGCCCTTGGCCCACAATGTTGTGCAGAACCTGATAAAAAAGTAAATAAAAAAAACCTAAAAACTAATCCCTCCTCCCTACACAATGTCCATATTCCTTCCTCTTCCTCATATTCATATGCCTATCTAAACATTTCTTTAAAGCCTCATATATATTTGCCTCTACCGCTATACCAGGTAGCGCATTCCAAGCATCCACCAGTCTCTGAGTAAAAAACATACCCCTCATGTTCCCTGTGAACCTACCCCCCTCACCTTGAATGCATGCCCTCGCTCAGATCACACCTCAGCCTCTGCCGCTCCAAAGAAAGAAACCCAAGTTTTTCCACCCTCACATGATAGCATGTGCCCTCGAAGTCAGTCAGCGTCCTGGTGAACCTCCTTTGCACCCTCTCCTAGGTCTCAACATCTTTCCTATAGTGGGATGACCAGAAATGTATGCAATACTCCAAAAGTGGCTTAACAAGAGATTTATAAATGTGCAACAAAACCTCCAGACTTTTGAACTTAGCGTCTCGACTAATAAAAGCAACCAATCCATATGTCATGGTCCGGTCCATGGAGTCTGCATTCCGGTTCACAGTCCAGTCTGTGGACTCAGGACTCCGGGTCTTCCAGCTGTCCCTCGTTTTAGTTAATCATAGGCACCTGATTCCCATCTTTGGGCTTGCAATATAAGTAGCCTTGGGGTTAAGTGTAGGCTGCTGGTTTGTCTTGTCAGTCCCCCTTGGAGCAACCTGCTGATGGAAAGCTAGTGAAACCATCTGTGATCTCTAGGCCTGGTTGGAGGACAACTGCTTCATGGAGCCTTGTTGCCACTTGTTGGAGTAGTCTTTGTGGTATAGATTTGGCTGTTTCCTGGGCCAGCTGAGTGGCTGCCAGCCACTCTGAGCTAGGTAGGGATCCAGCTGCTTCTGTAGCCAGTGGAAGTTGCTGGCTGAACTGAGACTTGGAGCTACCCTGGAGCAGAGATGGAACTGTCTGTTGTTCTTTGGTGTTTGTCTTTACTTGTCCTTGCCTCTGTGGGGTAAGCCAGGCTGTTTTGCCATTGCCCTGCGGAGGGTCCTGCCTTGTCTTGTCCTTGCCTCTGTTGGGTAAGTCTGGCTGTTCTGCCGTTCCCTGATGCAGAGACCTGTCCCACCTTGGTGTGGAGATGAAGTTGAGTCATGGCTTGTCGTAGGATAAGTCCTGGCTCTATGTCTATGTTCTGTCCTGTTTCATGTTTGTGTTGTATTAAGGGTGAGTCCTGGCTTGTTGAAGGATAAGTCCTGGCTCTATGTTGATGTTCAGTTCCCAGTCTGTCTCTGAGCTCCAGTCTCTGAGTTATCAGCCTCCACATTTCAAGATGAAGATCCCAAGCCTCGAGGATCCCAAGCCAAGCTCAAGACCCAAGACCCCAAGCCTTGAGGATCCCAAGCCAAGCTCAAGCCCCAAGACCCCAAGCCTCGAGGATCCCAAGCCAAGCTCAAGACCCAAGACACCAAGGCTCGAGGATCCCAAGCCAAGCTCAAGACCCCAAGCCTCGAGGATCCCAAGCCAGGCTCAAGACCCAAGACCCCAAGCCTCGAGGATCCCAAGCCAGGCTCAAGACCCAAGACCCCAAGCCTCGAGGATCCCAAGCCAGGCTCAAGACCCAAGACCCCAAGCCTCGAGGATCCCAAGCCAGGCTCAAGACCCAAGACCCCAAGCCTCGAGGATCCCAAGCCAGGCTCAAGACCCAAGACCCCAAACCTCGAGGATCCCAAGCCAAGCTCAAGACCCAAGACCCCAAGCCTCAAGCCATGTTATGTCCTTGCCTGGTTCTGGGGTCCGAGCCCGAGGCAAGACCCAAGTTCTGGGTCCTTGTCCAGCCTTAGGCTTGGAGCCCGAGCCTTGTCTTGTCTCCAAGCTCAGGCCTCTAGACCCCAGCCACGTCCTGTCCTGAAGCCATGTCATTTTCTTGCCTGGTTCCAGAATCTGAGCCTGAGGCAAGACCCAGGTTCTGGGTCCTTGTCCAGTCTCGGGCTTGAAGTCCAAGCCTTGTCTCCTAGTCCATGGTTCTTAGTCCTGGTCCTGCTTTCCCTTGCCCAAATCTGCATTCTTGTCCCTGCTCCTTGCCTGAATCCTGTCACGTCCCTACTCTAGTCAAGTCCTGTTCCTTGTACTTCATTGTCTGTGTCTCGCATTTGGGTCCGTTCCCAGCACCCCATTGTGATGCCGTAAGCTTTCTTAACCATCATATCAAGCCACTTCTCAAGATCTCTCTACCCAGTAACGCTGTTAAGGATCTTGCCCTTAACAGTGTCTGTCTGCTTGTATTTACCCTACCAAGGTGCAACACCTCACATTTATCAGGGTTAAATTCCATCTGCCATATCTCTGCCCATATTTGCAACTGGTCTATGTTGCAATGTATTCTTTGCCAGTATTCTACACTGTTCACAGCTCCACCGATCTTGGTGTCCTCCGCAAATTTACTAACTCGCCCATCTACATTCTCATCCAGATCATTTATATACATCACATACAGCAGAGGTCCCTGAGGAACACCACTAATTACAGACCACCAGCTCAAATAAGTCCCTTTGACCACTATCTTCTATGCACAAGCCAGTTCTGGATCCAAACACGGACCCCATGCATCCTAATCTTCTGGATTAGCCTCCCATTTTATCAAACACCTTACTAAAATCCATGTAGCCAACACCTACTTCCCTACCCTCATCAATCTCTCTCATCACCCTGTCAAAAAACTTATTTAAGTTGGTAAGACATGACCTGCCCTACACAAAGCCATGCTGACTCTCTTTAACTAGGCCATAGGATTCCAAATGCTCATATTATATCACTAAGAATTTTCTCTGGCAATTTCCTTACAGTTGATATGGGATTCACCAGTCTATAGTTTCCAATATTTTCCCTTGTTCCCTTCTTAAATTGAGGTACAACATTAGCCACTTGCCGATTCTCTGGGACCTTACCTGGCCTAGAGAGGTCACAAGGATGTTGGTCAAGGCCCCAGCAATCTTGTGTTTTGCTTCCCTCAATAACCTGGGATAAATCCCATTAGGGCCTGGGGATTTATCATTAGGAGTCCCAACACTTTCTCCTCCTTGACCTCTAAATGCCCTAACATATATATGCACTCAGCACTGATCTCCAGGTCCTCCCTGTCCTTTTCCTTGTGAAACTCTAGGAGGATAAACCAGGGTAGGACTTGCACAGTGAGCAGCAGGGCACTAAGGATTGTGAAAGAACAAAGGGATCTGGGAATACAGATCCATAGTTCCTTCAACGTAGCATCACAGGTAGTCAGGGTAGTAAAGAGAGCTTTAGGCAAATTGGCCTTCATTAATATAAGTATGGAGTACAGAAGTTGTGATGTTACATTAAAGTTGTATAAAATGCTGGTGAGACTTAATTTGGAGTATTGTATGCAGTTCTGGTCACCTACCTACAAGAAAGAGTGCAGAGAAAATTAACAAGGATGTTGCTGGAGTTTGAAGATCTGAGTTATAGGGAAAGGTTGAAAAGGTTAGGACTTTATTCCCTGGCGTGCGAATGAGAAGAGATTTGATAAAGGTACGCAACGTTATGAGGGCTATAGCTAGGGTTAATGTAAGCAGCCTTTTTCTAAAGGTTGGTGAGACTAGAACCAGGGGTCTAAGGTTAAGGGTGAAATATGAAATGTTTAAGGGGAACACGAAGGGGCACTTCTTCCCTCAGAGGGTGGTGAGAGTGTGTAAGTGGTGGACATGGGTTTGAGTTAAGCATTTAAGAGAAATTTGGATAAGTATGTACATGGATGGAAAGTGGAATGGAAGGCTGTGGTCCAGATGCAGGTTGCTGGAACGAGGCATAAAAATAGTTTGGCATAGACTTGATGGGCCCAAGATCTTTTTCTGTGCTGCAGTGACTCTATGATTCATTCTCTGCATGACAGGATGTGCGGTTATGGCCCACATGCAGAGGGAAAGGTACTGACACCGCTGCAGCTTGGAAGCAGCAACCTAATACTCATAAATTCCTCTCCTTTACAGTGTCAATCAAAACTGTACTCCTCCTCCTTGGAACAAGAACAAAGGCTGTGCTTTGGTCAAGACTCAGCAAGACTGCAAGAAGAGGACGGGAGTTAAATACAGCCACAATGAAACACTAATTGGCTGGGAATGTACATACTCATGCATGTGATTGCTGACCCTAATGAGCTGCCAGTCTGCGAGGGCACCCAAACTCCATGGCAGAGCTCATGGGAAAATCTATGTGTTAATGATTAATTGAATGTATAACTTTGTTTCTGTAAATAGCTGATATAATTTCATGTATATAAATCCCAATGAGTTGTATGGGTCTTGATTGAGTTTCAGATACATTCATGACAAGTGAATGTATTTGACAGTTAATTCCTTTTTTTTCCTGTTCTAGAGAACTGGGTCTGTGACACTTTGTGGACAGAAAGACAGGGCAAAGGACGTGGAGTAAGGTTTCCCTGCAGAGAGCCATAATGGATGTGATGTACCAAAAGGATTCCTTCTGCTGTATGGCTTTGTGATTCCAGTTCTTCCATTGCCTGTTGTAAATAATAAATGCACACTCCAGCCTGAAAAGGAATCAAATATTATGTTTGCCTGCACCTTGATGTTAGTCCTCCAAGACAAAAATAATTGCCTTGACTACTTCCTCGTAAGTTGGAAAAGAAGTTAGAACTAAATTAGTAGTTCTACAGAGCGTCCAACACATTGATGAGTCTAATGAAAGGAGCAGAATTAAGGACATACAGAGCTGTGGGGTACTGCTGCATGGACCCATTCTTTACAAAGGTAAGCAGAATGCAACTCAGCCAAATATTCCTTCTACATTCTTTGTGTCATCATGAACTATTGTTTGTTCTAATGCAATAGTGTGGGGCTAAAGGACCAAAAAAAACAAGGGTTGGACCATAAGAATAGGAGCAGAATTCGGCCATTCAGCCCATTGAGTCTGCTCTGCCATTTGATCATGGCTGATCCATTTCCCTCTCAACCTCAATCTCCTGCCTTCTCCCCGTAACCAAGAACCGATCAATTTCCAACTTAAATATGCGCAGTGACCTGGCCCCTACAGCCACCTGTGGCAATGAATTCAACAGTTCACCATCCTCTGTCTAATCTCCATTCTAAATGAACGTCCCTCTATTCTGAGGTGGTCCTAGACTCGCCCACTATAGGAAACATCCTCTCCACATCCACTCTATATAGGCCTTTCAACATTTGATAAGGTTCAAAAAGATCCCCCTCGTTCTTCTAAATTCCAGTGAGTACAGACCTAAAGCAATCAATGCTCCTCATATGATAAGCCTTTCATTCCTGGAATCATTTTAATGAACCTCAGTTTGAAACCTCTCCAACGTTTGCACGACCTTTCGTAGATTAGGGTCCTAAATCTGCTCACAGTATCCAAGTAAGGCATCGCCAGTGCCTTATAAAGCTTCAGCATTACATTTTTGCTTTTATATTCTAGTCCTCTTAAAATTAATGCTAACATTGCATTTTCCTTCCTCACCACTGGTTCATCCTGCAAATTAACCTTAAGGGAATTTTGCACGAGGACATCCCAAATCCCTTTGCACCTCAGATTTTTAAATTTTCTTCCCATTTAGAAAATAGTCTACACTTTTATTCCTTCTACCAAAGTGTATGACGATATGCTTCCAGACATTGTATTCCATCTGCCACTTCTTTGCCCATTCTCCTAATCTGTCTAAACCCTTCTGCAGCCTCGAGTCTTCCTCAACACTACCTGCCACTCCACCTGTCTTTATATTGTCCAAAAACTTGGCCACAAAGCCATCAATTCCATCTTCCAAATCATTGATATGCAAGGTAAGAAGAAGCAGTCCCAACACCAATCTCTGCAGATCACCACTAGTCACTGTCAGCCAATCAGAAAAGGCTCCCGTTGCTCCACTCTTTGCCTTCTGCCAATCAGCCAATTGTACAGCAATGCTAGTATTTTTTATGTAATACCATGGACACTTATCTTGCTAAGCAGCCTCATGTGGCACCTTGTCAAAGGCCTTCTGAAAATCCAAGTACACAGCATCCACTGATTCTCCTTTGTCTATCTTGCTTGTTATTTCCTCAAAGAATTCCAACAGGTTTGCCAGGCTAGATTTTTCTTTAAGGAAACCATACTGATTTTGGCCTATTTTACCATGTGGCTCCAAGTACTCCAAAACTTCATCCTTAACAATCGACTGAGGTCAGACTAACTGCCTCCCTCCCATCCTGAAGAGTGGAGTGACACTTGCAAATTACCAGTACACTGAAATCATGTCAGAAACTAGTGATGCTTGAAAGGTCATCAGTTATGCCTCCACAATCTCTTCAGCTACTTCTTTTAGAACCCTGGTGTGTAGTCCATCTGGTCCAGGTGACTTATCTACCTTCAGACCTTTCAGCTTCCCAAGCACCTTCTCTCTAGTAGTAGCAACTGCACTCACTTCTGCCCCCTGATACTCTCAAATTTCTGGCATACTGCTAAGTGTCTTCCACAATGAAAGCTGACACAAAATACCTATTCAGTTCATCTGCCATTTTCTTGTCCCCAGTTACAACCTCCCCAGAGTCATTTTCTGGTGGTCCCATATTGACTCTCTCCTTTCTTTTACTCTTAATATATCTGAATAATATTTTACTGTCATCTTTGATATTACTGGCTAGCTTACCTTCATATTTCATCTCTTCCCTCTGTATGGCTTTTTAGTTGTCTTCTGTTGGTTTATAAAAGCTTCTCAATCATCTAACATTCCACTAATTTTTGTTCTGTTATACACCCTCAACTTTGATTTAGGTTGATTTTGACTTCGCTTGTCAGCCACAGTTATGTCATCCTGCCTTTAGAATACTACCTCATTGGGATATATCTATCCTGCGCCTTCCAAATTGCTCCCAGAAACTCAAGCCATTACTGCCCAGCTGTCATCCCTGCTAGTGTCTTGTTCCAATCAACTTGGGCCAACTTTTGTCTCATGCTTCTGTAATTCCCTTTTCTGCACTGTAATGCTGATATATTTGACTGTAGCTTCTCCCCACCAAATTGCAAGGTGAATTTATCATATTATGATCACTACCTCCTAAGGTGTCCTTTACCTTAAGCTCCCTAATCAAATCCGGTTCACGACACAATACCCAATCCAGAATCGCTGATCCCCTAGAGGGCTCAACCACAAGGTGCTCTAAAATGCGATCTCATAGGCATTCTACAAATTCTTTCTCTTGGGATCCAAAACCAGCACCAATCTGATTTTCACAATCTACCTGCATATTGAAATCTGCCATGACTATCATAAATTTACCCTTTTGACATGCATTTTCTATCTCGTAATTTGTAGCCCACAACCTGGCTATTGTTGGAGGCCTGTATATAACTTCCATCATGGTCTTTTTACCCTTTCAGCTCCTTAATTCTCCCAGAATGATTCTACATCTTCTACTGCCTCGTCACCTCTTTCTAAGGATTTGATTTCATTTCTTACCAAAGAGCCATGCCACTCCCTCAGCCTACCTGCCTGTCCATTTGATACAATGTGTATCCTTGGGTTTTAAGCTCTCAATCATAATTTTCTTTCAGGCATGACTCAGTGATGCCCACAACGTCATACCTGCCAATCTCTTAACTATGCAACAAGGTCATCTACCTTATTCCATATACTGCGGGCATCTTCTGTCCCATATTCAGCACCCTTTTTGATTTTGTCCCTGTTACACTGCTACTCATTCCACTGACTGCAACGTTGCCCTAACATCTGCCTGTCCTTTCTGATAGTTTCATTATACACTGCCTGTGTTTGCATGCCCTCCTTCAGCTTTACCCTTAGCACTATCATTCAGTTTCCCATTCCCCTGCAAATTACTTTAAACCCTACCCAACAGTTCTCGCAAACCTGTCACAAGTATATTTGTCCTCATTATGTAACCCGTCTGTTTTGTGCAGGTCGTACCTTCCCCCAGAAGAGATTCCAATGATCCAGAATCTGAAATCCTGCCCCCTGCACCAGTTCCTCAGCTATGCATTCAATCTGCCACATCAACCTATTCTTACCCTTATTGTTGCGTGGCACAGGTAGCAATTCAGAAATTGCTACCCGGGAGATCTTTCTTTTCAACATTCTACCAAGCTCCCTAAATTTTCTCTTCAGGACCTCCTCACTTTTTCTACCAATGTCATTGGTTGCGTTATGTACTGAGACTTCTTACCGTCCCCCTTTAGAATGCTGTGGACTCGATCCCTGAGCATGGCACCGGGGAGGCAACATTCCATCCGAGTATCTCTATCATGTCCACAGAATCTCATGTCTACACCTTTACTTCCTCCCTCCCTTCAGAGCCACAGCACCAAACTCAGTGCCAGAGGTCTGGCTGCTGCAGCCCTGCGGGTAGTTCATTCTGTATCCAAGGCAGTATAGCTATTATAAAGGGAAACGGCCAGAAGGGTATTCTGCACAGAAAGGTGCTAATTTCCTTTCTCTCTCCTGACAGTCATCCAAGTAACACACACAACATGCTGGAGGAACTCAGCAGGCCAGGCAGAATCTATGGGGTGGGGGGGAAAGGGATAAGGTCACACTAAGGTTACAGGAACAACATCTTATATTCTGTTTGAGTAGCCTCCAACCTGATAGCATGAACATCGATTTCTCAAACTTCCAGTAATGCACCACCCCCCCTTCACCATTTCCCATCCCCTTGTCCCTCTCTCATGTTATCTCTTTGCCCATCCATCGCCTTCCTCTGGTTCTCCTCCACACCACCTCCCTGCTTTTTTTCTTTTTTCCATGGCCTTCTGTTTCTCACCAATCAATTTCCTAGCTCTTTGCTTCATCCCTCCCCCTCCAAATTTCACCTATTGCCTGGTGTTCCTCTCTCCCCTCTCTCCCCTCTCTCCACCTTTCAAATCTACTCCTCAGCTTTTTTTTCTCCAGTTCTGCTGAAGGGTTTTGGCCTGAAACTTTGACACTACTTTTTTTCCATAGATGCTGCCTGGCCTGCTGAGTTCCTCCAGCATTCTGTGAGTGTAGCTCGAATTTCCAGCATCTGCAGATTTTCTCTTGTTTGTAGCAGTATTTGTTGGGAAAGACAGATGTAGCTAAGAACAATCTACAAGACCATAGCAAAATTTGTATATCAAGACAGATAGATACTTTATTGATCCCAAAGGAAATTATGGTAAAATTACAAGTGCACAGATATATAAATATACAAATAGAAGAGGAGTAAGGAAGAATAAAAAGTGACCACAAACAGTCTAAGAGGAGGGGATTATCATTCCCCAGCTATAGGTTGTCTCATTATAAAGCCTAATGGCCAAGGTGAAGAATGACTTCATATAGTGTTCTTTGGAGCAGCACAGTTGTCTTAGTCTGTTACTAAAAGTGCTCCTCTGTTCAGCCAAGGAGACAGGCAGAGCGTGAGAAACATTGCCCAGAATTGCCAGGAAATTCCATCAGGTCCTTTGTTCTACCACAGCCTTCAGAGTGTCCAGTTTGACTCCCATAACAGAGCTAGCCTTTCTAATCAGTTTATTAAGCCTGTTGGCATCACCCATGTTGATGCCATTGTCCCAGTATACCACCGCATAGACGATTGTACTGGCAACAACAGACTGGTAGAACAAGAGAAAGAGAGACCTGCATATTCCAAAGGACCTCAGTCTCCTCAGAAAATAGAGGTGACTTTGGCCCTTATACACATCCTCTGTGGTGCTCCACTTAAGTCTGTCATCTAGGTGGACCCCCAGGTACTTGTAGGTCCTCACCACATCCACGTCATCACCATCAGGGAGCAATGCATGCTTAGTCTTCCTAAAGTCCATCACCATCTCCTTTGTCTTACTGATGTTGAACTGCAGATGATTCAACTTGCACCTTTTGACAAATCCTCCACCAGGGTCCTGTATTCATCCTCTCATTCTCCATTTATACACCAGACAATGTTGAGTCATCAGAGAATTTCTGCAGGTGATATAACTCAGTGTTGTACCTAAAGTCCGAGGTATACAGGATAAGCAGCAAGGGAGCCAATACAGTCCCCTGTGGGGCCCCAGTGCTGCTTATAGCCATGTCTGACACACAGCTCAAAAACCGCACATACTGTGGTCTGCCATTCGGCCAGTCCACACAAGGTAGGATACAAAGGAAGAGCCAATCTGCATTGAGTGGAACTTTTTTTAGAGTTTCCTTTCGGCAGCCCATGGAGCAAGATGCGTGTTGGTGCTACTCCTTCCTTTTACAACTTACTTTCCACTGCTAGTCTTGTTTAAACTTTGAAGATTTATTACTTTTAGTGAAGGATTTACGATTTAATTAAGATGGCTGGAACCTGAACTTGAATCGAATGAAGAGGTGGCAAAATTATTTCTGAAGTTGAACAAACAGAGGAGTCAGAGGAAATCTCTACTCCAGAAAAAAATGTTTTCTTTGATGCAAGATATTAATACCAAGATCGGATTGGTGGACACCAAGGTTGATAAACTGACGAATGCTAATGAAAAGCATGAAAAAAAAAACTAATTCTACTGTCCAGGAATCTTTGAGGAATCTGGAATTTCAATATCAGATGCTTAAAAAGGACACTAATAGAATCAGAAGAGAATAGGAGACAGTGAATCAAATGATTAAAGAACAAAAATTAAAGATATTTACTATGGAAAAGAAAATTGTTGAGGTTTCTTCGGAATTATGTGGAAACCAGTGGAGAACATGAGAAAAAGTTGGTCGCAGGATGACCTATTGAAATTTTGGTTGCAATCTATTAATATTTTGAGATCATGGGCAAAGTAATAACAAGCATGTGTGAACCAAGTGTTACATGATTTTGAATTAAGCCAATGGCTGAAGTCATGAAACCTACTACGAGCTCTTACTTGAATAAAACATCTGTTTGATAAACTTAACGATAAAATATTGATGAACAGTACAAACAATGGTAAGTTTATTAAGGCATGTGATAAGATGTGGAGAATGCCCGAGGGAAAGGAAAAACTTAGAATGTGTGAGTTAAAGATAAGACCACACAGTCAGTTTGATTGAGTGTGTGAGTGCATGACAAAATTAATGGCGAGTAAAGACATTCACTAGTTGATTGAGAAAGGAATGTAAGATGTACGATAAACTACAAAAACAGTATGATATAGACAGTGAAATGGCTAAAGAGCAAATCTCTGCATTAACTGAACCAGCCAAAGAACAACATGGTAATTGAATTGAAATGCAGTGTACAGAGCTTCAAAGCAGACTGAGTTAATTTAAAAAAAAGCCCAGTAGGGACCTCAAGTAGATGGTCCTACCAACCCAGTGGGTGGTACTGCCAATGATGCTGCCAATCATGCCTCTAGTGATGCTGCCATTGATGCTATTTCTAATGCTTTTCATTGGGAAACACCCCCTACATCGGACAGTCATCAGAGAGAGTGACACTATCCAAACTTCGAAGAATTACACCTTATGTTGGCCAGTCCTTTGAGACAGTGACTCTGAGGAACTACAGGATGGACATCTGAACTCTAAGAAACAACAAAATGGACATGACATGGTCTCTGCAGAAGCCCCTGGCAGCCCAAATGAGGATGACAGAGGTGAAACAGTAAGATTGACACGAGATTCTGTAGATGCTGGAAATCCAGAACAACACACACAAAATGCTGGAGGAACTCAGCAGGTCATGCAGCATCTACAGAAATCAATAAACAGTTCATATTTCAAGCTATGTCACAGCTTGTTCCAATGAAGACTGAGGGAGTGAAGACACACAGGACTGAAGATGGAACCTATAAGAGCAGACTGACAGGGGATTACTAGGTTGATAATCAATATATTGACAAGTTAACCCCTATAGCAGCAGATCCATCAACTACTCAAGAACCTGCTGAAAGTGTGCAGATGATCTTGTGGTTCTAAATGAAGACCAGATGAAAACATTTCAAACATTAAAGATGGCATTGTGTACTGCACCTGCATTTGGAATCCCTGATACATGTAAACCATTTACCCTGTATGTCAATGAGAAACACATGATGGCAGTCTTGACTCAAGAACATGCAGACTGACAGGGTCTATTGGTTGTTTCTCTGCTAATGCTCTGTACACTGATGGCCCCTTAATAACTGAGAGAGGAACTTGAATAGCCCCTGGTACCTTTGCACAACTGGCAGAATTGAAAGTTCTGATTGAAACCTGTAAGTTGGCAGAAGCAAGATCACCTAATATTTACACTGATTCCTGACATGCTTTTGAAGGTGTTCATGATTTTGGAAACTTATGGAGACAAGTAGGATTTCTTATGGCAGCAGGATCCCCAATCAAGAATGGCTGACTAGCACAATACAAAGTTGCTGAACTATAATGTAAAATCCACTCCAAAATAACTACAGTGGAACCGCCAAAATTAATCCATGGAAAGAAATAAAAGCTAAAAGGTCAAAGATTTGGAAGAAGTATCGATAACATATACAGTGAACCCAAGAACTGAAGTTATTCAAACAAAGTTGGACTGTGTATCATATTCGAGAGATGCAGGCTCAATGCTCTAACCAAGGAAGGTGGTTCTGGATGGAAAATTAAACGGTGATGGTGTGAAAAGTAGCACTAATCATAGACTAGTCGCTCCAACTTTGCTGTTTCGTTATCTGGCACAACAGATCACTCCCTAGGACCCATTGGATTGCAAAAGATGATTGACATCTTCCAGTGGTGGTGGAATCCAAAGTTCAGGGTTTAGGCAAAAGAAATGTTTGAAAACTGTATGACATACCAGAATACAGATCCTGGAGCAGCGGAAAAGCTACCACAATTAAGTGTTTCTGTCCCACATGGTCCATTTTTATACCTACAATTGGATTACGTTACATTGCTCGGAGGTACTGGTTATAGTGGACAAGTTTTCAGATTGGTGGAAGCTATTCCAACAAAAAAGGTTACTACCACACACACAGCAAAAACTCTGATCAAGGATTATATTCCCAGATGGGGTTGGCCATGCCACATTGACTCTGACCTATAACACATTTCACTGGGAGTGTTTGTTTGGATTTATGTTGACTGATGAACATTGAAAGGTCTTTTCATTTTTGTCCACATAACCCAGAGTCATCAGGACAAGTCAAACAAATGAATGGAATCATCAAACATCGGCTGACTAAGTACCATGAGGAGGGCATACCATGGCATACGGCTCTTCCTGTGGTCCTATTTAGCATCAGAGCAACCCCAAACAACAAAACTAAATTTAGTCCATTCAAGGGAGTAGCAAGGTGTCCTATGTTACTACAGGGAACTCTCGATCTCAGAGAGACTGATATACACATTATGGCAGATAGTTTAGTTAACTGTTCTGTGAAATTAACTCAAGCTGTTCAGTTTGTTTCTCAACAGATTTCTGCTGCTTGGAGTGATCCAATAGAAGGAGGGCACATCCTAATTACTGGTGAGTGAGTCTTGATTAAGACACCATTGGGATGTCGATGGGAAGGTCCTTATCAAGTGCTATTAATTACTAACATGGTAGTGTAGGTAGAAGATAAAAGTGAATACACACCAGCCACAGCAAATGAGCTGAAGTGCTACCCAATGGGAAAATAAGCACTGTGAGTAATGTGCTAGTAAACTCTGACCCAGTGAGCAAATCACTAACCAGCTAGAAGACCTCAAACAACGTCCACAGCTATTGGGCCTTATGAAGTTCATTCCAGTATGATTTGTTATTGTTATATTTTTGTGAATTTTCCCAAGTGACGATGTGCCAGTTGGGATGACTCATAATGTATACTTGCTGATGCTGTGAATGTCTTAGCTGTCTGGTATGTCAATGTATACTGCACACTTCAAAATATTCTCCAATGCTAGGCATTCCTGCAGATTCAGAACAAACATACTCCATCTTTCTTAAACTTACCAGCAGTGATTCATTATTCTCAAGAGAAACATAAATAAATGATGATCATGCCTCCCACATACTAATCTGAGGAAAGACATTCTTGCCATAGAGGGAGTACAAAGAAGGTTCACCAGATTGATTCCTGGGATGGCAGGACTTTCATATGATGAAAGACTGGATTGACTAGGCTTATACTCGTTGGAATTTAGAAGATTGAGGGAGGATCTTATCGAAACGTATAAAACCCTAAAGGGATTGGACAGGCTAGATGCAGGAAGATTGTTCCCGATGTTGGGGAAGTCCAGAACGAGGGGTCACAGTTTGAGGATAAAGGGGAAGCCTTTTAGGACCAAGATTAAGAAAAACTTCTTCACACAGAAAGAAGTTTCTCTGCCACAGGGAACAGTTGAGGCCAGTTCATTGGCTATATTTAAGAGGGAGTTAGATATGGCCCTTGTGGCGAAAGGGATCGGGGGTATGGAGAGAAGGCTGGTACAGGGTTCTGAGTTGGATGATCAGCCATGATCATACTGAATGGTGGTGCAGGCTTGAAGGGCCGAATGGCCTACTCCTGCACCTATTTTCTATGTTTCTATACTGTGTTAAGTACGTAGATCATTTATGTGAATATAATCAGCAAGATTTAGGGAATCATTATCTGATCCTGTTCATGTCTTATCCTGGGATATCTCTATATCTACATCGAATGTTCATGATGGAGCTATTAAATCTTTTCATGTGTTCACCATAAAAGCTACCCCTGCTTGAATTTAGATGGTATTATTCCAGTAGGGCACAGTTTATGCAATTACACTTCAGATTGTTCTAAATGTGGTAATGATGCGGGAATTTTTATTGACGATATCCATCGCCAAGATATTAGAATTCAACAAGGGTCCCACTGAATAATAAGAAATGGTCTATGTTCATGGAACAACACATACTTTATGTGCAAAAATGGAACTTACAACTCTCGTCTATGTAATTGGTTAAGGTTTTATTATTTAGCATATGTCTTTCTGCTGTGAAACATCCGTAGACCTTACCTTTATCTTCTGAGTCTAGAAGTAAACAAGGCATTTCAGAAGGAGATTATTTTGCAACAATTTTATTCCCATTTTATGGTGTTGCAAAGTATACTGTAAGAGATATTGGAAACCTTGTTGCATGTTTAGAAAGGGTAAGCACTGACACTGCTAACTTGGGAAAAGTAACAACAGAAAATAGTTGTTATGCGTAAGATAGCTCTTCAAAATTGTATGGCATTATATCTTTGCAGCGGGGGGGGGGGGAAGTGGTACATAGGCAAGGAGGGTTAAACTTACATATGTGATGAGTCTGAAGACATAACTGATTTACCTGATCATATTTGTAAAAAAAAAGCAACTAAAATACATTAATCTGATGGATGGGATTTTTTTGACTGGATTCAATTAGTCTTGGAAGCTGGGTTAGTCAATATTATGAGTTATGTTACATGTCCCGATATACATTCTCATAATTTACATCTTTTTTTACGTTTAAGAGTAATCATTAATAGAATAATTCAAACTCACGTAAGTGTGGATACTAATCTGTCTAACCATGATTTTTAATAATATGAATACTTTGAAGAGTATATAGCCTAATATAAATCTTCATTTATACTTAATCTAGATACCACAAATTGTCTGCCTCTGAATTTTCAGGTGTGCAATTTAGAATCAAGGGGGGATTGTTGGATTAGACTATTTAATCGTTATTTTCTTTGTAACGATTATATATCTGCTTGTATTTTATATAACCACCTGTATACATGTAACCTAGTGGTTACAGTATGTATATGCAATTGTTTGATGTGCCCCCTAGTGATTAGTTATTTGTATGATTCTTAATGCTTCTATTGCTATTGTGTTATTGGAATAGGAAGTATCTGATTGGTTAACTCTTATCTACAAATTTGAATGGAATGTTTATGTATAATAAGAGTTGACCATGTTGCTCCACCCTCTTTGCTTCTCCTCTGCCTCCTCCCCTTAATAGATCTCTGTCACTTTCATTTCCAATTTTCTTTGTTCTATTAGTGCTTAATAAAAGTTTGCGAGGCAACAAATTTTATGTAACTTTCCTGACTTCTGATAAAACATTGGATTAGAATACATTAGAATCATTACACAGAACGCTGAGGAAGAATAAGGTAAAACAATCACAATGCTGTGGAAAAAGCTACTAAAAAGTGCAGTGCAGGTGAACAAAAAAATACAAGATCATAATGAGGTACTGTAGATTGTGAGATTGTGAAACACAAAGAACCCATTCAAAAAAGAGACCATAACCACTGCGCAAAGAGAAAAAAAAATACACATCATGCAAACAATAGAAGCAAACAACAGTATTCTGAACCAGACTGTGTCTTTAGATCCACTCCCCGAGTAGGCCCAAGCCTTGATCTCAGTTCATCACACTAGTGGGGCAAAATGCTATGAAACCCACAGAGATAACAGCCTCTAGCATAGTCTAAGACATGGTGCCACCGACAGAGGAATGAACACCGCAGGAAAGAGCGAAATCAGCTCGACCCTTGTCCCGACACTCAGGCTTTCTATTTATCTGGGTCGTCGTTAGTGTCTTGCTCTAGAACCTGGATCCTGGCCTGTCACAGCCCAGCCTGAAGCCGTTTTCGGTCTCACCAAACTGGCTCAGTTCTTGGAACGATCTAACCTTGCACCCAGGTTGGGTGAACGGGCATCAAAGCTCTTCCGCATTGACTCCTCTCCAAATTGTTCACTCCAACTCCAACTCTGATGGCGATACTAACTTCGTCTGTGGCCCCATCTTGAACACTTTGTACTTCAGCTTTGCCTTGCACCAGCACGGCTCATCCTTCGAGCCAGCCTCACCTTTGCTTGTTTCTCCATGGTTGGTGGTGATAGTTTACCACAATTTATTTCAGAAAGGGTGTTTTTAGTAATGAGAACTAGAAGTTGAATTAAATTGGTACCATTGGTTAAAAAAGGTGAAAAGTGCTGGGATGCTTGTTTTCCAAGGACTATGACAATTTCTCCTTGTGAAAGGCATGAAAGTTTGAAGTATTTTCCTCTGCTGCCCATTAGTGTCCGGTTTCCAGGGCTCCTTGAAGCTACAATGGGTCATGTGCCGCCAATATTAATGATACCACTTTCATCAAATCTCTGGAATTAAATTCTTTGGTCCATTTTTGGACCAAAGTTGTGGAGAGGTTTGAAGCAGAATGATTAAGCAGAACCTCAGTTCAATATATTCCTCATTAGAAGAACAGCACTCTCCCATTCTCTCAACAGAGAAGTAAGTTTTGTGCTCAGGTCACTGAATTTGAACTAAGGATATAGAGGAGAGGAAATTCTACTTCCTGAACCATGCTGATCAAATCTAATTTATCTGATTAACACAGTGGTCTCAGTCTCATCACATATTCTTACATTATTTCTAAAGGTAATAGGTTATAATCTGTTTTATCTGAAGTTGTGAATTTAGGCAACGCTTTGTCCATGGACTGGATTAAACAACACATCTTGTTTGAATTTTCTTCAATGGAGTTTGTGTTAATATGCAGTTTGACAGTCTGGAAAAGTGCTGAGTAAGCACTGATCAATTTGGCCATTAATTATTTTGGTATCAAAAGAGAACACTTATAGCTTTAAATTAAACAAGGCCATTCACAGTAAATGAGAACTAAAACCCGGATCTGGGCCGTACCCTCCAAATATCCAGACCTGCATCTCGGTTTTTTGTACGAACTTACTTTCCATTTTTCTAATTTTTCTATTTATGATTTATAATTCAAATTTTTAATATTTACTATTGATTTGTAATCCAGGGAGCGGGAAGTGCAGAATCAAATATTGCTATGATGATTGTATATTCTTATATCAATTGTTTGGTGACAAAGTATAAAGTATAAGTATAAAAGCATTCAATATGCTTATAATAAACAGACAGTTGAAGTAATTGCCAGCAGCTTTTATTAATTTCTCAGCACTATAATGAATTGTCTCATCACATCCTGTATAAGAGTCTCACTCAGGACTGCAGTTAACAACACATCATTAGATTGCATTTTATACTACAGAGCAGAAGATACAGAGCTGTGATTATTCCCCTGAACAGGTCTTTATTTGCTATAGACTGTTAAAGCAGCAGTGCTAAATTAATAAGCAAAAGCAGAAGAATTTCCACAGATTTTCCGGCCATGTTCTGAAGCTCTGGTTGAATGGTGGATCTCTTTTTTTTTTAAAACTACATAGTACACTTGATCTTAACTAAAAGGCTGAGAAGCAGTTACACAATAGGATAGAGTGCGTAATTAGTTATTCCACAATGGTTCTGTCTGTCCTTTGCCATCTTTATGTAGCCTTTGTCACCCCATGTTGTTCCCCAACTGGAAAATAAAAAAAATGAAATTGTGTTAATTTCACCGTGCTATTAAAATGTTCAGCTTGAAGAACACGGTTTTATACTTGGCAAAAAGGGGATTTTGAATGGAAATTATTATTTAAAGTAATTATTTGAAGTAATATAGACATAGTCATAGAATAGTACAGCACAGTACAGGCCCTTCGGCCCACAATGTTGTTCTGACCCTCAAACCCTGCCTCCCATATAACCCCCACCTTAAATTCCTCCATATACCTGTCTAGTAGTCTCTTAAACTTCACTAGTGTATCTGCCTCCACCACTGACTCAGGCAGTGCATTCCACGCACCAACCACTCTCTGAGTCAAAAACCTTCCTCTAATATCCCCCTTGAACTTCCTACCCCTTACCTTAAAACCATGTCCTCTTGTATTGAGCAGTGGTGTCCTGGGGAAAAGGCACTGGCTATCCACTCTATCTATTCCTCTTATTATCTTGTACACCTCTATCATGTCTCCTCTCATCCTCCTCCTCTCCAAAGAGTAAAGCCCTAGCTCCCTTAATCTCTGATCATAATGCATACTCTCTAAACCAGGCAGCATCCTGGTAAATCTCCTCTGTACCCTTTCCAATACTTCTACATCCTTCATATAGTGAGGCGACCAGAACTGGACACAGTACTCCAAGTGTGGCCTAACCAGAGTTTTATAGAGCTGCATCATTACATCGCGACTCTTAAACTCTATCCCTCGACTTATGAAAGCTAACACCCCATAAGCTTTCTTAACTACCCTATATACCTTTGAGGCAACTTTCAGGGATCCGTGGACATGTAACCCCAGATCCCTCTGCTTCTCCACACTACCAAGTATCCTGCCATTTACTTTGTACTCTGCCTTGGAGTTTGTCCTTCCAAAGTGTACCACCTCACACTTCTCCGGGTTGAACTCCATCTGCCACTTCTCAGCCCACTTCTGCATCCTATCAATATCTCTCTGCAATCTTCGACAATCCTCTACACTATCTACAACAACACCAACCTTTGTGTCATCTGCAAACTTACCGACCCACCCTTCTACCCCCACATCCAAGTCGTTAATAAAAATCATGAAAAGTAGAAGTCCCAGAACAGATCCTTGTGGGACACCACTAGTCACAATCCTCCAATCTGAATGTACTCTCTCCACCACAACCCTCTGCCTTCTGCAGGCAAGCCAATTCTGAATCCATCTGGCCAAACTTCCCTGGATCCCATGCCTTCTGACTTTCTGAATAAGCCTACCGTGTGGAACCTTGTCAAATGCTTTACTAAAATCCATATAGATCACATCCACTGCACTACCCTCATCTATATGCCTGGTCACCTCCTCAAAGAACTCTATCAGGCTTGTTAGACACGATCTGGCCTTCACAAAGCCATGCTGACTGTTCCTGATCAGACCATGATTTTCTAAATGCCCATAGATCCTATCTCTAAGAATCTTTTCCAACAGCTTTCCCACCACAGACGCAAGGCTCACTGGTCTATAATTACCTGGAGTATCCCTACTACCTTTTTTGAACAAGGGGACAACATTCGCCTCCCTCCAATCCTCTGGTACCATTCCCGTGGACAACGAGGACATAAAGATCCTAGCCAGAGGCTCAGCGCATAGATTATTTGAGTTAGGCAGCTGAGTAGAATGTTACCATAACAATATGCTTTGTAAAACAAAGTTAGGATAAGAGTCAAAAAGTTCATTCTGAGCTCTGATATAATTTGTTAGTCAGTGGACCAAGTGTGGGCCATGTGTCAAATTAGAGTTGCGTGAGAATGGAAGACATCAGAAACTAGGTAGGATTAACAATATCTGTCTGCATGCTATCTAGATCTTGCCTGGTTACCTGGAGACATTTTTAACTACATCAGGCTGCAGGCTACACCTCTTTCACACCTCAGGATTTGGTTTGAATGGAGAAGGAAGTGATGCTGAACATAAGCTGAATTGTATAAGATAGATCAGATGCCGTTTCATGCCCAAGAATTTTACATCCTGGCAGCCCATGACTTGACAGTGGCAGCAAGCTTATGAAGGGTGGGAGGCTCCAGACTTGAGACATGAGACAAGTTTCAGTGACTGGCCCTGTCTCACCCCTGCCCCTCTCCACTCTCAGTCCTGATGCAGGATTTTGACCTGAAACGCCACTGACTCCTGTCCCCCCACATGACCCACTGAGTTCCTTCAACAGTTTGTTTATTGCTCCACATTCCGACATGTGCAGCCTCTTGTGTCTTCAAGATGGCAATCTACTCTAATCCTATTTACATGTACTTGACCTATGTCACTCTAAACATTTCCTATCTATGAACCCATTAAAAAGCCTTTGAACGTTGTAATTGCACACACCTCTACCATTTCCTCTGGCAACTCACCTGCCTCTCAATCTAACGTCAAAAAGCCTGTACTTTGGTGAGAGGAATCAAAATGCTGACTATTAACAGTCATTTGAGAATGAGAAATTTCTTCTGGCATAGACCATAAGATATAGGAGCAAAATTAGGCCATTTGGCCCATTGAGTCTGCTCCACCATTTCATCATGGCTGATCCAATTTTCTTCACATTCCCAGTCTCTCCATATCCCTTCATGCCCTGACCAATAGGATAATGAACCTCTGGAATTCTCTACCTTGGAGTGTTATGGAAAATAGATCATTTGAGCTATTTATTATGGGGTAGGTGCATTTTGAAGAAATTGAGAATCTGGGAATAGCACAGAATAGGTGTGGAGACTGGGGCAGATCATTGAATGACAGAACAGGCTGGAAAAGCTTAGTAACCTACTCATGGACAGATTACCTTATTTTCTGGTTTCCAAATATTGTTTTTCCATTCAACACATCTATTGTGGGTTTCAGTCAACAATTCTAATATGCCAACAAGCATTAATACCATTCACCTCATCTAACTTTGCCACCTTCCTTTGCTCCCTGCTGCAAACTACCATTCTATCCATCCACTCCATTAGACGCTGCTACAATATATTCCCTTGAGTTGTTCCACCACTCCTATCCACTACTGGCCTCATAAATTCATCTCAAAAATAGAACAGAATACCCTGGGAATACTCAATAGTCAGGCAGCATCCATGGTGAGGGAAAAAGAACTAACTCTACAGACCAATGACTAATCGTCAGAATTGGGAAAAGGTTAGCGATAAAACAAACTGCAAGATGCTGAGAAAGTGGGAAAAGCAAGGAGACAATAAAAGGGAAGGTTTTAAAAGGGAAGGTTTGGGAAACCAAGAGAAAGGAAATGAAATAGAGGTGATTGCCTAGGGAGATGTAGATGCTGACTATTACTTGAAATTACTGAAGGAATGTAGAAAATTGGAAATATAAATCTAGTAAATGCTATTTGAAATTGATGAGTCTGGAGGCTATAATACGCTTGGTTAGAAGATAAGGTATTGTTCATTGAGTTTACTCAGAGCTTCATTGGAATAATGCAGATGGTCAAGGATTGAAAGGCCCCATTGGGAGTGAGATGACAATTAAAATGATAAACAAGAGAAGTTCAGAATTAGGTTTGTGACCTGATTGCAGGTTTTCTGTTTCACATTATTCAATCTTCATTTGGTTTACCCAATGTAGAATAAACCACTTTAGTAAGTATTGAACATGGTATGTTAAGTTGAAGAGAGTATGAGCAATTTATTGCTTCACATGAAATGCATAATTTGGAATTTGGAAGGTAGATGGAAGAGGAATAACTACATCTCCTGTGGTGGGACAAATGGAAGAGTGGAGAATCCTTTTGGAATGGTTGAACTAAAAGGGGGGAAAGATGTTGGAAATATTGGAAGTTGCAGGTGGCGATCAATGGGGAGGATGCCAGGGACAAAAGGAATCCTATCCTGGTTCTGAGGACTGAGGGAAGTGTGGGAAATGGATTGGATATAATTGAGGACACCTTGTCAATCCCATCCAAATGCAATATTAAATTTTGACATCCACTTAAATACACTTTATCTGGTATTAGTCACAAAGTTACATCATCTACAACATAATTTGAGCCAAATGCCAATGCTCTACAAGAAACTCATCCATTTAAATGTATTTTTGGTACTTTCTCCCCCAGGTATTTGTTTATCTTCTCTTTGATTACATCCTTTGTATTCCTAGTAATAGTACATTCTGCGTTCTTTACATGCTTCAGATAAAGATATTCTTTGAATTTCCCAATGGATATATAAATCAGTGCAATACTACACAGCTTTAGATGTAGATATTTCCACAAATTGAAACATTCTCTGCATATTCATTTAATTTATAATTTTATAGATTGACATCAGGTCACCCTGTTTGTTTGTTTGCTTTGTGAAAGAGTTTCACCTTTGTCAGCTTCTCCTGATAAACATAGTTCTTGGTTCATCTATCAATCTTGCCATTCTTTTCTCTGCTGCCTAAAGATGGTAATCAGCTGAACACTCATCTTTATTCTTTCATCCTTTACCATACATACCTGTTTTTAATAAGCCAATACTTTCTTCCCCTCAATGAGCCATATCCAACCAACAGCACTGCATGGTTCACAACTCTGTTACCACAACGGCGATCATAGTAGACTCCTGGAAGGAAAAATTTATCATATAATTGAAAAACATGATTAACCTCATGTTCCATTGAAATTTGTTCTTTGTTATCTTGCCATTCGTTTATCACCTACTCCAATTAAAATTTCTTATGCTAGAACTGCATTCCACCTCGCATTCAAAGAGGAACCTTCTCCTGTGTTATCAATTCCATAGCAGTATAAAGTTTGTTGATTTCAGTTTGCCATATTTTTTAAGCCGCTTCTGGGGATTGCCAGAAGTGGGAGCACGGCAAAGAAGTCAGCATAGAAAAGGCAGCAGATGGTACAGCTAGTATAGCCAGTATGCTGGCTTCACTGAATCCAATTTGTGGATCAATTTTTTAAAATTTTTCTCAAAATAAAGTGCTTTACAGTAAAGAATTTGAAGAGGCCATTGGTTATACTATTGAATGATGCAACAATATTGTTGTGGGTGATACAAAGGTTGGTGGTGTTGTGGATAATTGGCTGAAGTAACAGATCCAGTTTAATCTAGAAGAAATGTGAAGTGATTCACTTTAGAATGTTGAACTTGAAGGCAAAATACAGGGTTAATGATAGGAGTCTTCACAGTGTGGAGGAACAGTGGGATCTTGAGGTCTACGTCTATAGATCCCTCAAAGTTGTCATGCAAGTTGATCGGGTGGTTAAGAAAGCATATGACTGGCCTTCATTCGTCAGGGATTGGGTTCAAAAGCTATAAAGTAATACTGCAGCTCTGGTTAGACCACACTCGGAGTATTAGGTTCAGATCTGGTTGACTCATTACAGGAAGGATGTGGAAGCTTTAGAGAGGGTACAAAGGAGATTTACTAGGATGCTGCCTGGATTAGAGTGCATGTTTTCTGAGAATAAGTTGAGCAAGGTGTGGATTTTCACTTTGGAGCAAAGGGGGTTGAGATGTCACAATAAGATGAGATGTATAAGATGATGAAAAACATAAACAAAATGGACAGCCAAAGGTTTTTTCCTAGGGCAGAAATGGCTAATATGAGGGGAAATAACTTTAAGATGTTTGGAGAAAAGTATAGGAGGATGCTAAATATCGGTTTTATACACAGAGAATGGTGGGTGCATGGAATGCACTGCCAGGGGAGGTAGTAGAGGCAGATACTGTAAGGAAATTTAAGAGACTCTTAGATAGGCACATGAATGAAAATCATTGCTTGACTTTTTGAGATAAAATTAATCCAAGATCTATCATCTTCTTGTGGATATATCTGAGTCAGCAGGAGACTGAGCTTGGCCCCATCTATCCCTCACAGGAGCTTGGGGGATAAGAAGGAATGGGAACATGTACTAATTGATTTTGTAGGCTAATCTTTCTTTATCTTTAAGCTGCAGGTTTTGAATAAAGTGAAAGGGTGATTTCAGTGTTTACTGACATGTTCTTCTCTGGAATGAAATGGATAGACAAGATGATAGGAGATAGAGAGTGCAGGTCTTGTGAAATTTCCATTCAGGGAGAGGGAAAGAAGTGCTGACACCAAAAGGAGGTGTTGGTAAATGGGAACACTGGAATGGACAGGCAACTTTCAACAGGACCAGAATGCATATGCCACTGGGATAGTAAAAGCAGATAGACATGTAAGTCTTTTTCCCATTATAACTATTCAATGGGAATAGCTGACATAAGAAAGTTGACAGAGCATCTGTTTACATAGATATGGTTGTGAATATAAATCTTGGAATGGAAAGTGAGGCCTATCATTAATAATTCTTGTTGCTTACCTTGTCTGTAATACTGGAAGGATCTACGTCTTGCATTAATGGCAACAGCAATTGGTCCAGCTCTTGCTACTGCTATTGCTAAACAAGGTTCACATCGTCTGACTCTTCGGTAATTTCGGAGCTTGGCCACGGCTCTACTTCTTTGAAATTTGCAACTTCTCTTCTAAATTATAAATTAACCATTAGATTTTGAAGTTTATTAGAGCAACATGGTGTTTTTCAATGTGCCAGTAATATGGATGCTGTTAATTTTATTAGCTTTTCCAATTTTAGGCTCATACAAGCTTTGGAAATTGAAGGTACAACCACCGTTTGAACATTTAACTGAAAAGGGTAAAAATTGGGAACAGGGTAAACATTGAAAGGTCTCCTTATAACAATGATTACATGCTTAACCTCTGCCTACTTTAATCCAAGGTTCCAAACTGTTTTAAGTAGCCCACCATCATCCCAGTACTAAAGAAAAATAAGGTATTGTGCCTTAATGACTACTTTCCGGTGGCTTTGATACCCACCATCATGAAGTGCTTTGAGAGGCTAATCATGGCACACATCAATTCCAATATCCCAGACAACATTGACCTTCTTCAATTTATAGATCCAAGGTGGAGACCATCTTCCTGGCCCTACACTCATCTCTGGTGCATCTGGTTAACAAAGACACCTACCTCAGACTACTATTCATTGACTACAGCTCTGCCTTGAATAGCATAGTTCTGCAAACACGTCTCCGAACTCCTAGACCTGTGACTCAATACCTCCATTTGCAACTGTATCCTTGACTTCCTGACCAACAGACCACAATTACTAAGGATGGGTAGTAACACCTCCTCCATTTTCGATTGTAAACAAGGTGGGAAAGCGGAACCTGATTGGATGAGGACTAACCAATCAGGAGGGATGGACTACAGGGGTATAAGTACCACTGGACTAGATATGCCCAGGCATCATCCCTGATGAAGATGGCCGATTTTTGTCATCAAAACATCGGTTATAATCAATATTGATACCATCATTCCCACAATCCTGATTGAGAAGTTGCAGAACCTGGGCTTCTGTACCTCCCTCCGCAACTGGATCCTCAGATTCCTAACTGGAAGACCACAATCTGTGCAGATTGGTGATAACATCTCCTCCTTGCTGACAATCAACACTGGTGCACCTCAGGGGTGTGTGCTTAGCCCATTGCTCTACTCTCTCTATACTCATGACTGTGTGGCTAGGCATAGCTCAAATAGCATCTATAAATTTGCTGATGATACATCCATTGTTGGTAGAATCTCAGGGGGTGACGAGAGGGCGTACAGGAGAGATATGCCAACTAGTGGAGTGGTGTTGTAGCAGCAACCTGGCACTCAGTGTCAGTAAGACAAAGAGCTGATTGTGGACTTCAGGAAGAGTAAGTAGAAGGAACACATACCCATCCTCATAGAGGGATCAGAATTGGAGAGAGTGAGCAGTTTCAAATTCCTGGGTGTCAAGATCTCTGAGGATCTAACCTGGTCCCAATACATTGATGCAGTTATAAAGAAGGCAAAACAGCGGCTATACTTTACTAGGAGTCTGAAGAGATATGTTATGTCAACAAATACACGCAAAAACTTCTATAGTTGTACCATGGAGAGCACTCTGACAGGCTGCTTCACTGTCTGGTATGGGGATGGGTCTACTGCACAGGACCAAAAGAAGCTGAAGAGGGTTGTAAATTTCAAATATTCTCTGGTCATGAGCCTTACTGTCTAACTCTAACTCTATATTCGACATTCTGCTATGACTTGTCCCTTGTACTACCCTAATATACCGATCTGGTGAAATGTCTGTAGGGGATGGGATGTAAAAAAATGATTTTTTTAGCATTTACCTCACTACAGGTGACAATAATAAACCAACTAAATTACTAATTAATGGTGAATATGTTCCTCAGGTTCCACCAAAGCTGTTATTAGTGTCTCTCTTGTTCTAATACTCTCTTGTAGTATTTTGCCTACATGAAACCAGCATGCACATCGGACAGCCTGACAAGTTTCACAACACAGACAATGTCAGAAGCACCAAGCAGGTCAGGCAGTAACTATGGAAAGAGAAAACAAGTTAATGTTTCAAGTCAATTACTTTTTGTTGGAATGAAGGGGCTTTGAACCAAACTCAATAACTCGGTTTTCCATTCCACAAACGCTGCCTGACCTGCTGAGATTTTTTCAGCTTCTTCAGTTTATATTAGGTATTTACAGCAACTACAGACATTTTTTTGAATATCACAACACATCAGAGCTATTATAAATATCAACAGTTAGGATATCAGAAGCCAATAAAAGGTGCTGAGACAGAAAAAACTAAACTGCATTGAATCAGCCCTGGCAACATATTACAGGATAAAAACATACTGTATATAATGCGGGTAAGGAATTCAAAGATGAGTGTGCAGAATTGCCGAGGGAGCAATTTTAAGGAGGCTGAGGCTACATGGTATTGGTAAAAACAGTCAGGAGATGTTTGTGGTGTACCAGTCAGGATAGCACATAATTCTAATCCTATGAGTGATTTCGATAGCAGGGGGTGTACCACTGTAGAAACAGCATCAGTGCTAAAGATCAATGGTATAAATATTTACCTGAGAACACCTTTAATCATTACAGTTGACAACTTTTTTTTTCAAAAGTATAGCGTCCTCAGAACTTTTATTTTGTTTCTGATAGACCATTTGAAGCTGAACACAAATACAATTTCAGACTACATGTATCATGTAGGAATTTGGAGAAACAGGAGATTAACTTTTATTGAATATAATACATTTAATTGCATAATGGTTACCTGACAATTTAAGAGATTATTTCTTGATTTAAACTCAATGAACAAAACTCTGAATTTGTCAAATAATGACTCCATTTTTATTCTTAATGGATAAATCTCTTTGCAAATAACTATGCTTATAATAAGGTACTCATTATAATATCTTCTCATCTCCTCAACCAAGGAATGTATCTGAATAGAGAGGACATCCCATTTGGACATATGTTATGCTTTGTCAGCGAACACTGTTAGTGACCTGGTCAAATTAAATAAATGTTGAAAAGAGACTGACCTGTGCTCGATAGGGATAAGTGGTTTCCGCTTCTATGCCACCTCTTCTCCATATACACCGGAAGGCACTTTCCATATATCCTCCATTGCATCCGTGAGATCCATTATCACAATCCAGCAGGTTCTGTTCACTCAGAGAAATAAGTGTATGTTTCTTTTTCCACTGCCCCTCGAGGGCTCCAGCTGCACTGAAGGCCCAGCAGGAGCCACATGGTCCCTGGAAATCAGAAACACAGTCACACTAAAAACAATCCAATGTTGACATCACATCATTTTCATTTTTACTGAGATGGAGTACAGTTCTACACTGGATAAACCAACCTGCCTTCTTTTAGGAAATGTTTAGAGACTCCCAGAGACTATGAACATCAGAGTTATGAAAGTGGCGTGTCTACCATTGTTCTTTTGGACAGAGATGTGATTAATACAGAAAAATATATGAGGCATCAGATCAGCATTACTGTAGGTTAGCGTGCTTCTGGACACCCAGTTCTCTCTGCTGACAAAGAGAGTCAGAGGAAAAGCTGGAACATATCAACTCATTTCTGGATCAACATGAGAGCCACATCAAAAAGAGACCAAAGGGAGTCCAGAGCCAGACTGAATTTATGGTGTAGGAGATAAGAATGTTAAAGTTACCAATGTGTCATTAAGAATAACTGGTGGAGAACTTTCTCATTAAGGTGCTTCTGCATGTATTGGATATGAAGCGAGAGGATCACAGGGTGGAGACAGGACTGGTGGCTAGAAAGAGAATGTGGTGGCACTGATGGCAAGAGATGATAGAGTTGGTGCCATAGGAATAATAAGACCAGATTTGGTAGAGGTCAGATTCCTTCTTCTCCAGCCCTTTTCCTCTTCCATCTATCCCCTGTAACTTCTTACTTCATTCCTCTCCCCTACCCACCTAGCTTGTACTCCTCCCGCCCCCCACCACTTTCTTATTCTGACTACTTCCTCTTTCTTTTCCCCAGAGCTGATGAAGGGTCTCGGCCTGAAACATCAACTACTTATTCACTTTCTTCAATGTTTCCTGAACTGCTGCATTCCTCCAGCATTTTGTGTGCATTGCTCTGGATTTACAGAGGCTGCTGTATCTCTTGTGTTCCTGTCTGTTCAAATGCTTTTGTATCTTATTCCTCACAAATCCATTTAGTAACATACCTACCACAGATATTGGATCTAATGGTCTGTAATTCCAAGGTTCTTTTTTTGCAACCCATCAGGCAGCTGATTAGCCACCCTCCAGTTTCCTGGCACTATGTCTGCTGCTAAATATGATAGATGTATCTCAGCCATGGCTCCCAGAGTTTCTTCTCAAGCTTTCCATGGTATTTGTGAAAATATCTCATCAGGCCTTGCAGATTTATCTATTTTCATACACTTTAAGACATCTAATACCTCCTCTTCTCTTAATGTCAACTATCCCTAAGACATCAGCGTTAACTATTCCAAGCTCTGAATTCTTCACACTCTCCTCCATAGTAAAAACAGAGGAGTAATAACCATTGAGGACCTCTCCCTCTTCTGTGGCTCCACATTGGTCATCTGGCATCATCATCATCATCAGGTGCCGTGCCCAGTTTGAGCTTTGACTGCCATGGCCCACACACTCCTGTTTTGGGTCAAGTGGATCAATTCATTGGTATTCATTTCCAGTTCTCTAGCTGCTGTCTCCATCATCATTTGTCTTTGTCTTCCTCTTTCTTCCCGTCAATCTTTCCCATAATTACTGTGCATTCTAACTCCTCTTTCCTAATCACATGTCCAATGAAGTTATGTTGCCTTTTCATGATCTCATACATTATTTCTCTTTTTGTGTTTGCTCTGTTCATGACATCCTCGTTAGATATTCGTTTCGTCCATGATATTCTTTGCATCCTCCTCATAAACCACATCTCTGCTGCTACAGAACCTCATGTTACTAGATATTGTCCAACATTCTGAGCTATATAACATAACTGGATAAACGTAACATTTCAGTGCTCTGAGGCGGGTTGTCATGCTTAGTTTAGTATTGGTCAGTATACTCTTCGTTCTCATAAAGGTGTCTTTTGCCATCCCTATTCTTCTTTTGATGTCCATGTTGTACCTGCCATCTGATCTCACCCAGCTTCCTAAGTAGCAAAAGTTCTGAAATTGTTTTATGTCTTCCCCGTTTATTTTCAGCCTGCAGATAGGATTCTCCTTCTTTTTGGATATCACCATACATTCTGTCTTTTTGCAATTGATAGATAGACCCATTTTTGCACTTTCTTCAACAACTATATCAATTAAGTTTTGTAGTTCTTGCTCCATACTTGCAGTTAACAGTGTCATCCGCATATCTGAAATTATTGATGTTTTCACTGCCAACTTTGATTCCCAAGATGTCTCCTATTTTTTGTAATATTGTTTCACTGTACACATTAAATAATTCAGGGGAGAACACACACTCTTGTCTAACGCCTCTCTTGATTTTTGTAAACTGACTTACTTCTCCATCTATTCTTACAGCGGCAGTTTGTTCCCAGTACAGATTTCTGATTAGGTGGAGGTCTTTCGAATCTAGATCTAGAGTTTTCTGTAATCTTTCAAATAACTTGTTGTGCTTCACTTTATCAAATGCTTTTGTGTCGTCGATAAAACAAACAAACAAATCTTTTTGCACTTGAATAGCTCGTTCTGATAGTATCCTTAACATCAATATTGCATTTCTTGTACCTTTGTCTTTCACAAAACCACATTGTTCTTTACCTATTTCAGCTTGTATCTTACTTTCAGCTCTTGTCATCAAAATTCTTAGAAGTATCTTTGTGATATGACTCATTAAACTTATGGTCCTATGTAATTCACATTTTATTGCTCCAGATTTCTCAGGTAGAGTGATAAATACTGATTTTTTTCATCTCTTCTGGTATTATTCCAGTCTCATAAATGTCATTGATTAAATCAGTAAGTTTTTCAATTCCATATTTCAAGGGCTATAATTTGTTCTATTACTAATTTATCAGGACCTGCTGCATTTCCTTTCTTCATCTTGTTTATTGCATTATAAACTTCAGATTTTAAAATACTTGGACCTTCAATGTTTTTCTTAATTTCTGGTTTTTTGCCTTGATCATCTTCAAACAATTCCTGGATATACTCGTCCACTTGTTCATAATCTCATCTTTTTCCATGATAATGGTACTGTCCTTTGCTTTCAAACCTGAAGAACAGAGGAGCTTTTTACCAGTAATATTCTTGATTTGTTGATGTAATCTTTTTGGATCAGTAATAGGGATTCTTTCTATTTGCTCACATTCTTGGTTTAACCATTCTCCTTTGGCTTTTTGACATAAGTTTTTAACTTTATTATCTAAGGACTTATATTCTATAGGATTTGTTTTCTTCTTTCTCCTTTCTTCCATCTGATTTTTGATTTCATCTGTCATCCATTTATTCTTTGTGCTTTTTTTTTCTTTTTTAGGAATCACTGACTTTGCTGATTCTACCAAAGCATCCTTTAGAGAGCTAAACTTCATTTCTACATGATTGCTGTCATCTTCGACAGATTCTATTTCTGGACTTTGAAATCTATTCCTTACTTCAATTGTAAAGATTTGTCTTAAGTTTTCTTCTTTAATTAATTGCAAGTAGTGGAGGGATTGTTCAGGTTTTTGCTTCTTTAGTTTTTTAAGTTTTAATTTTACATGACATACTACTGGGTTATGGTCACTGTTACAGTCTGCACCTGGATATGTTTTGTATTGAGTCACTGAGGTTCTAAATCTTTGGTGTATAGTAATAAAGTCAATTTGATTTCTAGTGTTATCATCCGGACTTTTCCAGGTCCACGAGCGTCTCGGATGGTTTTTAAAGTAGGTATTCATAATGACCTAATTCTTCATCTTGCACCATTCTACCCATTTCTCACCTCTTTCATTTCTTTCCCCTAGTCCAAATTTTCCTATGGTATTTCCATCTGCACCTTGTTCTACCTTAGCATTTAGATCTCTCATGACAATAACAATATCTTGAGATTTGCATCCATTCTTTGCTTGTTCGAGCTCTTCATAGAATTTATCTATATCTTCATTTGTTCCATCTGTTGTTGGTGCATATACCCGTATAATTGCTAAATCAAATGGTTGTCCTCTGAATCTAACAAGGAGCACTCTCTCTGATATTGCCCCATGTCCTAAAACACTTTTTGCCATGTTTTCATCCATAAGAATTCCTACTCCATTAGTATGGGATGTTCCACAAGAATAAATTAGCATTTTATTTCTATTCTGACATGTTCCAGCACCTATCCAATGAACTTCGCTAATTCCCATGATGTTAATCTTTGGTCTTTCCATTTCATTTATCGCATTGTCCAATCTTCCTGCTTGATATAGGGTTCTTACATTCCAAGTAGAAATAATTTTCTTTTGTGTTACTTGAATTTTATGAGCAGTAGCCTGATGACAGTCAGGGATCCCCTGCTGCCCAGAATTAACCCTACCGAGCGAAGCATCTTCAGAATTGTCTTGAAGATCTTCTTGATGCTGTTGTTGTGTGATACGTTTTGAGAGTTTGACCATTGTTTTCTTAGCAAATAGATTCTAGGAAACTTGGTATCTAGCAATGGTGGTTTGCTGTTGCCTTCCGTTGGGCGAGCTAAAGAAATTGCCATTTCTCTTCCCAAATGTTCATCCACCTGTACTATAGCTGTTGACATTTGAGGTCCTAGCTGATCCACCTTCTCCGTCATAAGTTCAGTTACTGAACCTGCCGGATCTGCGGTTGGCCTTTGCTCATATCCTGAGCAGGAACCCTTGCAGGTGCTACCGTTCCAGGTCAGAGTGGCCCTGGGAGGAATGAATGACTAAGGGGTAACTCCACTTTCCCCAAAGCTCTGAAAGTCCCCAATCAGATCCTCATCACCGGTTGCAGTTTAGAGTCATACCCAGGACTATCTTCTGGCATGAGGTCCATTTTTGTTTTCTAGTTGCTTTTCTCCCCTTTGCCTTTGGATTCTCCTTAATCTTTTCTGTCAAAACTATCTCATGTCCTCTTTTCACTCTTATATCATCCTTCTTGAGTATACCCATACATCCTCAATACTCCTCCAGAGATTCACTGGACTCCAGCTGCCTGTAGCTGACTCATGCCTCCTTTTATCCAGAGTTCCCTACACCCATAACGCTTTACTCTAATGGAAACACGCAGATCTTGAATCAATGCCTTATTTTAAAAGCCTTGTACTTGTCAGATGTCCCTTTGCCTATTCTAATCAACTTTTGCCTTGCCCCAGTTTAGAACTCATGGTCCTTTCTATAACTAGTTTAAATCTAATAGAACGATGGTCACCAGTCACAAGTGCACCCCCACTCACCTGTCAAACTTTGCCCTCTCCCAAGTTTGGCCTTCTATATGTTGCCTGAGGAAAGTTTTCTGCACACTTTCCTTAATAAATTCCACAACATCTAAGCCCTTAACACTATGGAAGTCCCAGTCTTGATAACCTGCAACTTCCTGCAATCTCCCTACATATCTGTCTCTCTGATTCTTGTTGACTATTAGGAGGCCTTTAGCATAATCTCAACAAGGCATCCTCTGCCTTCATATCTTTCAGCTCCACCCAAAAACCTCTCCGGTCAATCCCTCAGTAATCTCATCTTGGACTACAGCCATGGCCTTGCCCTTAATCATAGAGACACAGCACAAAAGCAAACCTATTTGCTCAATGAGTCTGAACTGACCATCAACCATCCAGTTACATTAATCCTACAGAAATTCAGTTTTTAAATTTTATGTTTTAACCCTACATTCTCATTGACTTCTCTGTTTCTATCATTCACCTCTACACCAGGGCAGTTTACATTGGTCAATTAATCAATTAACCTGTGGTCACAGGGAGAAGGTACAAACTCCACCCAAACAAAACCCGAGGTCAGGATTGAATTCAGGGCTCTGGTGCCATGAGGCAATGGTTCTACTCATTAAGCCCTTGTAGGGGTGTCGAAGATAAGTGATACAGGATTAAGATGAGAGTGAGGAGGTTCAGAAGGGGATATCATTCACTCAGATGATGGTTGTGGTCTAGAATGTGCTGTCTGAAGAGATGGTGAAGGTAGATACTCCCATAACATTTAAGGTGTAACTAGACAAATACTTCTTTTGCCGAGATCCTGAAGCTATAGACCTAGTGTCAGTTAGGTGGGTACAATAGACAGCATGGACATTGTGGCTGTAGGACCTGTGGACACTATGGAACTCAATATAACACCCAAAAACATTCCATTTCTTACTGCCTTTACCAACTACTTTAACTTGCTTGGAAATGGAATGTGAAGCTTAGTTAAGTAATATTGAGAGCTGTTTATGTTAAAGGCTTCATGAACAAGGACAAAATGAAGGTACTTATGCAGATCTTGGATATATCAAGAGTGTATCTCATGACATAGTTGACTTCGAGAATAGCCAGGTTTTAATTCAAAATCCGATTTAATTTGTTTTAATTCTATCTGTATATTGCATCTTAGAATCTATAATACCCTGCAAAATAAAGAGTATATTTTGAAATGAATTACAAATTCATTCTATGTACTAAGGATTGATCTAATGCAGTCAACTGCAATGGAATTTGTAACATACTCTATGTTCCTAATGTAGCATTGTATCCATGCTGCAATCCACATCTGACACTCAGCTTCCTTGACTTGAAAAGAACTAATTTTGGGAAGCATGGGGTAGTATGCTTATAGTAGGAATATGTATACTATACCTTCCTTCTCAAAATACAATGTGGGATTGAGGATAAATTTTACCCTGACCGCATGACTCCATGTGTGTGGCTGAACTCAGTAGTCAGCAGTAGAATTATCTAGCAATTAGGGCAGGACTTTCAGATAAATAAGACGTTATCCTCATTGGTTCCTAAAAGACATCATTAGAACATCAAGTACGGCTGGACTGTTGTTTTCCAATACTTACCTGGTTCTTCACTGGCGTAACCATACCCTTTGACCTCCAGTCAACAGTTCTTGGCAATTCAAAACCATCTTCATTTTCATCATAATCGAACTCCTCATCTTCTTCCTCAGTTGAATTTTCAGCTTTGTTACTGAGGAAACCATTCATGAGTGCATTGAACTCTTCATTGGTCTAGAAAAACAATTGCAATGATACTGAAGTAATAGATCATGAAGAATATGGAGGAGGATAGGAAACCTCTTGGGGTTACAAAGCACCAATATTTAGTTTAGAATATCAGGAGAGATGAGAGCGTCAAGCACTCTTGTGCTCCTGCATACCATTTGACTGGAAGCCGGGTTGTCAGGCAAGAACAATCCAAAGTGTTTATAGCTACTTTGATCTAGAAGTTACCTACATCATCTTTTGGTGTTAAAACAACAATCATGGTTCCTCTAAAACAGTTTCCAAAAACAGATTTTTTTTAGCAGCTTTTCAATGTTCACTAACAAGCTCCTTCATGTTTCAGGAGCTGAGGGTACCCGGGGGTTAAGTTTCTTGTAATTGCGACATGTTTCTAGAATCAAGAAGTTTAATGGGCCATGCCACAATACAGCCACACTCAAAGAGCTACTGGGGAATATTGGTAAAGCATAAATGTGTGCTACAGTAATGGGTGAAGTGTCTGGCAAAGTCACCCAGGGAAGGTGGTGTGAGGTATGGAGAGTGGAACCAACCCAAGTTAATGAAGAAGTTTTTGTATGGGTAACAACTTCTTTCTACAAAGGGCATTCATGGCAGAATTTGCTAGGGAGGAGGCTGTAGGCATATGCGCCCTCTTCAAATGTCTGCACCACAGTCAAATGCCAGCTCCAGTTGTGAATGTTATTGCTGCATTATCAAAAAATACTTCTTATTTTCTCAGTGGAGCTAATCTTAAATTTGCAGTATCATAAAGGCATGATGTAGCTCACCTTAGAAAGAACAGCCTGTAGGAATCCTCTGAAAAAGTTTCTGAGAGGGTGACTCTTGTCTAGACATTGAGATTTTTAACTAGCAACCAAACAGGTGTTTATTCTTGCAGTAAAGTCTGGGTTTACTCTCAGAAACCCTGCCTCTGATCCCTCACAGGTTATCTCTGATGAAACACTTTGCTGCTCATTGCTGCTATGGAATTATCAAGAATAGCCCCAGTAGCAAAGTGGGGAACCTTTCATTTCTGGTATGACCTCAGGATTTATGCTTGGAAGGGGTATTGAACCAGAGTTGAAGGTTTCCAAATCACTGCCATTTGCTGAGGACACTCCTGCCCTTAGTGATCCTTCCCAGGCACATTCCTGCAAAAACTACCTCCTCGTTCTTTTCCCTCTTTTACTTGTTTCTGATATCGTGGGAAGGGTATAATTTCTGTTTCAGCAACATACCTCCTTCATTTCTGGCCACTTAATTTCAGGGATCACCCTGCTAAAATAGCCTGGGTGTGTGGATGGGGTGATTGGGAGCCTGGGCTAGCGAGGTTTGTTCTTGCAGTCTGTCTATGGCTGAAAGAAAGATGTGTATATCCTTTTAAATAATACTCAGTTTGAGCCTATGGTATTATTAAAAACACTTTTGTTCTGTGAGGGAAAGGGACAGTTATGGCTCCAAACAAAGCAGATAAAGATTCTACCAGAAATGTGTCCTGGGCACGACAGTTATTGACCTGAATTACGTGTGCTGGACTCTAGGGAAAGTGTTTTAGTACATCATAATTGGAAATCTATCTGTATTAATGATTGGTATGAACTCAACTGGCAAATGACTTATAGTAATTTTTTAAATTAAAGCTTTGTTTTGTAAACATTGTAAACCATCTTTCTTCAGAATCTGATACATGTTTAAATTGAAAAAAACAAAAAGGCCATTTCACTCTACTCAGAATTGGAGCCATTATTATTCATGCATCTAATTTAATGTGAAACCGCTTTCTATTGTGATTGTAGAAGCCATCTTGCATTGTGAATAGAACCCCACAGAACACTTACTTACACCAGGAAGGGAAATGGGTAAAAGTTGCCACTCCAAGATGCTAAAGTACTTGCACCAAAACTGAGCGCCATGGAGCAGGAGGATCTCAGCCCTCATTAGCACCATGTCCATCAATTGATGTCAGCTGGACCTCAGTTGAGGTCCATGTATATTTTCTCTCACTGCTTTTGAACCTAGAGAAGAAATTCAGGCAGCATTCATACTTCTGAACCTAATTCAATGCACTGGAACAAAACATTGCACAGGGATCAGAACCAAATAGTGAAAATGTGGGACGAACTGAGACAGTAGTCATATCTATGGCCACCCTACGGAAGGTTATGCACTGAGGCAGAGGGGCTTCAGGATTGGGATTGTTATTCTAGAGGGCAAACGTTGACATTTTCTAGTATCTACAGAATCTCTTGACATTTTGAACTAAGTTCCAATATTTCTCATTTTGACTTTATTTCATTCTCACAGTCAACTTTGCTTCTCACCAATTTTCCAACAACTGACTTATAACAACAACTGGGATCTCTTCTGGGGAAGGTGGGACTTGTACAGATTGGATGGGTTGCACCTGAACTCGAGGGGGAGCAATATCCTTGCAGGTAGGTTTCCTAGCATGGTTCGAGAGGGTTTAAGCTAATTTGCGAGGGGGATGGGGCCCAGAGCGATAGAGCAGTGAAAGAAGTGCATGGAGTAAAGCCAGATCTAACATACAGAGAGGCTTTGAGGAAAGAGAAGCAGAATAAACGGTGTAAAGACAGTAGGGTAGAAGGGCTGAAGTGTGTGTACCTCAATGCAAGAAGCATCAGGAATAAAGGTGATGAACTGAGAGCTTGGATACATACATGGAATTATGATGTAGTGGTCATTACAGAGACTTGGCTGGCACCAGGGCAGGAATGGATTCTCAATATTCCTGGAATTCAGTGCTTTAAAAGGGATAGAGAGGGCGGAAAAAGGGGAGGAGGGGTGGCATTACTGGTCAGGGATACCATGACAGCTACAGAAAGGGTGGGTAATGTAGCAGGATCCTCTTTTGAGTCAGTATGGGTGGAAGTCAGGAACAGGAAGGGAGCAGTTACTCTACTGGGGGTATTCTATAGGCCCCCTGGTAGCAACAGAGATATGGAGGAGCAGATTGGGAGGCAGATTTTGGAAAGGTGCAAAAATAACAGAGTTGTTATCATGGGTGACTTTAACTTCCCTAATATTGATTAGCACCTGATTAGTTCCAAGGGTTTAGACGGGGCAGAGTTTGTTAAGTGTGTCCAGGACGGATTCCTGTCACAGTATGTTGACAGGCCGACTAGGGGGAATGCCATACTAGATCTAGTATTACGTAACGAACCGGGTCAGGTCACAGACCTCTCAGTGGGTGAGCATCTGGGGGACAGTGACCACTGCTCCCTGGCATTCAGTATTATCATGGAAAAGGATAGAATCAGAGAGGACAGGAAAATTTTTAATTGGGGAAGGGCAAATTATGAGGCTATAAGGCTAAAACTTGCGGGTGTGAATTGGGATGATGTTTTTGCAGGGAAATGTACTATGGACATGTGGTCAATGTTTAGAGATCTCTTGCAGGATGTTAGGGATAAATTTGTCCCGGAGAGAAAGATAAAAAATGGTAGGGTGAAGGAACCATGGGTGACAAGTTAGGTGGAAAATCTAGTCAGGTGGAAGAAGGCAGAATACATGAGGTTTAAGAAGCAAGGATCAGATGGGTCTATTGAGGAATATAGGGAAGCAAGAAAGGAGCTTAAGAAGGGGCTAAGAAGAGCAAGAAGGGGGCATGAGAAGGCCTTGGCGAGTAGGGTAAAGGAAAACCCCAAGGCATTCTTCAGTTATGTGAAGAAAAAAAGGATGACAGGAGTGAAGGTAGGACCGATTAGAGATAAAGGTGGAAAGATGTACCTGGAGGCTGTGGAAGTGAGCAAGGTCCTCAATGAATACCTCTCTTCAGTATTCACCAATGAGCGGGAACTTGATGATGGTGAGGACAATATGAGTGAGGTTGATATTCTGGAGCATGTTGATATTAAGGGAGAGGAGGTGTTGGAGTTGTTAAAATACATTAGGACGGATAAGTCCCTGGGACCTGGTGGAATATTCCCCAGGCTGCTCCACCAGGCAAGGGAAGAGATGGCTGAGCCTCTGGCTAGGATCTTTATGTCCTCGTTGTCCACGGGAATGGTACCGGAGGAGTGGAGGGAGGCGAATATTGTCCCCTTGTTCAAAAAAGGTAGTAGGGATACTCCGGGTAATTATAGACCAGTGAGCCTTATGTCTGTGGTGGGAAAACTGTTGGAAAAGATTCTTAGAGATAGGATCTATGGGCATTTAGAGAATCATGGTCTGATTAGGGACAGTCAGCATGGCTTTGTGAAGGGCAGATTGTGTCTAACAAGCCTGATAGAGTTCTTTGAGGAGGTGACCAGGCATATAGATGAGGGTAGTGCAGTGGATGTGATCTATATGGATTTTATTAAGGCATTTGACAAGGTTCCACACGGTAGGCTTATTCAGAAAGGCAGAAGGCATGGGATCCAGGGAAGTTTGGCCAGGTGTAATTCAGAATTGGCTTGCCTGCAGAAGGCAGAGGGTCGTGGTGGAGGGAGTACATTCGGATTGGAGGGTTGTGACTAGTGGTGTCCCACAAGGATCTGTTCTGGGACCTCTACTTTTCGTGATTTTTATTAATGACCTGGATGTGGGGGTAGAAGGGTGGGTTGACAAGTTTGCAGACAATACAAAGGTTAGTGGTGTTGTAGATAGTGTAGAGGATTGTCGAAGATTGCAGAGAGACATTGATAGGATGCAGAAGTGGGCTGAGAAGTGGCAGATGGAGTTCAACCCGGAGAAGTGTGAGGTGGTACACTTTGGAAGAACAAACTCCAAGGCAGAGTACAAAGTAAATGGCAGAATACTTGGTAGTGTGGAGGAGCAGAAGGATCCGGGGGTACATGTCTACAGATCCCTGAAAGTTGCCTCACAGGTGGATAGGGTAGTTAAGAAAGCTTATGGTGTGTTAGCTTTCATAAGTCGAGGGATAGAGTTTAAGAGTCGCGAGGTAATGATGCAGCTCTGTAAAACTCTGGTTAGGCCACACCTGGAGCACTGTGTCCAGTTCTGGTTGCCTCACTATAGGAAGGATGTGGAAGCATTGGAAAGGGTACACCAGGACGCTGCCTGGTTTAGAAAGTATGCATTATGATCAGAGATTAAGGGAGCTAGGGCTTTACTCTTTGGAGAGAAGGAGGATGAGAGGAGACATGATAGAGGTGTACAAGATAATAAGAGGAATAGACAGAGTGGACAGCCAGCACGTCTTCCCCAGGGCACCACTGCTCAATACAAGAGGACATGGCTTTAAGGTAAGGGGTGGGAAGTTCAAGGGGGATATTAGAGGAAGGTTTTTTACTCAGAGAGTGGTTGGTGTGTGGAATGCACTGCCTGAGTCAGTGGTGGAGGCAGATACACTCGTGAAGTTTAAGAGACTACTGGACAGGTATATGGAGGAATTTAAGGTGGGGGCTTATATGGGAGGCAGGGTTTGAGGGTCGGCACAACATTGTGGGCCGAAGGACCTGTACTGTGCTGTACTATTCTATGTTCTATGGTCTATGTAATAATTATCATTATTGAACCAGTGAAGGGGTGAGGATCAGGGAGGCATGTAGCACAACCTGTATACGGTTATTATTTCCTTAGTGCTTCTTGTTCTGGTGCAGCTGTGACCATCGTGTTCCTTTACTTCACAGCAGCAAATACAAAGGTGACACAAGCCTCTCGGCTGCAGCTCGCCATGATGATGGCTGCAGAGGTGAGCAGAAATAACAAAACATGATGTTAAAGGGTCAGACGAAAGAGACAGACATTGTCAAGGGAGATTGGACTTTGTTATGTGATATCAGTGAATGTAAACAGTTCATTCACTAAAAGCACCTCAATACCTAGCACTTGATAGACAAATATTTTAGAAATTGTACACACCAGATCTCCAAATTGGTTCATTGCCACAGTAAATGTGTGCTTCCCCATTGCGTACTCTCGATTGTGCTGTTCAATGTAACTCATGGCACTTTCCCAAATTATTCTCCTGTTGATCTCCTCATCCTGAAAAAGACATCATGACATCACTCTGTAGCACCTTTCCATACTATCATTCTACAAATTTTTCAAAGGCTGCATGCAAAATCTGAATTAGTGCTTTCCAGCAATGTTTAAATTGCCCCTAGTATGTCTGAGACAAGGGCCTCATTCCACATGCAGGGACAACATTGTTCATTGACTTATCATTTCACCATGTCGGTCCATTTTGCAAATGACCAGTGTCATCTGAAATTAGTCTTCATCTTAAAGGGGCGGTACATGGTGGCTGTGGTAGGATGCAATTGAGGCTGATTCAGAACACTTTCAAGAATGGCAGAACCTGGGAAAGGGTAGTTTGAAGTGTTATCTAACATTGGTGAATTGGCCCAGGAGGAGGTACCTGACATCAGACTCACACACGCATGAAATACTGCAAAGCTGCAAACAATTCAACAGTGTTTAATGTGCAACCACAGGCATTGAATACATGCCTGATTGACATATCCTGTGCAACTCATTGCAGCACATCTATACTTCTCTTTCACAAACAAACTCCATCAATCGTACATCACCTACCTAACATTCATTTGCTCACTGTTAGAATACAGACAGTGCTCCTGTAACCTTCAAATGCAAATTTCCCTTCTCTTACAGGGGGCAGACAACCAGAGTCACCTGAAGCTACCTGAAGGGTGTTAGATGAGATAGCATCATATTACTTCAATGGAGAAGACAGAGCACATCATCAATGGCCATTGTGGTGCTTATAGTAGTGAGATGGAAACACAAGGGTATACCATGACCTTCTGTGCCCTCATCCTACAAGTTGATTTGCAAGCAGCGCATGTTGTAGCTAACCACTTCTCACCATCTACCAAACCATCCTCCGTTATTCAGCCTCTTCCTTTCAACAATGGAACTTGGCCAAGGAATCAGAGAAGACAGACAGTGAATTCACATAGTCGCTTTATAACTTTTGAAACCACAGGCTCAGGTACTGATGCTGCACATAGCCTGGCAAACAGATCCAAAATGGTATTAGCAGACATGAAAGATGTCCTGTGTTTCATTTCTTTGTTTCTCAGGATGCGGTAACTACTAGCAAGGGAAGTGTTTGTTGCCGCTGAGAAGCTGTGGGTGAGCTGCCTTCCTGAACCATTGTGTGAAGATGCTTCTCAGCACTACTTACAGGGTGTTCTGTGATTTTGGCCCCGTTGTGATGAAGGACTGGAAACATTTGCAAGTAAGCAGAGTGTGTCAGCTGCGGGGTGGGGGGCGGGGGGGGGTGCGTGGGGTGGAACTGGCAGTGCTGGTGTTCCCATGCATTTCCTTTCTTTCATCTTTATGATGGTGTGGGGGGGGGGGTCAGGGATTTGGTAAGTGCTTGTTAGAGTAGTTGAAGTAGTAAATGCTGTCCCTATTTTTAGATCCCACACAGTGTAGCCACTGTGTACTGTATTAGAGGGAACAAATATGGAGTGTAGTCAGTGTAATCCCCATCAGATAGGTTGCTCTATCCTAGACATTGTCAGCTTGAATGTTGGAACTGTACTATTGGAGCTGTATTCATCCAGACACATTCTTGACTGCTGCCTTGTACAAACGTAGATGGAGAAAGGTCTCGATGTGTCTGCCCAAGAAGAATTGCAGAACCCCAGCCCTGACATGTTCTTGTGATTTTGGTATTTATGTGACTGGAGCTGTTGAGTTTCTGGTTAGTGGTGACTACTAGGAAGTTGACAGTGGTGAACTCACCAATGGCAGAATCAGAAAATCTCTGATATGTACAGCACAGAAATGGGGCATTTTAGACCAGGTGGTTACTTTGCTCATCTGCACTAATCCCACTGGCTCACATTAACCCATTTCTCTCCATTCCTTTCCCGTCTGATCCTATTGGCTCACATTAACCCATTTCTTTCCACTCATTCCTTATCTAACTAATCTCATTGGCTCATGTTAACCTATTTCTCTTCACTCCTTTCCTGACTAATCCCATTGGCTCACATTAACCCATTTCTCTCCTTTCCTTTCCCATCTGATCCTATTGGCTCACATTAACCCATTTCTCTCCGCTCATTTCCTATCTAACTAATCCCATTGGCTCACATTCTAAGTACCTTTACAAATGCTTTCACTAGCTTTTCTGATAGTCATTCCAGATTTTCACTACTCTTTGTGTAAATTTTCCTAAGGTCCCTGCCATTTAGTCATAGCATTCTTGCTAACACAACCATATGAATTGTTTGGTACCCAAAGACGTGGCTTCAATTGCAGCACAAGCAAGAGTTACCCAATATCCAAGTTCAGACTACTGTCAATGTGTTCTTGATTTTGTGTTGGAAAGGACTTTGACAACTCCAGGAATTAGTTCTTCATCTGTCCTTTACCTGAGGTACCACCCAAGAGTTATGAGACGGCATTCATGATTGCATCAATGGCATCCATCCCTCCCTCACCAAGAAACACTTACTCTCACAACACCTGAGCACCAGCATAACCTCCTCCTTTCACTACGCCTTTCCCCAAACACAACCATTTGCAGCACCTCCTTTACCCAACCACTTCTTCCTCCTGTCATCCCAAAACCCTATTCTTAACCTGCATACTGCTATCACAGTTGGCGATTCTTGGTTAACTCCACATTATGTTCTAACATGTTCTGTGACCCCTGCCTCCTTTAATCATGTAAAAATATGTAGGGGACAAGCATCAACATCCATTAATTAAGTGGGATTTATTTGATTCATCAGTGTGGTAGAAGTGCTGGTTTTGACAGCGTAGCAGGGTAACACCGTGGTAATCAATGGGGAAGTAGAATATTAGGCCAGTGGCAATCAGGAAACAAGGGCAGGTCAGTTTAATGAGATGGTCACTGATGAAATAGTGAGAATGAAACTACTTTGGTTGTCTTTCCTCCTCCTGGCCTACACTGTCATAGTAGCTTAGACCGAGAACAAATTCTGTTTTACCTCTCTGTATTGTTTGTTGTGCTGTACTTTCCATTTCTCCCATTCTTCATCCAGTTCTGTGTTGAATGTGTAGTCTGAGGCTGCAGTCAGAGTAAACCCTACCACAAAGCCCAGGAGCAAAGTAAACATTATGGACAACCTAGAGAAATAATAGAAATTATGTCAGACTTTGAGCAGGTCATTTCCAATTATCCATAGATTCATCGAATAATAAAGCACAGAAACTGACCCTTTAGCCCAATCCATCCATGCCAACTAAGATCCCTATCTAAGCTAATCCATTTGCCTGCAGTTGGCTCATGTTTTAAACCATTCCTATCAATGTACCTGTTGTAATTGCACCTGCCTCTACCACCTTCTCTGTAGGCTCGTTCATATATCTGTCACCCTCTATGTGAAAAACTTGCCCTGTAGATCTTCCCCTTTTCACCTTAAGCCTATGCCTTCTAGCTCTAGGCTTCCCTTTCTTGGGACAATGCCTGTCTGTGCACAGTCTTTTTAACTGCTATTAGGCAATCCCTTAGCATTATTCAATCCAGGGAAAAGAGTCCCAGACTATTGAATCTCTCCTCTTCTCACAAGCCCTCCAGATCAGGCAACCTTCATGTGGATCTTTTCCACACCCTTTATAGCTCAGTCACAGCCCTCCTATAGCATGGTGACCAGAATTGCACTTGGGTCAAGTGCAAAATAACCAACATATTGTACAAGTGTAACATGATGTCGGAAATCCTGTAATCAGTGACACAGTCGATGAAGGCTAGTTTGTCTATCTATATAGCCAATTTCAAAGGACTCTTGTAATTGTGTTCCTGGGTCCCTCAGCTCTACACAAGTCCCCAGTACCCTGCTTTTCACTGTGTATGTCCTAGCCTAACTTACCTACAAATATGCATCAACTCCCAATTGTCAGAGTTAAATTGCATCTGCCGTCCCTTTGCCCATATTCCCGGTTATTCAATATACTGTTGTAACTTCAGACATTCACTGAAAACCAGACACTGTTTTGGAGGTTACCTGAAATTTTGTTAATCATATCTCCTTCATTCTCGTGCAGATCATTTATGAAAATGACTCACAATGATCCCTGCGGCAAAACACAGTCCCCCCATCAGGAAAATTACGAGAATAGTTGTTTTGTATAGGCAACTCTAAAATTGAGAGCTATGTCCTGATATCATACCGCGACAATCCCTCTCACATTTTCATATTTTAGCCCCATTTAATAGGAAAATACAATACTCACGTGGTTTCTGATTAGTGGAGTCTCAAGAGACTGGAATGCAGGGAATTGGAGCAAAAAAAAAACTGTGGGAGAAGGCAGGACAAAAGAAGAACTTACGTGGATTTATATGTTCCTTCTAAGTCATGCGCAATCCTGATTTGTCTGCAATGATCATTCTGAGCTCAAGGCTGCAAGCTATTTCAATATCCTTTCCAATTCCAACACCAACCCGCCTGTCCTCAATCTTCTCCATTAACTCAGCCTGCAGGAGCAGTGCCTCGTGGCCTGCCTGGGTAGTCTATAACACAACAGTCTGGACATAGAATTCTCCAATTTCAGGTGGCATGCACCCCTTCTATTCCTTTCCCTCACCTCCTGATTCACCCAGGTGCTCTTGCACACTCCCTTCTTTCCAACCACCCCCCTCACCCTCACTTCCTCCAGTTTCTTTCCCTTACGTGACCTGCCTTACCAGCCATCACTCACATTCTGGATCTACTGGGTCCTCCTCCTAATCCTCCCCCCCCCCCACTGTGCCCCTTTTGGTTCCATTCAACACCTTTCCCAATCAGATTTCATAATCTGCGGCCCTTTGTTATCTCCACAATCACCTCTCGGCCTCGGACATTACCTTTACCCCTCTCTCCCCCCACCCAGGGTCATTTGCCCATTAACAACTCCTCACCTGGATCCATTTATTGCTTGCTAATTTCTGCCTCACATCTTTATACCATTTACACTCTGAGTTTCGTTGCAGGGTCTCAACTATCCCCTTACTCCACAGATGCTGCCTGACCAGTTGAGTTCCTCCACCAGCTTGCATTTTTATTTCCTTTAGTTCTATCAATATCTACTTGTCCTTTAGATCTCGTTAATTCTTTCAAAATAAGATCAATTACCTGAAATAATAAGTTGGCCCTCAACCTGCTGGCATTGTTGGAAGGACAAACCAAGGTAGAACATACAGGGTTAATGGTAAGGCACTGAGGAGTGCAGTAGAACAGAGGGATCTGGGAATACAGATACAAAATTCCCTAAAAGTGGCATCACAGGTAGATAGGGTCATAAAGAGAGCTTTTGGTACATTGGCCTTTATTAATCAAAGTATTGAGTATAAGAGCTGGAATGTTATGATGAGGTTGTATAAGGCATTGGTGAGGCCGAATCTGGACTATTGTGTTCAGTTTTGGTCACCAAATTACAGGAAGGATATAAATAAGGTTGAAAGAGTGCAGAGAACGTTTACAAGGATGTTGCCAGGACTTGAAAAATTCAGTTACAGAGAAAGGATGAATAGGTTAGGACTTTATTCCCTGGAGTGTAGAAGAATGAGGGGAGATTTGATAGAGGTATATAAAATTATGATGGGTATAGATAGAGTGAATGCAAGCAGGCTTTTTCCACTGAGGCAAGAGGAGAAAAAAACCAGAGGACAGGGGTTAAGGGTGAGGGGGGAAAAGTTTAAAGGGAACATTAGTGGGAGCTTCTTCACACAGAGAGTGGTGGGAGTATGGAATGAGCTGCCAGATGAGGTGGTAAATGCGGGTTCCTTTTTAACATTTAAGAATAAATTGGACAGATACATGGATGGGAGGTGTATGGAAGGATATGGTCCGTGTGCAGGTCAGTGGGACTAGGCAGAAAATGGTTCGGCACAGCCAAGAAGGGCCAAAAGGCCTGTTTCTGTGCTGTAGTTTCTATGGTTTCTATGGTATGTATCAATGAGAGGAGCCTAGGCAGTGCTTTGGAAGTGGGCATGAAATTAGAACTTTGGGAAAGGGAAATGATATGATTGGGACTAGCGTGTGGCCAGTTTCAAGTAGGGGATGTGTGATTAGTATTTCAGTGGAAGTTAGAGGAATAACTAGACTGCGGGCAGACTGTAGATTGTGATGTAATGTATTGGTGCCAGGATGTTGATGTACTTTGCTTACCTGGTGTCAACCAACCAATGCCTCTCTTCCCTAACTCTTCCCAGTCCTGTATTATGCCTGCCAGGATCTGGTGCCCAAGTTCTCCTCAGCAAATGTTACTACAACCAGAAATGTGACCATAAGGCATGACTGTCATAAACAAAAATCAGTTCATTTCTTTCTCCAAATAGTTATTCTTACTTGACCTTACCTAATTTGAATCCAGTCCCACTCCAAATGGAAGTGGACGAAGAGTGCATCTTAAAAGGCTCTACTATAGAAGAGTGTAAGAATTGTGCCCCATAAACACTGGATTAAACATCCACAGTGATATTTGCAGGGACTTGGAACAGAACACTTCCCCATTCAAGTGTTGCAAGATCAGAACACCAAACTCTGCAGAACAGAACTGTTTTTTTATCACTGTAAATAAATTATAATTATACTGTGCTGATTATTAATCATGCACTGATAGCTGTATAAATAATTATACACATTTACATATTGTACTCAGTGAAGTTAGTACTTGGAGCTGGCCATTCAGCTTTTTATAGCATTGTGGTCATTCTCTCCTGACCTTACCCAACCTCATTGTTCCTCTCTTAATTGCAAAAGTGTAAACACAGACCCAGCTCTGCGGTTAGACACTTTTGCTAAGCCAACAGTGATTCCAAAACTGCAAACCTTTGAAAAGGTCTAGAGAAGGAGGTGCATGGATGTATATGTTCTTTCTAAGTCATGGACCATCCTGACTGGAAATATATCGTTACTGGTCTACTCACCCTTAAGCTCTATCGTCAGCCACACCATGGGCGTACCTTTACCTGAAACACTGCAGAAATCCAAGAAGGTAGTTCACCACCAACTTCTCATGGGCAACAGGAGATGAGCAATGAATGCTGACCAACGTCCAACTAATAACATATGTAGATATGTACCGCAATGCCATGCATTTTTCTTTGCTGTTGTATATTAAATGACCTCTAATGCCTTTGGTGGAAGGAGAAATGTACTCTTTGTTTTGTAAATGTTTACGAATAGTACCAGTAATGGGTCTTTCTATCCTTGTGACTGCCCATCTCTGTCAATAAAAAGGCACCTAAAATAGAACTCAAACAGAACCTGAAATAAAGCAAATGGAACTAAAGGAAGCTATTCAAACTAGGAAGTGATATTCTACAATGAATGACACTTGGATCACCCCCTTTTACGATTTACAAATTTTGGGGACAATTTCAAAATCTAAAGCTGACACCAAATTGGTATTCAGAAAAGGAGAGTGGAAAAATGCAGAAAGAAATGAGTAATTTTTTTCTGTTAGGGTGTGCTGCTGGGGTAAGGATAGGATTTTTGCTTTGATAATTGAGCGGTTACAATTGACTAGAAGCTGCAACATGAGCTGGTAAGGGCCTTAACAAAAGCAAAACAAAGCAACAGGATTCATTTCCAAAAGAACAGGGTAAAAAGCATAGGCATTCTGAGGAACCTATTAAGATTACATAGGTAAACAACAGGAATTCTGCAGATGCTGGAAATTCAAGCAACACACATCAAAGTTGCTGGTGAACGCAGCAGGCCAGGCAGCATCTATAGGAAGAGGCGCAGTCGACGTTTCAGGACGAGACCCTTCGTCAGGACTTCGCCAAGATTGCATAGGTACCTGGATTGCACTGCTAAGTGAGGTGGTAGAGGCAGATATGATGGCAAATTAGACAGCACATTTCCACTATTAAGACAACACACGCAATGGATGAAGGAATATATATCATGTGCAAGCAAATGGGATTAGCTGAGATTGATGTCATGTTCGGCAGATGTGGTAGCCGAAGGGAATGTTCCCATGTTGTAATGTTCTATGTTTAAGAATTAAGCTGGCACGGTTCACTGCTGCAGTGAGCTGGGTTCAAACCTGACCTCAGATAATGTCTTTATGGAGCTTGCATGTGATTGCCTGTGTCCCAGTCCCTCCACACATTAAAGACAAGTGATTTGGAGGTTAATTGGTCACTGTACATTCAGGTGAATCATAGAATCTGAGAGGGGTGAATGGGAATGTGGGGAGAATAAAACAGGACAAGTGTAAATGGGTGCTCACTCGTTGGCTTAGATGCGGTGAATTGAAAGGCCTGTTTCTGTACTGTAGGTATGTATGATTCTAAAGACAAGGGGGATGTGATTCACACCCTGGTCATAGAGTTATACAATCACAGAGCAATAAGCACAGAAACAGGCCCTTTGGTTCAACTTGACTATGCTGACCAAAATGTTACCTGAGCCAGCTATTAGCATTTCACCCACATCCCTCTAACTTCTTTAAGCCCCTTTTAAATCCTCCCCCTCTCACCTTATATCTACAGCAAGTCCTTCACTTTTAGAGTTGCTAAATATCAAAGATCAAAATAAAATGCATTATCAGAGTACATATATGTCACCACATACAACCCTGAGATTCTTTTTCCTGTGGGCATACATAGCAAATCTATAGAACTGTAAACTGTAAACAGGATTAATGAAAGAGCAGGAGCATAGAAAACAACAAACTATGCAAATGCAAATATAAATAAGTATCAATAAATAATGAGAGCATGATAAGATAAAGAGTCCTTATAGTGAGATTATTGGTTGTGGGAACACCAGAAATAGAATGAATGTAGTTTTCCTTTTTTGTTCAGGAGACTTATGGTTGAGAGACAGTAACTGTCCTTGAAGCTGGTGGTGCGAGTCCTGAAGCTCTTGTGCCTATCTCATGGGGCCTGTCCTGGACCCATCATATAAATGTAATTGCAAAGAAAGCACATTGGGAACCCCAATGCCCTTGAGCAGAAAGTCCTACAAAAGGTAGTGGATTCAGCCCAGTACATCATGGGTAAAGCCCTCACAACCATTAAGCACATCTACGTGAAACATTGTCGTAGAAAAGCAGCATCCATCACTGCCCAGGCCATGCTCTTTTCTTGCTGCTGCCTTCAGGTAGAAGGTACCATGGGAGATAGCCTGTCACTATCCATCCAATCTATGTCCCTCATGATTTTATACATTTCTGTAAGGTCATCTGTCAGCCTTCTATGCTCCAGAGGAAAATGTCCCAGGTGATGGAACCTCTCCCTATAACTCAAGCACTCCAGCCTCAGTAACAACCTTGTGACATCCAGGTGACAGGTTACTGGGTATACACTCCACAAAACACTGTAACCAAGGAATTTGTTCCCTGTTCCATTCACCTTAGCATAAAATATGCACAGATTGGTTCCACCCCATCCAATCCTGTCCCCTGTTCCACTCAGTTTATGTGATGAATCAGACACGAGGCATGAATTAGCAAACTCACCTTGGTATGATAGTGCCCTTGAAGTCTCACTGAACATTGGGTGTATCCCAGTTAAATACATGTGCAGCATCCCAGGATCCGCCTTCAGTTCTTATGGCAACATCGCTGATTAGGAAACTTAGAGAAGTAATATCACACTTTTCATGACCTTCAGAGCAATACTTCAAAATCAAATTCCTCTTTTTCAAGGGTAAACATAGAAACTTAGAAACATAGAAAATAGGTGCAGGAGTAGGCCATTCGGCCCTTTGAGCCTGCACCGCCATTCAGTATGATCATGGCTGATCATCCAACTCAGAACCCTGTACCAGCCTTCTCTCCATACCCCCTGATCCCTTTAGCCACAAGGGCCATATCTAACTCCCTCTTAAATATAGCCAATGAACTGGCCTCAACTGTTTCCTGTTGCAGAGAATTCTACAGATTCACCACTCTTTGTGTGAAGAAGTTTTTCCTAATCTCGGTCCTAAAAGGCTTCCCCTTTATCCTCAAACTGTGACCCCTCGTTCTGGACTTCCCCAACATCGGGAACAATCTTCCTGCATCTAGCCTGTCCAATCCCTTTAGAATTTTATACGTTTCAATAAGATCCCCCCTCAATCTTCTAAATTCCAACGAGTATAAGCCTAGTTGATCCAGTCTTTCATCATATGAAAGTCCTGCCATCCCAGGAATCAATTTGGTGAACCTTCTTTGTACTCCCTCTATGGCAAGGATATCTTTCCTCAGATTAGGGGACCAAAACTGCACACAATACTGCAGGTGTGGTCTCACCAAGGCCTTGTACAACTGCAGTAGTACCTCCCTGCTCCTGTACTCGAATCCTCTTGCTATGAATGCCAGCATACCATTCATCTTTTTCACCGCTTGCTGTACCTGCATGCCCACTTTCAATGACTGGTGTATAATGACACCCAGGTCTCTTTGCCCTTTTCCTAATCGACCAGCATTCAGATAATATTCTGTTTTCCTGTTTTTGCCACCAAAGTGGATAACCTCACATTTGTCCACATTAAATTGCATCTGCCATGAATTTGCCCACTCACCTAACCTATCCAAGTCACCCTGCATCCTCTTAGCCTCCTCCTCACAGCTAACACTGCCGCCCTGCTTCGTACCATCCGCAAACTTGGAGATGCTGCATTTAATTCCCTTGTCTAAGTCATTAATATATATTGTAAACAAAAGAGTATGAGACATAATTTTTCCTATTAGTTCTTATTTTGAATTAAGGTTTTGTTTATCTGGATACTATAACTGGGCCTCTAACAGATGTCCTTGGATTAATGTTTCATCAGAGTCTTTGACATTCCATTCATTGGCCTTGCAGTGCTACTGATGTACCCCCAACCCCCCGTGTTGAAAAGGAGGTGGGTAAGAATAAAGGGTATTTCTTGCTCCACAGCATTGACTAGAATGATTATGAAGCATCTATTATCTTGTGAAAGATTGTCAGCACCTAGAATGAGAGACTTCTGAGGTATTTTTCACTTAGCCGTCTGCACTATTGAGGTGTTTTGAGAGGTCGGTATTGAAGCATATCAGCTGCTGTCAGAGTGGTGCTTGGATCTGCTCCAATGTACCTACCAAAGCTACAGGTCTACAGCAGATGCCATCTCATTGGCTCTTCTTTGGAACATCTGGACAGCAAAGATGTATACACCAGGATGCTCTTTATTGATTACAGCTCGGCATTTAACACCATCATCCCCTCTAAGCTAATCAGTAAACTACAAGACCCGGGCCTCAATACCTCCTTGTACAATTGGATCCTGGATTTCCTCACTTGTAGACCCCAGTCAGTTTGGATTGGGAAAAACATTTCTTCCATAATTTCCATCAGTACCACAGGGATGTGTGCTTATCCTTCTACTGTACTCGCTTTACACCTGTGACTGTGTGGCGAAGTACAGCACCAACTCCATATACAAGTTTACCATTGACACCACTGTTGTGGGCTGTATCAAAGGGGGTGATAAATCAGCACACAGGAGGAAGACTGAGAATTGGACTGAGTGGTGTAATAACAACCTCTCACACAATGTCAATAAGACCAAGGAACTGATGGTAAACTTTAGGAGGGGGAAACCAGAGGTCCTTGAGCCAGAAATCAGTGGATCAGTGGTGGAGAGGGTCAGTAACTTTAATTTCCTGTGTGCAACTATCTCAGAGGACCTGTCCTGGACACACCATATAAATGTAATTGCAAAGAAAGCACGGCAGTGTCTCTCCTTCCTTAGGAGTCTGTGGAGATTTGGTATGTCCTCAAAGATCTTGGTAAACCTTTATATATATGTGGTGAAAAGTGTACTGATTGTCTGCATTATGGCCTGGTATGGGAACACCAAACCCTTTGAGTAGAAACTCTTACAAAAGTTAATGGATTTGGCCCAGTACATCACAGGTAAAATCCTCCAAACCACTGAGCACATCTACATAAAACAACGATGGAAAAGTAGCATCCACCATCAAAGATCCTCACCACCCAGGCCATGCTCCTTTCTCGCTACTGTCATCAGGGAGAAGGTACAAGAACCTCAGGACTTCAACCATCAGGTCCTAGAACAGTTACTACTCCTCAACCATCAGGCTCTTGAACAAAAGGAGATAACCACACTCATTTAAAGACACCTTATTTCATGCTCATTATTCATTGCTATTTATTTATTGTCTGCATTTGCACAGTTTGTTTCCAGTTTAGAGTTCCTGATGTTTACAGTTTATAGATCCTGTTTACAGTTTCTGTTCTATAGATTTGCTAGGTATGCCCACAGAGAAAGGTTGTATGCAATCTGACAATAAATTATTTTTTGTCCAGTTTACTCAATCTCTCTTCAGCCATAACAGTGTGTTGACCTGGAGGGAAATCTGAGGATGCTGGGACTGTCATGAGCTCCCAGATCTTGATCTTTCTGGTGGTGGCTCTGAGCTGTCAGAGTAGCCTGGGTTACTAACTACAGTTTTATTAATGACACTGATGATGGAGAGAGAAAATGGATTGGACGGTGGAAGGAGTGCCAGTGAAATGGGTGGACCTCTGCTGGAAAGTGATTTAGTTGTGTATCTTGGCATGAATGGTACTAAACCTCTTATGTATTGCCGGAGTTCTGTGCTTCCAGGCATGTGGTAAATGTTCTATTACATTGCTCTCTGGTGCTTTGAAGTGGGCAGCACTTTAGAACTACTAACTGAGCCTCTGCCTCACAGCACTAGAGACCTGGGTTCATTTCTAACCAGCTGTGTGGAATTTGCATGTTATCCTTATGAGCACGTGGGTTTCTTCAGGTGATACAGTTTCCTCCCACATTCCAATGATGTCCAGCTTGGAAAGTTAATTTTTTTACTGAAAATTGACCCTGGCGTGTAGGTCAGTGCCAAATCTAAGAGGGGGGGGATGTGTGGGAAATGCAAGCGGATGGGATTAATCTAAATAGGAGGCCGCTGTGTGGCTTGAGTTGAAGAGTCCGTTTCAATGCTGTATCTCTTTGTGACTGTGACAGAAGCGATCGCCACTGGATACCCAGCCTCTGACTGGTTTTTGTGGTGACTGTCCATTCGAGTTTCTGGTTAACGTTAACTTCAAGGATGTTATTGGTGGAAGGTCTAGCAAAGATTCAAAGTAAGTTTATTATCGAAATGTGTACACAGAATACAACCCTGAGAGAAGCCCTCCCACAGGCAGCCACAAAACAAATAAACACCATGGAACCCCTCCAAAAAACCTCAAACACCCAATGCGTGGAAAAAGAGCACATTGTGCAAATGGCAAAAAGTGAGCGAACAATGCTTAGAATATCAAACATCAAACTAGGAGTCCAGGAGTATTTATTCAGTTTAGTTCAGTTCAGCGCTGCTCCAAAAGCTGACTGGAAGCTGCAAAGTTGGTCTTTGCCAAAGCACAGAAGTCTGTATTGATCGCCCCATTAATCCGCTCGAAAACAGCAAAAATAAAGTAAGCAGAATCCAGAAACACAACATGATCCACAAAGTCCCCCAAAACTAGCCCTCAGCCATGAGCCTTGCAGATCAATCCTTGCAACATGGAGCCCAAGATTCTTGCATTCTCCTCCAACAGCAGGTAGCGAGAGGGGATGGTAATGACTTTGAATGATAAGTGTGGTGGTGAGGGGCAACTTACAAAGGTCAATTAATCTACTAACCTACCATGTCTTTGTAAGGTAGGAGGAAAGCGGAGCACTAGCAAGAACCCCACATAGTCCAAGATATCCTGAAGTGGGAGGGTGAAGAGCCAGAGGTCCTGGTACATATAGGTACCAATGACATAGGTAGGAAAAGGGATGAGGTCCTGAAAGAAGAATATAGGGAGCTAGGAAGGGAGTTGAGAAAAAGGACCGCAAAGGTAGTAATCTCGGGATTACTGCCTGTGCCACGCGACAGTGAGAGTAGGAATGCGATGAGGTGGAGGATAAATGCGTGGCTGAGGGATTGGAGCAGGGGGCAGGGATTCAAGCTTTTGGATCATTGGGACCTCTATTGGTGCAGGCGTGACCTGTACAAAAAGGACGGGTTACACTTAAATCCTAGGGGGACCAATATCCTGGCAGGGAGATTAGCGGGGGCTACTGAGGTGACTTTAAACTAGAATGGTTGGGGGGTGGGAATCAAATTAAAGAGGCTAGGTGTGAGGAGGTTAGTTCACAACAGAGGGATGGGAACTAGTGCAGAGAGACAGAGGGGTGTAAAGTGAGCGTAGAAGCAAAAAGTACAAAGGGGAAAAGTAAAAGTGGCAGGCCGACAAATCCAGGGCAAGCATTAAAAAGGGCTAAGAGAGTTGTAAAAGAGCGCCTGAAGGCTTTATGTGTCAATGCAAGGAGCATTCGTAATAAGGTAGATGAATTGAAAGTGCAGATTGTTATTAATGATTATGATATAGTTGGGATCACAGAGACATGGCTCCAGGGTGACCAGGGATGGGAGCTCAACATTCAGGGATATTCAATATTCAGGAGGGATAGACATGAAGGAAGGGGAGGTGGGGTGGCGTTGCTGGTTAAAAAAGAGATTAACGCAATAGAAAGGAAGGACATAAGCCGGGAAGATGTGGAATCGATATGGGTAGAGCTGCGTAACACTAAGGGGCAGAAGACGCTGGTGGGAGTTGTGTACAGGCCACCTAACAGTAGTAGTGAGGTCGGAGATGGTATTAAACAGGAAATTAGAAATGTGTGCAATAAAGGAACAGCAGTTATAATGGGTGACTTCAATCTACATGTAGACTGGGTGAACCAAATTGGTAAAGGTGCTGAGGAAGAGGATTTCTTGGAATGTATGCGGGATGGTTTTTTGAACCAACATGTCGAGGAACCGACTAGAGAGCAGGCTATTCTGGACTGGGTTTTGAGCAATGAGGAAGGGTTAATTAGCGATCTTGTCGTGAGAGGCCCCTTGGGTAAGAGTGACCATAATATGGTGGAATTCTTCATTAACATGGAGAGTGACATAGTTAATTCAGAAACAAAGGTTCTGAACTTAAAGAGGGGTAACTTTGAAGGTATGAGTCGTGAATTAGCTAAGATAGACTGGCAAATGACACTTAAAGGATTGACGGTGGATATGCAATGGCAGGCATTTAAAGGTTGCATGGATGAACTACAACAATTGTTCATCCCAGTTTGGCAAAAGAATAAATCAAGGAAGGTAGTGCACCCGTGGCTGACAAGAGAAATTAGGGATAGTATCAATTCCAAAGAAGTAGCATACAAATTAGCCAGAGAAAGTGGCTCACCTGAGGACTGGGAGAAATTCAGAGTTCAGCAGAGGAGGACAAAGGGCTTAATTAGGAAGGGGAAAAAAGATTATGAGAGAAAACTGGCAGAGAACATAAAAACGGACTGTAAAAGCTTTTATAGATATGTAAAAAGGAAAAGACTGATAAAGACAAATGTAGGTCCCCTGCAGACAGAAACAGGTGAATTGATTATGGGGAGCAAGGACATGGCAGACCAATTGAATAATTACTTTGGTTCTGCCTTCACTAAGGAGGACATAAATAATCTTCCAGAAATAGTAAGGGACAGAGGGTCCAGTGAGATGGAGGAACTGAGTGAAATACATGTTAGTAGGGAAGTGGTGTTAGGTAAATTGAAGGGATTGAAGGCAGATAAATCCCCAGGGCCAGATGGTCTGCATCCCAGAGTGCTTAAGGAAGTAGCCCAAGAAATAGTGGATGCATTAGTGATAATTTTTCAAAACTCGTTAGATTCTGGACTAGTTCCTGAAGATTGGAGGGTGGCTAATGTAACCCCACTTTTTAAAAAAGGAGGGAGAGAGAAACCGGGGAATTATAGGCCGGTTAGCCTAACGTCGGTGGTGGGGAAACTGCTGGAGTCAGTTATCAAGGATGTGATAACAGCACATTTGGAAAGCGGTGAAATGATCGGACAAAGTCAGCATGGATTTGTGAAAGGAAAATCATGTCTGACGAATCTCATCGAATTTTTTGAGGATGTAACTAGTAGAGTGGATAGGGGAGAACCAGTGGATGTGGTATATTTGGATTTTCAAAAGGCTTTTGACAAGGTCCCACACAGGAGATTAGTGTGCAAACTTAAAGCACACGGTATTGGGGGTAAGGTATTGGTGTGGGTGGAGAATTGGTTAGCAGACAGGAAGCAAAGAGTGGGAATAAACGGGACCTTTTCAGAATGGCAGGCGGTGACTAGTGGGGTACCGCAAGGCTCAGTGCTGGGACCCCAGTTGTTTACAATATATATTAATGTCTTGGATGAGGGAATTAAATGCAGCATCTCCAAGTTTGTGGATGACACGAAGCTGGGTGGCAGTGTTAGCAGTGAGGAGGATGCTAAGAGGATGCAGGGTGACTTGGATAGGTTGGGTGAGTGGGCAATCTCATGGCAGATGCAATTTAATGTGTATAAATGTGAAGTTATCCACTTTGGTGGCAAAAATAGGAAAACAGATTATTATCTGAATGGTGGCCGATTAGGAAAAGGGGAGGTGCAACGAGGCCTGGGTGTCATTATACACCAGTCATTGAAAGTGGGCATGCAGGTACAGCAGGCGGTGAAAAACGCGAACGGTATGCTGGCATTTATAGCGAGAGGATTCGAGTACAGGAGCAGGGAGGTACTACTGCAGTTGTACAAGGCCTTGGTGAGACCACACCTGGAGTATTGTGTGCAATTTTGGTCCCCTAATCTGAGGAAAGACATCTTTGCCATAGAGGGAGTACAAAGAAGGTTCACCAGATTGATTCCTGGGATGGCAGGTCTTTCATATGAAGAAAGACTGGATGAACTGGGCTTGTACTCGTTGGAATTTAGAAGATTGAGGGGGGATCTGATTGAAACGTATAAGATCCTAAAGGGATTGGACAGGCTAGATGCGGGAAGATTGTTCCCGATGTTGGGGAGGTCCAGAACGAGGGGTCACAGTTTGAGGATAGAGGGGAAGCCTTTTAGGACCGAGATTAGGAAAAACTTCTTCACACAGAGAGTGGTGAATCTGTGGAATTCTCTGCCACAGCAAACTGTTGAGGCCAGTTCATTAGCTATGTTTAAAAGGAAGTTAGATATGGCCCTTGTGGCTACAGGGGTCAGGGGGTATGGAGGGAAGGCTGGGTTCTGAGTTGGATGATCAGCCATGATCATAATAAATGGCGGTGCAGGCTCGAAGGGCCGAATGGCCTACTCCTGCACCTATTTTCTATGTTTCTATGTTTCTATAGTCACAGGGAGAATGTGCGAACTCCACGCAGACAGCACTGAAGGTCAGGACTGAACTTGAGTCCATGACGTTTCCAGGAAGCAGCTCAGCTAGAGGCCACCCGAGTTTTATTTACCACTTGTCAGCATGCCTGACTGTTGTTTAAGTGCTGCTGCTTGCAGGCATGGGATGTTACATTTGCTGAGAGAATATGAATGAAATAGAATATTGTGCAATTATCAGAAAACAACCACTCTATGGCTTTATGATGAAAGAATGGGCAGCAAAAGCAGATGAACATGGCTGGGCTTAGGACACTGCCATGAGGAACTTCTGCAGTCACGTCCTTGGGCTGGGATGATCGACCTTCAACATATATAACCATCTTGCTTTTTGCGAGTAAGACTCCAGCCCCTATCATGTTTTTGCTAAGCCGCCAACTCTCATCAGTTTTATCAGGTCTCCTGAATGCCGTACTCTTGACTGATTTCAGTAAATAGATTGTGCAGTAATTAGCCTGACTAATTTTGCTCTGCTTTTTATTGACTGAACGCAACTGGAGAAGTCCACGTGCTGTGTAAATGGCAGTGATATAGAGCACTGGAATTGCTTTCCAATAAGCGGAGCTGGTTCTGGAGTGCAGATCTTCAGTTTATCACCTGGGGTGCCTCCTGTTTCCACAGCTTCTGCTCAGCCAGTACTTGACATTATATGCACTGGATTCACTATCCTTCTGTGATGGTGAACATCTGAGAGGGAAGCTGAGGTGCTATCCATTCCATAGCATTTCTGGTTACAAATGGTTACAAATGCTTCAGCTTTACCTGCAGCTGAGGACAGGGATGGTCTGTGGACTGCCTCGTCCAGTTAACTGTTTAATTGCTTATCAACATTTACAATGAGATGTCACAGGTCTGCAGAGCTTGCATCTCATCCATTTGCTGTGAAGCTATTTATTTCAGGCTGCTTTTGTTGGTTAGTAGTATGTAGTCCTGCAGTGCACCTTCTCAAGGCAGTCAACTTATTTGTGGATATTCCCAGAACTGCTTCCAACCTGCTCTTCTGCACTCTTCATTGAACCAGGATTTATCCTCTGGTTTGATCAAGTCAGAGTGGTTACAGATCAGGTGCTGCACAGAAACTCTTATGTGCCCTGTTTTGTGCTGCCAGATCTGCTCTGAGTCTACCTCATTTAGCACAATTGTAATTGCAGGTGACGCAATGGAGGATGCCCTCTGTGTGAAGGTGTATTCTGTCTTCACAAGGATTGTACAGTTGTCACTTCTGCCAGTTCTCTCGTGGGCAGGTGTATTTGTCACAGATAGTCTGGGGCAGGTTTACAACTTGACCGCAGATGCTGGAATCTGGAGCAGAAAACGAACTGCTGGAAGAACTCAGTGGGCAAGCAGCATCTGTGGAGGCAAAGGGATGGTCAAGACCCTTCACCAGTCCTGATGCAGCATCTCTATCCAAAAGATCATCCATCCCCTTTGCCTGGACAGATGTTGCTCAACAAGCTGAGTTTATCCAGCATAAAACACTGTTGGAACTTAGCAAGTCAGGCAGCATCTATGGAAAGGAATAAGTCGACGGTTCGAGCCAAGATTCTTCATTAGCACTGGAAAGAAAAGAGAAAGAAGCCTAAGTAAGATAGTGGGAGTGAGTGAGGAGAAGGTGGTAGATGAAGCCAGGTGTGGGGGAAGGTATGTGGGTGGGGGAGGGGCATCCGTTAGTCTTGCGAGACCATGGATCTGCGCCTGGAAAGTCTTCACTCTCCAGGGCGCAGGCCTGGGCAGGTTGGGGGAGGGGAATGAAATGGCTAATGAAGAAATCTGATAGAAGAGGAGAGTAGACCATGGGAGAAAGGGAAGGAGGAAGTGCACCAGACGGAAGTGATAAGCTGGGGTCAGAATGGAGAATGGAGAAAGAAAGAAGTGGTGGGGTGGGGGGAGAAGTTACCACAAGTTGGAGAACTCAATGTTCGTGCCATCAGGTTGGAGGCTATCCACGTGGAATATGAGGTGTTGCTCCGCCAACCTGAGAGTGGCCTCATTGAGGCAACAGAGGGGGTCATGGACCAACGTGTTGGAATGGGAATGGAGACTGAAATTAAAATTGTTTGCCAACAGGAAATCCCGCTTATTGTGGATGGAGTGTAGGTGATCGACAAAGTGGTTCCCCAATCTATGTTGGGTCTCACCAATGTAAAGGGGGACACACTAGGAGCACCGGATACAGTAGATGACCCCAACAGACTCGCAGGTGAAGTGCTGTCTCACCTGGAAGGACTGAATGGTGGTGATGGAGGAGGTTATCTTCTCCCTTCTTTTCTATTCCTGATTAAGGGTCTTGGTCCAAAATACCAACTCTTTATTCCTTTCCATAGATGCTGCCAGACCTGCTGAGCTCCTCCAGCATTGTGTGTGAGTTGCTCTGAATTACCAGCATCTGCAGAATCTCTTATGCTTTTTTCAGCAATTAATTTTTAATCTCTTCTGTTGGATTGCTTACCAGTATTCACAGCCATAACCTGGCGGATATGCTCATCAGGAATTGGCCATTTAAGTCCATGGTAGAGCTACCAATGCACCCTGAGTACATTCTGCTTCACTCTTATTTGATTTTTCCAGTGTTGTTCAACATGGAGGAGCAGTAGTTTATCAGATGAGGGAGGAAAGTTGGGGATCATTGGGAAAAAGGTTCCTTGCCTATGTTTGACCTGCTGCCGTGAGTTTTACTGGGATTTGAGGTCAATGTTGAGAAATTCATGGGCTATGCATTGCTCCCTGTAAACCACAATGTGGCCATTTCTGGTAGATGCGCCTTGGTAGCAGGACAAAATATACCCATGGATTGTGGTGGAGGAGACTCATGTAAGGCTTTTAAAGTATGAATCCGCAAAGCTAACTATGTCAGGCTGTGGCTTGACCAGTCCATTAGAATGACCTGCAGTCCCAAAATGTTTTTGAGTTGAAGTTTGAAAGGCCAGTTGTGTTGGGAGTGACTTTGCTGGCTATGTTGTTGCTGGCACGGTCTGCTTGGATTTATCCATTTTCTATAGCAGTAATGGTACAAATGCTTTGACAGGTGAGCGAAGATGGGAACCTCCAACCCCGGTAAGATGCTGACCCCAGCAAGCAAAACCAGTTCCAGCGGACTGGGCGAATGAGATCAGCTATAAGACCCAATGGCCAGGTAGGCGGTGCTGCAACGCTTTGTGGAGAGCGAAGGGCATGACAGAGCACTGAAGGCATCGTGGCTATCACTGCAGCTGAGGAAGTCTCCAGCCAAGACGATTTTGTTCATCATTGAACCAAGATTTTTGAGGCCAAGAGAGTAGAACAGCCCCGGTGCAACGGCCTTTTCACTATAAAACGCCTTCTACACAGGTCTTTCTCCATGGTACAAATATGTGATGTGTTAGGCTATTCAGTAGGCAAACACATTGCGATTGTTATTCCTTTCCGAACCTTTTGGCACATCAGGCATCAGCCTTGTCATTACTTTAGTATTTTGTCTGTTTTTTTGTCAGGCTCATCGCTGAACCCTGCATGGATGGAAGGAGCTGGCTGGATTTGAACCCAGGTCCACTTACCTCGAAGTCCGGTGTGGGTAACAAATTTCACGACATATGCCAGTGATATGAAATCAGATTCTGTTTCTGGTCCTTCTACGGCACCGACCAGCGGAAGCACATTGCAATGTGTTAGATCAAGTAAGGACCACAGAATAAACTTCATTGCAGTTTACATTTTGGGAAGTTATCAGTGTCTTTAAGTATTGAGAAGTCCTGGCGCTAGGATTGCACTTAACGTTTTTACACTTTCTACTTGATCTCAAAAATTATAACATATGAGTTGGGGAAATATGTTTCTCAACCTCTGTCAGTAATAACTGTTTGCAGTGGAAATAGTGGAGACAGTTATGAAGAAACAGACCTTTGTGGGATCATAGAGGGAAGTATTCATTTGACCGATGATGGAATGGGAGTGTTCATGGGACTCTGTTAATGAAAAGATCTCAGATTCCCATCTAATAAATCACATTCTGCTGCTTGTGGACAATACCAATGATGTTCAGGCTTCATGACATTGGACGGTCTGAATTTGTTTGGACGTCCTGTAACTGTGGAGCTCACTTTCAATTTAAAGCACTTTCACTCCAAATACACATTATCAATTTGCAATTCTAAATATAGGGCTGTGAAATGTGTATATGTTGATTTAACATACAAATCTATTATAGGAGGCAATCACTACTTGAAATCAGGAGCATAGACCATCTAGTACAATTTCACTGCATCTCTGCCTAAATTGGGTGATCCAATTTTTAAAATAATGTCTGCAAATTCTAGATCTTTCTGAAACAGGAAACATCTCCACACTCATCCTCTCAAGAGCTGTCAGGACCTCATTTATTTCAAATGTCCCTCTACACTCCAGTGAATACATACCTAGCCTGCCCCATGCTTCCTCAGTGGAAACTCCTTCTAGATATTACGGAAACAGAAAATGTTGGAAGTACTCAGCATTCTGCAGAATGGGACTAATGGGATTTATCGGGCTGAATAGCCTCATTCCATGAATAAGTAAATACTAACACAGTTAAGGAGAACAGGTTGCATGCGAAGTCAACACCACAATAACCACGGGCAAAAATTTCACAGAGAAGGCAGATACTGAAAGCATTATATCTTTATGGTCAATTCTTGACATTTATCATTATCATTAAACTGGTGGCTCTAATGGGAAAAGTGCATTCTGACTTGCAAACTAAAATTTCCAAGTATATTTATGGCAACATTAGTATTTCCTGACAATTGACAGCCTGATCTGGAATTTGGTAACTTCTAGGGATTCATGTCGAGTAGGCTATAACCTCTCTTCAGTCTTATGGGAAAATTATGAGTCCAGACCAGACTCAGGAAGGTGTATTTGAATATTTTAAACCTGATAAACACTGCTAGTCTATGTGCCCTCTGCCCAGATAGGGAAGGGAGAGTGTTTAATTATTATAAGAGTGAATAAGGATCTGTATCAGAAAGGCAAAGCACTTTAGAGGATAGAAGTCAGAAATAAAAATGCCTATCCAGCAGGTAGGAAACATCTATGGAGATAAAAATGTTTCTGATGCATTGTTATAGGTGCAAGTGGAGACTGTGCTGTTATATTCTGTGTAGAAATACACATTGTTTCTCTTGACATTTCATTACTTGGAATTAAGGCTGCAAGAAACAAATTTAAGTCTTGAAGTGCAACTAAGAAGTAATTTTGAAAACAATAAGCCATAACAGGACTGAAAGAATGGTGAAGCCAGAAGACATTACCGTATGCAAACAGTATCTGAATGAAGAATTGAAGAGCTTATCATCTGTCTCATTGTTGAAATCTTTGACTTCCAGATGGTTTTCATTAAATTTGGGTGGACAAACAATATCACCTGCTCCTAACAAACTGAATCATCATTACCAAACAAGATCAAATCCTTCCAAATATCTTTGTTTTATATCTCGGAATGACATTTCCACCGTAGACTTGCAGGTCATTGAGGCCCAAAGTAGAGACCAGTTTTCACATTAGTGAACCATAACCTTCATACTGACGAACACTGGTCTTGGTTGAATAGTTGTGACACAATGAGGCATCAAATCAGTTCAGTGACGACTCACAGCACCGAATGCCCATACTGTATACTCCCTGCTGATGAGCAACTGAGTGATCGGATCTGCTGAGGGGTGTAAAGTCACGCTAAAATGTAGGCTTGTGGATGACTATACGAATTAGATTTAAATTGACCTTTGTGGCTCCAAGAAATACAACCAGTTATCAACTCAGTTTTAAGGCTAGTACTGTCTGTTAAAGTATGGCTTGAGCTCAAGGTATGGAAGCTGTAGAACTATTTACAGAAAAGAGAGAATGGTACCAATAGAGAACCGCAACAGAAATAAAAGGTATTTGGAAATTTCGGTTAGACGTTATAACGAACTAGCCCAGCCACTGGAAAAAAAAGTTAAGAAACTATCTATATTGTAGCAACTCATTCCTGCAGTGCTTCCTGCTACACTGCTATTGCGGAATAAATTGCTAAGGATTCTATGACACTTCTTATACAAGCTTGAAACACAACAAACTACTCATATTCTTCACAACCTTTGGCCAGAAAATAAGAGACATATTGTTTAAGAATCAGTTACAACTGCATCAAACCACTGATTAAAAATATAATCACTTTGATATCTGTGTGTAGATAGGGTGAGGCAGATGAGTGATAGAGCCATAGAGGCTATTCAACTCATCATATTCATGAAGACCAGTGGGTACCCAACCATTAATGCCTTCTCCCTGGATACTCCCAACAATCTGACACAATGGTATCCTTATCAAACATGCATTGTTGTCACAGATAAAGATGACACATAACAGCCATCTTAATATAATAGCTGCAGTTATAGACTGGGTACAGATCTCCAGCATCGATAGGCTCAGTATCTTAGAAATGACAGTGTCCAGAGCATCAGTATCAACAGATTCAATTATAGTGTTGTGCCCAAAGGTAAAGTCAAAACATTCTTGCTTAGTGTCTCTGTCTGCATGGAAATACTCTTGACTGAGGGTGGAAGAGTGTTGCCTGAACTGGTGGCAGTCAGTGACAGATCAGTGAATGGATTCCTCTATTTTGTGTGTCTATTCTTCCAGGATCTGAGCACTTAGTTGGACCTAGATACCGGAAGGGTGGAAGGCACAAGTAAGAAGGACTTGTTTGTCGGGCACTCCTTGTGAAGTAAGATGACTCACCACAATGAATGAATTAAGATGCAGTGAAAACTTTGACTTACCATGTTTATCCCCAACTCAGTATCAAAACAAACTTTGGAAACAAGACCATATCCTGTTGAATTTTCCTAGAAACATTGGTGTTCAGGGATGTCCTTTAGAGAGCAATACCCACCAAAATTCATGTTCATGATCCTGATATATTAAAATTAATCATTGGCTGTTAAAATCTCTATGACAAACCTTATTAAGCCAAGATGAATCTAACTGCAGCCATTAATGGTTCAAGAAGGTGACTCACTAACATCTTTTCAGAGCACAAGGAATGATGAGTGATGAATCTCTATCATTAACACTCTCATTGGAAGTGAATAGCCAGAGATCTCTTTCAAAACTACGTTATCTGTCATTAGTAGAAATCTTTTCCCTCAGTATTTCATAACACAACTTTAAATGTTAATCCTGTTTTTTGTTTAGTATTTCTGGATCCCTTCAACACGCATAGCCCATGAGATGTTTGAAATTATGTTTTCCATTCTCACATGTCAGGAGCTTGCGTTCAGATTTTTGATTTTGAGTTCCGTACGTTTCACAGGTTATTCCAATGGTGAAATTCAACAAATCCATACAGTGAGCGGCAGTTCTGTGGGCGAAAATACCTTGCTAATGAGGGCAGTCAGATGAGAATGACCAGATTGGTTCAAGCTGACAGGAAGCCAACTCAAACAACCACACATTACAACAGTGGTGTGCAGAAGAGCATCTCTGAATGCACAACATTGAACTTTGAAGTGGATGGGCTACAGCAGCAGAAGACCACGAACATACACTCAGTGGTGCTTTATTAGGTACAGGAGGTTCCTAACAAAGTGACTACTGAACGTACTTTTTGTTTTCAGTAGATTGTACTTTGGTCTCATTCTCTTATTTTGATAATGAGTTGAGGATAAACATGGTTCATGTTAGATCTATCAGTGAATCCTCCTGAATTTTACATATTGGCTTAGAAGGGAACTCTGTAGAAAGTGGAGGAACATCATTCCTTTATTAGAAGCTAACAATAACAAAAATTTAAGTTTATTCATGTTGGATCATCTGACAATGCATTGGGACACTGTGTTAGCCCTACACATTATGCATCTGTTGAATTTTGCCATGGAAATAATTTGTGAAACGTACAGAACTCAAATACAAAAACCTGAATGTAAGCTCCTGACATGTGAAAATGGAGAACATAATTTTAAACATCCCATGGGCTATGGGTGTTGAAGGGATCCAAAAATACTAAACCAAAAAAGTAGGATTAACGCAACACACATCAAAGTTGCTGGTGAACGCAGCAGGCCAGGCAGCATCTCTAGGAAGAGGTACAGTCTACGTTTCAGGCCGAGACCCTTAACGTTTAGAGGTGTGTTATGAACTGCTGGGGGGTGGGTGGGGGAAGATTTCTATTAATGATAGATAACGTAGTTTCCAAGGAGATTGGTGTCCATACACTTCCAATGAGTGTATCAATGATAGGACGAACATTTGTTGCTCATCCCTTGTTCCCCTGAAAACATAGAAACGTAGAAAATAGGCACAGGAGTAGGCCATTCGGCCCTTCGAGCCTGCACCACCATTCAGTATGATCATGGCTGATCATCCAACTCAGAACCCTGTACCAGCCTTCCCTCCATACCCCCGATCCCTTTAGCCACAAGGGTCTTATCTCACTCCCTCTTAAATATAGCCAAAGAACTGGCTATATTCTGGCTATGAAAGGATGTTCATAGAACCAGAATGGGGAATGGATAATGAGAGAAAGGGGAATGGGGAGAAATTACTGGAACTTAGAGAAATCAGTGTTCATGTTATCAGGTTGGAATATAAGGTGCTGCTCCTTCAACCTGAGAGTGGCAGTATTGGCAGCTGTGGACTGACATCTCAGAATGGGAATGGAAAGTCGAATAAGAATGAATCGCCTCCTGGAATCCCACATTTTGCGTTGAACAGAGCGAAGGTGCTTGATAAAATGGTCCCCTAATCAGCATTTGGCCTCACCAATATAGAGGTAGCTGCACTGGGAGCACTGGATACAGGAGGTGACTTTGACAGACTCGATGGTAAAGTATTTCCTCACCAGGAAAGACTATTTGGGTCCCTGAATTGTGGTGAGGGAATTCCAGAAAGATGTGGAGTGCTTAATGAGATTTTTTTTTAATGTGATAACAGTGAGCTTGGACCATGGCATGCAGTAGATATAATTTATCTAGAACCTAAAATGTTTTAGAACTTTACCCCATTAATAAATGAGGTCTGAGAATGTGGAGTTGAGTGTCAAACAAAAGAATGTACTGTTTGCAGGTGTCAAGAAAGAGTAGGAGTAAAAATTAGCGATTCATAACAGAAGAAGGGAGACAGTACATTGCACAAGGATCTGTGCTGAGATAATTGGTGGTCACAGTTTACATTATGATTTAGACTTTGGGATGAAAAGGACAATTTACAAATTTGTGAATAAATCCAATCCAGAGGAGGACAGTAAAATAATATAGAGGGGCAGTTACTATTTAGATCATATGGGTTTAGCTTGTGTATAGAAATAATCGTGAAGCTCATGTACAGATATTTTTGCCATGGACATTAGAAGTCACTAGTTTATAACATGAAGCTCTGTCCAGAGTCTGCTGTTGCCAAAATCATTTACGTGCATATTTCTGTTTTATCATCAAAGTTTGTCCAAACAGTTCTTTCTAACGGAGATTAAGAAACACACTTCGGTTTTCTGTTTTTGTGGTTATGTAGAAATAATGAAAAGTAAAATTGTATTATACAAAGATTTCCCAATCTTTAGAACAATAGGACTTCCTACAATGTGAGGTTAGTCAGTTATGCAATTTTATCACTTGTAGTCTTATTAAAATGAGACAGTTGTGAATAAATTTGTTCTTCCACACAATTAAAAACTTCCTCTCTGTATCAGTCTATCAAGACCTTACATCAATCTAAAAACTTTTATTAGAACACCACACAGTCTTTGCTCAAGAGAAAAAAGAACTGATCTGTTTGTCTTTTCCTAATGTGCATACACTTTCATTTCTGTGAATATCCTTGCAAGTTTTCTGATAAAGAGCAGCACACAACCAAGTCATTCATAATTATCACAGGTGTCCTGGTTCTAGAGATCCCAGTAAAAATCAGCAAGTATTATATATTCCTCAGTCATAGGTGCTTTTCCTAAAAGTGGTTAGTTAGTACTAAAATAGGAGCACAAGATCAAAATTTAAGCTCCTATTATAAAATGTTTTAAATATCCAGCTGGTGAAACAGGGAAGTGGCTTGCAGTGGAACTTTTCATAATGGAGTGATAAAGGCCATTATTTTTACTGGATTTCATCTGTTGATAGCTGATTAACTTGCTTCTAAATGGCTCTCTCAAAAGCACACAAGAGGAAGAGAGCACCGATTGTGGGAGTGTGCCCAGCTCACTTTTCAACAATGTAGTGTTATCACAGATAATCTCACAGGTATTAAGTTTGCAGCAATAGTTTTGGGACTCCACTCATAAATAGAAAGAATAAAGATTTGCTAAAAGATAGTTAACTCTTTGTTACGGATTTGCTGTTTCTCAGGCTCATGAATATATGTACTGTACATACTAAACAAGAACAAGAATAAACCACTCAGACCCTCAGATATGTTGTACCATTAAATAAGATCATGGCTAATCCAAGTTTAACCCCACCTTCAACTGCTTATCTAACCAGGGTGACATTTGCTCACTAAAAGTCTTTCTCTGCCTGAAAAAAATGTCAAAGACTTTGTCTTTTTACAACCACCATTTTATCTTCAGGACAATCAATGTTCTGTTCTCTTTCAAATATCTTCACCTTGACTTTTGCCAGACCAGAGCACAGAGAAGCTAATAACATTTTTAATGATTATGCCTGGAGTGGGCAGATAGTAGAGTTGCTGCCTCACAGTGTCAGAGAGACAGGCTCAGCTCTGACCTGCTGCCTTTGTGGAATCTGCACATTTTTCCCCATGAATGCGTTAGTTTCCTTCAAGCGCTCTGGTTCCTGGCCTCATCCTAAATCCAAGTGGGTTGGTAGGTTAACTTGGCACTCTAATAAAGCCATAAAGCCCACGTCACAATAATTAATATTATTCATTCCTTTTTTTGGTGAAACCATCTCTAGTCAACATAAAAGAACGTCCTATTTTTCTGTGTTAAAATTTATCTGCTAACTGACTATCCATGACATAAAACCTGCTTTAGTTCAGAAGTTCCCAACATGAAAAAGGCTGGGAGTGCCTGCTTTGTTCCCTAGATGTCTGATAGCATCTTCCTCACTGTTTCTGAGATTCATGTGCAAGACCAAAGCAAACATATGCCCAAAAACAAAACAGTTGTTCTAAACCTATCCCAGAGATCCACTGTATGGAAATTAGAAGAGGACGGGAAAGCTCTACTTAATGCTGCTTTACTGTTTTTATTCCTTTAATCTTATAGGCTTCAATTTTGTCTATTTTTGTCATGTTTCTTCTTGTGTAGATATTCTCCAAAGTCCACATGGATAAAATCAACATTAGTACTCACCAACTAAGGCTGGCATGATTGTTTCTAACAAAAACATTATCTTCATTTGTACAAGGTATGACTCCAACCATTATAATGTTTTAGAGTCAGAGTACTATAACACAAAACAGGCCCTTCAATTCATCTAGTACATGCCAGCATGATCTTCTGCCTAGTCCCATTACCTGCACCTGGACCATATTCCCCCAAACCCCTTCCTATATCCTTTGTAGTTCTGTATACTTTTACGAGATCTACTATTCTCCTGCATTCCCTTGATTAAATTTGACTTCAGTTTTAACAAGGATTCTCAATGCCATACAGTATTTAGTCAATCATGGCAGCAATGCAAAGGACAGCCTTCCTTAACTTGCTTCTGGAATTCAGATCCATAGTCCATACATGGAACGAAATGGATGTTCTGTTGAAAGTTCACTTACTTGAAAAGTTGATTGTATCTTTATTCACAAATGCTACTGATAAACATTTCCCACAATTCTGGTTTTTATTTTAAGACTTTAACAAACATTATTTCAGTAGTGTGCCTAGGAATGGTAATTTCTATGAAGCGAAGGTTTTATCTAATGTTATTTCAAGCTGAGCTTGAAAAAAAGTGAAAAAGAAAATCCTGACCTTTGTTCTAAATGGCCAACCCCTTAACCTGATAACCTCCCATATCTGAGACTCTCCAGCCTGAGGAAACACTTTATCTAGCCTGTCAAGCTCTCTAGGTTACTATATGCTTTGATGAGATTATGTCTTTCTTCTAAACTTGAGGGATAATGGCTCTTTCTGATTACTTTCTCTGACGATGGAACCGTCACCTCCAGAAAGAATCCAGTGGGTTTTCATTGCATCAATTACTGTTGGTGGAACACTGTTCTGCACAAATTGCTATATTTACCTGCATAAGAACAATATTCATACTTTGTGAATATGTTGGACACATGAAAGGTTTCGTATTAATGCATTTTTCTTTCTCTTACTATGCTGTTGAGTTTCTATTTCTCATCTTTATAGGTTTATCAACTAGAGTCATCAAATAGCTTTGTAACATATAGATTTTTTTGAAATATGCTTTAATTGTATCCCATATTGAGAGAAAGAAAAGAAAATCTGGCTTGGAAAACACCATATCAATGAAATATTATCCAACTACAATCTTATTAATCTTATTAAACCCAGACAACACATGTAACACTGAGCCCAAAACTACAAAGTGTCCTTTCCAATATCATGTCTATCATGTATATCATGTTCAGCACAGAGTTTGCATAGAAATAATCAGGTCCTTCATTTTCTGGTGCTTTTTTTTTTCTAATCAGACAACTTATTCTTTAATCCACACTCAGATTGAATGCATTATTAAAGCTACAGGTAACTTCACTAAGCAGGCACTTTCATGATTTGTTTTCTTGTATAATTATTTCACAGTTTCACAGAAATTCATTAAATATCACTAAACCTGAGGCCTTCCCCATGAGGGGGTGTAGCCACAAGGCAGCAGAAGCTAGCGATCAGAGTTTTCCTTCTCCTAGATGAGCTGCCAACCACAGCTGAAGAGCCCTATCTACCAATGCTTCTTGCTAAATTTCAATTTTAATAGCTTCAACAATTCATTTTAAGTTTAGATAAGAGATTGTTAAGCGTCTTGTGTTGTGTGGGTTAATTTGCATTTTGGATGCTATCTCTTCATTTACTTTTGATCCAACATTGGATGGATATTAGATAAACTGGACAGCACTTCATGAGAAACAATATGGAAAAGTAGGAAACAGATGATATCTTAGAAAAATTACAGCTATTTGAAGTGCTTGCTTTCATTAAAATGAATCACTTAAATGCAGTCCCATATGCTGTATATACGATTGGATGGGTACATGGATAAGAGGGGTATGGAGACCCATGATCTGGGTGTGGGTAGATGGGACCACGGGTTCCCAACCTTTTTTACCATTAACTGAGGGGTCCGTGGACCCCAGGTTAGGAACCCCCGGACGAGGCAGAAAAAAACAAGTCAAAGGATCTGGAGTGCAGGAGTGAACTATCAGTTTTTTAATGATTACAGAATCAGGGTTAATATCACCTGCTTATATCGTGAAATTTGTGCTCTTTTCATCAGCAGTGCAATGTAATACATAATAATAGAAAAAACGTGAATTACAGTAAGTATACACAGTGCCTATAAAAAGTATTCACCCGCAACCCCCCCCCAGAAGTCTTCATGTTTTATTGTTTTACAACATTGAATCACAGTGGATTTAATCTGGCTTTTTTTGACACCAATCAGCAGAAAATCTTTACAAAACTGCTCAAGCTCTGTCAGATTACATGGGGATTGTGAGTGAACAGTCCTTTTCCAAGTCCAGCCACAATTTCTCAATTTGGTTGAATTCTGGACTCTGACTTGGTCATTTCAGGACATTAATTTTGTTGTTCTTAAGCCATTCCTGTGTAGCTTTGGCTTTACGCTTGGGGTCATTGTCTTGTTAGAAAACAAATCATCTTCCAAGTCGTTCTCTTGCAGACTGCATTAGGTTTTCCTCCAGGATTTCCCTGTATTTTGCTGTGTTCATTTTACCCTCTATCTTCACAAGCCTTCCAGGGCCTGCTGCAGTGAAGCATCCCCGTAACATGATGCAGCCACAACCATGCTTCACGGTAGGGATGGTGTGTTTTTGACGATATGCAGTGTTTGCCTTAAGCCAAACATAACGTTTAGTCTGATGGCCAAAAAGCTTAATTTTGGTTTCATCAGACCATAGAACCTTCTTCCAGCTGACTTCAGAGTCTCCCACATGCCTTCTGGGAGACTGTAGCTGCGATTTCTTCAAAGGTTCAAGGGTCAAGTTTAATGTCAGAGAAATGTATACCATATACATCCTGAAATGCTTTTACTTTGCAAACATCTACGAAAACAGAGAAGTGCCCCAAAGAATGAATGACAGTTAAACGTGAGAACCCCAAAGTACCCCCCAGCTCCCTCCTCCCGCGTGTAAGTGGCAGCGAGCAACAATCCCCCCTCCCCCCACCAGTAAAAATTAATGCACATCGGTACAATCACTGAGCCCAAACGTGTGCTAAGTGGTAGCAAAGACACAGACCTTGCAGTTACCCCAAAAACTTCGCATTTCATCCCAATTCGACAGCCTACGGGTTCTCTCTCTCCCTGGCAAGGGAGAGGGAGGTGTTCCCCATTTTCACAGCAAGCAGGAGACATAACAACAACCCGCTGGTTTACGAAGTTCAAAGTCCGTTTCATCGCTTTTTTCCAGCTCTGTGTCCAAAGATCGCAAAGACCTTGGGTCTTCTGGCCCACAACAAAAGTTTTTCCGGCCTCCCCGACAACACATGGGTCTCAGACTGTGACACCAACCCTCGATCCGCCCGCCTCCAGGGGCCCGAGATCTTAGGCTTCCGAACGTGATCGAAATTCTCAGGTCAAACCCTTGGCATGTTGAATAGCGGCCAGTGGTGGAACCCCGAGAACAGGTCCCATTCCCACAAAAAAAAGAAGCCTGTGTGTAAGTCCAGGTCAGGGTCTTCAAAAGAACCCTGAAAGGAAAAAAATAAAGATATTAAAGGTAGAAGTAGAGCTGTTTCCAAAGTTGCAAGCAAAGGAGTCGCTGTTAGACGCCATCATTCCTGCTAAGTGCCTAAGTTGTTTTCAAATGGTGGGTTTTTTTTGTCACTCTTCCATAAGCTGCAACTGGTGAAGCACCTGGGCAACAGTTGTTGTATGCGCAGTCTCTCCTATGTCAGCCACTGAAGCTTGTAACTCCTCCACAGTTGCCATAGGTCTCTTGGTGGTCTCTCTCACTAATCTCCTTCTTGCTTGGTCACTCAGTTTTTGAGGACTGCTGCTCTAGGCAGATTTACAGGGGTGCCATATTCTTTCCATTTCTTGATGATTGACTTAACTATGTGGTTGTGTTGGCATCCATCTGACTCGAAGGACAATTAGTGATGATGATTATCATCACAAGCCTGGGCTGAAGGTATGGAGACCCTGAGATGCCCAGTCGTCAAGATCCCCCTCTCGGCCTCACTAATGGAAAACTTATGAAGCAATACTTTTGGCACCAGCTTGGCTGTGTGAGCTGCCGGAAGGACGTTCAATGATGTCCAGCTGCCTTTTAGGGGCTCCACTCCGGATTTGCTGCCTGGGTTTACTCCCATGGCCTTTGTCTCTCTCGAAACTGCCCACAAGGAAGTGGGGCTATTTACCCACAGCTGGGGATCTGGTTCACGAGCACCAGGGTATGTCTGCACACCAGTAAGCCTGCAAGCCACATGTGCAGGGGCCAGACCTCCTCCCCAGACTTAACTATACTCCGAGGGATATCCAGTGACTTGGAAATTTTCTTAAATCCACCTTCTGACTTGTGCTTTTCAACATCTTTTTCATAGAGTTGCTTGGAGTATTCTTCTGTCTTCATCAAGGTGTAGTTTTACCAGGATACTAACTCACCAGTAGTTGGACCTTCCAGATACAGGTGTATTTTTACTACAATCAATTGAAGCACCTTGAATGCACATGGGTCTCCAAAAACTAGATCTCCATTTAACTAATTATGTGACTTTGAAAATCAATTGGCTATACCTATGATGATTTGGTGTGTCATATTAAAGTGGGGGGGGGTGAATACTTATGCAATCAGTTTTCTGTGTTTTATATTTGTAATTAATTTAGATCACTTTTGTAGAGATATATTTTCACTTTGACACTTTTTTTCTGTTGATCAGTGTCAAAAAAAGCCAAATTAAGTCCATTGTGATTCAATGTTGTACCACAATAAAGCATGAAAACTGCAAAGAGTGGTGAATGCTTTTTATAGGTACTGTATATATTAAATCATTAAGTTGAATAAGCAGTGCAAAAATAAAAATAAAATGTAGTGAGGTGGTGTTCATGGGTTCAATATCCATTCAGAAACCGGATGGCAGTGGGGAGGAAGCTGTTCCTGAATTTTGAGTGTGTGTTTTCAAGCTTCTGGATCTCCTTCCTGATGGTAGCAATGAGAACAAAGCTCGTCCTGGGTGATGGTGGTCCTTAAGGATGGGTGCCGTCTTTTTGAGGCATCGCTCCTTGAAGATGTTCTGGATAACACGGAGGCCCATGATGGAGCTGACTAAGTTTATAACTCCCTGTAGCTTATTTTGATCCTGTGCAGTAGCCATCCCCTTCCTGCCACTCCTCCAGTACCAGACAGTGATGCAGCCAGTTTGAATGCTCTGCATGGTATCATTGTAGAAAATTTCGAATGTCTTTGGTGATATACCAAATCTCCCCAAACTCCTTATGAAATATAGATGCTGTCGTGCCTTCTTTGAAGCTGCATCAACATGTTGTGCCCCAGGATAGATCCTCAGAGATATTGACACCCAGAAACTTGAAATTGCTCACTCTTTCCACTTCTGATCCCCCTATGAGGATCGGTATGTGTTCCCTCACCTTACCCTTTCTGAAGTCCACAATCAGTTCTTTGGTCTTATTGATGTTGAGTGCAAGGTTGTTGCTGTGACTCCACTCGACAAACTGATATACCTCACTCCTGTACGCCCTCTCATCACCATCTGAAATTCTGCCAACAAAGGTTGTATTGTTAGCAAACTTATAGATGGTATTTGAGCTGTGTCTAGCTACACAGTCACAGGTGTAGAGAGAGGAGGGCAGTGAGATAAGCACACACCCCAGAGGTGCGCCAGTGCTGATTGTCAATGAGGGAGAGATGTTATTTCTGATCAGCACAGATTGTGGTCTTCCAGTTAGGAGATCAAGGAACCAGTTTCAGAGGGAGGTACAGAGGCCCAGGATCTGGAGCTTTTCAATCAGAACTGTAGGGGTGGTTGTGATACTTCATTAAAATTGAAAGTACATATGCTTAGGTCATTTGCATACATTTGAAATGTAGTCGCTCTTGTACTGTAGGCAGTAAGGCAGTGAATTGGCACACACCAACATAAACGATGTGGTGAAGAGCAGATGTGGGTTGAGAAATAAATAATGGACATGACACGAGGAATAATTAATTCTGGTGATTTTCTTCAAATAATGGGACATGGATCATTTTCATGAATATGCGTGGACAAGAAGACACCTCAGAAATATTGGTATTGGCAGGAAGGTATTGTACAGGAAAGACAATTCAAAGATTATTCTGTAACCATGTGGCTGGGACACCATCTTAAGGTACAGAGTCTAAATAGACATATGTGACGTTTTACTCTTGCAACTTACATAACAGTTAGTGCAGAATCTCAGAAGGTTTAGGCTCATCTGGGAAGGAGGGAGAAGATGAATTCAGTGGTGATAGGGTATTCAATATCAGAGGAGCAGACAGGAGATGCTGTGGACATGAAATAGAAGCCCAGATGGTATGTTACCTTCCAGGTGCCAGGATCAGGGATGTCTTGGATCGGGTGCCCAGCTTTCTAAAGGGGAAGGATGAACAGCCAGAAGTTGTGGTACGTTTTGATAGCAACGACATGGGTAAGAAAAGGGATAAGGTGCTGAAGAGAAAATATAGGGAATTAGTAGAAAGCTGAAAAACAGGGCCTCCATGTGTTGGATCATAAAGCTTTTAGTCCAAGGTTCTCCAGAAGTTAAAAATGAGGCATAAGACTTGTTGCCTATGATGGTTACAAGAACAAAGAAAACTAAGGGAAAAGTATGAGTGGAGAGAGGGAGGGAGGGAGGGAGAGAGAGAGAGAGAGATCCTAGTGATAGGGAAAAGACCAGAGACCAATCCAACATAGTCTGGTCTTTTTATACCAGACTGCAAATATAAATAAATTTCATTCAAATGCCATTGCTTAAATAAACCAATAAGATAGCCTCTATTCAAGAAATGTGATACCCACCAATAAAACCAAGGAGTTACAAGATGTGTTCAAACACTAAAAAAAACAGAGCATACTGAGCAATTACAAGTTTACAGGTAATTATAAAGAAATACAAACATCAGAAAGTTAACCTACAAGGGAAATAGCAATTATACAGTCCAATCCAACAAAGGTAGAAACCTCTGAAAATTGTTCCCTCTGTCATTCGCCTGTGAGGACAAGGATAAGGATAGGATGATATGGTGGGTGAATTCATGGCTGAGAAACTGGTGCAGGGGGCAGTGTTTCTCATTTCTGGATCATTGGGATTACTCTGGGGAAGGTATGATCTTTGCAAAAAAAGAACGGGTTACACCCGATTCCGAGGAGGACCAATATCCTTGTGGGTAGGTTTCCTAGAGATGTTGAGGAGGGATTAAACTAATTTGACAGGGGGATGGGAAGTGGAGTGATAGGGCAGAGGATGCTGTATTTGCTTTACAAGTCAGTGTAGTGTGTAGTGAGACAGTGTGGAAGGATAAGGAGAGGATAGGACAAAATTGCAGTCAGTGAGATGGATTGAAGTGTGTCTTTAAACTAAGTATTAGGGAGGTAGGTTACACAGTTTGAAAAAGTGAGGATAAAGCAAAAGGGAAGGAGTGTGCAGGAGAGATTACGAAGAATAAATAAAAAGACAATAAGTTTATAAGTTGACTTCTGCTAACATGGTGGCAAAATTGAAAGGTTTGATGAACACAGGAAAGAAGGCGTTTTTTTTTATCACTAATTTTTTATTGCAACACCAACAAATTACATTCAATACAACCAGTTGCCGATTACATTTTGACTGTTTAACCCAGTCACCCCCAACCCTCATCACCATCCCCCCTCCACCCCTCATCCTCTTCCTCATCCCCACTCCCTCTCCCCCCTCTCCCCTCCACCCCTCTCTCGCCCCACCATCCCTCTCCCCTCCACCAACCAACTGATTAGTAGTGCATACACAGACAGAGCATTCCTATTATAACAGAAGATCTTTTAAGTTGATATCAAATTTGTCCACATTGAGATTGTGTTTGGTTGTGCATCATTTACTCTTGCTGATGAAAGTCCCGGGTAAGAAATGTCCAAAAACCTCTGAAGCCAGTGAGTACTTGAAATATCATGGGGAGGTTTCCAATGTTGAACTACAATCTTCTTAGCTGCAGTCAGGCCTGCCAGCCAGATTTTGCGTGTTTTTTCTGTAAGGTGGGAGTCATCATTTAGAAGATGTACAGCGGTGTCCATTGGTAATTGTACCCCTGTTAGATCTGTAAGAGTACTGATAACCTTCCCCCACAAATCAAAAACCCTTGGACATTCCCATACAACATGTATAAAAGAGCCAATGGTTCCATGGGGGTAAAATGAGCAATATGGGCCAGGAACCAGTCCGATTTGATGTCTAATTCTCTGTGTTAAATATGCTCTATGACAAAATTTCATTTGACGTCTAATCTCTGTGTTAGATATGCTCTATGACAAAATACCAATGATTTGGGTTTTTCGAAGCACCAGCAGTATTATCCCAAATCACATCCCAGTCTAAGTCTTGTCCCAATTCAGATATGTCCCTATCCCAGGCTTTCATTCCTAATGTGGGCATATATTTCTGGGAGCTTAATTTATCATAGATATATGACACTATCTGTCCTGGAGCACTCTGTATCCAACTTAAAATGGGATGGTCCTTTAAATCTGACCCCCAGGGAACGCCGTAGGCTTTACAAGCTGATCTTACTCTAAAGTAGAAAACAAGAGAGTGTTTATCAATATTATATTGAGGTAACAGTTCTTGAAAACTAAGGATAGTATTTGCCCCATTAATGTCTTGAAGAGCAGTAATACCTTTATCCTCCCAATTTCTGTTAGTGAATGGTTTCCCCCCAGATAGAAAATTATTGTTCCATAATGGAGATGATTTGCACCATACGCCTTTAAATTTTAGGAATTTTTCTGCTGCTCTAAACACTTGTAGCATAATGGGTTAAAACTGGACTGTAATACAAATTAAATTTTTGATAGACATACCTATAAGGAGAAAGTCCTTCAACCTTATTGGTGCTAACAGCTCTTGTTCTATATTTTTCCATGATGAAACTTTATCCTCCTCCATCCAATAGCTAAGACATTTTAACACAAATGCCCCAGTGATACCATTTAAAATCTGGACATGCCAATCCCCCATCTGACTTTTTGAATTGTAGAGCTGACCACTTTATATTGGGTCATTCACCATTCCAAACATAGCATTGTAGTAAGGAGCCCAGTTTTTGCCAATGTCCTGCTGGAGGTGCAAGTGGGATCACTGAGCTGATAAAATTAATGCAGGGTAAGATGTACAGGCTGGGACTGATGCTGGCAGGTGTCACCATCTATTAATATCTTCTATCTTTTTCAAAATTAAAGAGTAATTTGTTTTAGCCACTGACGATAGGGAAGTGTTAATTTTAATACCCAAGTAGAGGACCTCATTTGTAACCTTAATCTAAAGTGTCACCTGTGCAACCTGGGAAGCCAACAACTTGACTACTGTTACGCCACCATCAGGAACACCTAGTGTGCCATCCCATGTTTGCATTTTGGCAAGTCTGATCACTTGGCTGTACCTCTAACCCCTGCATGCATGCAGAGACTGAAGACCACAGCACCAATAGTGAGGACTGTGAAGGTAACATCAAGGGAGGTGGAGATACACATACAGGAGGAAAGGGGCATATTCAGGGATTCATCTTTGGACCTGATTGAACATACCAACCATAAATCAAATCAGAAGCCGTGGATGAACCAGGAGATATGCAGTCCGTTAAGTTCTAGATCTGTGGTGTTCAAGACCAGAGATCCAGAACTCTACAAGAACTGAACACCTTTTATGCATTCTTTGAAAGGGAGAAAATACTATACTTGTGTGAATCCCTACAGCATCTGAAACCCTGTGACATGTGTCTCAGAGACCGATGTTGAAATATCTTTCAAGAAGGTGAACCCTCACAAGGGGTCAGGTCCTGATTTTGTATGGGGCAGGACACTGTAAACCTGTGCCAACCATCTACCTGGTGTTGAAGGACATAGAAACACAGAAAACCTATAGTACAAGACAGGCCCTTTGGCCCACAAAGCTGTGCCGAACATGTCCTTACCTTAGAACACCTAGGCTTACCCATAGCCCTCTATTTTTCTAAGCTCCATGTACCTATCCAGGAGTCTCTTAAGAGACCCTAACTGGATATCTTCAATTACTCACTGCTGCAGTCAGAGGTTCTCATCTGCTTCCAAAGGGCATCAATCATACCAGTACCAAGAACGGCAGGGTGAGATGCCTCTGTGGCATTCATCCACTCTGATAAAGTGCTTTGAAACGTTAGTCACGGCTAGATTTACCTTCTGACTGGGCAAGGACCCGGACCCACTGCAATTTGCCTACCACCATTATTAGTCAACAGCAGATGTCATCTCACCGGCTCTCCCTTCTACCTTAGATCACCTGCACAATAGCAATACCTACATCAGGCTGCAGTCTTCACGTGCTGCCACTGGAACCCCTGTCTTCCCTTCCCCCACCACCACTCTGCAATCCCGTCTCTTTCAGGTCCCGCCATCATCTCTTGGGTCCTCCCCTCACCCCACCATCCCTGAATACCCCAAACCTCACTTCCCCTCAGACAAAACCAACCCTCTTCCCCCCGACCCCCGATCCCAGCTCTCATCCATGCTGGGTCTTCACCATTCCCTCTGACCTTCCCCTCTCTGAGGCAGAACGTTCTGTCCTCAGAAAGGGCCTCACCTTTGTCCCCCTGTACCCACACCGAGGTGAGTTCCACGCCCACCACAACACTGAGCTCTTCTGCTGCCTCCATCTCCGAGCCAATTTCTTTGGCAAGAATTCACCACCTAGCACCGATGACCCCTTCTCCTATCTTCAACCCTCCTCCTCTTCCTGGACACCCCACCCTGGTCTTCTGCATGCTCTGGATCTCTTTATTGCCTATTGCTGATGGGACATGAACCATCTAGAATTCAACACTCTTCTATTCCAATATCACTCCTTCCGAACGATCGGCCTCTCCACTCCCACCACACCAATCCTAACCTCACCATGAAACCCACAGATAAGGGAGATTCTGTAGTAGTCTGGCATATTGACTACTTTTCTGAGGCCCAGCATCAACTCTCAGTTCCTTCCTCTTACTTACCCCTCGAACACCAGACCATTGTCTCCCACAGCATCACCAGCCCTATTGACTCTGAAGATCTCCCATCCACCACCACCAACCTCATAGTTCCCACACCTCGCACCTCCCGTTTATACCCCCTACCCAAAATCCACAAACCTGCTTGTCCAGGTAGACCCATTGTTTCAGCTTGTTCCTGCCCCACTGAACTCATATCTGCATACCTCGACTCTGTTTTATCCCCCCTAGTTCAGTCCCTTCCTACCTATATCTAAGACAATTCACACGGTCTGAATCTTTTCAATGATTTCAGGTTTCCTGACCCTCATCATCGTATTTTTATTATGGATGTTCAGTCCCTGTACACCACCATGTCTCACTAGGAAGGCCTCAAAATTCTCCATTTTTTTTCTGGTGACCAGACCTAACCAATTCCCCTCCACCACTACTCTCCTCTGCCTAGCGGAATTTGTCCTCATTCTAAATAATTTCTCCTTTGGCTCCTTCCACTTCCTTCAAACAAAAGAAGTAGCTATGGGCACACGCATGGAACTAAGCTATGCCTGCCTGTTCGTCAGCTATGGGGTGCAATCTATGTTCCAAGCCTACACTGGTGACCATCCCGCACAGTTCCTATACTACATTGACGACTGAATTGGTGCCGTTTCCTGCATCCATGCTGAACTCATCGATTTCATCCACTTTGCCTCTAACTTCCACCCTGCCCTCAAATTTCAAAGTCCATTTCTAACACCTCCCTTCCCTTTCTTGATCTGTCTCTGTCTCTGAAGATAGTTTATCTACTCTCGCAACTACTTGGACTCTCACATCCACCTGGACTATACCTCTTCCCACACTGCTACTTGTAAAATTGCCATCCCTTCTTTCGATTCCTTTGTCTCCGCTGCATCTGCTCTCAGGATGTGCAGATTGCCTCCTTTTTCAAAGAAAGGGGCTTCCCTTCCTCCACCATCAACACCGCCCTTAACTGCATCTCTTCCATTTCACACACATCTGCTCTGACCCTGTACTCCCACCACCCTACCAGGGATAGGGTTCCTCTTGACTTCACCTACCACCCCACCAGCTTCCGCATCCAGCACATAATTCTCCGAAACATCTGCCATCTCCAACTGGATCCATCACCAAGCACATCTTCCCTAACCACACCCCCCTCCCCCACTTTCTCTGCTTTCCGCAGACATTGCTCCCTATGTGACCCCCTTGTGCATTCATCCCTCCCCACTGATCTCCCTCCTGGCACTTATCCTTGCAAACGGAACAACTACTACACCTGCCCCTATACCTCCTCCCTCACTACCATTCAGGGCTCCAAACAGTTCTTCCAGGTGAGCTGACACTTCACCTGTGAGTCTGTTGGGGGTCACGTACTGTGTCCAGTTCTCCTGGTGTGGCCTCCTGTATATCGGTGAGGCCCGACATAGATTGGGAGACTGCTTTGCTGAGCATCTACGCTCCGTCTGCTATAACAAGGGACATCTCTCAGTGGCCACCCATTTTAATTTTGTTTCCCATTCCAATATGTCCATCCGTGGCCTCCTCCACTGTCTTGATGAGGCCACACTTAAGGCTGATTTATTCTTCTGTGTCAAATTGACACCATAGGTACGGCGTCGCTGCAATCTTACGCAGAGCCGACCCGGCTCCCTATGCCAGAGCCTGACGGGCACCTCTCCCAAAATGTAACTACGCGTCGCGGCAACGCTGACCGCAACGACTGTGATGGTCCGCTTGGTAGCATCGCATTTCCTCCTACGCTGCAACAGCTTCCCATTGGGCGACTGGAGGGCAGGGAAGGAACTCTGGCTGCAATGCTTTCCATAAAGCTTTACAGAGCTCCGAAATTATGGAGGACACATTTCGCTTTTACGAAAAAAGACGCTCGTTTTAAACTTGTTTACCCCGAGGAAGACTACCATGACCACGAAGACTTGCGCGGGCAGGTGTGTGCGCATGCGTGACGTGTGCGAATTGCCGAGCGACGCAGACACACCAACGCACAAGTATAAATGCTCACAACGCGCAGCGGCCACTTGTGTGGGTAACGGCGTCTATTTGACGCACAAGTATAGATCAGCCTTTAGGTTGAAAGAGCAACACCTTGTATCCTGTTTGGGTAGCCTCCATGCTGATGGCATGAACATTAATTTCTTGAACTTTTGGTAATGCCCCCCTCTCTATTCCCCATCCCCTTTTCCCTCTTTCATCTTATCTCCTTGCCTGCCCATCGCCTCCCTCTGGTGCTTCTCCCCCTTTTCTTTCTTCCATGGCCTTCTGTCTCTTTCACCAATCAACTTTCCAGCTCTTTACTTCATCCCTCCCCTTCAGGTTTCACCTATCACCTTGTGTTTCTCTCTCCTCTCCCGACAGCTTTTAAATCTACTCTTCAGCTTTTATTCTCCAGTCCTACCCAAGGGTCTCAGCCTGAAATGTCAGCTGTTCTCTTTTCCGTAGATGCTGCCTGGCCTGCTGAGTTCCTCCAGCATTCTGTGTGTGTTTCTCAGGCTGCTGTTTATTGATTAAAGCTCAGCTTTAAACACCATAATCCCTTCAGTACTAATCAACAAGCTTCAAAACCTGGCCTCTGTGCCTCCTCCTGCAACTGGAACCTGGTTTTCCTCATTGGGATACCACAGACAGTGCAGAACTGGAAGTAACATCTGCTCCTTGCTGACAATCAGCATAGATGCAGCTCAAGAATGCGTGCATAGCCCAGTGCTCCACTCTCTCTTCACCCATGACCGTGTGCTCGATACAGCTCAAACATCATCTATAAATTCACTGATGACACAACTCTTGTTGGCAGAATCTCAGACGGAGTTGCAGAGATGTACAAGAGTGAGGTAGATGGGCTGGTTGAGTTGAAGGTCCAACAACAACCTTGTACTTAACATCAGTAAGACCAAGGAATTAATTGTGGACTTCAGCAAAGCGAAATTTAGAGTCGTCATCGAGGGGTCAGCAGTGGTAAGGGTGAGCAGCTTCAGGCTCCTGGGTGTTAACACCTCAGAAGATTTATCCTAGTCCCAACATACTGATGCAATTATAAAGAAAGTATGTCAGTGGCTATATTTCATGAAGAGTTTGAACAGGTTCGATCGTCACTAAAGACCACAGAGAATTTCTGTGGATGCACCATGGAGAGTGTAAGATGAAGTGGTTGAATTAGATACAATCACTACATGTAAGAGGCCATTAGACATAGCATTAAGCAGGCAAGGCACAGAGGGATGTGATCCTTATGCTGGTAAATAAGATTAATATAGATGGGCAAAAATGTCAGTAAGGGCTTGGTGGGCCGAAGTATCCATTTCTGTACTCTATAACTTAGTGACTCTTAGGAAAAGAATGAGATCCCTTTAAAAAGTAGGTGTGGTTTGGATAAGAGTGGAGATGAATCAATGCTTCCCCTGAAAAAACAGTTTGGGTTCTTGGGTAGAGGGAAGTGGTGAGATGAAAGAGCAGGCATTGATGGTAAATGTCACAAGGAAGGGAGTGATTATTGAAGGTGGATAACTTAAAACAGAAAACTGAAGAAACAGAACCAGGAGCAGGCTGTTAGGTCCCTGTGCTCTAGCATTCAATAAAATCAGGGCTGATTCTACATTTTTGAAAGTAGAGAACTCCAGGACATATTTGGTTGTAACACAGGAAGTCCAGCAGGTGGCAGTAATGCACGGAAAACTGGTTGCCAACCGCCATAAAACAAAAAAGAAGGAAAAGAAGATGATTCTACATTTTTAACCTGAAGTGTTAACCCTGTTTCTCCTTATGGCAGGTTATGGATAACTTATCATGTTTCCAGCATTTTCTGAGATTAGCTTTACATTGTTCAAGTAAAGAGTTGGCAAAGATATGTGTGAATGGGCTTTCCTCCACCTAAACCTTCTAAGGTTCTGCAATAACCTTTAGCCGAATTACTCTTGTGACTACATAGAAACATAGAAAAACCTACAACACAGTACAGGCCCTTCGGCCCACAATGCTGTGCTGAACAAGTACTTACTTTAGAAATTACCACGGGTTACCCATAACCCTCTATTTTTCTAAGCTCCATGTACCTAACCAGGAGTCTCTTGAAAGACCCTATTATATCCGCCTCCACCACTGTCGCTGGCAGCCCATTCCACACACTCACCACTTTCTGCATAAAAAAACTTACCCCTGACATCTCCTCTGTACCTACTTCCAAGCACCTTAAAACTGTGCCCTCTCATGTTAGCCATTTCAGCCCTGGGAAAAAGCCTCTGACTATCCACATGATCAATGACTCTCATCATCTTATACAGCTCTGTCAGATCACCTCTCATCCTCCGTCGCTCCAAGGAGGAAAGGCCAAGTTCACTAGCTTAAGGTTGAGGTCCATTCCAGTGGAACCAGATATACTTTGGAATGGTTCCAGTATAACGGCCTGCTGTTAGTACCACTGTTTCTCAGGGTGAGAATATTACACTGAGATGCCATCTATCTTTTCATGTCTATGCAGAAACAGAAGGACAGAACTGATTCAGGGTTTTGACCTAAGATATCACGTATCCCTCTGTTTCCATAGATGATGCTTAACCTGCTGAGTTCCTACAGCAATATATGATTTTGCTTCAGATTCCAGGATCTGTGGTCTGTTATTTCAGCAGCAGAATTTTTCCTGATATCCCATCCCATCCCATCTGCTTTCCATCATATTGCTTACTTTGGTGTGTGCTGATTGACTGCCTATATCATGAGAATGGCTACACCTCAAAGTATGTGTAGCAATTGACTGTGAAACATACTTTTCAATTTAATGAAATCATTTATACATTCACTTCTAACCTTTTAGAACATCTGACTCTTCACCCCCTGCTGTCCAGGAGAATAACAAAAGTATATCTGAGACTTCAGGAGATATTTCAAATTGAATCATTTTAATGGAAGTGAGCAGGTTGAATAATAAATATGTTTCTCTGGTTTAATCTGTTTCTTACCTCTCCATCTTGTTTCTTTTGAAATGTTGTCCAAATGACTTATTTGCTGGATCAAAAGTTAATGAAGAGATTAAAGAGATCAGAAAATGCAAGTTACCCACATGGCACAAGAAAATCCTTCATGATTTCGTGTCTAACATTGACATCAACTGTTAGATTCAAGAATAGTTATTGTACTGGTACGTTCAGGGTATTATAATTATATCGAAGCAGATGTCTCAGTGGTGTAACACTTAGTGTTGCTGCCTCATCATTCCAAGGATCAAGTTCGATCATGGCCTTAAATCCCAAGATGTGCCTTGTAGGTTACTTTGTTCATGTTAATTGCTCGTGGTGTGGGTGAGTGGAAGAAGGATTGTGGGTGTGAGGTGTGTGGTGTGGGAGCAGGGAGTTGATGGGTATATGAGAGATAATAACTTAGTATGGCGAGAAGCAGGGATTTGAGACTGATAGGAATGCTCTGACAGCTAACAAAGACTCAAGTGACTGAATGGCCTCTAAGATCTTGAAATAATATATGTATGAGAAATGACACCCAATTTCAAATGGTTCATGCCATAGCATTAATTGTAGGGCAGGAATAGGATGATAGTATCGTGGGCATGATTTCGGGCTCTTGGATTATTGAAACCTCTTCTAGAGCAGGGTGACCTGTACAAGAGGGACTGGTTGCACCTAAACAGGAGGGGCACCAAAATCCTGGCTGGGAGGTTCCCCGGTGCTACTCAGGAGGGTTTAAACTAGTTTGGCAGGATAATGGGAACAGAGCATCACCAGATCAACAAGTGGAGGGATGGAGAAGCAGGTGGATGTCAGGCCAAATCAAAACTTGCAGGAACAAGTAGGAGATATGATGGGATAGATAGATTGGTACGTATTTTAATGCTAGGAGTATTATGGGTAAAGGTGATGAATTTAAAGCATAGATCAGTACATGGAACTATGACAGAGTCATAGAAAACTACAGCACAGAAATAGGCTCATCTAGTACGGGCTGAACTGTTTAAGCTGCCTATTCTCATTGACCTGTACCAGACCATAGCCCTCCTTACCCCAACCATCCAAACTTCCCTTAAACATTAAATCGAGCTCGCATACACTACTTGCACTGGCAGCTCATTCTACACTCTCATGACCCTCTGAGTGAAGAGGTTTCCCATCATGTTCCCCTTAAACTTTTCACCTTTCACCCTTAATCTATGACCTCTAGTTGTAGTCCCACCCAACCTCAGTGGAAAATGTCTGCTTGCATTTACCCTATCTGTACCCCTCATAATTTTGTATACCTCTAACAAATCTCCTCTTGATCTTTTATGTTCCAAGGGATAAAGTCCAAACCTATTCAATCTTCCCTTGTAAATTTGCTCTGTACTCTTTCAATCTCACACAATACTTGAAATTAGGCCTCACCAATTTCTTATACAACTTCAACATAACATCCTATGAGTAGCACTGGGGAACCTCCCAGCCAGGATTTTGGTGCCCCTCCTGTTTAGGTGCACAATACTTTGATTTATGAAGGACAATTGTGCCAAAGGCTTTTTTATGACGCTGTCTACCTGTGACACCCCTTTCAATGAGTTATGGACCTGTATTGCCAGATCCCTTTGTTCTATGCCCGACGCAGGCATCTCATGGTCTGAGTTGACATTCCCCTCCTCTCCCCCTGCTTTGTTCTACCACACTCCTCAGTGCCTTATTGTTCACTGTGTAAGACCTGCATTGGTTGGTCCTACCAAAGGGCAACACCGTGCACTTGACTGCATTAAATTCCATCCGCAATTTTTCTAGCTTGTCCAGATCCCACTGCAAGTCCTGATAGTCTTCCTCACTGTCCACTACACCCCAACCTTGATGTGAAAAGCAACTTTGTTGATCCAGTTAATCATATCGTCATACAGGTAATCGACATAGATGAGGAACAACAATAGACCCAGCACCAATCGCTGTGGCACTCCATGAGTTAGAGAGGCAAACATCTACTACCACTCCCTGGCTTCTCCCACAAAGCCAATGTCCGATCCAATTTACTAACTCAATTTGAATGCCGAGCGGCTGTACCTTCTTGACCAACCTCCCATGCGGGATCTTATCAAATGCCTTACTAACCTCCTTGTGGTCAACCTCCACTACCTTGCCTTCATCAACTTTCCTGGTAACTTCCTCATAAAACTCTATGTACAAAGACATGCTGACGATCCCTAATCAGTCCATGTCTATCCAAGTACTCATATATCCAGTCCCTTAGAATAACTCCTAATAACTTTCCCCCTGCTGATGCAAGGCTCACTGGCCTATAATTTCCTGTTTATTTTTATAGACTTTCTTAAACAGCTGAGCAACATTAGCTACCGTCCAATTCTCGGGTACCTCACCTGTCACTGAGGATGATTTAAATATCTCTGCTCGGGCCCCTACAATTTCAGCACTTGCCTCCCACAGGAACACCTTGTCAGGCCCCAGGGATTTATCCACCCTAATTTACCTCAAGATAGCAGACACCATCTTGTCTGAAATCTGCATAGGGTCCATAAAATCAATGCTGCTTTGCCTCACTTCTATAGACCCTGTGTCAGTCTCCTGAGTAAATACAGATACAAAAAATTCTTTTAAGATCTCCCCCATCTGATTTGGCTTCACAGATGGATTGGCATTCTGGTCTTCCAGAGGACCAATTTTGTCCCTTACAATCCTTTTGCTCTTAACATATCTGGAGAATCCCTTCAGATTCTTCTTCATCTTGTCTGCTAGAGCAACTTCATGCCTTCTCTTAGCCCTCTTGATTTCTTTCTTAAGTGCTCTCTTGCTTTTCTTCTACTCCGTAAGCACCCCATTCGCTCCTACCTGCCTTTACCTGCTATGCACCTCCTTTTTTTCTTAACCAGGGCCTCAATATTTCTCGAAAACCAATGTTCCCTAAACTTGTTATCTTTATCTTTTATTCTGACAGGCATGTACAAGCTTTGTACTCACAAAATTTCACTTTTGAAGCCATCCCACTTACCAAGTATATCTTTGCCAGAAAACAGCCTGTCCCAATCCACACTTGCCAGATCCTTACTGATACCGTCAAAATCGGACTTTCTCCAATTTCGAATTCCAGCCTGCAGACCAGTCCTAACTTTTTTTCATATTTACTTTGAAACTAATGGCATTTTGATCCCTAGATACAAAGTGTTCCCCTTCAGAAATGTCTGTCACCTATCCTGTCTCAGTCCCTCATAGCAGATTAAGCATTGTACACTCTCTCATAGAAGTTCTACGTACTGATGAAGGAAATTTAATGTAATGTTGTTGCAATTACAGAGACTTGGTTCAGAGAGGGACAAGAATGGGTGCTTAATGTCCCAGAGTTCTGATGTGTGAGAGAGTCGGGGTGGAATAGTTGCACTGCTAATTAGGAACAATATCACCACTGCACGCAGAGGAGACATAATGGAGGGAGGGCTTGTTCACTGTGTCTGTATGGGTAGAACTCAAGAATAGGAAGAGCACATCACTCTGATGGGATTGTACTACAGAGCCCCCAGTAGCCACTGGGACACTGAGGAACAGATATTCAGGCAGATTAAGGAAATGTGTAAAAACAATAGGGTTGTTGGCATGGGGGACTTCAACTTCCCTAATATAAAATGGGAGATTTTTTTTAGTTCAAGAAGTTTAGATGGGGCAGAATTTGTTAGGTGCATTCAAGAGGGTTTCTTAAATCAATATGTACATAGTCCAACAAAAGGAGGGGCTGTACTGGACCTGGTGTTGACTAATGAGTCCAGCCAGGTGACCAACCTTTCAGTGGGTGAGCAGTTAGAGAACAGTGACCACAACTCCTTAAGTATTGATAGCTGTAGATAAAGATAAATATGGACCCTGTGGGAGAGTGTAACATTGGAGCAGGGTGAATTAGAAGACCATTAGGCAGGAAGTAGGGAGAGTTAACTGGCAACAGCTATTTTTGGGCAAGTCCACATCTGATATGAGGAGGGCGTTTAAAGACCAATTGCACAGAGTACAGGACAGGTATGTTCTAGTCCCAAGGCAAGGTAAGAGAACCTTGGATGTCGAGAGAGGTGATGAATTTAGTGGAGGATGAAAAATGGAAGGTATGTAAAGCTTAAGAAGGCAGAATCAAACAGAGATCTTGAAGATTAAAAAGAAGCAAGAACTCAAGAAGGGTATTAGGAAAGTAGGGAGGGCCCATGAAAAGTCTTTGGCAAGTAGGATTAAAGAGAATCCCAAAGCATTCGATACATACATCAAGAGCAAGAGGGTAGGAGCACTCAAGGATGAAGGGTGAGGGATAGTTGCTTGGGTGCAGAGGATGTTGATGAGGTCCTTAATGAGTACTTTACGGCAGTACTTACCAAGGAGAAGGACGTGGAGGAAAGGCAGATCAGTACCAAGCACATTGATATGCTCAGGCATTTCAAGGGAAAAAAAAAAGGAAGTTATGTTGGATCTCTTAAAAGTGCATTAAGGTGGATAAGTCACAAGGCCTGATGGGATATACCCCAGGTTATTGACAGAGGCGAGATGGCTGGGACTTTGACCCACATCTTTCTGTCCTTCTAGCTACAGACAAGGTCCTGGAGGACTGGTGAGTACTGTTATTCCATTATTCAAGAAGGGAACCGGGAATAATCTTGGAAACTATAGACTGGTCAGACTCACATCAGTAGTAAAGAAGTTACTGGAGTGAATTCTTAGGGATAGGATTTACGAGCATTTGGAAAACCATGGCCTAATTAGGGAGAGCCAACATGGCTTTGTGCAGGAAAATTGTGTCTTACTAATTTGATTGAGATTTTGATGAGGTGACAAGGGTGATTGATGAAGGTAGAGCTGTGGGTGTGTCTACATGGATTTTAGTAAGGTGTTTGACAAAGTCCCTCATGGGAGGCTCATCCAGAAGATTAAGATACATGGAACCTATGGTGAATTGACTGTTTGGATTGATAACTAGCTTGCTCAGAGAAGACAGAGGGTAATGGTAGAAGAGGCTTATTCTAGCAGGAAGTCTATGATTTGTAGAGTTCTGCAGGGATCTATACTGGGACCTCTGCTGTTTGTGATGTATATAAAAGACCTGCATGAAAATGTAGACGTGTGAGATCGTAGGTTTGTAGATGATATGAAGATTGGTAGTGGTGTGGATAGCGTAGACGACTAGCAAAGAATACAGTGGGAGATAGATCAGTTGCAGATACGGGTGGAGAACTGGCATACGGAGACTAACCCAGTTAACCAGGTGAATTGTTGCACCTTGGTAAGTTAAATGTAAAGAGAAAGTACAAGACACTTAACGGTGTTGATGAGCAGAGATCCAAGTTCATGGCTACATAGGTTGATAGAGCGGTTAAGAAGGGATATGGCATGCTTGCCTTTAGTAGTCGAGGCACTGAGTTCAAAAGTCAGGAAGTTATTTTGCAGCTTTATATAACTCTAGTTAGATGGATAGAAAGATATAAAGATACTTTATTGATTCCAAAGGAAATTACTGTGTCACAGTAGCATTACAAGTGCACAGATATAAATATTAAAAGAGAAGTAGGAAAAATAAAAGGTAAGTTTCCACAGTCTAACGGGAGGAGGTCATCACATTCCCTGCAGCAGGTCGACTGATTATGGCGCCTAATGGCCGAGGGTAAGAATGACCTCATATCGCGCTCTTTGGAGCAGTGCAGTTGTCTTAGTCTATTACTAAAAGTGTTCATCTGTTCAGCCAAAGTGGCAGGCAGAGGGGAGAAACATTGTCTCGAACTGCCAGGATTTTCCATAGGTTTCTTTGTTCTACCACAGTCTCCAGTGTGTCCAGTTTGACTCCTATAACAGAGCCAGCCTTTCTAATCAGTTTATTGAGCCTGTTAGCATCACCCATGTTGATGCCATTGCCCCAGCACACCACTGCAGAGAAGATTGTACTGGTGACAACAGACTGGTAGAATATGTGAAGGAGAGGCCTGCATACTCCAAAGGACCTCAGTCTCCTCTGGCCTTCTTGTAAACAGCCTCTGTGTTGATGCTCCACTTGAGTCCGTCATCCAGGTGCACCCCCAGGTACTTGCTGGTCCTCACCACATCCACATCCTCACCATCAGTAGTAATAAGGAGCAATGCAGACTTGGTCTTCCTAAAGTCCATCACCATCTCCTTTGTCTTATTGATGCTGAGCTGCAAATGATTCAGCTTGCACCATTTGACAAAGTCCTCCCTGTACTCATCTTCCCGTCCTCCCTTTATACTCTCCATTACTGGTGAGTCATCAGCGAATTTCTGCAGATGACATGACTCAGTGTTGTATCTAAAAGTCCGAGGTATGCAGGGTAAACAGGAAGGGAGCCAATACAGTCCCCTGTGGGGCCCCAGTGCTGCCTATAGCCATGTCTGACACACAGCTCTGAAACCTTATGCACTGTACACTGCCAGTCAGGCAGTCCACACAAGGTAGGATACAAAGGAAGTGCCAATCTGCATTGAACGGAGCTTTTCCCCCAGCGATGAGGGCTGTATGGTATTGAAGGCTCTTGAGAAATCAAAAAACAGTGCTGCCCTGCTTCTCCAAATGGCTCTGTTCAGCAGGTAAATGACAGCTTCCTTGACTCTAAAGTGCCCCGGCAGGCAAACTGCAGGAGATTGAGGGCTGATCTGACCAGGGTCAGAGGTGAGCTAGGAACAGCCTCTCTAAGGTCTTCGTGATGTGTGAGGTCAGGGCCACTGGATGGTAGTCATTCAAGACTTACAGTTGGCCATTCTTGGGTACTGGGACCATACATGATGTTTTCCACACAGTTAGGTCGCATCAGGAGTATTGCATACAGTTCTGGTCACCCTGTTATAGGAGGGATGTCAAGGCCTTGGAGAGAATGCAGAAGATATTGTTACGTACCCGGTAACTGGGTTGCCAAACCAGCAGAAATGGATCACTCAGTTGGAGTCTGGAGTACTAGAACTAAGAAAGTTTTATTAAAGAAACAAGCAACACAGTAATCGAAAGGATAATAAATGCAACAGTTCAGCGATGATAAACACACATGTGCACAGAATTAAGATAACAGCATCAATCAAGCTCTATCGTTGTCTAGGGGTAAATGACCAAATTTCAAAATGACTCAAAGTTCAGTCCAGTTCAGTTCGCAGTAATCGTTGCCATGGCGATGGACAAGGTGGGGGAAGAGAGAGATAGAACAGGAACTGTTCATTCAGCACTGCTTCACTCACAGACCGGCGAGATGGCTCACAAGCAACTTTTGGGTGGGTCCTTGGTGATGTCACCTGAGGTCACCGACTGTGACCCCTCCTCCAGATGCGGTCGATCCTCTGCAGTGAACCCGGCCCCCAGGCAAGGGTGGACACACACCGGGTTCCCGCTGATCGTACCTTCCCACCCTGGTCGTTGTCTGATACTTCTCACCCACTCGTGAGAGGCGCACCGCTTCCAGGGTCTCGTTACCTCGGGTGGCGTGTGTGTTTCCTGCCTTAGCGAACCGGCCCCTTTTTATCCCCCTGCTGGGGTATCGCCTGTCCATCACTTCAAACAGTTCAGGGTTCAAAGGGGGAGCCGCTCCAGACAGCTCTCTCTCCCCCGTCCCTTCATTACACATCTCCAGACGCTGCTCCATTGTTCCTTATCTCTCCTTCCCCTGAGGTCAGGTGGCAGACCAACTGCTGATGTCACTGATGCTAACCCAGGCCAGCAAACATCTTAATTTTATGTGTATTCTCGTAACAATATTTACCAGGTCGCTGCCTGGATTAGAGGACACGTGCTATAACGAGAGGTTGGACAAACTTGGGTTGTACTCTGTGGAGCTGCGGATGCGGAGGGGAGATCTGATAGGGGTTTATAACATAATGAGAGGCATAGATAGAACAGATAGTATCTTTTTTGCCAGGGTTGAAATGCCTAATACCAGAGGGCATGCATTTAAATGAGGGGAATAATTTCAAAGGAGATGTGAGGTGCAAGCTTTTTGCAGAGTGTGTTAGATGCCTGGAATATGCTACCTAGGGTGGTGGTAGAGGAAGGTGTATTAGGGATTTTTAAGGGACATTAATGTGAGGAAAATGGGAGGATATGGACATTGTGATGGCTGAGGGGATTAATTTAGTTGGCCATTTATTTATTAAATTAACTGTGTCGGCAGAACATTGTGGGCTGAAGAGTTTGTTCCTGTGCTGTACTGTTATATGTTCTACCAATACCTAGTTCTTTTTTTCCAAGACAAAAGGTATGTTCTGGTCAACTGCTTATTATGGTGCGTCCAGAACAGAAATGACCTCATTTGTTTTAAAATGCAATTTTCATTTTAATATAGTCATTTTCTCCATTTGAGTTTCAAATTTCAAAGTGATATTTCACTCCTACTATATGGACCTGACCTGTTGCCATAGCGATGATAATGAAGCCTGAGACATTACTCAAGAGATCCATCAGGCGAATCTAGTAAGCTGCAGATTGCATTCAGAAGACACCTCCACCAAGCTAAACATGGCTGTTCGAACTGGGTAAATTATAAAGACTCGGGGCCTAAGTACTGATCCCTGGGCAGATTGTTCAAATCTTAGTACAACGTATTTTCTATTCTTCAGCAAATTTCTTATCCAGTCTCAGGATTTAGCCTATATTTATACAAAAGAAAACACAGCTATGAACTCTTTCGATGATTTATTATTAAATTCATTCCTTTAGACCCACCTATGAATTTCTTTGTACCTTGGTTTAGGGATCTTTAATAAATTACTGTGAAACAGTGAAACAATCACTTAACTTCACCAGCTTGGTATCAGCTCATCCCTCTGCAACTGGACCTTGGTCTTTTGACTAACAGACCCCAATCTGTTAAATTAGACAACCTCTTCTCCTCCATTGGCACCCGAATACCGGTGTGCCTCAAGGCTGTGTGCTGAGCCCTCTTCTGTACTCCCTTTTCACCTATGACTGCGTTCCTGTACACAGTTCTAACTCCATAATCAAGTTCGCAGATGACACCATGGTGGCTGGCCTGATTAGAGAGGATGACGAGACAGCCTACAGGGACAAGGTCCAGCACCTGGCAGCGTGGTGTGCCGATAACAACCTGGCCCTTAACACCCAGAAGACTAAGGAGATTATTGTGGACTTCAGGCATGCTAGGAGCCACACTCACATCCCCATCTACATCAATGGAGCTGTAATGGAGCATATATCAAGCTTCAAATTCCTTGGTGTCCACATTTCCGAGGATCTCACCTGGTCTCCGAACTCCTCCATTCTGATCAAAAAGGTGCAACAGCGCCTTTATTTCTTGCGGAGCATCAAGAAAGTTCACCTCTGTCCCAGGATACTGACGGACTTTTACCGCCGTACCATTGAGAGCATACTCACCAACTGCATCTCAGTGTTGTATGGCAATTGTCCCATATCAGACCGCGAAGCACTCCAGCGGGTGGTGAAAACTTCCCAGCGGATTATCGGCACCCAGTTGCCCACCATTGAGAACATCTACCATAAATGCTGCCTGGGCGGGGCGATAAGCATTATCAAGGATGCATCTCACCCTAACCATGGACTTTTTACTCTCCTCCCAATTGGTAGGTGCTACAGGTGCCTCCGTTCCCGCACCAGCAGGCACAGGAAGAGCTTCTTCCCTGAGGCTGTGACCCTGCTGAACCTCACATCACAGCGCTAAGCAGTATTGCACCCGTATTGTACTGTCTCAGTACTTTTATATTTGTGTGCTGTAGCACGTACTTTTTATTCACAGTTATTTTGTAAATAATACTATTCTTTTGCACTTCTGATCAGATGCTAACTGCATTTCATTGGCTTTGTATCTGTACTTGGCACAGTGACAATAAAGTTGAATCTAATCTAATCTAATCTAAAGTGTTTAGTTAGTGAAGTTACTTGCAATTTTTTATAACACATTAGATATGAGTGAAGAATAAAGCAAAAGGTGTCTGATAAGAAAAACAGTACCCGAAAATTTGCACTTAAACCACAGTGTTTAAGCATGGTGTAAGGTTAATCGTCTGTGGTTTTGACCTCAGCAAAAAAAAATTGCAACTTCAATGGTGTGTGGATTTTGTAACTGCAGTTCTGGTTTAATAAGATTTATATAGTATATTGTAGTTGTGTAACGTTACATTGATAGGACATTTTCAAACCAGATTTTTATGACTTCTCTGTGATAAAATTAAAACACATTTCAAAAATCTAATTATTTCAAAATTATTTGATTTTTGGTTGATAGACCTGTACATTATATGAGAAATGACAGAGAGACATACTGAGCAAGAATGGAAATGAACTAACATCACAACTTTGAAATGTTGAGCATACAGTCGAGTGTGGTGCAGCTAACAATGTCTAATTATCTTTCTTTAACACAGGTAATCATAGCAAGCTGTTTGTGCAGTGCAATGTTCCACAAGCAGGTAAGTGGATGATACAGTGAAGGTTCCCTGGTTTTATTCTTGGGTGAGGCGACCATCTTGTGAGAAAATGATCTTAATGAACCATTATCCTTAGAATTCAAAGGAATGACAGATGAACTCATTGATGTAAATAATAAAGGACTTCAGATAATGGAGTGTCTAAAATTAGGGGACATTATTGAGGTTTGCAAATTAGGAGACGTCATAAAGAATTTCTTCACTTGCAGTTATGAACCACTGGAATTCCCTTCCCCAAAATTTATTGAGTTACAGTGTGAGACTGGGTCAGTTGGACTAAATCATCCATGTCAACCAAGTTGCCCAACTGGGCTAGTTACATTCATCTGTGTTTGGCCCACTCCACTCTAAACCTTTCCTATTCATTGACCCCTCCAAGTATCTTTACATTGTGCAAACTCTACCACTTCCTCTGGCAGCATGTTCCCTCTGTGTGTGGGAAAAGTTTGCTCTTCAGGTCCTTTTAAATCTTTCCCTTCTTTCTTTAAACCAATGCCTTTCAATTATGAACTTCCCTATCCCGGGGGAAAGGCTGTGTTTATTCACTTTATCTATGCCCTATTAATTTTATAAACCTCCATAAGCTCAGACGGTATAAGGTCAGTCGTGTAGCAGTTTGTGTGATGCATTACAGTGCTAGCAACCCAGGTTCAATTCCTGTTGCTGTCGCTGTCTGGAAGAAGTTTCTGCACTTTCCACATGACCACGTGTGTTTCAAATGAAAGAAACTGTTGCCTTACGAGGTGCTGACTTTTGTCCTCCTGGCTGGATGTGAAAGTTTTGAAGAAGTGAAAGTTCAGTATTTATTCCTTAAGCACATTTATTCCTGACACACATTATATGGCCACTAGCATGTCGTCACCTGTGGGATCTTGCTGTATGCAAATTCACTACTTTATTTCTGTCTTACAACAGTGACTAGATTTCATTCTGAAGCTCTTTGAGATTACACAAGGTTGTTAAAATGGCTAGAGGTAAACGTTATTTGATTGAAAACAAATACAAATTAAAATGCAAAATTTTAATCTTAAACTTGCATGTGAGAAATTGTAAATGAAACATATTCAAAGAATGTGGATTACTGAAGAAAGCAGAATGACAATTAACTAACTTTATGACCTTATCAGTTGAACTTGGCAATTTGGAAACTAACATATACCCTTAATCTAAATCTTGCTGACTAAATTGCTGCTGTTCATTCACTGGACCATCTCCAATGCCAACACATTCTTTCTTAGATAGGGGCCCCCAAAACTGTTCACAATACTCTTAAGTGTGGTGTTACGAAGTTTCATAAAGCCTCAGCATATCCTTACCTTTGTATTCTTGTCCTCTTGAAATGAATGCTAATATTGCATTTGCCTTCCTTACCACTGACTCAATCTGCAAGTTAACCTTTAAGGACTCCTGCACTAGATGATAAACCTATACAATCCTCAATTTGCCACTTATTTTTCTGTTTCCCAAAAACCTGCCTTTCACTATCCCCCTTACCCAATAGCATCTCCTGTCCATACCTCCAACTTCTTTATAACTTCCTGACATGTCAACCATACAATCCTCCAAAGTCCTTTCCACTAACACTACTCAACTCTACCCAGTCTCCCTGGTACGCAGCAGCTAAAAGGAGAGCCTATCTATTGCACATGCATGGTGGTCAGAGCACAGTAGTGGTAAATTCTGAGATAAAAACTCTGAGCCACAGGGGTTGAAGATCCCTGGTGACATTGCCCTTCATCTGATTCCCATCACTCCTGCTCCCTGTGTGCTAAATTCTTCACTTAGTCCATGTTATATTGATGCTCAAAGACATTTGTGATTTAAAGCATTGAACTGGAGACAGTGTTCTACATTAATGGTGCAGCAATCAAAATCTGGTGGTGATGGAGATGCCAGAACTAAAAGAACACAGGGATTTCTCTTCGGGCTGGTGGAGACGACAGTCATGACTTAGAGTAAAACTGGAAGAAATGGAAAAGGTGGCTTGGAATTTTGGGATGAAAATGTTTAACCAGGAATCAGACTGGATCAGCGAGCTGAGGGGAGAGAAGCAAACAAGGTCTGGGGTGAGCTGGGACACAGACTGTCATGGGATTTCTGGAGAGGTAACTAAGGAAAGATGAAGTCTTCAATAGTAGATAAGCCAGACAAGGATAGGAACCAACAACTTTAGGCAGGTGGATGGGCTTCTGGTGTCTAAGAACATTGATGACATGAGACTTGGCAAGCTTGAATAAGTGCTTAGCAAAATTAGAAGTTCATGTTGTGAGCACTGTATGGTCATGTGGAGGAAATGCAGATAAATCTCTTCTTCAACTCTTTGAGTCCCTGGCTGGTAGGGAGGGATTAGATATAACAACTGCAGTTGCATTGGGAGAACTGTCCAAAGAACAGTCGATGTAGATGGAATGGGGACCGGGGAGTAACAAGAACACAGCTTTCTGAAGGTGAAATAAGGGAAAAGTGTAGAATTTTTTGTACTCTGGATGATCCACAAAATGCAGAAACTGATTAGATGGAAAGTGAGGATTGGGGAATGCTATCCTTTGGCCAGGAGGAGAGTAGGGTAGTGTTGGAAGTAGATGAGCAATAGTCAACTGTTTTGTCAAATTGGTGGTGGTGTGGGTGTTCGCTTGTATGATGTTTGTTGGTCATGACTCCAAGAAAAGTATCAGAAGCTGTCTGACAGTTGACATTTTCCCTTGGTGAGATAGAAGTCAGTTCATCAAACCACAACAGCACCATCATCGTTCACAAATGGATTTAGTCCTTAGATTGAAGGAGAAAGGTTAGATTCAGTTGGTAAAATGGAAAAATTGAGGCAGCTAATGTCACATTGGGAGATAACAATGGCTAACTCTAGAGGTGGAGAAGCTGTAAAGCAGGGGCCCCAAAATTATTTTGTGTTCACTGAAAATGTTAACTCAATTTCTGTTTCTACAGAGGCTGCCTGCCTTTGAACATTACCAGCAATTTGTGTCGGGGGCACAATTTTTATATCCAGGACCGAAGGAAAATGTTTTCAGTACCACTGTCAGTGCATTCATTTCAGTCTCTGTGTAATTAGCAGCTATTAAATTCATCCTGAGTAATACATTTTTTCAAAAAACTTTGCATCGTGCTGCATTAGTTATCAAATACCCCACTCTAGTGTTTAAACTATTTACTATCTCCATTTGTACATTCTTCTTTGATACTACTGCACTGCACTATGCTCTTAATTTGCATTCAACAGCCATCACTTTGCCCACAATGTTCAGGCTTGCCCGTTGGTATTAAGGTCAGCATTTATTGTTCATTCTAACATACTGGTGATGAATAATCATTCTCTTTGATTTGATGACTAAATTCCTACAGTGCTGTCAAGGAATTCCAACATGAAGAATTTACGTAGTTTAGATGTCAGGTTACTTTGGACAGCAACTTGTAGATAGTGATATGCCCATATTTTCCTCCTTCCTGGTTGTATACATTTCAGTTTTCATTGTACCCACTTCTTTTGGGACACCATAGCATTTTGCAAATATTTGAGGAATGAATTCACTAGTAGCTGTACCATTCTTTCGTTCACCATTTAAGTGGAGTTATTCTTCACCTTTTATTAAAAGTATTTATTATATCCTCCTAGCAGCTGCCTTCATTTATATCTATCTTAATCGATAATCTTAAATTTCACATTGTCTTTTTCTCTAATTCTATTTATCCATGGAATCCAGATCTTGACCCCACTGATGACCTTTTATTTCACAGGAATCTTTTTCTTGAACATGCACACTTTGTGCTGAGTCGTTCTCCATTATTACTTACGCCTTGCCCCATTTTAGCCAGATCTTGGACTTGACTGCTTTCCCATTATAAGGTACCTTTGCCAACATTATTGATTTTATAGGTCAATGATCTTCAGTAGCATGGACATCTTGTCTAACAATCTTCTTTGCTGCGTCTTTCCTGATTGCCTCCACTCTCTGTATATCCATGACTGTGTCGCCACCCACAGCTCCAATCTGCTAATACTACATTGATTACCCTTATCTCAAATGATAAGGCAGCCTATAGAGAAGAAGTCATCACCCTGACACAGTGGTTTCAAGAAAACAACCTCTTCCTCAATGTCGCAAAATTGTGGACTACAGAGGGAATGGAGAGAGGCTAACCTCTATTAACATCAATGGATCTGGGGTTGAGAAGCTGAACAGCTTTAAGTTCCTCGGCATACACATCACTGAGAATTTCATGTGGTCTGTACATACAGGCTGTGTGGTGAAAAAAGCACAACAGGGCCTCTTTCACCTCAGACGGTTGAAGAAATTTGGCACGAGTCCACAAATCCTTAGGACTTTCTACAGGGGTACAACTAAGAGCATCCTAACTGGCTGCATCACTGCCTGGTATAGGAAAGGTACTTCCCTCAATCGCGGGACTCTGCAGAGAGTGGTGCTGACAGCCCAGTGCATCTGTAGATGTGAACTTCCCACTATTCAGGACATTTACAGAGACAGGTGTGTAAAAAGGATCTGAAGGATCATTGGGGACCCGAGTCACCCCAACCACAAACTGTTCCCGCTGCTACCATCTGGGAAACTGTACCACAACATAAAAGCCAGGACCAACAGGGTCTGGGACAGTTTCTTCCACCAGGCCATCAGACTGATTAATTCACGCTGATACAATTGCATTAGATTGACTGTCCTGTTCTACATACTATTTATTAGAAATTACTATAAATTGCACATTCAGATGAGAGGTAACATAAAGGTTTTTACTCCTCATGTATGCGAAGGATGTAACAAATAAAATCAATTCAATCTATTCAGTTCTTCTCACCTTGTTTGAAGCTAAATTCAAATGAATTTGAATCAGTGAAAGACCACATCACGTTGGAAATTGAACCAGTGTGCAAGAAAACAAACAGTGCAAATACAAAAATAAATAAATAAATAAACAATAAACATTGAGAACATGAGATAAGAGTCCTTGAAAGTGACTCTATACAGTGGCGCTAGAAAGTTAGTGAACCCTGTAGAATTTTATCTATTTCAGCATAATATGACCTAAAATGAGATCAGATCTTCATGCAAGTCCTAAAACTAGATAAAAGAGAACCCAATTAATAACAAAAAATATGGAGTGCAAGCCTGACAATCACGGAGTTTCAATTAGCCATATTGAGACTTACACAAGCTGAATCAACAACACATTGATACACAGCATTGTTTTGTGGCCAATGTGCATACCACAAGTGCGAAAGCTAACACCTAGACAAAATAGGTGTAGATTGTTACTGCTATCATTGCATTTTGTAGAATGACTATGCAACCTTAGCTTGGTGACTGCTACATATCATGAATCATTCATCTATCGAAATCGAGAGTTGATTCCTTCTCCATCAACCATCTGCCTGCAGCTTCCAGTAAAAGGATGCAGTCAGAAACTACACTGACCAATTTTAACATCTAAAGTTTATGAACTGGCATTTTTCGGGCTGCTTCAGAATGACTGAAGTTCTGATGAAATACCATCATCTTAAAATGCTAGCTCAGTTTCTCCTATGAGAGATGCTGCCTTACTTGCTCAATACTTCCAGCAATTTTCCTGCTTTAATTTCAAATATCTGTTCTATCTTTGCTTTTCAAGCTGGGTATTAACTTTACTCCCAGTTTCAGTAGGTTCAGTGGTCTGTAGCATAAGAGTGTCAGAAATAAGAGCAGGAATAAGACAATTGATCCCCCAGACTTACTCTGCTGTTCAATAAGATAATAATTGATTTGAATTTTGCTCACAATCCCACATCCCTTCTTCATTTCCATAAGTCTAAAAGCCAATTCTGCTCATCTGCCAGTAAACTTGATGTGTCAGCATGAAGAGCCCTCTAGAGTAGAGGCTTCTAGAGGTGTGCAAGCCTCAGAGAAGAAATTCTTCCTCATACCAGTCTTTGGGTAGATTCCCAAGTTGTGCTCTCTAGATCCAGCTTCCTCCACTGGATCATCGTAGAATCTTCTCTGATGAGCCTCTCAAAATCATATATTTTTCAATTTACAAGTTTAATCAAACTAAAATATTCCTCAAACGACATTCTGAAGCCAAGAATCAATCTAACAAACTTTTCCTGACATACATTTAATGCAAGAACATTGTTTTTTAAATGAGGTGACGAAAGCTGAATCGAATTAGAATATAGAACATAGACTGTACAGCACAGGAATTGGCACTTTGGCCCATAGCGTTCTGCCAAACCAAATAAAGTAGTAATCAAATGGCCAGCTAAACTACTCCCTTATGCCTACACTAGGTCCATATCCCTCCATATATACTTGGTTATTAACACAAAATTCTCTGCAGATGCTGGGGTCAAAGCAACACTCACAACATGCTGGAGGAACTCAGCAGGTCGGGCAGCATCCGTGGAAACGATCAGTTGACATTTCGGGCCAGAACCCTTCGTCAGGACTGTAGAGGGAAGGGGCAGAGGCCCTATAAGGAAGGTGGGGGGAGGGTGGGAAGGAGAAGGCTGGTAGGTTCCAGGTGAAAAACCAGTAAGGGGAAAGATCAAGGAGTGGGGGAGGGGAAGCAGGGAGGGGATAGGCAGGAAAGGTGAAGAAGGAATAGGTGAAAACACAATGGGTAGTAGAAGGAGGTGGAACCATGAGGGAGGTGATAGGCAGCTGGGGGAGGGGGCAGAGGGAAACTGGGATGGAGGAAGGGAATTACTGGAAGCTTGAGGATTCAATGTTCATGCCCAGGGGCTGGAGACTACTCAGACGGTATATGGGGTGTTGCTCCTCCAACCTGAGTTTGGCCTTATCATGGCAGTAGAGGAGGCCATGTATGGACATATCCGAAAGGGAATGTGAAGCAGAGTTGAAGTGGGTGGCTACTGGGAGATCCTGTCTGTTGTGGTGGACGGAGCGGAGGTGCTCGACAAAGCGGTTCCCCCAATCTGCGTCGGGTCTCACCGATGTAGAGGAGGCCGCACCAGGAGCACCGGATGCAATAGATGACCCCAACAGACTCACAAGTGAAGTGTTGCCTCACCTGGAAGGACTGTTTGGGGCCCTGAATGGTGGCAAGACAGGAGGTGTAGGGACAGGTGTAGCACTTACGCTTACAGGGATAAGTGCCAGGTGGGAGATCTGTGGGGAGGGACGTGTGGATCAGGGAGTCGCGGAGGGTCCGATCCCTGCGGAAAGCGGAGAGGGAAAGATTTGCTTAGTGGTGGGGTCCTGTTGAAGGTGGCGGAAGTTGCGGGGGATAATGTGCTGAATCCGGAGGCTGGTGGGGTGGTAGGTGAGGACAAGGGGAACTCTGTCTCTGGTGTGGTGATGGGACGATGGGGTAAGGGCTAAAGTGCGGGAAATGGAGGAGATGCGGGTGAGGGCATCATTGATGACAGTAGAAGGGAAACCATGATCCTTAAAGAAAGAGGACATTTGAGATATCCTGGAACGGAAAGTCTCATCCTGGGTGCAGATGCGTTGGAGACAGAGGAACTGGGAATAGGGAATAGCATTTTTGTATGTGGCAGGGTGGGAAGAGGTATAGTGGAGGTAGTTATGAACGTCAGTGGGCTTGTAGAAGATGTCAGTGGACAGTCTGTCTCCAGAGATGGAGACCGAGATCGAGAAAGGGGAGAGAAGTGTCCAGGATGGACCAAGTGAATTTGAGGGCTGAGTGAAAGTGAGAAGCAAAGTTGATGAAATTGACGAGCTTAGCATGGGTGCAGGAAGCAGCACCAATGTAGTGAAGGAAATGTTGGGGAGCAGTACCAGTATAGGTTTGGGACAGACTGTTCCACATAACCAACGAAGAGGCAGGCATAGCTGGGGCCCATGCGAGTGCCCATAGCCTCACCCTTGGTCTGAAGAAAGCGGGAAGAGCCAGAAGTGAGGTTATTAAGTGTGAGTACCAGTTCCGCCAACTGGAAGAGGGTGGTGGTGGTGGTGAACTGTTGTCCAGAAAGTAGCGGAGGGCTTTGAGGCCTTCTTGATGGGGAATGGAAGTGTATAAGGATTGGACATCCATAGTGAAAATGAAGCTCCGTCCTCCACAACAGACAGGATCATTGACTGTTCATTTCAACGGATGCTGCCCAACCTGCTGAGTTCCTCCAGCGTGTTGTGCCTGTTGCATATAATTGGTCATTTGTTTATTAAAAAAAATAATCCAATATTACATGTACTTGTTGGAAAAGTGTGTGAACCTCTGGGGTAATACCTTCTACAAAAGTTATTTGGAGTCAGGTGCTCCAATCAATGAGATTGGAGCTGTGGGTTGTAGAGGTGTCCAGCCCTGAAATACAGAGACGCACGAAGCTGGAAAAGGCTAAAAAAGCATCTCTAAAGACCCGAGTGTTCATTGGTCCACAGTAAGAGAAATTGTCTACAAATAGAGAAATGCAGTACTATTGCTACACTCCCTAGGACTGGGCATCCTGCAAAGATCAAATCAAGAGCACAACATGCACTGCTGAGGGTGAAAAAGCACCCAAGGGTTACAGCAAAAGACTTGCGGATATCTCTAGAACTTGCTGAAGTCTCCGTTCATGTGTCCACTATAAAAAAGACACTGGCCAAGAATGGTGTTCGTGGAAGGACACCACAGAGGAAACCACTGCTCTCCAAAAAAAACATTGCTGCATGTCTCAAGTTTGCAAGATACTTCTGAGTCAATGTCCTGTGGACAGATGAGACAAAAAGTTGAACTTTTTGGCAGAAATGCAGATTGCTCTGTTTGGAGGAAAAAGGGCACTGCACACCATCACCAAAACCTCATCCCAACTGTGAAGTGTGGTGAAAGGAGCATCATGGTTTGGGGCTGTTTTGCTGCCTAAGGGCCTGGACAACTTGCAATCATTGAGGGAACAATGAATTCAAAATTATATCAAGACATTTTACGGGAAAATGTCAAGGTAGCAGTCCGTCACCTGAAGCTTAATAGAAGTTGGATAATGCACCAAGACAATTATCCAAAAGACAAGAGTAAATCAATAACAGAATGGTTTAAAAAGAAGAAAATTCATGTTTTGATCTTAATCCTATAGAAATGTTGTGGAAGGAACTGAAGCAAGCAGTTCATGCAAGGGAACCCATCAATATTCCAGAGTTGAAGCAATTTTGTAAGGAGGAATTGCCTAAAATTTCTCCAAGTCAATGTGTGGGACTGAATCACAGTTAACCAGAAATGTTTCGTTGAAGTTGTTGCTGTACAAGGGGTCACACCAGTTACTGAAAGAAAAGGTTCATCCACTTTTCCCAATAAATACATGTAATATTAGATAATGTTTCTCAATAATAAACAAACAAGTAAAATGTTTTTTTTTGTTATGTATTTAATTGGGTTCTCTTTATCTAGTTTTAGGACTTGTGTGAACATCTGATCACATTTTAGGTCACATTTATGCAGAAACAGAGAAAACTCTACAGGGTTCAGAAACTTTCTAGCACCACTGTAGGTTCTGGAAACAGCTCAGTGATGAGGCAATTGAAGTTGAGTGAACTTATCTCCTTTGGTTCAACAGCCAGATGGTTAAGGGCTAATAACTATTCCTCATACTGGTGGTGGCTCCTGTACCTTCCTGATGGCAGCAGTGACAAGAGAGCATTACCTCAGTGGTAGGAGTACCTGATGATGGATGCTGCTTTGTTGTTTTATTTTTTTTTAGGGCAATAGACAATTTATTCTAACCTCTAGCATGGGTGCGTGTGAATCTTGGGCATTCAACTTTCGAAAGTACGTTGCACTTTAGTAGCTTTGGAGAAGATCAGGAAAAAGGAATTAAATACAGCAAGGAGACACATAAAATATCAGCAATGACTTTTTTTTATAATTGATGGAGTAGATACAAAGGCCAAAATGTTGGGACAAAAGCTTTAAAGGCAAGATTAAGGTTAAGACAGATTTAAACAATGTTTGATAAAAGTTCAAAACTGGAATGTCAGAAGCAACAAACGCAATGCTGGGGAACCTCAGCAGGTCAGACGGCATCTATAGAAATTAATACACAGTTGATGTTTTGGGCTGAGACCCTTCTTCAGGACTGGCTACTGTAGTCACTGACCACTTTAACCGTTTGCTTTGGCAGTGTGTGGTACCCACCTACTTCAAGCAGGCATCAATCATACCGGTGACCTGCCTTCATGACTATTGCCCAGTAGCGCTTACATCCACAGTGATGGCGCTTTGAGATATAGGTGATAAAACATATCAACTCCTGCCCTGGAGGCAACTTAGAGCTGCTCTAATTTGCCTCCCAGAGCAACAGGTCCACAGCAGATGCCAATCTTATTGGCTTTTCACTTAATTCGGGAATATCTGGACAGCAAAGATGCATACATGAAGATCCTCTGAGACCTTGGCCTCAATACTTCTTTGTGCAATTAGATCCTGGACTTCCTCACTTGCAGACTCTAGTCAATTCGGATTGAAAACATCTTCCCCATACAGGTACACCACAAGGCTGTGAGTTTAGCCCCCGCTTTATGTTTATTACTGTGACGCTAAACCCAACTCCATTGCCATATTTAAGTTTGCTGATGACACCATTGTCATGAACTGAATCAAAGGTGGTGATGAACCAGCATAAAGGCAGAAGATTGAAAATCTGGTTGAGTGATGTCATAACAACACCTTGCTCAATGTCAGCAAGACCAAGGAGTTGATTATAGACTTCAGGAAAAGGAAATCAGAGGTCCATGAGGCAGCTCTCATCAGAGGATCAGAGGAGGAGAGAGTTAGCAAATATAAATTCCTGGATATTATTATTTCAGAGGACCCGTCCCAGACCCAACATGCAAGTGCAATTACGAAGAAACCACGGCAGCACCTCTACTTCCTTAGGGGTTTGTAGAGATTTCGCATGACACGTAAAACTTCGACAAGTATCTATAGATGTGTAGTGCAGAGTATATTGACTGGCTGCATCACAGCCCAAACACCAACACACTTGAATGAAAAATCCTACAAAGGTAGTCGATATAGCCCAGTCCATCATGTGTAAAGCCCTCCCGACCATTGTCCACATCTACATGAAACAGTGTCACAGGAAAGCAGCATCGATCATCAGGGACCCCTACCACCCAGGGCATGCTATCTTCCCGCTGCTGCCATCAGGAAGTAAGCTAAAGAGCCTCAGGACTCACACCATCAGGTTCAGGAACAGTTCTTACTCCTCAACCATCAATCAGGCTCTTGAACCAAAGGGGATAACTTCATTCAACTTCATGCGCCCCATCATTGAAATGTTTCCACAATCAATGGATTCATTTTCAAGAACTCTTCATCACGTTTTCAAAATGTTTTACTCATTTATGTATTATTATTACTTGTACTTTTTTTGCTTGCACATCTTGTTGTCTTCTGCCCTACTTGGGCGATCTTCCAACAATTCTGTTATAGTTATTATTCTATAGATTTATTGAGTATGCCTACATGAAAATATATCTCACGGTCGTAGATGGTGACATATGTACTTCGAATATAAAATTTACTTTGAACTTTGAAAGGAAGAGGGAAGATGGTACAATAAAAAGGTGGGGGGGGGGAGAAGGAGGAGGATAGCTAAAAGCTAAGAAGGTGATAGGTGAAGCCAGGTGGGTAGGAAAGGAAGGAATCTGATTAGAGAGGAGAGTGGACTATAGGAGAAAGGAAAGGAGGAGGGGACCCAAAGGGAGGTGATAGGCAGGTGAGAAGAGGCTGTTGGGGGGGCAGGGAGGGTGGTTATTTAATTTACCGGTAGAAGAAATTGATATTCATGCCAATCAGGTTGGAGGCCACCCAGACAGAATATAAGGTGTTGCTCCTCCACCCTGAGGGTGGCCTCATCATAGCACATGAAGCAGCCATGGACCAACATATCAGAATGGGAATGAGAATTGGAATTAAAATATTTGACCATTTTAACACTTAAATTCCAAATCCCATTATTTTAATTCTGAGAGTACAGATCCATTCTGCTTCATCTTTCTTACACAGAAAACCTACAGCATAATACAGGCCCTTCGGCCCACAAAGCTGTGCCGAACATGTCCTTACCTTAGAAATTAGCTAGGGTTACCCATAGCCCTCTGTTTTTCTAAGTTCCATGTATCTGTCCACAAGTCACTTAAAAGACCCTAAAGACTTAAAAGACTTAAGTCTTAAAGACTTCTTCCCATTCCACCCCACTCTCAAGAATCAATCTGATGAACCATTATGGCATTTATATAATGTGTAGAGAAACCAGACCTCTCCAATATTTAGGGTGCAGTCTCACCATTTATTTTTCTGTGATTCTCTTTTCCCTCCCCCTACCCCAACATCTGTGGCTTTTGCACAACCTGAAGGTACCACTAAATCAGACTTGTAATTGGAAACCAGTAAAAGGAATTTATGCAAGCAAAATTTGAGCTAATCATTATTTATTAGGAATCCCCAAGTCGTCCGGTGAATATTTGAGTTTATGGTTAAAACTTACAAGTTTCTTATTTTTTTAAAAAGTTGTGCACCTTTTTTAAAAAAAAATCTCAATGTGACTATGTTCCATGATTTGTTCAACTGAACACAAATTCAGTGACTTTTTTCCCCCAGACTCTACTGTAAGACTTCATGTTTAAATTTCCTTCATCCTCTCCAACCTTGCTCTCTGCAGTTCTCCATGGAACCCACCCAAACCCATGGTCAGGAACACACTTCAGATCATTGCATAATCTTCCTTAGTTTGCCTTCGCATCCAATTTTCCCTTTGCATGTTAATAAAATTGTGTATTTTAAACATGTTAATCCAATTATTAAAATGAAATTACTGCAATTAGATAAGGATAGGAATGAATATTATGTTGCATCTTAGCTTCTGCCATGTAGAACATTTGGGACAATGAATGTGAATTTGGGAATTACCAGTTTTGTTGAGGAACCCAAGGACACCCAGAACCTATGGAAAAAGGCAAAAAGGACATATCTTCATGAACAAGGTTAAAGTCAGTAAAGAAGTTGAAATCAATGCAGATTAAATTAAGTGATACAATTATTTAATGAGTTACAATGCCATACACTCATTATAAAAGAATAAGAATTCATAAAAATATTTTCTTTTGATACACATTTTGAATACTCAGTAAAGTTGTAGTTGGTTCCTGCCCTGAAACACACTCCCTGGGTGGTGTAGCTTGCAGAGGTTAAAAACAAGTCTTACACTAAATGGCAATGTGAGACTAAGTTCCTATGGGGATGAATTTCAGAAATGAGGCTGCTAACCTGAACAGCCAAAGGACAAAGTACATCAAATTCCCAACAGCAGGCTTGGACAAGTCTTTTGAAGTTACTTCATATTTTTGCTCATTTCCAACCATCGTGGAGTTTAAGGCATGTAAAAAAAAAGCTGTATTCAATGCCAATATACAATTAGGTGAGTCAACTCCAATTCCAAACCGTATTGTTAACATTTATGTACATTTAACCAAGTAATTTCAGGCTAGCAAGTCATATTAAATCACAGTTTAAAACCAAATTCAGTATTTCCCCTTGCTCAGAAACAAAGTCATAAAGAAAAATGTTAAACTGGTTAGGACTGAAGATTTCTGGGGAGACTGTGAGGTTGGCAAATATCCTGTTTGTCAAAGCAAGTCACCAGGGACTGAATATCAGCAATGGTCTAAAATCATTTCTCGTGTTTCTTAACTGTTGATTTTTTTTTTCTCAGAGGTACTCCTGTAGGAAGTGCAGCAGCATTATCTCATAGTGCTCTCCAGACTCAGGGCAGCGAATACTGTGTCTCTCATTAGGATAAATCTGTAGCAACAAACAAAATATTTTTATTCTCAAAGCAAAGCCAAAACTAAAACACTCCAGATGCAAAAAATCTGAAATATATTGGAGTGATAATACTTAGCAAGTCCACTAGTATCACAGAAAGGTAATATTTCAAAGTTAAGAAACCAATGATATGTGTAGAGCCAGCACTAAGACTGTCAACACTTGGAAGGCAAGTAACATCTGTTTTCTAGTTTTCCTGATGGCTTCATGGTTGTGGTTAAGGCCAAGTAAGCAACACAGTAGCACAGCTATGCTTCCCAGCTCCAGCAACTGAGGTCCAATATTGTACCTCAGAACAGTCTCTGATACTTCCTCTGAGTGCTCTGCTTTACCAACCTACACATATTGGATCAGTTATTTGGCCACTAAATTGCACCTAGTGCAGAGATGAGGGATACGGGGTTGTTTAGAATGTGGGGGAAAAACAGATTGGATTATGATTAGCTAAAAACTGGGCAGCCTCATAGTCAGAAGTATGTTTCTATGCAGTATCTCTAAGCCCCAAGTTTGGTTCCCAACCTGCCTTTCATCACTGCAGGAACTGCAGCATTTCGGTCTTCCTTGTTCATAACGTGGAAGAGGAAAACAATCATATCGGTCAAGAGCTACCATTTGAAGATGAAAATTGACAGCACATAAATGTGGGATCAGGTTAACACACACAAAATGCTAAAGGAACTCAGCAGGTCAGATAGCATCTCTGAAAATGAGTAAACAGTTGATGTTTCGGGCTGAGACCCTTCATTGCGACTGGAAAGATGCCAGAATAAAAAGGCTGGGAGAGGGGAAGGAGGACAAGCTGATAGGTGAAGGCATGTGGTTGGGAAAGGTAAAGGCTGGAGAAGGAATCTGATAGGAGTGGACTATAGGAGAAAGGGAAGGAGGAGGGACACCAGGGGAGGTGATAGGCAGGTGAGAAGAAGAGGCAAGAGGCCAGAATGGGGAATAGAAGGGGGAAAGGAGGAAACGAGCAGAGGATGGAGCAGCAGTGTTTGACAAAGTAAACCCCCAATTTATGTCAGGTCTCAATGTAGAGGAGGCTGCATTGAGCATGTTGGAAACAGTAGACAACCCCAACAGATTCAAAAAGGAAGTGTTGCCTCACCTAGAAGGATGTTTGGGGCCCTGAATGGAGTGCAGATGGTGAATGGTCAGGTGTGGCATTTCTGTCACTTGCAGTGATATGTGTCAAGAGGGAGATTAGTGGGGAGGGATGAATGGACAAAGGAATCACAGATGCGGAGGCTCATGGAGTAGCAGGTGAGGACAAGAGGGCCTCTATCCTTGTCAAGGCAGCGGGAAGAAGGGGTGAGCATGGATGTCTGGGAAATGGAGATGTGGGTGATGGCAGCATCAATGGTGGAGGAAGGGAAACCCTGTTCTTTGAAGGAGAGCATCTCTGATGTCCTAGAAGGGAAAGCCTCATCCAGGGAACAGATGCAGCGGTACAACCTATAAAAGTTATCCCCACAAAAACGTGCATTCTCAATCTACACTCTCATTGTTTTTGTTAGAGTCTGGAAATGAAGGCTTCTGAATCTAGCAACAAGGTGTTCTTCGAAAAAGTTGCCATTATCTATATAACAGTGCAGAAAAACCATGTGATATTTTACATCATCTCTGAAAGACTGACTGGAGCTGGCATTTTTCATATTTGTCTATTTACAGAATGTGACTTTCAGGTGCTTGTGTTTATTGTCCATTCCCAATCGCAGTTGCAAAGCTGGCAATGTGTTATTGATTTTCACTAGTCCTTCTGTTGCTGGTACTTCCAATACTCTTCAGGAGGAAATTCCAAGCTTTAGAGTCAGCAACAATAAACGAAACATGATTTGAGCATCTCCATACAAACAGATAAGAACAAAGTCAGAATATGATAAAACTGGGACCTGTAATGCACTTGTTCTTTTCACTGCTCAAGAATACAAGGCAATGACTTTAGTTCCACTTCAGTTATTAGTGTTTCAGTGGGCACTTTGACTTTACTTTTCCACAGATGCTGGACAGAATATTTGCTACTTTGGAAACCTTTACTGGATAGAGCTATTAAGAGTTCCATTTTAATTAATGGAATAGAAATTTTAAGGCATCTAAAAAACTGGAGTGGTGAGAAAATTGAATAGTTAGCATCTTGTAATTGATTTAGCTAAACAAATAAATCACAAAATTTTTATACAGTCAGATACAGCCCAAAACAGGTCTGTTAACTCATATAGTCCAATTGACCAATAATCACCCATTTACAGTCATCCTACATTAAGCACTTTTAAAGTAAAAACAGAAAATGCTAAAATCTCAGCAGGTCAGCCAGCACCTGTAGAAAAAACAGCTCCGGTCCAAGACGCTGGGAGTTAGAACTGGGGGGATAAAAGTATATGCAGTTTATCAATTTTCACAAAATGTTGTCTTACCTGAAGCTGATATGGCTTTCCAGCTCTAATTAATTGTGAGACTAGGAAATTTGTGTGGAAAAAGTGCACATTTTCATCTAAAAATCCATGCAGGATCAACAAACGATTGGGCCTAGATGAATAAAGTAGAGATTATTACAACCAGCACAAATTCAAAATCAAAATGCCCTGTCCTAATGCTGGATGCTGTCCAAAGTACTTCGCAGGCCAAAGGATTTTTCACAATCCACTGTTAACACAACTTTGAAAGCGACTAATACAGCAAGTATAACAAGGCTATTTTTTAACCTCTCGTGGAGACAAAAATGTGTTCAATGTTCAACCTAGGAATGAAGCCAAGGTTGGTTGCTGACAAGCCAATTCCCTCTTAATACACTTTCATTTTAATTAATTACACAGATTATTCAAAGGCACTTAAAATAATTATGAATAATAAACTCCCAAATTAAAACAGTCTATACTACAAATTACAGAAGCTTACCCATTCCTTATATAATGCAAGAAATGTTCTGTAATTGTGACTAAATATACAAATGTCAATATATGCTTTAGCCTGAGGTACAATGAAATTTGTTAATGGACCTTCAACGGTTCGGGAAGTTAACACCAATGATAGCATGAACTTTACAAGCTTTACGCACTACACAGATGTTCCAAGAAATACCTTTAGATGGTAGCCCGAGTTTGAGGGAAATATCAAGTATTAATTGAAATCAACTAATGAATGCCATCCACAAACTCCAGTTATTATCAGCTACATTATGATCTAAATGATTTTCAAATTCTATTTTAGACTAGAAGGAAAACAGTTAAAAGAACACAAATATTAAACTAAGGGTTCCACCCTTGTATTTCATATTGGTTGATTTATTATGAAAATATTGCAGCCAGACTGGAGATAATTGGGCAATTCCCCTTTACATCAAGTACGATGATCACTCTGTCTGAAGGTGAATGACTTTTATCTGCACCTTCACTACTGGATTTTTCTGGAGAAATTACTATTTCCAACTTTGCTGCAGTTTTTGCTTACTCAAACTAAATTATGTTCTGAACAAATTGGCAAACTTCTCTCTACAATGAACTGTATGCTAAGATTTGGATACCCCACCTGACCTCTCAATTGTTGGCTGACATGCTGCTGTCAATAAATGCTGTAACATACAGCTCATTTCAGAAGAAACTCCACAAATGCTGGCATTTGTGCAAGCAGGGTATATTTAAATAATCCTTCATCCTCTCCCTTACACAAAAATGCATTGAGAAATATATATTCAATTGTTATTTAAACATGTTAAATATATGGAGCATAAAGCAAACTGCTTGAAGAATACAGCTGGTCAAGCAGCATCTGTGGAGAAAACAGAATTGTTGCTGTTTCAGATCAAGACTCCATCAGCAACTCAACTTGAAACATGGGCAGTTCCTTTCTCAACTGATGGAGTTCCTCCAGCAGTTTGTGTTGTTCTTAAAACAGATTACAGCATTTGTAGACTCTTGTGTCTCCACCTTGAGTATATGCATTTGTTATTGCAATGAATCCAATGACCTCTGGGCTCCGAAGCCATGGAGGCATAAAATTGCAGGGTAGATGAGAACCTGAAAATTATCTCAAATCTATTAAATCTGATATTGCTACTGGAATCAAGAGAACACAAGCAGATAATAACTATTTAATTCTACACATTTCTTCCCTGTTGTGGCTATTTTTATTTATCTATAATACAGGCAATTGCAAAAGACCCTTTTGTAAAGGATCCAGTACTTTTTTACCTGTAGTTTAAAAAGCTCAAAGCCCAATATTCTAAGTATTTGTATGTTTGCTGCACCCAGTTGTGTTTTGTTCTCTACTGTCTCAGCCAAACTCTTTATTTAACCCCACTTACTGAAAGGATTTCCATTCAAACCTAAACTTTTTCCAGAAGCTGCTACATTTCCAATATTTTGCTTTAGTAGAGGTACCCAGCCCAGGGTCCACAGACCAGAGTTAATGGTAAGGGTCCATGGCATAAAAAAGTTGGGAACCACTGCTTTAGTGTCACATTCCATTAATTTGCAATCTTTATTTCCCCTTCATCTCATCTACACCGTACTAAAAGATCTTGTTTTGATATAGAGATGTTCACTTTGTATACAAGACCCAAATCCAAGTTATTTCTTGTAAACTTACCTGAATGATAAACACATATTTCCTGATAGAAATTATACCTGCCATAAAATAACTCAGTTTTACATTTATGTCATAACTTATATGCAAGAGGAATTTGGATAAACACAACAGAGAAAATAATACAACACACGCAAAATACTGGAGGAACTCAGCAAGTTAGGCAGCATATATGGAGAGGAATAAACAGTGGACGTATTGGGCCGAGATGCTTAATCATTTTGCTGATTGTGAAAGGCAATGGAATACAGGGAGGGCAAGGTGTAGGAGTAGTTGAAATCTCACGCAAGCATAAATGTTGATAAAGGATGCTGGGACAAAATGTGTCTGTTTGGCTTGAAAAATAAATTACTCACTCATTTGGTAGTTTATCAACATGTAGCGCCACTGAACCAGCTTCATAACCCTGTTGATTATTTTCTGGGATGTCCATGTAACGCTCTGTGTAACCAGTGTCGTAGGCCATCCAGACTGTGACTGGGGCACCAGCTATGGCAATCTACAAGGTATTAAGGTACACTATGACATCTGGGTTACGCATCATTATGAAGTGTAATATCCATGATATCCACCAATCATTTCCATTAAAAATCATCTGCCTTTAAAAAAAGATTCACATTGCATCTAGCTTTTGCTCTTTCCCCTACATATTCCTGTTACTGACTTTCAGTGGTTGGAAACTGTTTTCTGTTTATGAGCTGGAAAAAAATCTCCACACTTTTATACGTCCTTTTCCGATACTGCTCAAAAGGGCGGGAGGAGAAGATGGCAGCGTGCCGCGCGTGCGCAGCTCTCCGGTGAGAAATGATGTTGTATCTGTTAAATAGGGGCCGTGGACAATTCTGATTTGATGGAGAATGGACATGAAATCACAGAGGAACATCTGGAGAAATTTCTGAAACACCCGTCCGCTGCTGTTGTTACTGTGTGGTCGGGAATCTTTCGGAGGGTAGGCCTCAAAATCTCTGGCCTTGCCTGCTTTTGGCGACCAAGAAGGAGGTTGAATCGTTCGGCAGAGATGCCGCTCAGTACTCGGTGTCGGAGAGCTGTTCAGAGCTCGAAGTTTTCAGATGACTCAGAGTCGGATTGTAGTCGACATGGCAGAGAGAGTTTTTCTTCCCTCTCCCGTCTGCGTGAGATGTGGGACATTTGAGAAACTTTGAACTTTTTACTGTGCTCATGGACTTTCTTCATCAAGTTATGGTATTGTGCACTGTTGTAACTATATGTATAATTATGTGGTTTTGCTAGTTTTCTCAGTCTTGGTTTGTCCTGTGTTTTGTGATATCACACCGGAAGAAAAAATGCATCATTTCTTAATGCATGCATTACTAAATGACAATAAGAGGGGACTACGTGTCTTCATAATCTAAAAAAGTGGAGTGCTTTAGCGCTTTACTTCAGTTTGATTTTTTTGTATGATACTCTTTCAGACTGGAACTGCTGCAGTAAAACTTGTACAGAATTATTACAAAACCCTTGCGTCCTTCCTAAAGTGAGGTGTTTAGATCGGAATAAAAATACAGTTATAATCAAACTAATATTTAAAATTATATTTTGTGTTAGTGCTCTGGCTTTTGTACTCTACCTACAAACTCCAATATCCCATACACCGCATTAAATGATTTGTTAATCTATCTGCCACATTCCTAATTTTAAGCAAAAGCATTTCTCTCCTGTTGCACCATTTTGAAATTTGTACCATTCATCATGTGTTCTTTTAAATATCTCATTAAATATGCTTTTGTTGACTTCTACCTACTATCTGTATACCTTTCAGGGAGAAAGTTATAGATTAAAGTAATTGATAGAATATAGGAACAAGGGGAAGACAAAAACTCAGAAGTAGAGTGGTTAATTGCATAAAAGAACTTGATGTGTACAGTTATGATAACTCTTAAAATGATTTTAGATTAAAAAATAGGAAAGTTAATACATTTTGGGCATGAGAACAAGTTAGACGTAAGAGGGGTTGATCATGATGAGCTTGGTTAGCTTCATTTGTCTTTTGTCATTAGCATATTTAGCATTCAACACAATTGTCAGGTTTTGCGTAACTGTCCTCATCTCACAGCTGTTTGTTATTTCAGAACTTCAGCATCTACAATTAAAAAAAAAAATTCATCCAACAGCAATGCAAGCTGATGACTGACTTCACTATCCTGTTGCAGAAAATGCTGGCATGCAGTAGAATTATAAAAGTGGCCATTTTGCAAATAGGGAAGTGCTAGATGTCAGCAGTCTAAAAATTAGCTGATGTTACCCAGTGCAGTCAGCAGATGGTGTTTGGGTAGGCAAAGAAGAGAAAAAAAGATGATTAAGAGGGACTTTGAACAAGAAGAGAAACCATTACTGATGGAACCAAGAGTTGAAATAATATGTGAGATGAAAGAAAGAAGGAAGCAACCTGGTGTATCAAATGCTACATAGATCAAGGATAATGAAGATTAATGTATCACGGCAAGAGTTACAGAAGAGCTTGGCAAGAATGAATGTGAGTGTAGCAAAAACTACTCCAGTGCTGAAGGTTGCTGCTTCAATACCATTACCACCTGCTATGAAGGAAATTATGGCATCAATGCATTCTGTCAGTATTTAATGCCGTGATTGCAGAAGTACACCGTTATTGACTGATTCAAATTTGCTTGTTTTATATTTCACAGCCTACAGACACTTCTTGTACGGCAGAGTGGTGGGCTAATATTGCTTTTAGTCTAGCCTATACACTGCTCATCAAATTCATTCTGGCCAATAACCACAACACTTCCCATTGTCTCAGACCAGTGTACACATGTGGCTTTCTCCTATTTGTATTCTAAAGGACTAAAGAACTTTTCAAACAGTAAAATTACCAAGTTTAAATTAGCATCTACTAATTTATACATGTGCATTATGAAAAGTGATGTAAAGAATTAACCAGAATACAGTGACCTAGATCAGCAAATATAAACAATGCGCTTTGCAACTGGTGCTGGAGTTGTGATATTATGCTCTGTTTACACAAAAAGAATCTATGCATTTGATGCAGTCCAGATGGTGTTTTCATTACCTTGAAGACTTTAGGCTTGTGTATCAAACCCATGAGGGAGAGAAAACCTCCATACGACCAACCATGGACGGCAACTCTGTTTAGATCAATGAAGCCATACTTCTCTGCCACCCACTGTAATCCCTCCACCTGATCTTCAATCTCTACCTGGCCCTATCGGAAGAGAATAGCAAATGGCAACAGAAGACTCGTTAGTATTCCAAAGTTACAAGCACAGTATCGGAGAATAAGAGCAAAACCATTATCATTGCTATAGAAGTCCTGACTCTTTGGTGGAAATGAATTCGAGACTAGTGGGGCTATTAAGAAGCAGCAAATCACTGAAGGTCCAACAGCATGGAAGTACTGAAGTGAGTTATAATTTGTTTAATTTAGCAAGATTCACCTCTTCTCAATGTATTTATTTTGCAGAATTATTTCAACCTGCCATTCAATAGTAGCTGTCGTAAAAATTGACAAGATTCCAAAATTAAGTCAGGCATGTGGAATCATCAGTCACAACCTCCAAAAGCTGACCTCAATGCTTGGGGAAAAAACATTAACTAAAGAATTATTTCCTTTCAGAGGTTACAAAAAGGCAGCTGAGAGGAAAGCAGAGACTTTTTTTTTAACCCCACTTTGATTATAATAGGGGTCTGGAACTCACTGACTGAAAAACTGGTACAATCAGTAGAAGTGCTCAAAACATTTAAAATACATTTTGATGTGTACTTGAAGAATTGCAACTTGCAAAGATAAGGACCAAATGCTACACGGTAGGATAAGCCTGGGTATCTCTTTTTGAGCAAGTAGAAGCAAATGATTTCCTGTTTTTTTAAAATGATATTCAGATTATTATTACTCATCTCATAGTATTAGAATTTTGTCATTATATGGAAAGGTGTGCTAGATAGACTAATTGACTTTTCTTTATAATTAGGCAAGTTCAAAATGTGCACAGGACTCCAGACTGGCAAGTCTGATTACAGGATAAAATACTACTGTCTCTTCCAGTACAAGGGGCATTAAATCCCCAAGTCACTTTCAGAATTAAGTCTCTCATTAGCAGAGAATATTAAACTATAAGTATAATATTAACGGTGTTAAAATGTTTGGTCACCGAGAAGTTACATTTTTGGCAGAGAGGAGGTTGCATCAGGAGCACCAAACACAATAGACAACCCCAGCAGATTTGCAGGTGAAGTGTTGCCTTACCTGGAAGGTGTGCTACACCTGCCCATTATCACTGCAAGCAGCCAAAGCGCTAAACCTGCCCATTCACCTCCTCCCTCACCTCCTCAGGGCCCCAAAAAGTCCTTCCAGGTGAGACAACACTCCACCTGCGAATCTGCTGGGGTTGTCTATTGTGTCCGGTGCTCCTGATGTGGCTTCCTCTACAGTGGTGAGAGCCGTCACAAACTGGGGGACCACCTGCTCAAGCACCTCTGCTTCACTTGCCAAAAGTGGAATTTCCCACTGGCCAAACATTTTTATTCCAATTCTATTCCCGTTCCAACATGTTGATCCATGACCTCCTCTTGCGCTGCGATGAGGTGGAGGAACAACACACTATGTTCCTTCTGGGTAGCCTCCAACCTGAATACTGATTTCTCCTTCCAGTTTAAAAAAAATTCCCTTCCCCTCCCCTCTTCTGCTATTCCCCACTCTGGCCCCTTATCTTTTTTCACCTGCCTATCACTTTCATCTGGGTCTTCTCCTCCTTCCCTTTCTCCTATGGTCCACTCTTCTCTCTGATCAGATTCCTTTCTCTCCAACCCTTTACCTTTCCTATCTACCTAGCCTCACCTATCACCTTCTAGCTATCTTCCTTCCTCTACCCCCACCTTTTTAATCTATCATCTTCCCCCTTCCTGAAGAAGTGTCTTGGCCCAAGATGTTGAATGTTTATTCATTTCCATAGATGCTGACTGGCCTACTGAGTTCCTCCAGCAGTTTGTGTGTGTTGCTTAATATTATAGGTATACACTTTAATATTTGGCACAGTAAGGCCAGTATAAAATTCCACTGTCATAATAACTTGCCAGCAGAAGTGGATAGATCTTGATGATAAAGAGGCAATGCCAACAGAGATCATATCGCCATTTGATTGGATATACCAATTGATTAAATAAAATAAACTAGTCAATTTGTATCCACTATAATCCGAAATGAAAATCACCTGAATCTTGGCTACAAGTTACATGTACAATATTAGTGCAGTGTGAGCCCAATGCTTCAGAAATAATTCAAACACACAATGAATTATGGAAATGGATACAGTTGCATTGAGGTACATCCTGAGGCTAAAGCACCTGAATAATGTGGGGACTAAATACAGTAAATGAAGTTGGATTTTGTAATCAGTCATCTTGGATTCGCTTAGGCGGATTCGCTGCCTGTTACGAAAATATTTTAATTTTCTGAGAGCTGACACTAGCTTCTTAAAGCAACACAACTGTAAATCAAATCACCGTGGGATGCAGTATGATAAATTCAGATTGTAGAATAGAGAACATTTAATTCTGTGGAAGATCAACCTGATAGAAAATACTGAGCTTCTTCATATTCCAGCTAAATATAGTCATACTTTATTCACAGTCATACTTTATTCACAGTTCACAGTCTTAACCTTTGTGAACATATCAATACCTTCTTAAGAGTGACAATTTTAAAATAAAACCCACTTACAAATTATAACAAAATGGCAGGTCTAGACATGCCCAACTAAATGCCACTTTAAAATTAATAGATAAAAGTACAATACCATTTTGTTTTTGAGGGAACCTTCGAACAAAAGACCACGCTGGCAAGATCCCCTGCCATCGATCACCACTACTGCATAGCCAAGTGATGCTAGTGTATTCAACCTCAAATACTTTATTCCCTTAAATGAGTTGTTCACCAGCTGTACCTACAAAACAAGGAAAAAAATTCCAGTCAATATTTTACCAGGCATGCAAAACTAAAGATCTCCACCAACAGTTCCATTGTTGAATGCGTAACACACACTAATATAATGCTAACATAATCTGTACTTGTGGATTAAGGCTGGCTGTGAGTTCTGCACCATAGAGGGGGACCTTGACGAATGTGATGTCATTGATATCTACAACATGTCCATATTAAGAAAGAGGAGATGCTGGATGTTTTGAAAAACATTAGGATAAATTACAGTAAGTCCCCGGGGCCAGAAGGGATACACCCCAGGTGACTACGGGAGGCAAGGAAGGAAATTGCTGCACCTTCAGCGATGATCTTCGTGTTCTCACTACCATAAGAGTAGTGCCAGAGATTGGAGGGTAGAAAATGTTATTTCTTTGTTCAGGAAAGGTAATAGGGATTACCCTGGGAATCATAGACCAGTGAGTCTTATGTCAGGGGTGGGAAAATTATTGGGAAGATTGTTGGAGTGTCGACAAAAATCGACATGAGTGTAATTACTTCTGACATATTTTATTCCAACAAATGGCAATGTTGTATTATGAGAAAAAACCCTACCCCCGAAACGTAATAACGTACAACATAACATGTAACATACACAGCAAACTTAACCCTTTCAACAGTCTGGATGAAATCTACCAAATGAAATTAAGGAGTCCCTACAAGATTCTTAGAGATATATACGAGCATTTTGAGAAATACAGTCTGATTAGGAAAAGTCAACATGGCTTTTTGGGAGTTGGGGGGGAAGAGGGGCCGGTCATATCTCAAAAGCCAGAATTAATTCTTTGAGGAGGCGACAAAATATATCGATGAAGGAAGTGCAGTGGAAATCTGGAAAAGTATGAAGTGATGCACTTTGTAAGTTCGAACTTGAGAGCAGAATAGAGGATTAATGGCAATTTTGAGGAACAGAAGGATCTTGGGGTTCATGTACATAGATCCCTCAAATTTGTCCCATACGATGATAATGGCGTGTTGGTCTTCATTAGTCAGGGGACTGAATTCAAGAGCTGTGAGGTAATATTGCAGCACTATGCAGACCACAGATGAGGTATTGTGTTCAGTTCTGGTTGCTTCATTATAAGAAAGATGTGGAAGTTTTAGAGGGGGTGCACAGAAGATATACCAGGATGATGCCTGGATTGGACAGTATGTCTTATGAGGATAGATTAAGTGAGCTATGTTTTTTCTCTTTGAAGAGTAGGATAAGAGGTGATTTGACAGAGGTGTACAAGATAAATAGAGGCAAAGATCAAGTGGACAGCAGAATTGACTAGTTCAAGGGGTCATAACGGTAACGTATTGGAAGGAAAATATAAGGGAGGGGATGTGAGAGGTAGGGATTTTTAATACACATACAGAGTGGTAGATGCATGAAACACACTGCCTGGGGGTGGTAGTGAAGGTAGATATTTTAGGAACATTTATGAAAAGGCACAAGGATGAAAGAAAAAACGAGGGCTATGTAGGAGGGAGGGGTAAGACTGATCTTGGAGTAGGTTAAGGGGATCGCCATAATATTGTGGGCCATTGGGCCTGCTGTGTGCTGTACTGGTCTCTGTTCTATATGTTCCTGAAGACTATCAATAATACTGCACCTGTGCACAAATTTTACTGGATTACTTCAGAAATGGAAAATGGTGTCTAGATGAGATGTTTGATCCAGTAGAACAAACAGCTAGCATAGAAATAAGGCAATACAGAGATAAAAATATCTCACAGGATGAACTCACACTTTTAGCTAATTTAACAAACTAAACAAACATTGTCATTGCAATTATGCTCCTTTTATGCTAAGAATTATTAAACTTCCACTGAGGTGATTTGATAAACCGCCATTGTAGATCTCAGATCTTTCCAAAGCTTTAATAAATGCATTTGCTATTTTAGCGAAAGGAAGTTGGAAGAAGGCTGTGTTAGAGAATAGGAATCGTCACATTGGACAAGCCATAATAATGGCACCTTTTATAGTCATGCAGGATTTTGTTAACCCAACACACCATTTCATGGATTTTGATTAAATTCCTATGTAGATTGTTTTATCAATAGCCTGTTAAATATTAATAGCAGAGAAAATTAATTTTGTGCGCTTTGACCAATAATATCAAATGATAAAAGTAGACTGTAAATTGGACCAACAGTACAGATTTTTAAAAGATCATTTCCAAAAAGGCAGAACACTTGCAAGTTTAAAACTTCAGTCCTCAAACAGCAGTCAACAGATACTGTTTAATTTCACACTTAAGTTACAATTTCTTGAAGTTATTTAGATTTTCTTTAAACTCACATCTGAGTAAAAAAATTCCACTGCTCCTGATACTGATAGCAGCTGAATAGCCAACTGCAAACTGCATATTCCAAGACTATGGGTTCTCACTCATTAGTTTTAATGGACAAAATTGCAGAGATGTTCTTTTGTGTCCCAGAATCACAATGATATACAAACTCATATTGAAGTGTGCGTACACCACAAAGCTGATGAAATAGATGTGCTGTCAGGGTAATATTCATTATGTGCACTGTGTGAAGTGGTGGTGAAAAGTTGGGTTGTGAAGCACAGTTGAGATGGAAAAGACAAACAGTAAACTTGTCATGGAGATAGGATGGAGACTGCCCAAGAGATGCTTGACCAACTATTCTCAACATTATCCATCTGCCCAGAAAACTAATGGAAATAGAAGAATGCAAGCACATTAATATAAGGCCGTGGGCTACCTCAAAAGCTGTATAAATCCCAGAGGCACCATGGGAACAGTTCATCATTTACGATAAGAATTGTCACAAGTCATATCACTTGTCTAACATTATGCAGTCAAACCAAACTATTGTTGCAGGCGCCATAAAAGACTCCCAGACCCAATGTAAAAATTGAATGACTGGTCTTAGCTGTTGTATTTTGAGACAAAATACTGTCACTGAAACAAGCACTCACAGTGCAAACTGCACAAGGATTCATTATGGAAAATATAATTCATGGGAAGTCTGAACAAATCCATGGGTGCAAATTGTCTAGCACAGTTAAAATCAAACTTAGAGATTGACACAATACAGGAAATCATTCAGCCTATTCTGTATGTTCTTTGAAACATCCATCAAATTTGTCCCTTTTGTCTCAATTCTGAGGAAGTCCCCTAGGAACTTGATCACTGCACATAATAAATCTGAGAAACCATTCTTCTGGAATGAATCAGAAACTAATCACGAATCATGCATCTATCAAACCTGGATAAACAACTCAGTTCCCTCAAAATCCTGGAACATCCTAACACACATTCAAGAACAATAAGGAATGACGAATAAATACCAACTGTGGCAGCAAAATTACAACAAAAATGTACCATTTCTGAAATTGATTTCAACAAAATCTTTCTTTGGTTTTCTTCAAAGTTTGTACTTTTGATTTATTTTAAAAACACTTTTTAAAGTTTATCACTTAACTAAAATAAAATAGCTATTATAATTACAACTAATAGTCTAGTAATTATCTTACCTGTGGCCCTCCATAAACAAAAAGGACTGTGGGGTGCTTGTGGGCTGGCTGCAGGTTGTGAGGTTTATAAAGCATGCCATACAGCTCAAATCCAGATTTACTATGGAAGCTGAAAATTTCAGGTGGCACATAATCAGGGGGGCAACCTTTACAAAATAAGAGAGAGAAGTTCAAACAAGAAACAGGATTACAAGTCAGGTTATCACAATTTTATATGGTTTTAGATACCAACATCACTGGTATCCACATTGTTCAATGCCTAGTCAAAATTCCCTCCAGTCAATCATAGGACTTGCAATTGATGTTGCACTAAAAAACTACTAGACACTATTCCAAACCTGTCTTTGCTGAATTATCAGATCTTAGGTATGGAAGAATTAGGACTTTTAATCTGATAAATAACTGCTATGTTCTTTATTTTTAATCATTAGACATTGATGTATCTCAGAAATACAGTACATACTGTGGAAGTAAAAAAAAAACCTAAGGTCTACAAAGAATAAGCACTGAAGGACCTAGAACCCATTCTGGAGGGGAACATCACATTGTATTAACAAGTGAGAGAAGGGGCCCACATATTCCCTTAAGCCATTTCAAAACTGAACAAGATTTTGGCCAAACTTCAATCTCAATTCCACTTATTTTGCCCAATTCCCAGTGATTTCTTCAGTTTCTTCATATCTGTTATTCCCAGTCTTAAATATGCTCACTCAGTCACTCCAGACAGAATTCTTTGAAGAAATGCCTCCTTAAATTAGTCCTATAATAACCCTCGGGAAATACTAGAAAAGTTTTCTTTTATGAAAATGACCTGGATACTTTTCTTCAGCCTCCTGGAATCCTGAATCATGGGAATATTTGCTTTACTTTGTGGTGGTTGTTAGGGGCCAGTGCCTTTCATCTGTTGGTGTACTTGTGTGCGTGTTTGTTGTAAGAGGATGTTAGGGAAAGACAGGGGTGAATGCATAAAGAGCCAGGGCAGGAGGCACAAAACCTCTGTTGCTCCCAGTGCAGGCAGTTGGACCAGCTCTCAAAGATATATGGTGACTACGGGAAAAAGTAGTTATTGAGTGAAGACCTATTGAGGGCACTGATGTAAAACAGAAAATGTCAGGCAGCATTTCTAGGGCAGAGGAACAGTTTTCACAGAACCAAATCTCGACGAATGTTTACTGCTCCAAACATGCTTCTGTTCCAGCATTTTCTTCTTTATTGTTGCAAATTTCCAGTATCTGCAGTTTTAAAATTTCCATGACAGGCATTTCTGTCAAGAAGATTAGGAGCTGGCACACATGCTGCCTCAGTGTTCCAGTGACCCTGGACTGATCCTGATCTCATGTGGATTTGCATGCACTTCCTGTGACCACGGGGGCTTCCCCTCTGTGGGCCCGTTTCCTTACACATCCTGATGGTGTGCAAATCAGATTAATTGGCCATTACAGACTGCCCTGTTATGGAGTGATGAGTTGATCACCTCCATAACAGGGCAATCTGAGGAGAGTTGATAAGATTGAAGGAATAAAAATAGGACGTGCAGGATTTGAGTAGATGGACACTTTGTAATTGGTTTGAACCCAGTCTGTCCAAGTGCTGTATAATTCCAGTCAGTCCATTTTGCTCTCCATCTGCCACATTCAAGCAATCCCCCTTGCAGTTTAATTTTGTACTTTGAACTTTCAGAACACTTAGATACTTTACAATTAACCCTAAATATATTTTCTGCTACTCTGAAAAAAGCTTGGCCTGTAAATCTCTTTAAAACTACCCCCATCCACCCTGCATCTCAAACTAACACTCTCTAATATGACATTTCCATCCTGGGAAAAAGACCCTAACCATTTATTAGAGGCAAAGACAGGATAAAGAGAGAAAGGGAGGGGAGAGAAATTACTGGAAATTAGAGAAATGGAATTTTGTGCCGTCAGTTTGAGGTCTACCCAGACTGAATATGAGGTGTTGCTCCCACAAACTGAGAGAGGCCTCAGCATGACTGTAGTGGAGGCCATGGACTGATGTGTCAAGAGTGAGATGGGAAGTTGAAATAAAATGGGTGGCTACCAGGAACCCTGCCTTTTGTGGTGGATGGAGAGCAGGAGTTCCTCCAGCATTTTGTGTGCGTTGCTTTAGACTTTCCAACATCTGCAGAAAGCTGTGTAACTAAATTTTAAACAGCAGCAGCATGACTCGCTGAATTTTATATTCAGTGCCCAACTGATGAAGGCAAGCTTGCTGTATACCTCCTTTACCAACTTATCACTGCATTGCCACTTTCAGAGAATGACAGATGCACCCCAAGCTCTCTGTACATCAATGCTCCGGAGGGTCCTGTCATTTACTGTATACTTCCCTCTTTCATTGTTCCTCCCAAAATGCAACACATTACAGTCCATCTGCCATTTCTCTGCCTGTATTTCCAACTACTGTATACTTTGACAATATCCACAATTTTCCTAATTTTTTGTCATCTGCAAATTTAACAATTAGCCCACTTACCTTTTCATCCAAACCATTTGTATATATATCCTTGGATGGTGTATGATGAGAATAGAAGTTCTCACGTCAAGGCCTCAGCAGCTCAGCCCTTGCCTCCCATAGTATCATGTGAGAGATTCCACCTGGCCCTCAGCTCTTAGCAACTTAATGTTTAAAGAGCCCCAACACTTCCGCTACCGGTAAAGCATATTCCTAGCTCTAGTCAAACCAGTGCTACCTATGTGGACTGTCATAAATGGATCCTCCAATACTTTCACCAGCAATGAGTTGATGTCCTTGAGCATATTTCCCAGCAATCAGCTTGCAGGAATTGTACCAACTTCCCTCGTCACACTGTTACAACAGACCATCATGTTCCTTTTCAATTCACCACTCCTCTGTACCACTCACACTCCACCCTACGTAACTGGCCTGCACCATAGCATTGCTGTCTCTCTCATTTGCAGTTGCCTTAGGGAAAAGTGTGTATTAAAACTGAAGTTGTCTTCCCTCAACAGTACCACAATTTTATTTTATTTTATTTTATTTGGAGATATAGTGCCGAATAGGCCCTTCTGGCCCTTTGAGCTGCAAGCCCAGCAATCCCTGCCAACCCCGATTTAACACCAATCCAATCAGAGGACAATTTACAATGACCAATTAACCCCTACCCTGTATCTCTCTGGTGGCGGGGGGGGGGAACCCCACATATTCCACAGGGTGGACGACAGAACTCCTTACAGAGGTTGCTGGGTTTGAACTCTGACACCCCAAGCTGTAATAGCGTCACGTTAACTGCTACGCTACCATTGCTGAAATGGACACCAGGATGAGATTATCATGCCCATTTCATTTCAAAGATTTCTTCTGTGATATTAAATTGCCACAGGAAAAATAATACACCTTATTGTTATCTGTACTAAATTAGGCTAACTTCAGATTATTCTGCTTCAACCTGTACTTTCATTTAACTTCAAGCTGGTATACAAATCTAGCATTAAAAATAGGCAGAAATGACTAGGACCTTAAAAGGCACCTAACTCATAACCTAGACAACAGATATTACCCAATTCCAACTTCAGTCATGCATCTGTATTACAAAGAGCAAACTTGTTGATTTGCAAGATGTCAAAGTGACTTCACTGAGAACCCAGGAATTATTTGCCTCATGTCACTGAATTTTTCAACTGTTCACTAACAGAGTGCTAAGATTTTGCAGAATCTCATAGCTTCAAAGATATGTTCTCACAGCAGCTGGCTATGCACTTTGTATCTGATAGTATGTTATTTGTGGATTAACTATTAAACCACAAATTTTTAATATGATCTAATTCTGTGAATATTCCATTTACATCTCTTGAGAAGTTATCCTGAGTATCACCAATTCACCCATCAGAAGATTTTTCAGTGCTTAGATCACAAAATAAAGATTTTACATCATAAATACTTGTATTCACCATAAACAGAGATAAATGATAGGATTAGTAAATAATGTTTACTTTTTATTTGACAAAATAATGAAGTGCTTAATTCAAGGTGTTCTGCCACTGAAATTTGTTTTTCAGGATAAGAAACTTTTCATACAGTTAATTAAAAGAAACATCTACACCATTCATTTTTCAGCAATGGAGGGAGAAGGGAAGGATATTAGGCAAGCTCGATCTTCTTTACATCAGCAAGAATAGGAAACACCCTTGCCACATCCACTCTGTCCAGGCCTTTCAATATTCGACAGGTTCCAATGAGATCCTCCTCCCTTTCTTCTAAATTCCAGTAACTATAGACCCAGAGCCATCAAATGCTCTGCATATGTTAACCCTTTCGTTCTCACAAACATTTTTGTAAACCTCCCAGGACCCTATCCAATGCCAGTACATCTTTTCTAAGAGGCCCAAAACTGCTCACAATGTTCCATATGCAATCTGACCAATGACTTATAAAGCCTCAGCATCATTCCGTTGCTCTTATATTCTAATCCTCTCAAAATGAATGCAAACATTGCATCTTTCTTTCTTACTAGACTCAAGCTGCAAGTTAGCTTTTAGGGAACTCTGCAAGAGGACTCCCAAGTCTATTTGCACCTCTGATTTTTAAATTGTTTCCCCGTTTAGAAAACAGTCTATGCCTTAATTCCTTCTACCAAAGTGCATGACTATATATTTTCCTACACTATATTCAAACTGCCACTTCTTTGCCCTTTCTCCAAATCTGTTCATGTCCTTCTGTAGACTCCCTGCTTCCTCAACACTATGTGCCTCCTCACCTAGCTTTGTATCATCTGCAAATTGGCCACAAAGTCAATCAAATCACTGACATACAGTACTGTGCAAAAGTTTTAGGCACATATAAATTCTGTAAATTGAAGATGCTTTCAAAAATAATGAAAAGTTTCCAAAAAATTACTATAAAGAGCAATAAACAGTAAAAACACTAAATCAATATTTAGTGGGACTACCCTTTGCCTTAAAAACGACATCAATTTCCTTAGGTACACTGTCACGCAGTTTTATAAGAAAATCTGATGGTAGGTTGTTCCAAGCATGTTGGAGAACTTGTCACAGTTCTTCTGCAGACTTTGGCTGTGTCAATTGCTCCTGTCTCTCCAGATAATCCTAGTAGCCTCGAAGATTTTGAGATCATGGCTCTGTGGAGGCCATGTGTATGGAGTGGGGGGGGGGTGGGGGTCACTATCCTGTTCTAGAATGAAGTTAGGACCATTGATATGCGTTGAGGATTCCACTAATTCTGCACAGATTACCAACTCCATTTGCAGAAGTGCAGCTCCATACCTGCAGGGAATCTCCACCATGCTACACTCTTGACTGCAGGCTCTCATTCATGTAGTACTCTCCAGCTCGTCTATGGACAAACTGCCTTCTGTTTGAGGCAAAATTTTCAAATTTTGACTCAGCAGTCCAGGGCACTTGCTGCCATTATTCAGCACCCCAGTCCTTGTGTTTTTGCATAGGCGAGTCTCTTGGCTTTGTTTCTACTTTGGAGAAATGGCTTTTTGGCAGAAGCTCTTCCAAGAAGACCACTTCTGACAAGACTTCTTCAGACTATACAGGGGTATACTGGGTTCTAGCGGTTTCTATGAGTTCAGAGCTGATAGCAATGCTGGACTTCTTCCAATCTAAAAAGACATCTGTTTCATGTATCTCTCATTTGCTGCATTCAGTTTCTGTGGATGACCACTGAGTTTCTGGTCCACAAATTTTCTATTTCTTTGGGCTTCTTCAGAAGAGCTTAGACACACTTTTTGAAACTCCCGTCTGCCGTGAAATTTCTTCTTGGGAGAGACTTTGCTGATGCAGGATAACCACCTTGAGTCTTGCCTTGGTGTAAGAATTGACGATTTGTAAATAAAACTGTCACACCTGCTACACATCACCTTTTAATTTGGCTGCCCATCGCCCAGATCAATTCCTTCTACGCTCGTATCTATTTCAGTTAACCAATTTAGTTCATGCAATTCATTATGTCATTGGTCATTAGCTGTTTGTTATCTTTGTTTAATCTTGCACTGGGCTAAATAACAACAAGGTGATGAAGTTTTAGTTTGAAAAGTGGTCTATTACACTTTCTTTAACAAAGTACAAAAATTTCTTTGTAACATTTAATTTTTTGGAAAATGAATGTCTGCAAATGTAATCACAAACAAAAAAATTTGCGGATGCTGGAAATCCAAACAACACACACAAAATACAAGGTGTAATCTTCACTAAGATCACAAGTTAGTGCTCCAATTTATTTGCTTGCTGCTGAACTAAGTAAAGTTTGGTGGAGAGGATGGAGAAAAGCAGCCCAAGTTGCCTGTTAACCATTGAATCTACCCATTAAGTATAGGATTTGGATGGCCATGGTGGCTTTTAGAGTTTCCTTTTACAGGAGCATGGATAGACTTATGTCAAGAAAATTCTGGAAATGCTTGTAGATATTCATTTCAGCAAGTAATCAATTAAAGTCAACAATTTAAAAAAATATGAAACATTTCCATGTAAACAACAGGAATTCTGCAGATGCTGGAAATTCAAGCAACATACATCAAAGTTGCTGGTGAACGCAGCAGGCCAAGCAGCATCTATAGGAAGAGGCGCAGTCGACGTTTCAGGCCGAGACCCTTCGTCAGGACTAACTGAAGGAAGAGTGAGTAAGGGATTTGAAAGCTGGAGGGGGAGGGGGAGATGCAAAATGATAGGAGAAGACAGGAGGGGGAGGGATAGAGCCGAGAGCTGGACAGGTGATAGGCAAAAGGGGATACGAGAGGATCATGGGACAGGAGGCCTAGGGAGAAAGACGGGGGGGGGGGTGACCCAGAGGATGGGCAAGAGGTATATTCAGAGGGACAGAGGGCGAAAAAGGAGAGTGAGAGAAAGAATGTGTGCATAAAAAGGAGTAACAGCTGGGGTACGAGGGGGAGGTGGGGCCTAGCGGAAGTTAGAGAAGTCAATGTTCATGCCATCAGGTTGGAGGCTACCCAGACGGAATATAAGGTGTTGTTCCTCCAACCTGAGTGTGGCTTCATCTTTACAGTAGAGGAGGCCGTGGATAGACATGTCAGAATGGGAATGGGATGTGGAATTAAAATGTGTGGCCACTGGGAGATCCTGCTTTCTCTGGCGGACAGAGCGTAGATGTTCAGCAAAGCGGTCTCCCAGTCTGCGTCGGGTCTCACCAATATATAAAAGGCCACATCGGGAGCACCGGACGCAGTATATCACCCCAGTCGACTCACAGGTGAAGTGATGCCTCACCTGGAAGGACTGTTTGGGGCCCTGAATGGTGGTAAGGGAGGAAGTGTAAGAGCATGTGTAGCACTTGTTCCGCTTACACGGATAAGTGCCAGGAGGGAGATCAGTGGGGAGGGATGGGGGGGACGAATGGACAAGGGAGTTGTGTAGGGAGCGATCCCTGCGGAATGCAGAGAGAGGGGGGGAGGGAAAGATGTGCTTAGTGGTGGGATCCCGTTGGAGGTGGCGGAAGTTACGGAGAATAATATGTTGGACCCGGAGGCTGGTGGGGTGGTAGGTGAGGACCAGGGGAACCCTATTCCTAGTGGGGTGGTGGGAGGATGGAGTGAGAGCAGATGTACGTGAAATGGAGGAGATGCATTTAAGAGCAGAGTTGATAGTGGAGGAAGGGAAGCCCCTTTCTTTAAAAAATGAAGACATCTCCCTCGTCCTAGAATGAAAAGCCTCATCCTGAGAGCAGATGCGGCGGAGACGGAGGAATTGCGAGAAGGGGATGGCGTTTTTGCAAGAGACAGGGTGAGAAGAGGAATAGTCCAGATAGCTGTGAGAGTCAGTAGGCTTATAGTAGATATCAGTGGATAAGCTGTCTCCAGAGACAGAGACAGAAAGATCTAGAAAGGGGAGGGAGGTGTCGGAAATAGACCAGGTAAACTTGAGGGCAGGGTGAAAGTTGGAGGCAAAGTTAATAAAGTCAACGAGTTCTGCATGCGTGCAAGAAGCAGCGCCAATGCAGTCGTCGATATAGCGAAGGAAAAGTGGGGGACAGATACCAGAATAGGCACGGAACATAGATTGTTCCACAAACCCAACAAAAAGGCAGGCATAGCTAGGACCCATACGGGTGCCCATAGCTACACCTTTAGTTTGGAGGAAATGGGAGGAGCAAAAGGAGAAATTATTAAGAGTAAGGACTAATTCCGCTAGACGGAGCAGAGTGGTGGTAGAGGGGAACTGATTAGGTCTGGAATCCAAAAAGAAGCGTAGAGCTTTGAGACCTTCCTGATGGGGGATGGAAGTATATAAGGACTGGACATCCATGGTGAAAATAAAGCGGTGGGGGCCAGGGAACTTAAAATCATCGAAAAGTTTAAGAGCGTGAGAAGTGTCACGAACATAGGTCGGAAGGGATTGAACAAGGGGTGATAAAACAGTGTCGAGGTATGCAGAAACGAGTTCGGTGGGGCAGGAGCAAGCTGAGACAATAGGTCGGCCAGGACAGGCAGGTTTGTGGATCTTGGGTAGGAGGTAGAAACGGGAAGTGCGGGGTGTGGGAACTATAAGGTTGGTAGCAGTGGATGGGAGATGAAACATTTCCATCATAAGTCTCTTGGAATCATTGTACTATGTGGATTTTACTTTTAGGTATGTTTTTAAGTCTCCATACCTAAAAAATCAGAGTTAGAGATTGGCAGGTATGACATTATGGAGATGTGGCTGAGAACTGATCATAGTTGGGGACTTAACATTGAAGGATTTACCTTGTATCGAAAGGACAGGCAGGTAGGCAGAGGGGATGGAATGGCTCTATTGGTAAAAATGGAATTAAATCCTTTGAAAGTGGGGACAAAGGATTGGAAGATATAGAATCCTTGTGGGTAGAGTTAAGGAATTGTAAGGGTAAAAAGACCCTCATGGGAGTTTATATACAGACCTCTGAACAGTAGTCAAAATGTGGCACATAAATTTCAAAAGGAGATAATAAAAGGCATGTAATAAGGACAATGTTACAATAGACATGGGGGAATTTCAACATGCAGGTAGATCGACAAAATCAGGTTGGTGCTAAATCACAAGAGGAAATTTGTCGAATGCTTGCGGTTGAGCCTTCTTGGGGAAAGGCAATTCTGGATTGGGTGTTGTACAATGAGCCAGATTTGAATAGGGAGCTTAAGGTATCGGAACCTTAAGGAGATAGTGATAATAATATGACAGAATTCACTCTGCAGTTTGAGAGGGAGAATCTGAAGTAAGATGTATCAGTATTACAATGGAGTAAAGGGAAGTCAAGGCATGAGAGAGGGGCTAACCAAAGTTGTTTGGGAGAGGACACTAGATGACTGCAGAATAGCAATGGCTCAAGTTTCTGGGGTAATTCAGAAGGTGCAGGATAGATACATTACAAAGATGAAGTATTCCAAAGGGAGGACAAAGCAACTGTGGGTAACAAGGGGAGTCAAAAGCAAAAGAGATGGGAATATAACAAAAATTAGTTGGAAATTAGAGGATTGAGAAACTTTTAAAAAACCAACAGAAGGCAACTAAAAAAAGGGGGAGAAAAAGTGAAATACAAAGGTCAACTAAACAAAGAAATCAAATAGGACACCAAAATTTTCAGGAAAAGGAGATGGAAAATGGTGAGGGTGGGGGGGGGTGAGGCATTACCGGAAGTTTGAGAAATCCATGATTATGCCACCAGGCTCATGCCAACTGTCTAGACTTAAACCCTCCTCTCTCCAATCGCAACCTCGCTCTTTCCAAATGCTCTGCTCTCTTCTCCGTCTGTACCAATCCCAACCTCACCATCAAACCCACAGATCAGGGAGGTGCTGTAGTAGTCTGGTAGACTGACCTCTACCTTGCTGAGGCCCACTGCCAACTCTCAGACACCTTTTCTTACTTACCCCTCAAACAGGACCCCACTAAGGAACAGCTGACCATTGTCTCCCACAGCATCACCAACCTTATTGACTCTGGGGATCTCCATTGCATGATCTTTTTTTTATCAACTATGCCAGTACAGAAATAAGTTACATAACCATATAACAATTACAGCACGGAAACAGGCCATCTCAGTCCTTTTAGTCCGTGCTGAACTCTTACTCTCACCTAGTCCCACCGACCTGCATTCAGCCCATAACCCTCCATTCCTTTCCTGTCCATATAGCTATCCAATTTAACTTTAAATGACAACATCGAACCTGCCTCAACCACTTTTGCTGGAAGCTCGTTCCACATAGCTACCACTCTCTGAGTAAAGAAGTTCCCCCTAATGTTACCCCTAAACTTTTGCCCTTTAACTCTGAACTCATGTCCTCTTGTTTGAATCTTCCCCACTCTCAATGGAAAAAGCCTATCCACGTCAACTCTATCTATCCCCCTCATAATTTTAAATACCTCTATCAAGTCCCCCCTCAACCTTCTACGCTCCAAAGAATAAATAACTTGTTCAACCTTTCTCTGTAACTTAGGAGATGAAACCCAGGCAACATTTTAGTAAACCTCCTCTGCACTCTCTCAATTTTATTGACATCTTTCCTGTAATTCGGTGACCAGAACTGTACACAATACTCCAAATTAGGCCTTACCAACACCTTATAAAATTTCAACATTACATCCCAACTTCTATACTCAATGCTCTGATTTATGAAGGCCAGCATACCAAAAGCTTTCTTCACCACCCTATCCACATGAGATTCCACCTTCAGGGAACTATGCACCATTATTCCTAGATCCCTCTGTTCTGCTGCATTCTTCAATGCTCTACCATTTATTATGTATGTCCTATTTTGATTAGTCCTACCAAAATGTAGCACCTCACATTTTTCTCCATCTGCCATCTTTCAGCCCACTCTTCTAACTGGCCTAAATCTTTCTGCAAGCTTTGAAAACCTACTTCATTATCCACAACTCCACCTATCTTAGTATCATCTGCATACTTACTAATCCAATTTACCACCCCATCATCCAGATCATTAACGTATATGACAAACAACAAACAAAATAGTGCCCAATGACATTAAAAGCCCAACAATATCTATTGCAATGCAAAGACTTATTTCCTTCTGGCACTCACCTGAAGCCTCCATCATACTGGCACAGAATTCTGGCTCCTTGTGCAGGTGGTCTTCCTCCGGGCCTGTCAGTCTGTATACGTGGACACAGGGAGGAGTGCTGACATTACTGTAATGGCTGATGAACATGTCAAAGTTCTGAGGAAAATTTAAAGAGATAATTCAAGACCAGGTGAAATTTATTGGTTTATAAATTTGATGATATATAAACAATATTTGGTGATATTATTTAAAAATAACCAAATTTCCTACTCTTTAAATGATTAACTCATTTACAGATCCAAAGATTCCAATACTAGGGATGCTCTGATACATATACATATTTAGGTTTTGCAAAACTGCTGTCTAGCAGCTTAACTGTATGTTTCTACCACGTAAATAGCTTAAGAAATGTACTTACTTTGTTTCTCCCTTTCACTGACAGATATACAGAAGCTTGCAGAGGATGAGCCAATAATAATCAATGGCATTTTTACCGACAGCTTACTTATGGGTAGCTTGGACTGAATCAAAATGTCATCACCTTAATCTTTCTAAGGTACCAATACCACAAATAAATCTGGACCTGGAATATGCTAGCCAGCTACTGATATCCAGAGAAAATTTTAAAAAATAGTGTAAAGCAGAAGTAATGTTATGTTCAAGGTTAGTCACAGATGGTGAAGGAAAAATACAGACAAATCGCAGAAATCCCTGCTTTCTGCCTCAAGGTATTAAAAAAAAAGTCTGAAAATTATACATTTTTCATAACCCTTGGAATCATTCCTTCCCCTCCTCTACCTGTCACCTTTTCCAAAACTCTCAATTCAGAAATAATCTGGATTTAAACACAGTAAATATCACACTTCATCATAAGGAAACATTAACAATTACATGCCAAATGGTCTGAAATCAATTATGGAGAGACTTTAAAAATCCATTACTAGAATCAAATTAAAAAATTATTGCTGAACGCCTCTGACCAGCTCAGATTTGTAAAGGCAAGTCATGCTCAATAAGCATGTATTTTTTGAAAAGGTAGATAAAGGATCAACTCAAAGATGGAAGGTATATGGCAAAATTGCACAAAAGCAACAAAAATAAGGTATTAAATTGGAGGTAACTATTGGTCTCAGAAGCAAGTTAGGAAGCAGGAAACAAAAACTGGAGATGAATAAATAGGAAGTCAAAGAGATAAAATGCAACTGGTGCTGTTCCCAGGGATGAGTACTAGGTCCTCTTCCTTTTAATCAGAATCAAAATCAGGTTTATCATCACTGACTCCATTTAACTAATTACAGTATGTGATTTCTAAAACCAATTGGCTGCAACAATGATGATTTGGTGTAACATATTAAAGGGGGCTGAATAGTTAGACAATCAATTATTTTGTGTTTTATATTTGTAATTAATTTATATCACTTTGTAGAGAACTGTTTTCACTTTTGTCATTTAGACAAGTTACCGCCTGCTCTTCTTTGGCACCCATACAACTGAAGCCTGCTTGAAGCAGGTGGGTACAACACACTGCCAGAACAAGAGGTTGAAGATACCCATGAATACACCATCCAGTTGGTTGGCACAGGTCTTCAGTACTTGGCCAAGTACTCTGTCTGGACCAGTTGCTCTCCTTGGATTCACTCTCTTGAAGGTAGCCCATGGTCATCTTCAGATACTGAGACCAAGGTGCGAAATGTTTCCACTTGTTCTGGTGGTCAAAGCCAAGCATTGAGCTTATCTGGAAGCAAAGCTCCGCACTCCCCTGTGTCACAAGATTTAGCTTTGTAGGAGGTTATGGCATTCAAACCCTGCCATAGCGGTCAAGCATCCCTTGTTAATTCCAGTCTATTCCAGAATCTCTACTTTGCCCATGAGATGGCTCTCCAGAGATCATATCTGTACCTCTTCTAGCATTCTTGATCTCCAGACTTGAAGGCTTCTGATCTGGCTCTGAGTTGGTTCCAGTTTTCATTGTTCATCCAGGGCTTCTGATTAGGGAAAACTCTGAATGATTTTGTGGGGACACACTCATCCACAGCTGTCTTAATAAAGTCTAATTTATTCATTCAGATCCTCAGATACCTTCTTGAACACGGCCCAGTCCACTGACTCAAGGCAATCCTGTAATTGTTCCTTGGCTTCCTGGGACCACATCTTGGTTGTCTTGATTTCTGGAGCTTGCTGTTTAGGTACTGACTGTAGGTAGATACAGCCAAATGATCGGACTTGCCAAAATCTTGGGTGGTGAAGGTCCTTAATGATGGATGCTGTCTTTTTGAGCCATCGCCTTTTGAAGTTGTCCTCAATGGTGGGGAGGCTAATGCCCATACAGGAGCTGGCTGAGATTACAACCCTTTGCATTTATTTTCTGATCCTGTGTAGTGACAACTCCATACCAGATGGTGATGCAACCTGAATTTACTAGTCTTTCATGACATACCAAATCTCTTCAAATTCCTAATGAAATAAAGTGGTTGATGTGCCTTCTTTGTAATTGCACCGATCACCCAGGAACTTGAAACTGCTCACCCTTTCCACTGCTGATCACTCTATAAAGACTGGTGCGTACATTCCCTCAACTTATCCTTCCTGAAGTCCACAATCAATTCCTTGGTTTTACTGATGATGAGTACAAGGTTGTTGTTGTGTCAGCAGTCCACTAGCCAAGCAATGTCACTCCTGTAAGCGTCCTTGTCACCACATGAGATTCTGTGTCATTGAGAATTTATAGATGGTGTTTGCCACACAGTCATGGGTGTAGAGAGAGTAGAGGCTAAGCATGCATCCTTGGGGTGCACCATTGCAGACTGTCAGTGAAGAGGAGATGTTATTTCTGATTTGCACTGGTTGTGGTCTGCCAATAAGGAAGTCAAGGATAAGTTGTAGATACAGTGGCCCAAGTTTTGAAGCTTATTGTTTAGTACTGAAGGGGTGATGGCACTGAATGCTGAGTTATGATCAATAAGCAACAGCCTGACATAATCTTATCATGGGAAATTTCAGAGGGGAAACAACAACTGGAGACTCGAAGAGAAAACTTAAGTAACTTTCTGCAAACAAATAAATGTATGTAAATAAACATGAGATATCACAGATGGTGGAAATCCAGTGCGACACTCACAAAATGCTGGAGGAACTCAGCAGATCAGAGAGGAATAAGCAGTTACAAGCAAGAGAAAATCTGTAGATGCTGGAAATCCAAATAACACACACAAAATGCTGGGGGAACTCAGCAAGTCAGGCAGCAACTATGGAAAAAGAGTACAGTCGACGTTTCAGCCCAGACCCTTCTGTAGGACTGAAGGGCCTGACGTTTTGACTCGAAACATCGACTGTACCTTTTTCTATCGACGTTGCGTGGCCCACTGAGTTCCTTCAGCATTTTGTGTGCGTTGCTAGAAATAAGCAGTTGACGTTTTGGGCTGAGACCATTCATCAGGGCTGGAAAGGAAGGAGGAAGAAGCCAGAATATGAAAGAGCGGGGAAGGGAAGCAGTAGAAGATTGCAGGTGATAGGTGAAACCAGGTGAGGGGAAGGTGGATGGGTGGGATTAGGTGAGAAGCTGGAAGGTGATAGGCAGAAAGGGCTGACAGAGGAATCTGATAGGAGAGGAAGAGAAGGAGAGGCACCAGAGGGAGGTGATGAACAGGGGAGAAGAGGAGGGCTAAAAGGGAAGCCAGAATTAGGAATGGGAAAAAAGGGGTGGGGGGGGGGGAGAAATTACCAAAAGCAAGATGAGTCAATATTCGTGCTATCAGGCTGGAGGGTACCCAGACAGAATATGAAGCGTTGCTTTTCCAACCTGAGGGCGGCCTCATCATGGAAGTAGGGAGACCATGAACCAACGTATCGGAATGGAAGTGGGGATTAGAATTAAAATGGTTAGCCACTGGGAAATACTGCTTTTTGCAGTCACCTTCCAGCTTGTACTCCATCCTCCCACCTTCTTAATCAGGTTTCTTCCCCTTCCTTTCCTGTCCTGATGAAGGGTCTAGGCCCAAAATGTCAATTGCTTATTCAGCTCCATAGATGCTGCCTGGCTGTTGAGTTCCTACAGCATTTTGTGTGTGTTGCTCTGAATGCATGTACATTGTCTTCATTTTAAAAAAATTTAATGCAGGAGTCATTTAAACCTGATCTTGTGCTACAAACACCGCCAATCTGAATGCATTTGAGAAAATGTCTATGCTTTCTTGTAACAATACAAATGATCTAAGAAACAGTAGCTTCATCAGAATTTGAACCTTGACCCTCATAATATCAGTAATGAGGAATGCTAACTATAAAACAGAGCACAAATTAATCTTCTCTACTCAAGAACTGAGGTGAGGGCACACTGCATTGGGCATTACTAATGCTGATAAAGGGAGACATCAGAAAATGTGGATTGAAGGAGCTCCAGGGAATCAGGAATTACAGCAATATGATCATCAGTTTAAAATAAATCTGTGCAATACTTTCATCTGATTGCATAATCCATACAAATTAAATTATATTTTAAGGTATCTAATTTTTTAATGACTTCCAGAACTAGTATAATAATTACAGCGTTTTCCAAATCAGTATGCCCATCTAGTTCAGCCCCCACATTTTTACTGCATGAGCTAATAAACTGATCATTCCCTTTTTGCTATTTGTTGAAATAAGAGCCTAATTATTTTAATTTTCTACACCATTTCCTAAGTATCCAGAAGTAAAAACACACACCTGACTCACTGAGCAGCTATGTGAGAAGCCAGCTTTCGTTAGTTGAACTATTTCCCCTGGAGATTCATAATTTACCACATAGAGATGATGCTCTAATGGAGTGTCCTTCGTAGCTTGGAAATAAACTAACTTTGTGGCCTCATTCACCCAGATCTAGAAAACATAAGAAGCACAAACAGTATCAATGATTAAGGCATTATTAAGTTAGGAACAGAGTTTTAAAGCAGCATTGTGTTTATACTAAAAAGTTTTCACAGGAAATCCCACAATATTCCTGTTTTACTATTCAGTGGTAGTTCAAGACATCATTTCTTCTTGTGTAACACATCTGTAAATGATTTGTACTTCACCCACCTATTGCACAGCTCAAAACAATCTCTCTAGATGTAACCAACGGCTATTAAGAGTTTTTAAATAATTCAAGAAATTATCATGTGAATGTTCTTAGGTCATAAACATTCTACGCTCCTATGGTCACATTGCCTCTGTGTATTGCTAATTTCAAGTAAAAGAACCAGGAAACTCAAATGCAATGATTTCTTTGATTCACTTGTCTGTAACCAAGGCTCAGACAGGAATAATGCTTAGTTCAATTGGGTGAGAAACCACCCTGGCCTTCAGCTCTGAGCCGCTACCCAGTAATACTTGCTAAAAGCAATGATGTGGCAGGTTCTCGAGGACTGATTTTGAGAAAAAACAAATCTCCATTAGTTACTACCAACTTTCCCATTATCAAGGTGACCTGAGCTATTGGAGCAAACAACCAATTCCTTCAAATGAGAAGAAAAATCTTGAAAGATAAAAAAAATGGTAATCAATAAGCATGCACGTTCAAAAGGATGGATAGTCTTATGTAAACAGACAGTTCTCTAAAGTTTCAGCTTGAGCTATCAACTGTAAATTATTTTTGATAAACCTACAAGGAGCAAACACAGATGGTAATAATGTTGATAGCAATTTAAGTCCTACAACTAAAAGTATCTTAGTTTGATATCGGACATCAGAAACTGAAAATATTGTTTACATGAAATGCTCAAAACATTTTAGTGAACCAATCAAGCTTTATATAGAGCTAAACTGTTTACATTCTCTGTTGGCGGTTTGTGCAGTTAGTTGACCTCAGCTGGGGTGAAAACAAGGTCAGTACAATTGCCTCATCTGCATTTCTCCTTAAAATTATTGACCTTTTTGGAAATCTGTAAGTAAGTTTACACTGCTCTTTATGTCTTCTATAATGTAGTGCCCAACATCACAAAGGAAAAAAAATGCAATTTTCAGTTATGTGTAACTGGCATTGTCAAAGAATTATCCTTTCAATTCTCATATGCTCACTGCTTATGTTTAAAGGGTGTCCTTTCATTGTCAATAGACTCCCAGTCCCTTATTTTTCTTCATTTGTATATCATTTCCTATTTGCATCAAAAGTACACAAGTAAATTGCATGGAGGTGGGTTTATAAAAAAGATATGCATTATTGGACATCAACTATCCTGTGGCTGAATACATTTGGTATGGTTACAGATAAAACTGTGTTGGTCTTTATAACAGGGTTCAATACAGGCACTGCAGTTGAAGAGGGAGGTTATAAAGTATTAGATATGATAAACAAAGAGGAAATGTTAAGGGGCTCAGCATAATTTATATCCTGGACTCTTCAGAAAAGCAGCAGAGGAAATAGCAGAAGTTCTGAGAGCTGCGAACATGACACATTTGTTTGAAAAGGGTGAGACAGAAATAATAAATAATGACCAATCAGCCAAACACAAGATGGAGGGGCAGTTTAAAGTCATTACAGAGGCACAGATTACCTTCAGGCCAGTCAATATGGATTTGGTAAAATAAGTTCACAACAGTCCATTTAATGCAGTCCACATGGACTGTTAAACAAGATATATAACAACTCTCATGACAGATAGATCAGATAAGCAGAAGTCTCTGGAATTCAAAGCAAAGTGGCAACTTGAGTGCAAGACTGGGTCAGCGATCAGCATCAAGGCATAATGATTATGTTTTACTGACTGGAAAGCCTTTATCAGTGGGGTAAAATGGTTCAATGCTTGGGGCCTTACATTTTGTGGTATACATCAATAACACAGCAATGCATGATTACGATGCTTTAAATGGTAAAACAATTGGCCATGTGGTTGACAATGGGGAGGACAGCTGTAGACTGCAAGAAAGCATCATTCAACAAATAAAGTGGGCAGACAAGTAGGAAGTGGAATAAATAAAGACCTTTCTTCCCTTTGAGGTGGTAAATTGGGAAATGGAGAAAAGGGGTAAACGTAGAGAAACAAATAAACCTTGGAGTACATGTCCACAGATCCTTGTGGTTTGTAGAGAAGATAGGTGCAGAAACATATGGAATCTTGCCTTTATTTGGCCATACATAATACATAACACCTCAAAGGTAATGCTAGAATTGAATAAAACACCAGGTAGCCTCAGTTTGATTACTGATGTAATTTTGGTTATCACATTTCATGAAGATGGTGTGATTGTACAAAAGATGGTATAAAATACATTTAACAGAGCAGAAGTTGACTTATAAAGCAGGACTGGCTGGATATCATTTTTTTAAGAATACAGGATGTAAAGATGTTAAGTTTACAAAATTAAACAACAGGAAGCCCCTTTTTGGCCTTACAGCCAATAACTTGGTATTGTTTAAAAGGCTATAGGTGGATAGAAGAGAGGAGTTGTTTATATCCAATTGACTGCTTGCAAAGTCGATGGCCGAGGCAGAAACTACCACAGTATTTAAATATCACTGCAAAGGCACTTGGAAAGGTATCACCCACAAGGATATAAACTAAGAGTTAGGAATGAGACTAAATTTTTTCTTCCCAAATTGAGCAGACACAATAGGTTTTATCTGTGTGATATGTTGCTAAGATTAAGTGAACAATGATTACTTGAAATAATCTGATTAGTTGCAACATTACATAAGTAGAAGCCAAAAGCTTCAACAGATGAAGGAAAATACTTTGGGGTTAAAGTCTAATTATAATGGCATGTTATATAGGCATCCATTAATCTCGTGAGACCATGGATTTGTGCCTTGGAAGGTTTCCAGGGCACAGGCCTGAGCAAGGTTGTATGGAAGACTGGCAATTGCCCATGCTGCAAGTCTCCCCTCTCCAAGTGGTTAAGGCATTCGTCTAGTGATCTGAAGGTCGCTAGTTCGAGCCTTGGCTGAGGCAGAGTGTTGTGTTCTTGAGCAAGGAACTTAACCACACATTGCTCTGCAACGACACCGGTGCCAAGCTGTATGGGTCCTAATGCCCTTCCCTTGGACAACATAATGGCATGTAGTTTATAACTAATTCAGTGCCTCAGCATCATACTCATTAGCAAAGTCATTTGGCTTCACAACCCATCCAATGCAAGCTTACCCTTGAGCCATGCCTTGCAAGCACCTCCCATTCACCACTAGTTAGTGCAACCTCCTCTTTGATTGGGCATTTAAAATCATCTGAAAATAATGAGGTAATAATTAGTTGAAAGCAGTTGCACATCAAACAATATTACACAAAGTAGTCAGCAGAGAGAGAAAAAAAATTAAGGCACAACAACAAATGATCTATAATGTTTCCACTCCAAGAAAGAAATTGAATATAAGACACAAAAATTTAAATTGAAGCTTGAGATTAATTTCACAATGGACAATCCACAGCACTTTTAAAAATAACCAAATGTATAAAAATGCCCCTTCTCTGAAATGCTGTTGCCCTAACAGTAATTTGTTCAAAGTCACCTTTTTGGCTACGTTAGTAATTGTTCCAGGCAGACTCTACCAGACAGGCTCAACAATTTATTTGCACACTTCGAAGCATCAAACACTACAGCAAGGGGGAGAGCCAGTCCCTTTTTACCATCTGACCAGCCAGCTCCAATCATTGATCCAGAGCAAACACAGAGGATCCTTGCCAGGGTCAACCCACGGAAAGCGGGAGGTCCCGACAACATCCCTGGACGTGTGCTCAAGGGATGTGCTGATGTATTAGCAGATGTCCTGACAGACATTTCCAACATCTCCCTTAGTCAAGCCATTGACCCCAGATGCTTCAAAACCTCCACAATCATCCCTGTAGCAAAGAAATCAGTTGTAGCCTGTCTGAATGATTACCGTCCTGTTGCCCTGACCCCCATAGTGATGAAATGTTTTGAACAGCTTGTCAAGCCTCATATCACAGCCAGCCTCCCCTCATCGCTGGATCCTCTACAGTTTGCTTAGCGTCCAAATCGCTCTACGGAGGACGCAGTATCCACCACACTTCACACACTGCACACAGTTCTCTCTCACTTGGACAACAAAGACACTTATGCCAGAATCCTGTACATTGATTTCAGTTCAGTGTTCAATACCATCATCCCGCAGAGACTAGTGGAGAAACTGTCGCTGCTTGGCCTTAACACTGCCATGTGTCGCTGGATTCTGGATTTCTTGACAGAGAGACCACAGTCAGTCCGTGTTGGCAGGAACATCTCTGACTCCATCACACTGAGCACTGGATCCCCACAAGGCTGTGTGCTTAGCCCATTGCTGTTTACACTGCTAACATATGACTGTGCAGCCAGATTCAAGAAGAACCTGATCATTAAGTTTGCTAATGATACCACAGTGGTGGGGCTCATCAGCAAAAATGATGAAACAGTGTACAGGGAGGAGGTCAAACACCTAGAGAGCTGGTGCAGGGATAACAACTTGATGCTTAATGTCACCAAAACCAAGGAGATGATCGTCGATTTCAGATAGTCTCAGCCTGAGCACACGCCCCTCAGCATCAGCGGCTCCACAGTGGAGAGAGTGGAAAACATCAAGTTCCTTGGGGTGCAGATCTCGGACAATCTCACCTGGTCCAGGAACACCACTGGGATTGTGAAATGGGCCCAGCAGAGATTGCACTTTCTGAGGAAGCTTAAACAAGCATCACTCCCCACTAGCATCTTAACTACATTCTACAGAGGCGTGGTTGAGAGTGTGCTGACCTTTTGTATCACTACCTGGTACTCCAGCTGCAGTGCTATCGACAGAAAAGCCTTGCAGAGGGTGGTTAGGGGAGCAGAGAAGGTTATTGGGGTTTCCCTACCTTTTGTCCAAGACCTCTTTCAGAGTCGATGCCTCCAGAAGACACGGTACATCATTAAAGACCCCTCACACCCTCTCCATGAACTGTTTGTTCTTCTGCCATCAGGCAAACGTTACAGGAGCATCAAAACTACAACCACAAGGCTACTAAACAGCTTCCTCCCACAGGCAGTCAGACTGCTAAATAGCTGCTCTATCTGACTCTGCTTTGGACACTTTTAACTTGCACTAGACACTTATAACTTGATTTTAACTGACATGTGGCTGTTGTGTTTTACTATTTATCGTTATGTTTATTATTCAGTGTTGCGTTTGTTATGTTATGATTGCTCTGCTCCTGGAAAACGCTGTCTCATTCTGCCCTGCAGAACTGATGTATGGTTAGAATGACAATAAAGTTTTTTGAATCTTTGAATCTTGAATCTTGTTACACTGGACTAATTTCCAGCTCATTCAAATGACTTTTACTTTATTAGAAACAAGTATATTTTCCAACTTCTGGTGTCTGACCCGTTATTCCAATCAATGCATCACACAGAGCTGAAAGATACTCAAGCGAAACTAATGTAGAATAGTTACCCAATGTACAGTCCCTAGTAAAAGTATTCAGCCCCCAACCCTTTGTTCACATAAATGAGTACAACAACCAGGGATTTTGATCAATTTAACTGAGAATTTTTATTTGTCATTCACATGCTCCTTCCCCCACCCCCATGGTAGAGCCCAAAAGCAGAAAATTGTAAAGCATGAAAAAACAAGATTTTCAAAAACTGAAATGTCAGCAGTTCGAAAGTATTCATCCGCCATTGCTCAGTACTTAGTTGAACTCGCAGCTATTACAGCCAGAGGTCTTTTTGGATAAGTCTGTATTAGCTTTGCACAACGAAATGGAGCAAGATATGAACATCCCTCCTTGCAAAACTGTTCAAGCTAAGCTATGTTAGTTGGGCAGCAGTGGTGAACAGCAATCTTGAGGTCTTGCTCGAGATGTTTGACTAAGTTAAGGTCAGGACTCTGACTGGGCCAATCAAGGATATCAATTTTCTTCATTTGAAGTCACCTGTGGTTGCTCTGGCAGTGTGCTTTGGGTTGTCGCCCTGCAGAAAGATTAACTTCCTCTCTAGTTAAAGCTTTCTGGCAGGGGCTAGTAGTTTTTATCCAGGATCTCACTGTATTTAGCAGCATTCATCTTCCTATCAATTCTGAACTGATTTCTAGTCCCTGCTTCTGAAAAGCATCTTTACACTATGATGCTACTTTCACCAACCTTTACAGTAGGAATCGTGGTGCCTGGCTGATGTGCAGTATTAGATTTATGCCACGTGCATCACTTAGCATTGAGGCTAAAAAGTTCCACTTTAGTCTCACCCAACTACTAGACCATTTTCCACATCTTTACAGTATCTTCCAAGTGATGCTTTGTAAAACCATTAAGGGCAAGAATATGCTTTTGTTCTTAAAACCAGGTCTCCTTCCTTGCTACTCTTTCACAAATGCACTTTTTGTGCAAGGTCTTAGAGATGGTGAAGCCAAGAACTTCATCTCCCGTTACAGCCACTGACTTGTGCAATCAGTCTGAGTGACTGTTGGCATCTCTCTCACAAGTGCCAATCTTCTCTGGTGACTACGTTTAGATGGGCAGCCTGACTTAGGCAGTGTAGCTGTGATTACATACTTTTTCCCACTTTTTCATGATGGACTACAAGGTATGTTAAGTGTCGTTGAGATGGTCTGGTACCCTCTTCCGAGAACTGTGCTTCACTATTACCATTTCCCTGACATGTCTTGAATGCTCTTTTGTCTTAATTTTGGTTTGGTCTGATGAAAATCTACCATACTGTTGGGCCATACAGAAAGAGGGTGTATTTATTCTTATGAATGCATTAAAAAACAGGTGATCCTGCAATTTTCTACAACAAATTGGGTGACTTGGTAAGGTAATATAGTATATTGCACTTGAGGAAAGTTAATACAGTAATTACAGAGGGGATGAATACTTTTTCAGCCTCACAATTTTGGTTTTTAATTTTTAGTAAATTGTTGACAGGGTTTTGTTTCTTTTAAATTTTGATTTGATACGATACACAATATTTTATTTGTAAGCTCAAAAAAACCTACTTCAATATATTTTAAATTTAAAAAATGAGACAGAAAAATGTGAAAATATTTGTGGGGTTGAATACTTTTTAAAGACACTGTACAATTTATAGGTCTGTTATTTAAATTATCTGGCTATAAATTTCAGAGACCCTTGCCATACTTCCAGGGAGATCTCTGTCCCAGATGCACAATGCACGAAATGGCTGTCTCCACTTCATTTTTAATGTTCTGAGTCAACAACCCCTTTCTGATGACAGATCAATTATTAAAATATTACCTTTCCCTCTCCATAGATATTACCGTAAATCAATTTGGCTTGTTCTTTTTAAAATTTTAATTTCCAGCATTCAAAATGTGCTTTTTGTAGTTCTTAAAAGACAGTAAAAAAACACTACTTCTAGAACCAAGCAAACGTACAGGTGGTTAGGGAGAGAAGGAAAGTGTTGAAGACAGCAGTGTGGAGGTGGATGAGCTACCATTTAAAGGTGGTGAAAAGGAAACCACCATGAAAGGAATAGGAAGATATCTCAGAGATAACTATGCAAAATATATCATCAGAGCAAGTACATCAGAAACAGAGAGAATGAGTGCAGGAGACGGACAGAGAGGAAAGAGGCACAGTTGAGATAGCTGTGGGCTCGTAATGAATGTTTGTCACTAATCTATCTCTCAAGATGGAGATAGAGCTACAAGGGGAAGAGCCAGAAATGAACCATGTGAAGGTGAGAGCCAAATAGAGATCAATAGAAAAGTTGATTCATCAATGTATTAGAAAAAGAACTGAGGGAATGAACCAGATATGGACTGAAATAAGGACATTCTATGAAACCAATGAAGATACCTCCACATTCTCAGTTAGCTGCTGAGATCTAATGTGACCATAACACTGACCATTTCTAATGGTCAAAGCCTAAAACTAATCAGGGGCATGTTTGCTAAGGAAAGCAGAAATAAACATACTAATCCAGACAAGCATAAAAGTGCACTACAAGTTTACTCAGTACCCGGCAATCGCACTTTAACCTAAAGACACCACAAACAAAACCAAATATCCTTCAACAGTTCCTCAATATGGCATGCTTAAAGTTGTAACACAAGATAAATAGTTGAAGAAAAAGAGTAACAACTCACCTGGACCTGGACTAAATTGCTTTGCCCACTGGTAGCAGCCTTGTTTCAAAACTGATGTCATTCTATATAAATGGCAGAATCCAGTCTGTGATTCATTTGCCCAAATAAAAGTCAGTTCATCATCTCTAGTTTGTACAAAGGGATAAAATATGTCATGCACCTTGGAGAAAGAGGGAAATGACAATTAATCAACTTAGCAGCCACCTGGTAATAATTCAAGAAAACATGAAATCACAGATCATTTACCCCACACCCAAAGTAAATACAGTGCACAAATGTCTCAATGCCAATTCCAATTAACTATTCAGCCCACTGAATAATCTGCCTAAGTGTTTCCTTGATCCTCATATGTAATCAACTTTCCAAGAACTTAACGTAGTCACCCTCACATTGCTACTATTTGATACTGTACTGTTGCTTTAAAAAGGGCAACACTTCACTTACTGAGCTGTTCTTCCAACTTTAGCCAAAATCTTTTGACATATTTTGAATGAACAAGCATGAACATCTACTGAGTAATTACCCTTGTAGCCAAGTGATTTTTAATCTGATATCCTCCATTATGCCTCTTAGGCTAGGCTCCTTATTTATTGTCCTTACTTATACAGACCAAGATTACGATTAGATTCAATCTTGTAAGTTCAAGCTATTTGAATCACTTCTCAAATGTTAATTCCAAATTAATTCATGACATGTTCAATGAAGAAAAATATGTTTCAAATGGTCAAAAATTACCTTAAGCTGTCTGCTGGTATTTAAGAACATTATTAGTAACTAATAATGACTAGAGACTTCAGTGAATTTTCAATAATCAATCACAAGCTGTTTTACATCCTGACGAATGGGATATCTTTTTACTATTTTCCATTTCTAAGACATATTTAGAAGAGATTCAGAAATTGCCTGTTGCTAGCATTATTAATTAATTAGTTCAGGACTTTTTGTACTCATTCTTGGCCATACATTTTTAATCTGACAAAGGTAACTACGCAAATTACTCTTCAACTTCTACACCCGTACAACTACTAGGGGGTCCCCGACAAAATGAATGTCAATTTTCCATTCTTAGTTGATATGGATCAGAAGAAAACATTGATGCTTAATGATGCAGTGCTGGAAGATTTCTTTATAGAAAATACCCCATTCACCAACACTAATATATCATTTACTGAGAAAGTATATTCCTTAGGAACTTCATGAACTTACATTTATCCAAATCTCAGTGATTTCTTCATAAATAATGTGTGGATGAACATTTTCTGGTACAGCCTCCAAAAACTTAATCCGTTCATTTTCATCCTTGGTTAACGGAATAAATAATAAAGTTGGGATCAGTACTAAATGGAGTCTTTGTTGAGGGCGATCTAGTAACACTGCCCAGGCACTGTAACAAAGAGGAGAGAGGAAGAGACAAGTTATTCACTACTGCTTTCATTGGAATAAATATTAAGTGTCAAGTTAAAGGCAGCAGGCTCAAGATAAAAGGGCACTTCTGCTCTGAGTTACATATTCTGTGTCCTCCAGATGGCAGTCTTTGTAGGCTTCAAAGGAGACTCCATTGTTTAAGAATGCAAATACTGGACTACATGGGCCTTAATGTGAAAGCAGATTCAAATGCCCTATTTTCAGAAATGAACACTGCTATTATTTCTACCAGTTGGGTCAATTTTTTTGCAGGGAAAAGGCACATTGATGGATAGAATCTTTGTTAAATCTCCTTTTAACTGCACTCTCAATGAGATGTTTATGTAGTACTGGGCAAATTAAATACAAATCAACTAGTCTCCTAAAGTCAAGTGATCAGAAAAGTAATTGAACTGCATTGAAGACAGATACAAAGTATTTTGGGGCTTTGAGAATTACACTCGTCTCTTCTTGCCCTTTACTGCTTGGATGATCTTTTTATTTACTCAATATTATTATTTCACATCTACATTTTCTTTAAACATCAATTATTTAGTAACCCACAAAGAAGGAAACATACAAATTTCCATCTTTTGTCCATCCAGCCCGCGCTATGTACTCAATGCCAGGAAAAAGAATTTCAAATGGCTGAGCCAGCTCTTTATCTTGTGTACTCAGGATCTACAAGAGAAGAAAACAATGTATTAGAATAAAATACATATGATACACATCAATTAAATTCCGTCCCTGAATGTCACTACACCGAGTGTGACATCCCACCCTGCAAAAACTCATTTCAGGGAGGTAGCACCCCTGCCCCCTGAAACCCTATATCCTTCCCCCCCCCACCCCCAGTCGATCTCCAAGGGTGTATGTAATACTTTGTTTAGTGATGTTGTCTAATCTGTAAGCCAAGTTGGGTATATGCAGAAAATGTGACATTAAAATATGTACTTGTACTATATTATCATGTTTACTCTATTACAACTTTAAGCAAGTCTACAAGGAGTTTGGCCTCATCACGAAGGACATCAATGGAGTAGCTCCTCAGCAGTTCGCCAGCTAGTTTAAATAACATTAGCTATGCTAATGAATGAATGACACCTGTTAAACTCACCTCAACATGTCTTTTACATTTTAACCCACCATGGGCAATAGAAAAGTCACTGTTGCAAACAGTGCAGTGAGCAACACTGTCATTATTTTTGAGGTCGACTGTAAAGCCCGCCCACAGAGAAAACTGATAGGTCTACTTAGCACGAAGAGAGACCAATCAGGATGCTCGCTCTCGCTCTCCCTCTCAAAAAAAAATCAATTTCCAGGATATTGTATATAATTTCCGGGTGTCAGGGAGCCACTATCAATAGTGAGATGGGCGATGTCTGGAGTGTAATACATCCAAAGTTGTAGATAGTACAAAAATAAGTCAGCAAGTTGTGAGTGGAACCGAAGGTTGTGTAAAAGGGTAAAGGCTAACTGTATAGGCATAAATGCAGGAAAGTGAGACACTTTTATTTTAGTAGCAAAAACAGAAAAGCAGATTCTTTAAGTGGGAGACCTGCTGTCTGGTTGACCCTGCACAAGGAACAATGTCAGCATTTAAGCAATAGGAAAACAAATAGATTATTGGCCATGCAGTAGTACAAAAGTAGAGAAGTCATGCTGTAGCTGTAGATGGATTTGGTGAGACCAAACCTGAAAGCCCTTAGGACATTCTCGGTTTGGTTGAAATCAAGGTTCACTGGTTTGATTCCTGTGATGACGGAGATATCTTATCCTCTGAAATTTAGTAAAATGCTAGCCCTAGCCCTCACAAAGTTCACAAATCACTACTAAGATTTGGAGATATGGAATAAAACTTGTTCTTACAGAATTTGAGTGAAAAAGATAACTATATACAACTTCTATTCCAACTTCAGGTTTCTAGATGATGCAACTTTGTGTTATGGAAAATTGTGATACAAGCAGCTTTTAAGGAATACAACTCCGTGTATGAAATACCAAAGTCTGCTGAAGCACAGACAGCATAGAAAACTGTTCTAAATCAAGCAAGGTAAATAGTTTACTGCTATGAGGAGAAAATATGGCGGAAATAGGATGCAGGTCAGGCAACATCTGTGGAAAGAGAAATAGTTAATGTTTCAGGCTAACAATTCTTTGTCAGATGCAGGATTTTCTGGTTTTGTTTCACAGCAGTTTCTTTTTCAGCTATTTTCACAGGAAAAATAATTCTCTGATTATCTGAACTGTTCAATACAAATACAAATGTCCCAGCCATCCAATATACCACCTTGAAAGAATTACTCACCGCCCCATGGCTGTCTGTTTTGAACTCAGATAATTTAAGGGTAATCTTGGGATTCTTGCTCCCTATAAGGATAAATTACAACATCAATTATTTAAACTAATAAAGTTGTTGGTTCTGTTTATACTGCAGTATTGTTTACAAGAGTACATTTATCCACTTTTGGTATTCTGCATTGTCATAGACAAGGCCAGCATTCATTACCCTCAGGAACCCATGCTGCTTTTGAAATGCTACAGTCCTTCTGGTGAAGATAGTCACATGACTGAGTGAAAAATAAAGTCTCAAAAAATATTACATTATTATACACAAAGCAATATGCAATAAAACAGCAGCTAAAGTTTCTGCCACTTATAGGTACTAAGCCCATGGTTCAACAGATCGGATCAAAGACTGATAAAAGCAAAATAGATAATTGATTGAGCTCTATAATAATTCTCAGAAGAGTTACATTTTAAAAATCTTTTATGGACACAGATGTTAGAAAAAATGAAGTTCCAATTTTTAAATATAGTTCTCACAAAAACTTAAGTTTTAAACAATTCCCCTTCTCTAAAAAAAATAGAAAAATGTTAGAGAACATTAAAACAGAACAACTTAAGTACATGATAGAGAAGTTTCAACACAGCTTTTCAGTAAAATATACCTATGTTTTTAATTGTAATTAAGTCTTACAACACATCACTAAGCATCACTATAACTTCTGTCTTCCACTGCAATACAGACTTGCTGTCTTCACAGAATTCGTTCCGTAGGACAATTATCCCTTTATAAACTTCATTACAATATTAATGACACTAAACCAATACAATACTGTAAGTATATAACTGCAGATTCATACTAGGACAGTATGGCATGTTCAAAAATGTTAGGCAATTCAGAATGGATATATTCTGACAACTGCTTAGCATATTCCTGTGGAGTGCTGACACAAAATGCTTGAACATAAAACAAACCACTGCAGATTTACCTGCTGAGTTCTTCTAGTAGTTTACTTTCTCTTTCCGCAGAGTGCTTTTCATTGTAGTGTAATGAAAACACACACTCAAGAGTTTGAACCCTTCAATAGTGGCATCCGTTAGTCTCGTGAGACCATGGATCTGCGCCTGGAAGGTTTCCAGGGTGCAGGCCTGGGCAAGATTGTGTGGAAGGTCGACAGTTACCCATGCAGCAAGCCTCCCCTCTCCATGACACCGATGTTGTCCAAGGGGAGGGCAAGGGCCGATACAGCTTGGCACCAGTGTCGTTGCAGGAGTTGCCAGTACGAGGTTGAAGGCAATGTCGGACTGCCTTAGAGACTCCAGCTCCGGATTTGTCCTCAGGGTTTACTCCCGAAGCCTTTCCCATATGGCCGCAAGGCAGCGGAGGTTTGAAATCAGAGTTTTCCCTCTCTTAGATGGACTGCCTTCGCAGGCTGACGAGCTCCATCTACCCGAAATATTTAAAAATAAAAATAACCCTTCAATATTTAAAAATAAAATTGCATCTGCCTGTGCTATTTGCCGCTGGAACCTGGTGTGCACCTTGCCCTCCTTGCTGCAGCATCAGGAACTTGGCATGAATTCCCCATCCTCCACTGGCACCATTGTACCACCGTCTCCATATGTTGATACACCTACTTGATACTGTGGTATCTTTGTCGGATGTGATTGAAATTGTCAGTATGATGAAAACTGCTGTTAGCCCTTCTTTTCTTTCGCCTAGACATTTCTCTTTGGTTGAGTTTGTCACTGAACTGACAGTGCTTGTAAAGGCTCCGTATCAACGTAGATGATAGCTGCTTTCCACACATTCAATGGCAGGTGACAGGAAATCTGGATACTCGGCTACCACATTTGACAGCTGTTTCACGTCCCCAGTAGTGGCTCACACTCGTGCTGAGCATGTGCAGTCCCAAGTCCCACATTTCAGTATCGAGCACCTGTGAATTGCTTCAGCCCTCAAAACGCTCAATGCCAGCCCTCACCGACAGCTTCTCCATGGTGCACTGTGGGAGACGCACTGTTCCAAGGATGCCAGTGAAGGGTAGGGATCTGCATTATTTCCAGCGTAGCAAGTTGTTGTAACAGTGAGGATTAGGAGTGCTGGAATATTCGAGTTTCACGTATCTGGCACAATGCATCGACAAACATCTAAATATATTACAATTATTCTTCCTCACACTGATTCCACTACTACACACAATCCTAAGAACCCACACGAGTATAAGTGCAATATTAGTAAATTGTTTCAGATTTACGACACCTCAGCTTTTTAAAGGAAATCATTACAGATCCATCTGAACTGCACAAATCTAGTTGCCTAATCCAAGGAGTAGCTACTGAAAACATATGTACTATATCATTAAAACTTACAGAGTAATCATTATTTTTTATGAAGCCAATATATCTCTAACCTGTTCTTGGGTATCTATATGCATCAGCTTTCCTCTCTTCCAATGCAGGAGATGGGACATGAATGATCTCAACTTCTGATTCATCTACTTCTTCATACAACAGATAATAAGTTCTCACACCATCTGAATCTGAAAGGCAAATCAAAAATGTTTTTATACAAGTCAAGCTGAGGCTGACTATTGCACTTGGCCTTAGACAGCTACCATAAAGTCCTCAGTTAAAAAAAAACACAAATGAATGAACCAGTTTATATAAATGATCTTCTGAGAGTATGGGATATCATAAATGATTTTTTTAATCTGATTAAATACTTATGAAAACATTTTTCTCATTTAGCAAGCAATTTTTATGCAAGGTTCTACAAACAGCAAAATATATCAGTCACTTTATTTGTTTTAGTGATGTTGGTTGAGGGTATAAGCAACATTGTATTCCTAAGGAATTAAAGTGTACTTTAGTTATTAAAGGGTGTCTGGCATGAGTCTCCAGGTATCTACCAAATGGTCTGAGTTGTGGGGAAATGGTGGCTCAGATTTAGCATGAAAATATTAAAATTTCCCTCCTAGCGCTGAGCAACTTTGGTCTTTTCATGCAGTTGTCAAAATCCTCAATTTGAAGTCAGCAATCTACAATCATCTTAATTCAACCACCCACAAGTATACTATGGCTACAAGAGCAGGTCAAAGACAGAGAGATTTCAAATTTGAGTAACTCACTTCATAATTTTCCAAAGCCTTTCCATTAACTACAAGACATGGTACAAGGCAGGAGCAAAGTAATACTCTCCAATTTTGCATATGAGTGTGCTGACAAAAATTCACAAGCCTCAAGGTAGACTGCTTGATCAACATACAAATACCACCTTAAACATTCATGCCAATATTTAACGATACACTGTGGCTATGCCTGGTGTTATTTACAGGAAGCATGGACCAACCCACCAAGACCATATGGACAGCATTCACTGCCTAGAAGTAACGGAGCTGCAGACACATGGCACATGAGAATATCACCGCCTTCAACCCACATATTAGTCATTCCGCCATTGTCATCAGGCCAGAATCCACAGCTACCTCTTAACAGCATTCTGGAAGAACCTTCAGCACAAAGTGCACAGCATTTCAAGAGGATTGTTCACCATCTCCCTAAGACCAATTACATCTGAACAGTAAATGCTAGCCTTGACAGAAACATACACAGTTTACAAATGTATTAATGTTAAACCGCATTATTAGTTTCCAGATTAATGAGGAAGGAAGCAGTGCTGCTTAGCTTTGGAGAATCAAGTCAGGCAAGGGGGTGTGTTGCACCACAATATCCCACTGGTTAAATGGCATTCTCAGTCAGATGAATCATCTGTGTTAGCCTACTGACTATGAATTCATATCCAGACTTGGATTATGATGTAACTTCAAAGTTGATTGAGGAACTACAGTTTTCAAGAAAGTACTTGAAGGGCTGTCATACAGCACAGAAACTGGTCCTTCAGTCCACCATGCCCATATTACTATTAAGTATATATCTATACTAATCCTATTTACCAGAACTGGGTCCATAGCCTTCCATGCCTTGGAGATTTGAGAGGTTGTTCATATGCATTTTAAAGTTTGTGGCAGAACCTGCTTTTATCAGCTTCTAAGGTACTCTGCAACCACCCTGTCAATGAAAAAACTTTCCTCAGATCCCCTGTAACCCTCATACACCTTTACTATCTAGTTTTAGATGTTTCTATTATGGGGTAAAGTATATATGCATATTGTATCTTCATCCCTCAATTTTGTACATCTCTCAGGTCTCTCCTCAGACTCCTTCATTCCAAGGATAACAAACCCAGTCTATCCAGTCACTCTTTGTAACTGGAACAATCCGTCAAAGGAAACATCCTGGTGAATCTCCTCTGGACCCTTTGAGGTACAATCACATCCTTCCTAGGATGTAGTGACCAAGGCCGCACACAATATTCCAACTATGGCCTAATGAAAGTTCTATAAAGTTGTATCATAACTTCCATATAATAAAAAATGAAGCAGAGAAAGTAATGATCATATTTAGTTGATGTTGAACTTAAGCATTTATTGACTAATATTAGGGAATCATTGCTTTACCTTCATTTCCTGTAGGACACCACCAGTAACCTGTAAACCTGTCAAATTCTTCCTGTATTACAAAAGTTGCTACTCCCGCAGATTTGGGATCATCTATTACATTAGGCAAACCTGGAAAGCAGGTGATTGTCTTGGTTAAAACGCATTCTCTAAACATTTCAATATAAAAGAACATTAAGTCAATAACTCAACATGTTTTTCAGTCATAATTCTACAATCATCTGTTGCATATTTTAACCTAGAGCAAATTAGACAACTACCAAACTGAAAGTCACCCATTGCCAGTCACACAGTTCAAAAATTAAAACTTTTAAAGGCATTTTGCAAGTTTAAATGTTTGGAACATTGTCTTCTATACAAAGCTATAAATTTCATTTTACCATAGATTTCTAGGCAGTTGAACCGTATATTGTTCTAAGCATACAGGCCAGGTTTATTTCATGACTAATGTGGATTCCATCAGCTGATTAGTAATATTTACTTTGTGTTAGTAGGTAGTTTGTGCTCCATATTACAACTTGATCAATTCCAAACAGACATTCAGTTACACTGATGGACCAAATTCCTCAAGGACTCAGGTGCTGGCTAACCTTTTTACCTGACGTGAAAACATGCTTGTGAGCCTTAATAGCAAACCTGGTGAAAACGTTTAACTTAAAAACTCTGTTATGCTGAACCATAGCAGTTTTTTTGTCAGAAGCATGTGATATTAAAAGGCTTCAGAGAAATTCAATTTGCAGAGCCTTATAGGGGCTATACATATAATTTGGAAACAAGAGAATGGTTAAAAAAAAAAGGGCAATTGATATTGTTACTGTCATGTGTACAAAATAAAGTAAAAAGCTTTGTTTGTGTGCCATCCAGGCAGATCATGCCACATACAAGTACATCAAGGTAGCTTAAAGAAAAGAATGCAGAACATAGTGTTGCACTATGTTCTGGGAAAGCGTAGTGCAGGTAAACAAAGTGCAAGGGCTGCAACGAGATGGACTGGGAGATCTAGAGTTCACCTATAACATAAGAGAAGTTGTTCAGAAGCCTGATAAGAGTGGGATAGAAGTTATCCTCAAGTCTGATAGAACATACTTACAAGCTTTTGTAATTTGTGCCTGGTGGGGGAGGGGAGGAGAGAGAGTGAGTAGGGTGCGAGCAGTCCTTGATTATGCCGGCTGCTATGTCAAGGCCATTAGACAGAGGCTGAGGAGGGGAGGCCGGTTTGGGTATTGATAGTAGATGATCAGCCATGATCTCAGAATGGCGGTGCAGGTTCGAAGGGCTGAATGGTCTACTTCTGCACCTATTGTCTATTGAACTGGACTGCAGTTCATAACTTTCTGCAATTTCTTGCAGGCCAAGATACAGCTGTTGTCATAGTAAGGAAATTGGATTCAACAAGGGCAGGTTAGATAAGCAGATGAAGGTCAATGCACAAGAGTATTATGATGGACTTTAAAAAAAAAAAATTTTTTTTGACTTAAAAAAATAGTAAAACAGATTTGTAGGAAGTACGCTTAGACATGAGTTATCCATATAGATCACTAGGGTCTAAAGGCCTCTTTTCCTCTGTAGTAAAACTTTAGCTGTAACTGATCATTGTTGAGGACATTTGATATGACCATTAAACTTAGTTCCATCATCCCTTTCCCACAGCCCTCAGTCTTACAGCTCTTAAAACAGACCCTGCTGTAGTTGCAGAATAACCATGAACATATATAACTATAGTAAGCCTTCATCCATAGAACAATTATCACACATCAAGCAGGAAACAGGAGAAAACACAACGATATATTTCCTCCAGTTTAGAATGCTGCAGAGCATTTCCAGCATTTTCAGTTTGCTTTCCTAAATAATCACTGTCCTCAGAGAAGGGTTGGAAGGAATCCGTACAGGTGAATGTACTTGGTGTGTGAAGCAGCTTCACCAAACTGTTCAGCACTTGGTTTAAAGTAATACTAGGTGAGGCAGATCCTGCCTTGGAATGTTGTGGGGGCAAAATAGTGGTTCCCAGACCTGGTATTGCAAAACCAATCCCCAGATAGCTTTCCAACATTCATCTCGCACTGCAAACTTACTAAGCAATGGTAGATTGTCATACCTTTATGGCAAAATGTCAATCGTTTCTCTTCTCCAGTTACAATGTTTGATATCCACAAATCATTATTATTTATAAATGAAATGAAAGATGGATCTTCTGGACATATCTTGGGATCCATTCGAGGTCCTGAACATTGCGTCTTGATCTCGACTGGCTTCATTGGCGATATCTATAAAAGAGACTGAGCTAGTAAAGAAAGAATACATACCATTCATGATAGCAAAGCATCATTTTGCCAGCTACAGGTTAGATATAGGTAATAAAGAACCAACAACTTTACTTAGGAAAAGACACCAAAATATGACATCAGCTTGTCAGAGAAGATTTAATGATGCTTTATTATTGCTCCATTCAGACTTTCTCCTTTTCTCTCCCTGAAGGTACATCACCTTAACCAAATGACATTCCTAATGTTTGACTCTAAACATTGAATAAAAGCTTATTCAGTTGTTCCTCCCCCCAGCTCAAGTTATCTAGCAAAGCAAAGCCATGTTTTATCTCCACTAAATCCAAGCATCATAACAACCGTTGCTGACATAAGCAGTTAAGATATGAAGCCTTCCTGCTTGCAAAGGTCGACATCAAAAATTAAATGCTATTTTCCTCAAACAAAGCAGCAAGGGAGGTATTCATAATTCTGAAACCATTTGTTCACCACAATACTTGGGAGAACTCGTTTTTAAATAGTCTGATCCTTGCTTAAAAAAAACTCTTCACAAACCACCCGAGACATCACCTGTTAGTGGACTATTCAAACATAGAGGGCATTTCAACTCGACCTAAACCCACCTTCAAGACAGGTCACCATGATCTACTTGGTCTAACCACATAGACACTATGGTCAGGAAATCTCACCAACGCTTCTACTTCCTCAAAAGGCTAAAGGAATGTGTCATTTTGCCATCAGCCCTAACTGATTATTATCCATAAAAACCATCCTATCTGGATGCATAATGGCTCGGTATGGCAACTGTTCTGCACATGACCACGAGAAACTATAGACAATTGTGGACACAGCTCAACACATCATGGAAACCAACCTCCCCTCTATGGACTTTATCTGTACTCTCACTACCTCAGTTGAGCAGCCAGCACAATCAAAGACTCCCCACCTCGCACATTCTCTCTTCTCCACTCTTCCATCGGGTGGAAGACACAAAAGCCTGAGCACATCTACAATCAGGCTCAAGGACAGCTTCTATTCTGCAGTCATTAGACTATTAAATACTTCCCTAGTACGTAAAGATGGACTCTCGACTTGACTTTACAATCTACCTTATTATGATCTAGTACAATATTGTTCACCAACACTGCACTTTCTTTGTAGCTGTTACACTTTTTTCTTCATTCTGTTATTGTTTTACCTTGTTCTACCTCAGTACTCTCTGTAAAGACCTGATCTGTATGAACAGTATGCAAGACAAGCTTTTCAGAGTGTCTCGGTACGTGTGACAATAATAAACCAATTCCAATTCCATGCGCCAGGATTTACTTAATAGCCGTGGTCCCCAACCACCGGGCCGCAAAGCATGTGCTACTGGGCTGCGAAGAAACGATATGAGTCAGCTGCACCTTTCCTCATTCCCTGTCACGCACTGTTTAACTTGAACATAGGGTTGCCAACTGTCCCGTATTAGCCGGGACATCCTGTATATTGAGACTAGTTGGTTCGTCCCATATGAGACCGCCTTTGTCCCGTATTTCCCCCGCTAAGGTAGAGCGTTCCTATGAAACCATTTGTGCCGGGGGACTTCTGGTAGAGCTCATGGAGTGAAGTCGTGTTCTTGACTCGCTCCATCACCTCTGAGTTTTTTTTCCTATGATCAGCTATATTTAACTAACCATTAAGGCATCGACTTTTACAATCATCTGAAATAAATTGGGCTTTTTGATATTTGGATGCTTTTAAGGTCTGCTATGGCTAAGAACGAAAAAAATGGGAAAGACGGCAAACCTCTGGTTAGACCGAAAGGTACCGATCTCCCTCTGACTGAACCACCTTTGACTCTGAAAGCTATATCGGATCTAATTCAAAGGGAGATATCAACCTCTATAAAGGAGCTGATTCGTGCGGAAATTTCAATTAATTTCCAGAAAATTGCCGATTCAATCGATAAAATGCAAACATATATCACGGAACATCAGTCGGCTATATTTAATCTTCAAAAATCCACGCAACAAAATGAACTCAAGATGGAGAAAATTGAAGAATTACTATAATGAAGAAAAAACTTGACTTTCTGACTTTTAAAAACTCTGACTTAGAATCCAGAATGCGACGGCAGAATATTTGAATTATTGGTGTTCGTGAAGCTGCTGAATCTGACAACCCTATAAAGTTTTTTTCTCAACTTTTAAAAGATGCATTTCCTACCGTATTTCCTGACCAACCACCGTTATTGGATCGGGCTCACAGAGTTCCATCATACTCGTCTAAGTCAGATAAACCTCAGCATGTCATTTTACGTTTTCATTACTTTCAAGACAAGGAGAAACTGCTTCGATTTGTTCGATCTAAAGGTTACATTGATTTTTTGGATCTTCAGTTCCGATTCGTGGAGGATTTCAGCAAACAGATTCGGGATCAATGGGTTCGTTACAGATCTGTGATGTCGGAACTCTACAGGATGGATTTAAAACCAGCGCTGCTTTACCCAGCGCGTTTAAGGATCCGCACGCTTGACGGAGCTTTCCGTTTTTTTGAATCTCCATCGGATGCCCAGAGTCATCTGGATCAATTTTCACCTTCAACCTCTTAATCGTAATTTTTCACTATCTCTGTTTGATCGGAGGTTGTGAATCTGTCGGGTTTAATTTTTGTTTGCTTTATATGGGCAGAAAAGTTTATTTTTGATTAATTAATATGGTTGCCAAACTTTTTTTCTAACTGCGTCATTCCTTTCTTTTTCCTTGGGGATTATGGGTGGTTATTCCCTTAGTATCATTTTGCGTATTTCCTTTGAGGCCTTAAATTTCGTAGTCTTTAAATGTACTTTTTTTTGTAGGTTTTCCTAACTAGTTTATATTAATAATTTCATTTCTTTTTTTTTGGTTAATCATTGGATCTGTGGTCTGTTACGGTTTTCTTTATATTTTCTGGCTTTTTCTCTGTTTTACATTGTGCTTGTCTTAATTGATCTACCTTTTTTTTATTCTTCTACTGTTTTATAACCAGCTGATCTTTTTTATATTTACACTTTTTTTAGTAAGCGTCTATCGGAAGTCATGGGGGTAGTTTTAGTGCTTGCTTCTTTCTGGCGGGTCTGTTTTAGATTTAGCCTTCAGGTCATGGGGTGGGGGGTGGTGGGAAGGGCTTCACGTTTTAGTTTTTCTGTTCTTGGGCTACTTACATTACTGAAGCATTGGTTGCGTTCTCCTTCCCGTTATCTCTGGTTTGTTCTGCTCCCTTTCCGGGTTCGTGGGTCGAACCTATCGTCAATCCTTTTTTTTGCGGGTTGACTTTAGGGTTTATGGAGTCTATTATTAATTTTGACTCCTGGAATACTAATGGTTTTAATCATCCTATTAAAAGGAAAAAAGTTTTTAAAGTATTCCGGAGACTTAAAGCACATGTTCTATTTTTACAAGAGACCCATGTACAGAGGGGGGACAGACTACGTTTTTTTAAATTCTGGAAGGAACAACAGTTTCATTCGAACTCTAACGCTAAGATTCGAGGCGTCTCTATTTTTATAGACTCCTCAGTTACTTTTGTACAACATGATATTATCTCTGATCCGAATGGTAGATTTTTACTAGTTAGTGGTCTACTATTTAATGAAAAGGTAGTTTTGATCAATGTTTATGCACCCAATATGGACTGTGCGGAATTTTATAAATCATTATTTAATCGGTTCCCGAATTTGAATGAGTTTTCCTTGATCTGGGGTGGAGATCTTAATACTTGCTCATCCTCAGTTTTAGACCGTTCGGCTCCTTTACGGACTTTACCCAATAAATCTGCAACTTTGATTAACTCATTCCTCTCTGATTCTGGGTCGACAGACATCTGGCGTTTTTTGCATCCCCAGGAAAAAGATTTTTCTTTTTTTTCACATGTTCACGATTCCTATTCAAGAATTGATTATTTCTTTATTGATTCTTGGTTTATCTCTTCAGTGATTAAATGTGATTATGACTCTATTACCATTTCGGATCATGCCCCACTTAAGCTTTCTATTAAAATTCAGGTCAATGCACAAAATAATAGACAATGGCGTTTTAATTCGTTGCTGCTTCAGGACTCGGATTTTGTTAACTTTATGAATGAACAGATTGATCTTTTTTTTACAATCAACTACACTGACGATATTTCTGTGAACATTCTTTGGGATACTTTTAAAGCTTATATTCGTGGTCAGATTATTTCGTATTCTGCTGCTTTGAGAAAGAAGCTGAAGCAGGAGGAGCTGGTCATTGTGGACAAGATTAAGGAAATTGATAAGAAATATGTTACAGCTCCCTCTGAGGAGTTGTATAAACAAAGAGCTGAACTTCAAATGGAACATAGTTTATCACTTTCGTCTTCGATTGTAAACCAATTAAAGAAAACAAAAAGTGAATTTTATGTACACAGTGACAAAGTTGGCAAATTGTTGGCTAACCAGTTGAAGTCTAATTATACTAAATCTCAAATTAATCACATTTATAATCAAAATGATCGATTGATATTTGATCATGCGGAGATTAGTCAAACCTTTTTTGATTTTTATTCTTCTTTATATCAATCTGAGTCTTTATGAGACTCTAAATATATGAACGACTTTTTAGATAACCTAGATTTCCCTGAGATTTCACAGGATATGTCTTCTATGCTAGATACTCCCAGTACCACTGATGAGATTAAGAATGTTATTTCCTCTATGAACCTGGGGAAAGCTCCTGGCCCTGATGGGTTTACCGTGGAATTTTGTAGGTTTTTTGCACCTTCATTAATCCCTTGGTTCGGTAGGGTTTTGGGGGCTTCATTAAAACTTGGTAAACTTCCCGAATCCTTCTATAGAGCGTCAATCTCTCTAATATTAAAGAAGGATAAAGATCCTGCTCAATGTGCATCTTATAGACCAATATCTTTATTAAATGTTGATTCTAAAATTTTTTCTAAATTATTAGCAAACAGATTAGAAAAAGTTCTCCCTTTTATTATTTCGGAAGACCAAACGGGTTTTATTAAAGGTCGTTACTCTTTCTATAATATTCGCACACTGCTAAATATTGTTTATAGCCCCTCACAAAATGTTCCTGAGTGTGTTATCTCTTTAGATGCTGAAAAAGCTTTTGATAGAGTAGAATGGCCTTACTTATTTAAGGTGCTTGAAATGTTTAATTTTAGCTCGAAATTTATATCTTGGATCAAACTGTTATATCATTCTCCTATGGCCTCGGTCCGTACTAACTCCTTAAGCTCACCTTTTTTCCCCCTTTTTCGAGGTACTCGACAACGTTGTCCTCTTAGTCCTTTATTATTTGATATTGCATTAGAGCCTTTTGCAATTGCCATTCAAGAATCTCCAAATATTATTGGGATAACTCGGGGCTTAAAGTCCCATAAAATATCACTCTATGCTAATGACTTACTTTTATATATTTCTAATCCTCAAAAATCTATCCCTGCTGTTTTAGAGTTATTAGCACAATTTAGTCTCTTTTCAGGTTATAAATTAAATCTTAGTAAGAGTGAACTTTTTCCGATTAATAAACAACTTCCCTTGTATCATAACTTTCCGTTTAAATTGATTAATAATTATTTCTCATATCTTGGGATTAAAATTACTTATAAACACAAAGATTTATTTAAGACTAATTTTTTTACCCTTAATTGATCATATTACTCAACTTTCATCTAAATGGTTTCCTTTATAGTTAACTTTGGTTGGTCGTATTAATGCAGTTAAGATGTTTATTCTGCCAAAATTTTTATATATATTTCAGGCATTACCGATTTTTGTTCCAAAATCTTTTTTTGATAAAGTTGACTCTAAAATTTCTTCATTTATTTGGCAAAATAAAAACCCGAGACTGGGTAAAATACATTTACAGAAAGCTAAGAGAGATGGAGGTTTAGCATTACCCAACTTTAGATTCTATTACTGGGCAATTAATATTCGACATATGAAATTTTGGTTACTTGACCAAGATACACTATCCATCCCAAAATGGGTAGTTTTGGAATTACAATCTGCTCAGGGCTATGCACTTGGCTCTATTTTAGGTTCCTCTCTTCCTTTCGATTTGAAACGCCTCAAACTGGTTTCTAACCCGATAGTTAAATATACCTTACGTATTTGGTTTCAATTCAGGAAATTTTTCGATCTTAACCAATTTGGGCTAGCGATCCCTATTTTAGGTAACGTATTTTTTCCTCCCTCTTTCACGGATCGTGCGTTTCAAATTTGGAAGACTAAGGGTATTTCACGGTTTTTGGATTTATTTTTAGATGGTTCCCTTATGTCTTTTGAACAATTATCTAATAAATATGATTTACCAAGAATACATTTTTTTAGATATCTTCAAGTTAGAAATTTCCTAAGTACTATACTTTCTTCCTTTCCAATGCTTTCTCCTACATATATTTTAGATACTATAATTAACCTTAATCCATGTCAGAAAGGTGCAACAACTATTATTTATAATATTATTATGAAACTTAGGAAAGCTCCATTTGATAAGATTAGGTCAGATTGGGAACAAGAATAGGGTTCTATTATTTCCGTGGATGACTGGGGGCAGATTTTACAATTGGTCAATACTTCCTCTATCTGTGCTAAACATTCCCTAATTCAATTTATTCATAGAGCACATATGTCCAAAGATAAATTAGCTCGTTTTTAGTCTCATATTAATCCTTTTTGTGATAGATGTCCAGGGCAGATAGCTTCCTTAACTTATATGTTTTGGTCTTGTCCTACTCTGGAAACTTTTGGAGAGACATTTTTAATATTATATCAAAGGTATTGAATATAGATATCTCTCCTCATCCTATACTGCTATCTTTGGATTACCTAAAATTTCCAGTAATCTTTCCCCTTCAGCCCGTAGAATGATTGCATTTCTTACTTCAATGGCGAAAAGATGTATCTTACAACATTGGAAAGAGCTTAATGCTCCAACTACCTTTTTTGGTTCTCCCAGACGATATTATGCTTAAATTTGGAGAAAATTAGAAGTAATCTTTATGTTTCCTCATTTAAATTTGAACAGACCTGGAGATCTTTTATTCAATATTTTCATTTAATGTAATTTTTTTTCTCTTTTGTTTCATATTTATATTCCCTTCTTGCTTTTTTTTAACTGTTTTTAATGGAGGTCGGGTTTGAGGACGTGATTTTAAGTTTTTTAACTCTACCTGTTTCCAAGTTAGCCCATTGCTTTGCTTTGCTTTGCTTTTAGTTTAGTTGCACGGTGGGTTTTTTTTTGGGTTTTTTTTTCCTTTTCTCTATTAATATATATATATATATAAAATTAGTATACTATTAATTTACCTTATTATTTTATGTTTAAACTGCACTGTTTGTATCAATTTTTTTCTGTATTAATATCTCCTGTAATTTCTAACAGTGTATTAGTGCTTATATGGTTTACCTTTTGTATACTTATTTAATAAAAAAATTTAAAAAGGAAACCTTTCGTGCCGAAATAGCATAAAGCGAAGAAGCAATTACCATTAATTTATATGGGAAAAATTTTTGAGCGTTCCCAGAGCCAAAAAATAACCTACCAAATCATACCAAGTAACAAATAAAACCTAAAATAACACTAACATATAGTAAAAGCAGGAATGATATGATAAATACACAGCCTATATAAAGTAGAAATAACGTACGTACAGTGTCGTCAGGAAGATTACGCCAAAACCAATTTGCAGGGAAAAAAAATCGGCACGTACGTGCATGCGCACACAGGTGCCCACACAAGGCTTCATGGTCATGGTAGTCTTTCTCAGGGTAAACACAAGTGTCCCGTATTTGACTGCTACTTTTGTCCCTTATTTGGGAGTGAGAAAGTTGGCAACCCCAACTGTAAAAGACATGTTGAGGTGAGTTTAACCCAACTTGAAGACTGACCACCCCCCCTCCACCGCCCCTCAGTCAGCCGGTCCGCAAGATTATTGTCAATATTAAACTGGACCGCAATGCAAAAAAGGTTGGGGACCACTGCTTAATAGGATCGAGCAGGAAGCTTTGATTATAATTATTCTTCTGTCACTCAGAGTCCAATTGTGGGAATCCTATCACTAGCTCAATAGCTAATTGTACTGCTGGTTCGATAATATACAGCACAATTTTCTAAGTTATCTTCATGCTTGGCTTTCTTTGTTCTCATTCCATACCTTATACAGACTTTATGTTCAATGATTCATACAGGAGCAACAAAACACAGCAATGTTAATTCTGTAGCTGACACAATAACTTGAAAACTTTAATACAAGGCACAAAAAGTAAATTCGACTACAAAATCTATTAATAAGCAGTCAACTGCACTACTACTTTAAGTAAGGTACACAGTGTATGCAGATGTAAGAGATCAGGGAATCTGATCCAACATTCAATAGCTCCAGTAACCTGGTACTTACATTAAATCCATTTTTCCCGCCATCCTTGCAATAAAAAAGACTATTATTAGCTTGGAAGAGGAAAAGCCCACTATCCCTGTGGTAGTCGTATGAGGTAATGCCAAATGTTCCAAGGCGCTTCCTTTCACGCAGAAGCTCCTCTTCACGCGAGTACATCCCGTGGTGTGGCGTGGCCTGTATAACCACAAAACAAATCAACTCTGCAACAATTCCCTGAATAACATTCCACAATTATATGATTTACCAACATTAAATTATTCTACTCATAACATTCCCCAAGTCAGTCTTGTCATAGTGCAAAAACACATATAAATAAATTAAAGCAATAGATAGGATGCTGAATACAGTGTAGTGGAAAATAATTTGGAATTTGAAAGCCATCTGCACTTAAATTATATGAACCAAGATACAGCTACTTATACATTAAAGGTAACACAATGACAATCTGAAGCCAAAAGCACAAATTAACCTTGTGAGAATTAAATTATTCTGCCAGGCTGATCTAAAGAGCACTAAATCTAAAGACAATTGGCCTCACAGAACTGTTAGATATGACCCAACAATCTGGGGAATCCAAATAGGTGCAATTATTACAGCCCTACTGAAGAAAAAAAGCTGATTGAAAACATGGCCATTATTCATTCTGTTCTAACCTCTGTGTAAAAGCATATTGATAACCAGAAATCTAGTGGAAAATGTTTAATTTTCTCATCTGACTGCTAGTATAGATATAATTTAACTCTGAAGAAGGGTCTTGGCCCAAAATGTCAACAGTTTATTCATTCCCTTGGATTCTGCCTGACCTGTACAGCCCCTTCAATATTTTGTGCACGTTGCTTTGGATTTCCAGCATCCGCAAAATTTTACAAGTTAATCCAGCTGGCATTGCCTCAAATGATTAATTGAGAGCCATTAGTAAACAACAGGTTCCCAATTATCTTAACAATAAAATGCTGAGCAATACAATGATTCCAAGATGAGGGAAATATGATTGAATGCGCAAACTGTTCCAAAGGTCCCACTTGGTGACTGAAATCCACAAAAAGCATTGAAAAATATTGTGCATCAATACTGGAAGAGATCATAAAATTGTCCTTTTACATGGTAACCTAAAGTGCACCATGAAATAAGCAATTTATAAACAGGTTTAATATCACTGGTATATGTCATGAAATTCGTTTTGCAGCAGTACAGTGCAATGCATAAAAATATAAGTATACAAATTATATATAGTTTAAAAAATTAAATAAGCAGTGCAAAAAGAGCAAAAAAAAAAGTGAGGTAGTGTACATGGGTTAATAGCCCATTCAAAAATCTGATGGAGGGGAAGAAGCTGCTCCTAAAACATTGAGTATGTCTTCAGGCTTCTGTACCATCTCCTTGACGGTAATAATGAGAAGAGGGCATATCCTGGCAATCCAAGAAATATTAGATAAAGTTAAAGAAAGTGATCATCAACTGCAAGAAGAACGAATATACGGTTATCACAAGGAAGAAATAAATACCAAAATGCAAACTGAAAGTGAGCAATGAAACAATTAAACAAAGTGGAACATCAATGACTTAGACAGCATAACATCTAACAGTGGGGCTGACATTGAAATTGGGAGAAAGACTGGGATTACTGAAAGAACAGTTGAGCATTTGAGCAAGATACTAAAGAATAACAATTTCATTGGGTATGAAACTCATTGCATACTGACATAAGAAAGTGAATATTGGACAATATCAAGGCAAAATGAGGGCAGACTCGAATCTGTAGAAATGTGTTTTTTGAGAAGAATGATGAAAATATTGTGGAAGAACAGAGTAACAAATGAGAAAGTGTTTCAAAAAGCCAGAATAAGAGAGCTGATATCATCAATCAAGAAATGGCAGCTCAAATTTCTGGGACAGAAACTGAAGAAAGAGAAGTACAAACATCTTGCAGTGACAAGAAAAATTGATGGAAGAAAAAGTTGCGGTCAACAGCTCATGACATTCATGAGTTACATCAAGGGAGAGGCAAAGGTTTTGAAAAAGCTTATTAGAACATCTCAAGGACAGATGGAAGACCATGATCACCCATGTCATGACACAGCACATGATGATAAATCATGCACAAAGACCCAAGTTTATGACTTTTTGTACTAAACAAGTAATATCTACTGCACTTGATGACAAAGTTTAACAATTTGTGAGAAGTGGAATATGTTGAGATTATATTATTATCCTTTTATTATCCTTCACTAGTTTTGATCATAGATTTAAGTATTTGAATATGGTTTGATAGTATTCCCTACAGTATTACTATTATTGCAAATATGCTCTTCACATTTTAACAATTTTTATGCAGCCAATCCTTACAGCAACAATGTCCAAGTATGTTTATAGTGAACCATAAAAAATTGAAATACAAGAAATATGCTCATCACTCCAATGACTAGGAAAGAGATTAGGTCATGGATTTATGAGCAGATCCTTTGTCAGCACTTCTTCAGGTGCTGGAGGTGTTTTCGAGGACTTGTTCTATATTTCAAATGTTGAATGTGTATGGGTATTTATGACTTGCTGTACAGGTGAATTAAAAGGCAATAGATGCAAAGAAAAACATTAGTTTCACACCTATGACAAGAATATTACTACTCAACTCATTCGTTCATTTTAATAACAGATGTACTGTGATGGCAAAATGTGCCAGCTTTAAAATAGACAGCAGTTACTTGGCGAGGTTACTCTGACAGCAGCTCCTGAACCAACAGCTTCGATACTTCTATTAACTAGGGAGGAAAAAGAAGCAGGTACATTGGGAAATAGCGTCACCTGCAACTTTCTTTAAAGTCACACTCCATCCTTACTCAGAAATTATTGGCATCCCTTGACTATTTCTGCATCTAAATCCTGAAGCTCCCTATTCAAAGGTAGCTGAATAAAATTAAGATAGGCAAGCATTTTTATTGTCTTTAGGAGTCAAAAAGGCATTAATATATGTATCATGTTACCACACACCAGTCAGGAATACATTGTCAAAATAAAGATTAATTATTGTGTCCTTGGAAAATTTAATTGAATTATTGACTGGCAATTTAAAATAAAAAAGACAAAAAAATATATAAGACGAGTCAACATAAATAAGAAACTCAGCTATCATGGTTTAATTGCTGCTTACCCTGTCTTGTTCTGCCAATGCTTTTCTTTTCTTTTATAATCTTTTTATTGATTTTCAAGTTCAAAAACATAGTAACAATAGTAATACAAAGAGATTGGAATTACATTATTGAGAACAGACATATGCAAGTAAAACTATAAATAATACAAGTATACTAGACCTCCCAAACTCTCAATATAGTTAATCATAAAAGGAAAAATAAAAAAAATCACAAGAAGGAAAAACCCCCAAAGTAACAAAAAAACTAAGAAAAGAAAACTAAACTAAACCAAACCAAAAACTGATTGAAACAAAACAAAACAAGGCTGGGCTAATATATTACATTGAATACAATCATTAATGTCATCAACTCCGCTCCTCTATCCTTATATTCTAGGTTAATAAAAAGAATTCGGAAAAGGTCAAGCTACATCAAATGAAAGTGTTGAATAAATGGCTTCCAGGTCTCTTCAAATTTAACCAAAGGATCAAAAATGACACTTTAATGTTTTCTAAATTTAAACATGATATGGCTTGGGAAAACCACTGAAATGTAGTAGGGGGATTGATCTCTTTCCAATTCAGTAAGATGGATCTTCTAGCCATTAATGTAACAAATGCAATCGTCCGACAAGCTGAAGAGGATAACGATCTATGTTCCATCATTGGTAAACCGAAAATTGTAGTAACAGAGTGAGGTTGTAAATCAATGTGCAAAACTGTTGAAATAATATTAAATATCTTTCCAAAATTTTTCCAAAAGAGGGCAAGACCAGAACATACGAGTCAAAGAAGCCACCTCAGAGTGACATCTGTCACAAACAGGATGTATATGGGAGTAAAAACGAGCTAGTTTACCTTTAGACATATCAGCCCTATGTACCACCCTAAATTGTATCAACGTATGTTTAGCACATATAGAGGAAGAGCTAACTAATCGAAAAATTTTCTCCAATTTCTCTATAGGTAAGTGAAGCTGAAGTTCCTTTTCCCATTCATTTTTAATTTTATCTAATATACCTGGCTGTATTTTCATAAGTATATCATAGTTATTAAACCCTTCTGAAAAGGATTTACACCTAAAATTTTTTCCATGATATCATTTGAGTATGAAGTCGGAAAGGTAGGTAGCGTAATATTTAAAAGGTTTCTTATTTGTAAATATCTAAAACAAAAATGGGATCTGGGCAAATTATATTTATTGGACAACTGTTCAAAACACATGAAACAGTTATCCAAGAATAAACCACGAAAGCATGTTATACCCTTCATTTTCCATATCAAAAAGGCTTGATCCATAACAGAAGGTTGGAAAAAAAAATTAAGATATAATAGAGTTTGATAAAATAAATTTGTTCAAACCAAAAAAGTTACGAAATTGAAACCATATTCGTAGTGTATGTTTAACTATTGGATTAACCATTAATTTATTCAATTTAGAGAGAACAAAGGGAAGTGAAGTTCCTAAAATAGAGACCAATGAAAACCTTTGTACAGAGCAACATTCAAGGTTTACCCATTGTGGACTTGGGATTATATCCCAATCTTGTGTCCAAAATATTAAATATCTAATATTAATTGCCCAGCAATAAAATCTTAAATTCGGCAATGCCAAACTACCCTCTTTTTTGGGCTTCTGTAAGTATTTTTTACTTAATCTGGGATTTTTATTCTGCCATATACAAGAGGAAATTTTAGAATCAATAGTAACAAAAAAGGATTTAGGAATAAAGATTGGTACTGCTTGAAACAGATATAAAAATTTAGGAAGAATAATCATTTTAATAGCATTGATTCGGCCAATCAGTAATAAAGATAATGGGGACCATTTAGTATACAATTGTTTAACCTGATTAATTAACAGTAAAAAATTGAACTTAAGTAAGTCCTTATGCTTCTTAGTAATTCTAACATCCAGATAAGTAAAATAATCAGTAATCAATCTGAATGGTGAATGTCTATAAATGAACCTGCATATTTAATGGAAAAAGTTCACTCTTACTAAGATTCAATCTATAACCAGAAAAGTTACTAAACTGAGCAAGCAGAGTTAAAACTGCTGGAACAGATTTCTCAGGGTTAAAGTTATATAATAATAAATCATCTGCATATGGTGATAGTTTGTGCATCTCATTCCCGCGGGTAATGCCAAATATATTAGGTGAGTCACGAGTAGCAAGAGCTAAAGGTTCCAGGGCAATATCGAATAATAATGAACTAAGAGGGCAACCCTGCCTAGTACCACGAAGTAACTGAAAAAAGGGAGATCTTTGATTATTGGTAAATACCGAAGCCGAAGGGGTAAGGTACATCAATTTAATCCAAGATATAAATATCAGACTAAAATTGAATTTCTCAAGTGTATTAAACAAATATATCATAGAAACATAGAAAATAAGTGCAGGAGTAGGCCATTCAGCCCTTCGAGCCTGCACCGCCACTCCGTATGATCATGGCTGATCATCCAACTCAGAACCCTGTACCAGCCTTCCCTCCATACCCCTTGATCCCTTTAGCCACAAGGGCCATATCTAACTCCCTCTTAAATATAGTCAATGAACTGGCCTCAACTGTTTCCTGTGGCAGAGAATTCCACAGATTCACCACTCTCTGTGTGAAGAAGTTTTTCCTAATCTTGGTCCTAAAAGGCTTCCCCTTTATCCTCAAACTATGACCCCTCGTTCTGGACTTCCCCAACATCCGGAACAATCTTCCTGCATCTAGCCTGTCCAATTCCTTCAATATTTTATACGTTTCAATAAGATCCCCCCTCAATCTTCTAAATTCCAACGAGTATAAGCCTAGTCGATCCACTCTTTCATCATATGAAAGTCCTACCATCCCAGGAATCAATCTGGTGAACCTTCTTTGTACTCCCTCTATGGCAAGGATGTCTTTCCTCAGATTAGGGGACCAAAACTGCACACAATACTCCAGGTGTGGTCTCACCAAGGCCTTGTACAACTGCCGTAGTACCTCCCTGCTCCTGTACTTGAATCCTCTTGCTACGAATGCCAGCATACCATTCACCTTTTTCACCGCCTGCTGTACCTGCATGCCCACTTTCAATGACTGGTGTATAATGACACCCAGGTCTTGTTCCACCTCCCCTTTTCCTAACCGGCCACCATTCAGATAATAATCTGTTTTCCTGTTTTTGCCACCAAAGTGGATAACCTCACATTTATCCACATTAAATTGTATCTGCCATGAATTTGCCCACTCACCCAACCTATCCAAGACACCCTGCATCCTCTTAGCATCCTCCTCACAGCTAACACTGCCGCCCAGCTTCGTGTCATCTGCAAACTTGGAGATGCTGCATTTAACTCCCTCATCTAAGTCATTTATATTGTAAACAACTGGGGTCCCAGCACTGAGCTTTATGGTATCCCACTAGTCACTGCCTGCCATTCTGAAAAGGTCCTGTTTATTCCCACTCTTTGCTTCCTGTCTGCCAACCAATTCTCTATCCACATCAATACCTTACCCCCAATACCATGTGCTTTAAGTTTGCACACTAATCTCCTGTGTGGGACCTTGTCAAAAGCCTTTTGAAAATCCAAATATACCACATCCACTGGTTCTCCCCATCCACTCGACTAGTTATATCCTCAAAAAATTCTATGAGATTCGTCAGACATGATTTTCCTTTCACAAATCCATGCTGACTTTGTCCGATGATTTCACCACTTTCCAAATGTGCTGTTATCACATCTTTGATAACTGACTCCAGCAGTTTCCCCACCATCGACGTTAGGCTAACTGGTCTATAATTCCCTGGTTTCTCTCTCCCTCCTTTTTCAAAAAGTGGGGTTACATTAGCCACTCTCCAATCCTCAGGAACTAGTCCAGAATCTAAAGAGTTTTGAAAAATTATCACTAATGCATCCACTATTTCTTGGGCTACTTCCTTATGCACTCTGGGATGCAGACCATCTGGCCCTGGGGATTTATCTGCCTTTAATCCCTTCAATTTACCTAACACCACTTCCCTACTAACATGTATTTCCCTCAGTTCCTGCATCTCACTGGACCCTCTGTCCCCTACTATTTCCGGAAGATTATTTATGTCCTCCTTAGTGAAGACAGAACCAAAGTAGTTATTCAATTGGTCTGCTATGTCCTTGCTCCCCATAATCAATTCACCTATTTCTGTCTGTAGGGGACCTACATTTGTCTTAACCAATCTTTTTCTTTTCACATATCTATAAAAGCTTTTACAGTCAGTTTTTATGTTCCCTGCCAGTTTTCTCTGATAATTTTTTTTCCCCTTCCTAATTAAGCCCTTTGTCCTCCTCTGCTGGACTCTGAATTTTTCCCAGTCCTCAGGTGAGCCACTTTTTCTGGCTAATTTGTATGCTTCTTCTTTGGAATTGATACTATCCCTAATTTCCCTTGTCAGCCACGGGTGCACTACCTTCCTTGATTTATTCTTTTGCCAAACTGGGATGAACAATTGTTGTAGTTCATCCATGCGATCTTTAAGTGCTTGCCATTGCATATCCACCGCCAACCCTTTAAGTGTCATTTGCCAGTCTATCTTAGCTAATTCACGTCTCATACCTTCAAAGTTACCCTCCTTTAAGTACAGAACCTTTGTTTCTGAATTAACTATGTCACTCTCCATCTTAATGAAGAATTCCACCATATTATCGTCACTCTTACCCAAGGGGCCTCTCACGACAAGATTGCTAATTAACCCTTCCTCATTGCTCAATACCCAGTCTAGAATAACCTGCTCTCTAGTTGGTTCCTCGACATGTTGGTTCAAAAAAATCATCCCGCATACGTTCCAAGAAATCCTCTTCCTCAGCACCCTTACCAAGTTGGTTCACCCAATCTATATGTAGACTGAAGTCACCCATTATAACTGCTGTTCCTTTATTGCACACATTTCTAATTTCCTGTTTAATACCATCCCCAAACTCACTACTACTGTTAGGTGGCCTGTACACAACTCCCACCAGCGTTTTCTGCTCCTTAGTGTTATGCAGCTCTACCCATATCGATTCCACATCCTCCCGGCTAATGTCCTTCCTTTCTATTGCGTTAATCTCATCTTTAACCAGCAATGTTACCCCACCTCCTTTTCTTTCATGTCTATCCCTCCTGAATGTTGAGCTCCCATCCTTGGTCACCTGGAACTAAAAAAAGATACCGTTTAATTGGGTGGTTTAAACCGTTCGTATTCCAGAAAACAAAATAACCTTATCCATAATACTGAAATCGAGCATATAGTACATAAAGGGTTAACCAGAATACAAACTCATGACCCCTGAAGAGGAAAAAAGGTTCAAAGAGGAACCGGAAGTTGTGACATTTCGGACATTTTCGTAGTATCGAGTCAGCCCATTTGAAAGGAGAATCTAAACTAAAAATAAAAATGAAAATGAAAATATGAAAATACCCCCTCCCCCCTCCCACTGAAACCCGGAAAAAAGGCCAAAAGACGGCCAATACTAAATCTAATGCTAAATCTAACCCTATCTCTCCAGAAGGCAACCCAAAAGATATATATTTTTCTTTTAAAAAAACACTCAGTCAAAAAAATTAGAAACTGAAATTACCATATATGTAAAAAAAGATTACAACTCTTGCAAACATAGACTATCTTCTTACTCAAATCTAAAAAAAAATGAAACCAATTGCTGATTCATATTGTTAGTTCTTTTCAGACACAAATGCTTGAAAATAACGCACCGAAAAAAATAGTCCCAGGGGAGGAAGAAAGCAAGACGCCATCTTAAGATGCAAAAAAGCCAAATACTTCCCGAAACATACATCAAAGTTGCTGGTGAACGCAGCAGGCCAAGCAGCATCTGCAGGAAGAGGTGCAGTTGACGTTTCAGGCTGAGACCCTTCGTCAGGACGAAGGGTCTCGGCCTGAAACGTCAACTGCACCTCTTCCTACAGATGCTGCTTGGCCTGCTGCGTTCACCAGCAACTTTGATGTATGTTGCTTGAATTTCCAGCATCTGCAGAATTCCTGTTGTTTGCGTTTAAATACTTCCCGAATAAAGTTTCAAAGAAAGAAAAGTCAAACACTGAATCTACAACTTAATTACTCTCAAAAGCAGAAAAATTAAAAGTAAAAAACAGAATCAGTAAAGAAAGAAGAAAACTTTTATCCGAAAATACAAAAGTACACTACAAACCCAAGGCAAAAGCCCTCAGATTATAAAAATCCAAAGCTGTAAGCCAGTTGTTAGCTTTCTTTTTTTAATAAAAAACAAGCAAGTAAGAACAAAGACAAAAAACAACAGTCAATTAATTAGTCCGGAGCAGAGGAACACTGATTGTCAAGAAAACTTTGAGCTTCATCTGGAGATTTAAACAGACGACGTGAGTTATTGGCAAGAACGATTCTCAAACGTGCTGGGAACAGCAATGCTGATTTAAGGCCTTTTTGATAAAATTCTGGTATCTGTGGTTTAATACCCATTGGTTCCCTCAGAACTTCAGGACTAAAATCTTCAACGAGGCGAATTTTGAAACTTTGAAATTCGATCATATTTTTCCGCCGGGCAGTTCATATCACACGATCCTTAATGTGAACATAATGGAACCGAATAATAATGGGTCTCGGTTTAAGTTTCCTGGAAGGTTTGGGGCGCAACGTATTGTGCGCGCAATTGAGCAATGGAGGAGCCTCCAAAACTTCTGAACCAAACACATCCATTAAAAATTGAGAGAAGTATTTAGTAGGATCACCTGTCTTGATATCTTTGGGAAGCCTGATTATCCGCAAGTTCTGTTGCCGAGATCGATAATCTTGGATTTATAACGTTCCAGCATATGGGATGTCGAAGTCAGATTTTTTTCCAGGGCTTCAATCTTTTGGTCTCTCTGCCGAACGGTGGCATCCAGTTCTGAAATTCTAGTTTGTTGTTGATCAATTTCACGTCTAATCGATCTAATGTCATCTTGAATCGTCTTCAAAACTTCTTCAAACACAGCAAATCTTTGATTAAGTTTTTCCTCTAGAAGACTTGATATTGTTTCAAAAGTTAATGGTATTTGCTCAGATGCTTTAGGATCACCATCTTTTTTTCCCCCCGTTGCCGTTGGAGTCTTTCCCATTTTTAACTTCTCATCCTCTGGTCTGCATTTCCAGCGAGTTAAAATCGAAGTTCAAAGATATATCTGTGATATAAACCTTTTAGTGTAGGTATAAACAGAGTAAATAAGGGTGGTTACGGGTAAAAGAACTACGGAGAATGGAGCGAAGCCAACATGTACCCCACCCACACAATGAGCGCCTCCTGGAGAGTCCCCTGCCAATGCTTAAGTGCACTGTATGAGGGTTCCAGATATCATATATATCATATGAGCGTATCAAAGCTTGACAGCCAAAAGCAATTTGGTTCAGAAACTGACTAAAGAATTTAAACATCTAACACAAGCAAAAGAAAACACAGGTAATTTTCTCTTAGTAAATGGTTATCAATGTCATAGAGCAGCACAGTCTCGTAGCAGTTAGTGTAATGCTATTAAATTGCCAATGACCTGTAAGGAGTTTGTACACTCTCCCCGTGACAGCGCAAGTTTCCCTCGGGTGCTCTGGTTTCAAAGTTCAAAATAAATTTATCAAAGTATGTGTATGTCATCATATACAACCCCACATTCATTTTCTTGTCGTCAATCACAGCAAATAGAAGAAACACATTAGAATCAATGAAAGACAACACCCCACAGGGTGGACAACAACCAATGTACAATAAAAAACAACTTATCCAAATACAGAGTTAAAAAAAACACGTGGACTAAGATGTTAACTGTCCTGTGCTATCACCAGTGGGATCATCAGTTGATCTGCCACCTGTCCTAAGAGTTTCGGCCCGCTTATAATCAAGACTCCCTCGAGGTGGTGGGCCAGCAGTGCTAAAGCACCACCTCCCACTGGTGAGCTTAAAAACTTGGCATCTGCCTCTATCAGAGTTGTTGGTCACTTCCATCCAACAGATAGTCTGCTCTTCAGGTGTCTTATGCAACTACTGAAGGGTTTGCAAGATATATGTACACTGTCCGACTATCTGTCCCTCTGGACATACTTGGTCCACACCCATGCTGATCCTTTCTCTGCTGCCTCAGCTACAGCCCTGCTGGTTGACTTGATCTCTCTTCTAGTGAAGCCAAGGTCACACAGTCACTTCTGGAAAGTGAATACAATAAACCCAAGGCAGCCTACTTCTAATGGATAGCATGAGACCTTCCACCCTCTGTCTCTGCACTCAGATCTTAATTCTGCATATTTGGTTAACTTGCGCTCATGCGCTTCATCGATGTTGTCTTCCCAGGGGACTGTGAGTTCACCAATAACCACTTCTCTGCTGGTGTCAGACCATATGATTATATCTGGACACAATGTGGTGAAAGCTATTTGCTCTGGGAAGCTGCCTTTCCCGTCCAGGTTGGCCTTGACACACTAATCATTGGCTGAAGAAAATATATGCTTGATCGTGAGCCTGCGCTGTACACCCTTGACTTGGAGCCTTCTTTCACAAACGATATGCGATGTTCTGTGCAACATGGGGCACGGGATAAGTTGTACTGCAGTACTCTTTGCTCAACCGCTTCTGTTACAACATGCCGCTGGAAAGATTGACGCTGCATGCACTTAAAATATGTTGAAGTGTTCCCTTCTCGCCACAAGCAGCACACCTGTCTGTCTTATCTTCATACCAGGTGCTGAGGTTGGCATGTGTTGGGAGCAGATCGTACGCTGCTCTGCATAGAAAAGAAATGCGGAGCGGTTCCATCTGCCACAGAACATTCCAAGATAGATGTCGTTGTTCAACACTTTCCCACCAGGTCCAAGCCCCTTGTTTGGCCAGGCCAGCTGTTTTAGCTAATCTCTTCTCCTCTTCTGCCTTTCAGATTTCTTGTGTTACAAGCTCACGGCGCTCCTTACCTGTAGAAGATGACCACCACTTGTGGGTTGTACATCCAAGTCCCTGGCAGCCTGGCTGGGTAGCCCCAACCATCTCCTTGTGCTTCAATCTAGACTCTGCCTCATCAACTGCTACACGGGCTGACCACTTCCTGCCTGATCTCACATCCGGCTGGGTGTTCTTGATGACAGGGTCTTTTGAGTCTCGAAGCATCAAGAATGATCTTACCTTGGCTACCTTGACCTCTTCAACAAGGGATTGCACTGGAATGGTAAGCTTTATCTGGCTACTGTGGATTGAAACATTGGTGAGGCTGCTCGGTACTCCGAGCCACTTCTTCACATACTTGTTGATCTTCCGTTCCATTGCCACTTCATAGACAGTTAGTGGCCACATTATCTGTGGCATTAGTCACCACAACTTCAACTTGCCAGGCAAGCCACACTTCTCAACGGACATCAGACCTCTGCTGATCTGTTCTCCTGTCTCTTGAACCCTTTTGGTGTCTCTCAGCTCCCCTGTGTACCATCGCCCAAGGCTCTTAACTGGTTGTTCCCGAATGGATGGAATCTCCTCTCCACAAAGGGTGGAATGAAAGTCATCATTCTCCCTCCCTCTTGGAGGACCCAGAGGGTAAGTTTCTCCATGTAAACTAGAAGCTTCAAGAGGTGGGTGCAAAAATAAAGTGGAAAAAAAATAATAAATAAGCAATAAATATTGAAGAGTCTTTGAAAGTGAGCCAATTTCAGTGATGGGCAAGTGAAGTTATCCCCCCTGATTCAAGAACCTGATGGTTGAGGGGTAATAACTGTTGCTGAATCTGGTGGTACGAGTTCTAAGGCACCTGTACTTTCTTTCTGATGTCAGCAATGAGAAGACAGCATGATCTGGATGGTGGGGTCCTTAATGATGGATGCTGCTTTCCTGTGACAGCACTCAGTGTAGACGTGTTCATTGGTGGGAAGGGCTTTCCTGTGATGAGCTGGGCAGTATCGACTACTTTTTAAAAACACACAAACACGAGGAAATCTGCAGCCGCTGGAAATTCAAGCAACACACACAAAACGCTGGTGGAACGCAGCATTTTGTGTTTGTTGCTTCACTACTTTTTATTGATTTTTTCCATATAAAGGCATTGGTGTTTCCAAACCAAGCTGTGATGCAACCAGTCAATATCTCCAGCACACATCTATACAAGTTTGCAAAATTTTAGATGAAATCTTTGCAAACTTTTAAGGAAGTAAAGGCACTGCTGTGGTTTCTTCCTAGTGGCACTTAAGTGCTGGGCCCAGAACAGGTCCTCTGAAATGGTAACATAGAGGAATTTAAAGTTGCTGACCCGCTTCACCTCTGATTCCCCCATGTGGACTGGTTCATAGACTCCCTCTTTCCTCCTCCTGAAGTCAACAGTCATCTCCGTGTTCTTGCTGACATTGAGTGAGTGGTTGTTATTGTGACACCATTCAGCCAGATTTTCAATCTTCCTCCTTTATGTGGATTTTGCCAGCAACAGTGGTGTCATTGCCAAATTTAAATATAGCATTATATAAGCGAGTAAAGCAAGTGACTAAGCACACAGCCTTATGGTGCACTTGTCAGTTTGCAGGCTAAAGTTTGCAAGCGAGGAAATCAAGGATACAATTGCACAAGGAGGTATTGAGGCCAAGGACTTGACTCTTATTGAATAGTTTTGAGTGTTTGGAATGAGGGTTTCCTCCCGCATTGCAAGGACATACGTGCAATTAGGTTAATTGGTCACATGGGCATAATTGAGTATCACTAGGTCATTTGGCCAGAAGGACCTGTTACCATGCTCTAAGATTCTAAATCTAAAATTACTCAAAGTTTTGTTTCTAGTGGCAGTCTATACATCTGACAGGAGAATGAAAGATATAATCAAAGCGTTGTCAAGAAATCCCTTCTCCACAGAGTGCAGTTTCAAAAAATTCTTTTGAAATCACTCCATGTCTGGTTTTCATTCCTGTTCATTTGCTGCATAGTTGCAGTTTCTCACCTATTCTGTTGTGAATATAAAATTAGGACCAGTTATTGAAGTAAAGTACAGGATTGATTCACAAATGAAGATTCAAAAGTATCTAATAAACTATCAAGTAATGAATAAACTGCCATGACAATAGAGTTAATTTGTGTTTCAAAAGGAACAAAGGTTACGTTGATGCAAAATTGGTAAAGGACTGATGATAAATGTCTGTTTTACAGACTGGAGTATCATGCAATAGTGTTCCATGAGTCAGTGATTCAAAAAAAGCCGAAGATGACAAAAAACAACCTTAAGATCTGCAGAACTTGGAAAAATTTGGTGAATTGGGAATATTTACAGCACATGGAGTTTAACAAAAGTGTGAAATGATGCATTTGGGGGCGAAGCAATTCAAAGCAAATGTGAATGTTAAATACAATTGAGTAACAGAAAGGATGGGATTACTACATGTGGAGCTAATTCTTTGAATGTGACAGATTAAGGCAAGTCAACTGTTAGAAAGGTAATTGGGAAATGTGGCTTTATCAGAGAATATCATCAGCATTCTCTTGGAGTCAAGCATGAATTTTCACAATTTTTTTTATTTAAATGGATCAAGTGGGTGAGCAGTTTGTTCCTTTACATCAGATTTTCACGCACAACAGTCTGTAGAGTTTTCAGAGAATGCTGTGATAAATTAAAGAAATCCAGTGAGTGGCAGTTCTGTGGGCAAAAATGCCTCGTTAACGCGAGGTCAGAGGAGAATCACCAGACTTGTTCAAGCTGACAACAAAGCAACAGAAACTCATAACCATGCATTACAAAAGTGGTGTGCAGAAGAACATCTCTAAACACACATGTTGAACCCTGAAGTGGATGAGACCATGAACATATCTCTTGTACCTAATAAACTGGCCACTGACTGTACAACAGAGTGAGAGGAGCTTCCTCACATTGGTCATTACCTCTCTGAGATAATCGTGTTCTGGGTCTCTGGCTCTCAGGGTCAAATGTTGGTACAAAATTATTTTTAAAAAAACACTAATTAAGTTCGCTCAACGACATATTCTAGGAGACAGTTATTTCAAAATTCAAAGTCAATTTATTAATAAAGTACATTCATGCCACCACATACAACCCTGAGATTTATTTAATCTCAGATACAATGCTGATCTATTCTGAATAAATATACCAACTTTAAACCACGTCAACATTTTTCTCACCCAAGATTCACTTAAAAATAGACGGAAATACAAACAGAATGATTAAATACCAGGACTAGACTATTTACTACAACATAGATAAACCATGCACATGATGCAAGAGTTTTTAAATTTATAAACATAGTAATACTTGCTTTGCTTGAACATGGAGGTGGTGATGAAGATAACGCGTATAGTTGTGAATAGTATTTAAGCTGCTACGTGGAAAGTGTTATGAGTAAGGTATAAAGAAAAATCAAAATAGCTGTTTCAACTTGGAATCTGTGCAACAGAATAACAGACATCACCTTTCAGTTGAGATAGAGATTTTAACAAGAACATCTAAACATCTTTTCTGAACATCCACGCTCACCGTATCTTCCTGTCGCCTTAATAATAGTAACCTGCTGGCTCTCTCCGTCAAGTTCCTCTTCCCCTTAACTACCACGTCATGAGTGTCCGCATCCAACACATCATCCTCTGCAACTCCTGCCATCTCCAAAAGGATCCTACCACCAACTATATCAGGGGTAGGCAACCTATGGCCCGTGGGCCAGATCCGGCCTGCAAAGTTATTTTGACCGGCCCGCAAGCAAATATTGAGATACTACGCTTATCCGGCCCGCGATTTTTCTTTATTCTGAGTGTTTCATGCGACCACATTGATGGACATGCATGGCGTCTTATTACACTGGCCCCAGGTTCCATTTTGTTCCAAACCAAACACTGGTATATGCGAATGATGGGAAGGCAGACTACCTTATTAATATGTATTAGATACTCTTCGTGCACACGCAGGTTTTCAGATGGGATCGTTCAGATTTGTAAACAGAAACAGCGTCACTGTGTTTTAACAAGAAATCCACGCTAAATATCCAGATAGTTACAGGTGTCCCCCGCTTTTTGAACGTTCGCTTTACGACACCTCGCTGTTATGAAAGACCTACATTAGTTACCTGTTTTCGCTAACAGAAGGTGTTTTCACTGTTATGAAAAAAGGCAGCATGTGAAAAAAGGCAGCCAAGCTCCTCCCCCGGAACTGTATTCTAGCCGGCATTGCTTAAACACGTGCCTGTGAGCATCTGTGCTTTATGTCGATTTATTCTGAGCATCCGTGAACAAGATGAGTTCTAAGGTATTGGAAAAGCCTAAAAGAGCTTGTAAGGGTGTTACACTTAGCGTAAAACTAGACATAATTAAGCGTTTCGATCGTGGTGAATGAAGTAAGGACAAAGTGAGCTTGGCTTGTGGAAGTTGACGAAGACGATGTTGAAGAGGCTTTGGTATCCCATGACCAAGAACTGATAGATGAAGAGCTGATGCAATTGGAAGGGGAAAGGATAACAATTGAAACCGCATGCAGTAGCGAACGGACCGAAAGTGAAGTCGTCCAGGAACTGAACGTGAAGCAACTGCGTGAGATTTTCGCTGCAATTGACAACGATGATTGCAGAAAAGTATGACCTTAATTTTGAAAAGGTATGTAGGTTTAGGCATATTTCCAAGATGGTTTGAGTGCTTACAAAGAACTGTATGATAGAAAAATCAGCCACAGCAGACGACGAACCTAGACCTTCGACATCGAGGTAGGCAGACATAGAAGAAGATGACCTGCCTGCCCTGATGGAAACAGATGACGATGAGATGACACCCCAGTGTCCCACCAGCCCAACCTCCGATGACTCAGCCTAACACACCATCATCAGTGTGCTCGCTGTCTTCCCGATTCCAGTAAGTGATACTATACTGTACATACATTATTTCTATTTTATATAGGCTGTGTATTTTTAAGTATTATTTGGTATGATTTGGCAGCTTCGTAGCTTAAAGGAGAGAATGGTTCTGCCAAGAGCGCTGGAGCCGAGTGGTTCTGCCGACAGCGCTTGTGTGAGATGTTCGCTACGTTGGACAGTGCAGCAATGATTGCAGAAAAGGATTTCTACTTTATATAGGCTGTGTATTTATCATTTCATTCCTGCTTTTACTATATGATACTGTTATTTTAGGCTTTATGTGTTATTTGGCTGATTTGGTAGGTTATTTTTTGGGTCTGTGAACGCTCACAAATTTTTCCCATGTAAATAAATGGTAATTGCTTCTTCACGTTACGACATTCCGACTTACAAACTGTTTCAAAGGAACGCTCTACCTTCGGATGGCAGGGGAAACCTGTACATGTGCTACAATACTTGTTGAATAACTCGCGTTTCAAAATAAAATCAAAGAAAAAAAATTCCGATGGCAATGAATGCAAAACACAGGAAGGTAGACGTTGAGTGCCGAAAAGCAGTGAAAATGAAGGAAATACCCAGTGCCAGCTACGAAGTCTCAAAACGTATTGCAGAAAAGATGAAGCCTTTTACAAATGGAGAGTTTGTCAAAGAATGTTTACTGGCAGTGGTGGATATTGTTTGTCCTGAAAAGAAATCTTTATTTGCATGTATCAGCCTGTCAGCAAGAACCATCACACAGCGAGTTGAAGAAATGTCAGCAGATGTTAAAAGTTGTTTAAGGGATGCCTGCAATGAATTGCATTTTTTTTCCCCCAATTGTGCTTGATGAGAGTACAGTCTTGAGAGACACTGCTCAACTTGCAGTGTTTGTTCGAGGAGTGACCTCAATTTTTCAAATTTTTGAAGTGTTTATTCAATTAATTCCTATGAAGGACACGGTTACTGGAGCAGACATTTTTGAAGCTTTGCTGAGAATGATGTTAGAAATGAAACTTAATGTGAAAGGTAAATGGCATCACAACTGATGGAGCACCAGCAATGGTGGCACAGAAAAACTAAACTGAGTTCTTTGATTACTAATTGGCATCCTTGGTTAAGCACAAATGATTTTCTAGCATGTGTTATTCATTAATTTGAGGCAAAACATAACTAGATGTATTTAAATGGATAATTCCCATATTTCAAGTTTTTTTATGGCATTTATCTGTCCCATCATCCGCTCATTAATACGCGATCCGGCCCACAGAGGCAAAAAGGTTGCCGACCCCTTACCCTCCTCCAATCCACTTTCTGCAGGGATCGCTCCCTCTGTCATTCCCAAAGTGCTACACCTGCCCATTTACCTCCATTCAGGCCCCCAAACAGTCCTTCCAGGTGCAACAACACTTCACCTGTGAATCTGCTGGGGTCGTCTATTGTGTCCAGTGCTCCCGATGCAGCCTCCTCTACATTGGCGAGACCCATCGTAAATTGGGGGACTACCTCGCTGAGCTCTTCCACTCCATCTGCCAAAAGCAGAACTTCCTGGTGGCCAAACATTTTAATTCCTATGCCCGTTCCAACATTTGGTCCATGGCCTTCTCTTGTGCCACAATGATGCCAACCTCAGGGTGGAGGAGCAATGCCTCCAACTTGATGGCATGAATATTGACCTCTCCTTCTGATAAAATTTCTTCTATTCTCCTTTCTATTCTGGCCTCTTGTTCTCCCCTGCCTATCACCTCCCCATGGGTCTCCTTCTCCTTCCCTTTCTCCCATGGTCCACTCTCCTCTCCCATCAGATTCCTTCCTCTCCAGCCCTTTATCTTTACAACCCACCTGGCTTTACCTATCACCTTCTCCCTACCCTCCTCCCTCTCCTCTCATCTTCTTACTCCAGTGTTTTCCCCCTTTCTTTCTAGTCCTGAAGGAGGTCTAGGCCGGAAACATTGACTGTTTATTCATTTCCATAGATGGTGCCTGACCTGCTGATTTCCTCCAGCATTTTGTAAGTATTGCTTTGGGTGTCCAGCATCTGCAGACTTTTGTGTTTAAAACAAGTTTCAATCCTTTTGAGAAAAAAGGCTACTCATTTCATATTACTCCAGACATCATACAACTCCATGCCCTTGCATCTAGTTCTATTTCATAATAAACAGTGAAAGCAAGGAAGATTACTAAGCAACTAATGTTTCCCCATACAATCTTCCCTCCTACTGCCATAGACTGGCAACATTACACCACAAGAACAGTGATAAATTGCTGCCCTAGCACTCTGTGACACTCTGCATTTTGGTCACAAGGATGGTCCTTCAGTCCCCCAAATAAGTGCCAACTGTCAACAAACCTGTTTCAGTAATTCTATTTTATTCCCTGTACACTCCTATCCATTCCCTCAGATTCTACCTCACTTGCACACAAAGAGCAATAAATACTGGCCAATTAATCAACCATCTTTGGGATATAGGTGGAAATTGGAGTACCTGGAAGAAATCATGCCATAACAGAAAATGTACAAACTCTAACACTCAGGACCCAGGGTCAGAAGTGAACCACGATCACTGAAACAGTGAGGCAGCAGATCTACTAGCAATACCGCTAAGGCACACAATGTCATCAAGCCAGAAAGCTTTCACTGAATAAAAGCCTCACCTGAAAATGATCAAGCATTTGTTTCCAAGACAGCAGCAATAAGGCATCCTTCCTGACCTTTTTTGGGATTTCAGAATACAAAAGAGAGTTCTCTCTACTCCCATAAGGCATCCCTATATAAAAAAAGACAATTTGCATTGTTAACGGACAAAAATATGACTATTAAGTTGGCCAGCTAATGATTGAAACAAATGTTTGTAGTAAAATTTTTGGCAGGATCTCAGCAGTGTGCTGTTAATGCCCAGCTATTGTTTCATTAGCACACTGGTTCAGTACCAAAAAGATACAGAAAATCTAAAGGAAATTAGCTAAGTTTAATTGTGACGAATACAAGTGAACATCACCTTAGCCTTCTCGAGTCCAAGAACAATCCCTGAATCTCCTAATCTGGTTCAATAGTAAGTGACCATGGGAAGAGTACTTGCTCTTTCAATTGCTCTTAACATATTTCCCACACTCAAAGTTGGTATTAACTTAACTCAGCTGGCTCTTGGCAGAGAATTGATCACTCTAGTACAGGCAGGCACCCTGGCTTAATGATCACTCGAACTGTGATTTTTCACTATAATGCCACTATGGGCTATGCCTCTGACTTATGAAACTATTTTCCACTACACTCTGCAAACTGGAACATATGTAATAAAATTCACATTCTGCATTTCACCCAGACTTTGCAATTTATGTTATTTCCGTTGAAATATTTTCCAGCTGCACTACTTTCTCATATATCAAGGAATGGCTTTAAATATATTTCGTACATTTTTAGAGCAGAATAATTCAGAAAATTTCAATATACTCGACAAATACATTCTACTACCCTATGTACATGTGACAATTCAGTCAGCCAACTGACTCCAAATAGATACACAATGGTTTTAAATTATGGGCAATTTTCTTCCCAATTTACCCCAGGAAAATTAAGCCATAGAAAACTACAATGAAACAAGTTCCAACTATGTTATACTCAGAAGGAGGTTTGCATCCCATCACTTTATCCACTGGAAGGTCAACAATAACCTAAAGCTGGCTGCATCATGATTTTTTGCAGCTTGAGTTCTTTCTTGATGTGTGGTTTAACATTCTGATATTATTTAATACTTACCCAAGTAATACACACGATGGGAATGGTGCCCAGATTTATCATTTTTTGGAATGAACTGGAAATCATGAGGTGCTTTGTTAATGACAATGCCAGGATACTTCCTGCTGCTGTGGATAATCTCTCTGAGTCCATCCCAAGAGTGCTTCTCAACGTAGAACGGTGTGGATTCATCTTCCATATCTTCTGCTACTGTGTTTTCGGACAGTGTTTCTACTGTGGCCATCTCCTCAACCGTTGCTACACAGCTGAATCAATTCAATGCCACAAATGAAAACAAAAAATCTATAATTGCACAGCATAAAAATGTACATTAGTATATAGACATTTTCATTGCTTGATACGTCAGCAGAAAATGTTTATTATACATTTAATTTACACAGAATTAAAAGAATAAAATTCAAGTGTTCATACTGAATAATTTTAAATGATTTCCTTGAACTACAAAGGCACTCTTGTTCAACTAATGTCCTACAAGTGTTATAAATGCAGTATACTCCATTCAGAAATAGTCTCTAAGAGTCCATAGATCAAGCTCCATCTTGTAAGTCCAATTGTGAGAGATAAGAATATGGCAGACTATCATCTTAATAAAACAGAGATTAGAGAGCATTGATCAAGAGGGGATTCAGATCATTTTCATTAGTTGGAAACATCTGTGATTTATTAGAAATCATAAATTATTGTCCGTAATAAAACTAACAATGGGAATAGAAATCCAACATTTACAAAACTAGGGATAAGCAAGAGACTTAAAAACAAATCAGTGAAACAATGAATGAATTTGCAAATACGTTTTACAACCTCAGGACATCCCAAAGCGCTTGACAGCCAAGTACTTTTGATGCGCAGTCACTGATGTAATGCAGGAAATGTGGCATAAATGGGTTATAGTGATTTTTTTTTTAAATGGTACTGAAAAGGGATAAATATTGGGCAGGACTTCAAGAAATTCCTCTTATTTGAATAGTGCCATAGGATCTCAAACATTTATCTCAAAGACCAGGCCTCAGTTAAATATGGCACCTGACAATACAGTAACGCCACAATACTGCATCAATCAGCAGCACAAAACCCTGGAATGGGACTTGGACATACAACCCTTTGATTCAGGCTGATATCCCTGTGCACCTTATTTTCAAAAGGTAAAAACAAAAAGGCGCACTCATGCATTGTCATTCTACACCAGGATTATAAGTGGAATTTAGCTATTTCTCTGCTCTAGCAAATATCACATGAGTGAAAATTTTCTTTTCTATGTTTACTACATTAAGACACCTTATAATTTATTTAAACCAGTAAGGTATTGAAATTGTAAATACTGTATAAATTAAAAATGATCTTTTCACATAAATTTACAGAGCGAACATTCTGAGCAAAATCTTAAATTTTGGATCATTAACAATTACAGAGAAAACAAGTCTAAGTAATGAGAAATTTCTCTTATCTCCTTATTTTAGCCTTTTATAAAAAAAATATTTACCATATAAAATTATTGTTCTTAGTGCCAGGACCAAGTTCCTCACTGTGTTGCCATCTAGCAAATAAGGCGAATGTGCAACTTTCGTTTGATGTACTGAAACCACGTTGACAATCAGCTGTTCGATGTTTCTTTCAGTTTCTCAGCAGATGATTATCAGGGAGATTTTAAGTACAGGAAATCTTCACATAAGCACTTCCCTATAAAGTCAGCAATTTAAATAAATAGTTACAGCCAAGGAACCTCCAGCTCTCAGCACTTTAAAAATCTGAAGCACTGTACTTAAATACTACATCAACTATAAATTACGTAACTCTGTGGGAATGTGCTCACTTCTTCCATTTTCATTTTATACATGTAACCACAAAACAAATCAGAACACCTCCTGAAAACCATCACGTCTCCTACTCATCTTACAACCAAACACCATCAATCCCATCTATAAAGCAGAATCTCTTCTTCCTTTCCAATTCTCGTCCTGTTTCTGAAGGCAATGGTTTGCACTATCTTAACATTTCTGTAAGTACTGGAAACCATCAGATACCTTATCCAAATGAACACCAGCTCAAAAACCAGGAGAGTGACTAGCTGCTCACCTTATGTGACCTTGTTCAAAGAACTTTGGAATCTAGCACGAGGACTGTGATGTTTCAGTTGCTGACCTGATCTATCTATTTAAGAATAATTCTTCATCTGATTTTATAATACGGCTGCATAGGTACTATCTATGGAATTCAACTTACATTAGTTTTATATTCATGAATGTATTAATATATCAACACTTCTAATAAGGAAAAATACTGCATACATCAGAATATAATGAATTTCTCCCAGAGCTATAACAATTTAGAATACAGAAATGTGAACAATTACTACTCAAGCCTACACACTTCAGTAAGAATTGCTGAACAACAAACAGGAGTAAGAACAGATAACCCTGAATTGTTGATGCTAATAGTTGTGGTCCCACTGCTAAACCTACTGAACTCAACTAACACAGCACAGACCAACAATTAATCAACCCCAAGATAATCGATGTAGTTATACACTTGAACGCACATGATACTAACAACGCACAAAAACTCTATATAGGGCGCCATGGTAGCGTAGTAGTTAGCATGATGCTATTACAGCTCAGGGCATTCCAGAGTTCATTTCTGGTGCCATCTGTAATGAGTCTATCCGTCTGCTTCGTGGAATGCCTGGGTTTTCCCTTGTTGCTTTGGTTTCCAACCACAGTCCAAAGATGTAACAAATAGGTTAATGGGTCATTGTAAATTGTACTGTGATTAGGTTGAAGTTAATCAGGTTTGTTGGGGGTTGCTGGTGCAGCATTCCTTGAAGGGCCAGAAGGGCCTACTCCGTGTGGTATCGCTAAATAAATAAAATAAACACTATACAAAATTCTTAGGGGAAAAATAAAGTTTCCTGGTCACAATCAGAATACTTATATCCTACACATTTTAGGAACAATATTATCAGAGCAAATCCAAATGATTTGAATAAAAGCCGCACTTAATTTTGTGTTGTATGTTGGTGTTAAGGTAAAGTGGTACAATGCTGTTCTCCAATTATCATATTAGGCCAGGCCACAGTTCCAGGTTTGGGTCACTGTATATTGTAATTTCAGTGCAAGGCGAAACCACATCGCAGTCAGTCTAAATGTGAATGCATCTTGCATAAATCTAAATGCTGGTCACACACAGTTAGAAATAATACTTAAAGAGCAATAGCAATAAGGAAACGAGAGCAGCAAAAGAAAAGCAAAGAATAGTTCAACAAGATGTTGGCCCATATGTCAGGAATAATAATTATTGTAATAAAATTAGCAATGCATGAACCTTCTAAGTGAAGAAACCTTTATTACTGGTAAATACTTTCAAAACATTACAACAGTGGCTACACTTTATTGGCTGCAAAACAATTTGGGATATCTGGTCATAAAAGACAAAAGAAATGCAGATCTGAATTCCTCTCCTGTTTTCAACAAAGTCTGTGCTAAAATGACAAATTAATACTAAAATTGTTTGAAACAAGTAGCACTGAATTAAGAGTAAACTGCATTCCTTCCAAAATAGAACAAGAAATAACAATAGGTGAGTCAATCCCACATTCCTGCTCTACCTTACAAGATCTTGACTGACCTTTCACCTGACTACCTCTTTGCAGACTAATGACTGTCTTTAAGACTGAATAGACTCGGGGAGTGCACTGCATTACTCTCTTCAGTAAACAATTTACGGAGATTCACAAGTTGGGCAAAGAAAATTTCCCTTACCTCTCAAACCCAAATCCTTATTTTGAAGCTGTAATCCAGTCAGTCAGAGGAAATGTTTTCCACCACATTCATCCTGTCACATCCCGTTTATTGATGTTTCATTAAGATTACCTCTCATTCTCCTAAATTCAAGAAAATGTGGATGCAGTCTATTTAACCTCCTCTGAGGACTGCTCCCCCACTTTAGATCTAATCTGGTGACTTTTGTTGTAGTCTATCACAAGTACATTCATTCTGGGTGGGAGACCAGAACTGTATCTGACCATTCCCCTACTATAGTTCCACTCCATATACTCAAATCCTCTTGAATAAACACAATAAATGCCTTCCAAATCTTGCTGTACTTGCAAATTAACTTTCATTGATTTGTTTACAATGAAAGTTAGGTTTTTCTGACCTCTAACACATTTCAGTCTCTCACCATTAACAAACTACTGGCTTTTTTTCTCAACAATCATGACCGAAGTTTTCCACATCTTCAACCTTTTTCTTGGACATATCACAACTCAAGCCTCTGTGCAGTCTTCTTACAAGCCATACTGCCATCCAGAATTGCACATTCAATGAAACTAAATTTATTACACTTGATATCCTATACAAATCATTGACCATATCGGGAACAACTCACATCAGAGCACTAATCAGTGCGGCAACCACAAACTTCCAGTCAAAGCCGCCAGAAATAACCTATTTATTCCCTTCAGTTAGTCCTGACAAAGGGTCTCGGCCTGAAACGTCGACTGTACCTCTTCCTAGAGATGCTGCCTGGCCTGCTGCGTTCACCAGCAACTTTGATGTATGTTGCTTGAATTTCCAGCATCTGCAGAATTCCTGTTGTTTGCTATTTATTCCCATTGTTTTTGACTCTTAATCGATGCATGCCAGTACATTACCTCAAAATTTTGATTTATAACCTTACAGCACTTTGTGAATTACTAAGTGAAAGTAGAATAATAAATTACTCTGGTAGTTTACTTTCACTTAGTTTTTGGGTGCTGCTTTGCTGAATTCTGAAATGTTTCCAACTACATTGCATCTGCTATCCCCTCCTTTTCTATCCCAGAAGTTACAATCTCAAATAAAAAAAACTAACAGATTACCAACTACAATTTATCTTTAATTGATCTAGTTTGACGTTTAGTAATCCTATTAGTATTTTCTCAGGTGATCTGATACTGGTTTGTAGTTTTCCAATTTCTTTTTCCTGCCTGTTACATAGTGGGCTTACATTTACTACATACCATTTTGTGAGAAGACAGACAACCTACGAAGCTAATGGAATACTGCAGTATGATCTGTGGAATTTTGAAATGGTTAAAAAAAAATGCATCCACCATCTCCAAGGCCAACTCTTTCAAAATTCTGCGATACACAAAATTAAGACTGTATGGTTACAGACTTTCAGCACTGGTGGAAAATTAGGATTTAGAGAAATTAATGGACTAAGTTTTTTTTTACTCCTCATTCACTGTAAACTTGAACTTGGCAATTTCAAAGTTTCTCTTCTCCCATGTGGACAGAAGCAAAAAAGAAATTGTGTGATTTTTCCACCATTTCCTCCTCCTCCTAACATGCTTTCCCCATCTCAGTCTGTAAGGGATCTACATCAATTTTCACTGATATTTTTCTTTTCCTTCATGGCCCCTATCAGCCCTCTTAATTCCTTGTTTAAGTTCTTTCCTCTTCCCTTAACATTCCTTAAGGTCTTGTCTGATCTCAGCTTACATGTGTTTTCTTAAAGTGTCTCTTGTCATCCAAGGCTCCCAAACCTTGCCATCCTCGTCTTTCATCCTCACAGGAACATATTGGTCCTGAGCTCTAACCAGTTGGCCTTCAAAAGATTCCTGCGCCAGATAGTTCAACTTCAAGTTTATTGTCCTTCAACCGTACACATGTAAACCGAGAAACAAGATAACATTCCTCCACACTAAGATGCGCAACACAGTACATATAACACACACACAAAGATGTATGTTAAAAAGTAAACAGTCTAATGCTGCTGCTACTTCATACATGATGAAACCTGGGTGATGGCAGGGAGTTCAGTAGTCTCAGTAATCTTATGGCTTTGTGGGGGGGGGGTGGGGGGGGCAGGGGTGAAGCTGATATCCATCCTGACAGTTCTTTTCCTAATGCTATGGTACCTACTGCCTGATGGTAGGGTGTCAAAAATATTATTACATCGATGGGAGGGATCACTGACAATGCTGGCACTGCTGACGCTCCCGACAAATATCTCCAGTGGGGGAAAGAGAGACCATGATGATCCTCTCAACAATCCTTTCAACCCTTTGTAGGGTCTTGTGGTCAGATGCCTTGCAATTCCCATAAGATACGATGATGCAGCCGGTCAGGACACTCTCAATAGTGCTCCTGTAAAAACTGGTTAAAAATGGGGGGGTGTCTCAATCTCCTTAGGAAATGGAGATGCAGCTGTGCTTTTTTGAGAGGTGGTGTCAAGGGACTAGATGAGATTGCCCATTATGTGCATTCCCGGAAACACGGTGCTCCTAACTCTCTCCACAGAGGACCCGTGTATACGCAGTGAGGAGTGGTCACCCTGCAACTTCTTAAGTTAATCGTGCATTACAGTCCACAATCATCTCTTTGGTCTGTCCACAGTGAGACTCAATTTGTTGTGCTTGCACCATTCCACCAGCTGCTCTAACTTCTCTATGTACATTGTCTCATCACCACTGATGAGGTCAACCACTGAGTCATTCGTGGACTCAATGGTTCAGTTTGAACTGGAACCAGCAATACAGTTATGTGTCAGCAGTGGGCTGAGTACATATCCCTGGGCAGTGCCGGTGCTCAGCATGACGGAGCAAGAGATGTTTCTGCCAACATGGACTGTCTATGGCCTTTCTGTGAAGTCTAGGATCAAGCTACAGAGACAGATCTTGAGACCCAATGAGGACAGTTTACCCACCAGCTTCTGAGGGATGATCATAGTAAACATTCAGCTGAAGTCAATAAACAGCATCCTGACATATGAGGCACAATTTTCCAGGTGAGACAGAACAGAGTGGAGGGCACAGGCTATGGTGGACCAATCTGAGCGATAACCGATCTGGAAAGGATCCAAAGTAGCAGGAAGTATTAATGTGATCCATAACCAGATGCTCAAAGAACTTTGTTATTGAGGTCAGTGCCACTGGATGGTACTCACTGAGCCAGGGCACTGTCACCCTCTTGGGCATAGGGATGATGTTGGCCTGAGGGGACAGTGGACTGTCCCAGACAGCTGGTGAAGATGTCTGTTAGAACCTTGGTTAACTGGGCTGTATAGAACCTCAGCACCTGACCAGTCAAGTTATCAGGCCCTGCAGCTTTTCATGTGTTGACCCCGGCTAGGCTCTTCCTCACATCAGCTGTGGCCAGACAAGAGTGCCTGCTCCTTGGGGGGAGGAGGTTGGGGGTCGGAGGGGAAGGTGAGCCTTCTCTGTCAGCACATCACTCTGTGCCTCAAACAGACTGTAAAAGACATTGAGCCGATCAAGAGAGGTGTCACTGGCACTGACGTGCAGAGTGATTTGAATGCCCTGCCACATGTGCCTCATATCTCTGGTTTCACAGAAATGGTTGTATATTCTGGATGTTTCAACCTCTCACTGCTATGGGCAGAAGTTCCCACTTGCTTCAAAATGGCAACAATTATACCAAGTGCCAAAGAACAATAATGCGGGCTACCTTAATGACTATCACCTGGGAGCACTCACATCAACAGTGATGAAATGCTTTGAGAGGCTGGCTATGAGTAGACAGAACTCCTGCCTCAGCAAGGACCTAGAACCATTGCAATCTGCCTATCGCCACAATGGGTCAATGGCAGACACAATCTCAATGGCTCTCCACATGGCTTTAGACCACCTAGACAACCTCGACAACACAAACACTTATGTCAGGATGCTGTTCATCGAATATAGCTCAGCATTTAATAACATCATTCCCACAATCCTGATTAAGAAGTTGCAGAACCTGGGCCTCCCTCTGCAATTGGATCCTCGATTTCCTAACCAGAAGACCAAAGTCTGTGCAGATTGGTGATAACATATCCTCCTCGCTGACGATCAACACTGGTGCACCTCAGGGGTGTGTGCTCAGCCCACTGCTCTACTCTCTGTATACACATGACTGTGTGGCTAGGCATAGCTCAAATACCATCCACAAACTTGCTGACGATACAACCATCGTTGGTAGAATCTCAGATGGTGACGAAAGGCTGTACAGGAGTGAAATATGCCAACTTGTGGAATGGTGCCACAGCAACAACCTGGCACTCAACGTCAGTAAGACGATAAAGAGCTGATTGTGAACTTCAGGAAGGGTAAGACGAAGGAACACATACCAATGCTCACAGTGGGATCAGGAGTGGAGAGAGTGAGCAGCTTCAAGTTCCTGGATGTCAAGATCTTTGAGGATCTAACCTGGTCCCAATATACTGATGTAGTCATAAAGAAGGTAAGACAGCAGCTATACTTTATTAGGAGCTTGAAGAAATTTGGCATGTCAACAAATACACTCAAAACTTCTATAGTTGTACTGTGGAGAGCATTCTGACAGGTTGCATCACTGCCTGGTCTGGAGGGGCTACTGCATAGGATCGAAAGAAGCTGCAGAAGGTTGTAAATCCTGTCAGCTCCAGCTTGGGCACTAGCCTACAAAGTACCCAGGACATCTTTAGGGAGCGGTGTCTCAGAAAGGCAGCACCCTTTATCAAGGACCTCCAGCACCCAAGGCATACCCTTTTCTCACTGTTACCATCAGGTAGGAGGTACAGAAGCCTGAAAGTGATTCAGGAACAGCTTCTTCCCCTCTCCCATCCGATTCCTGAATGGACATTGAAGCTTTGGACACTACCTCACCCTTTTTAATATACAATATTTCTGTTTTTGCACATTTAAAAAAATCTATTTAATATACATAATTGATTTACTTATTTATTATTATGTTTTATTTATTATTTTTTTTCTCTCTGCTAGATTATGCATTGCATTGAACTGCTGCTGCTAAGTTAACAAATTTCACGTCGCATGCCGGTGATAATAAACCTGATTCTGATTAATCCCGTTTTGCCTTCATGATGGCACGGGTCTTGCTGACCTGAGAGTTGTCTTATTCCCCAATCTGAAGGCAGCATCGATCTCTCAGCCGTGCTCAGACCTCTGCTGTCAACCATGGCTTTTGATTTGCCCTCAGTGATGTGCTTAATTAACAGTGATATCCTCAGTGCAGTTCTCTATGCAGCCAGTCACAGAGCTCACATATTCACTGATGTTATTACATAGCTCATACATAGCCACCTCCCTGAACATGTTTCAGGTTAAGACCCTACATCATGAAACAGCACTTACAATCCCTCCCAGGTAGCCACTTCCAAATACTCTTTCCAGTTAATATATATTTTAATTCTTCCCACATTCTCACAATTCCTTTCTGATTTTATCACTTACAGGCAATGAGGGGAATTTACAGTGGCAAGTTAAACTTTATTACGATAAATCTGCTCTTTTATCCTCTTGGTTTCTATTTCCGGTGTGCAAACTGAATCATCTATGTTTCTGTTCCCAAAGATACTGTGTCCAGCCGGTTTAGTTTTTTTGCTGAATGATTTCTGGAGCTCCACAGGGGACTGTCTTGTCTCCCTTTCTCTTCACCATTTACACCTCGGACTGCAACTACTGCACAGAGTCTTGTCATCTTCAGAAGTTTTCGGATGACTCTGCCATAGTTGGATGCATCAGCAAGGGAGATGAGGCTGAGTACAGGGCTACAGTAGGAAGCTTTGTCACATGGTGTGAGCAGAATTATCTGCAGCTTAATGTGAAAAAGACTAAGGAGCTGGTGGTAGACCTGAGGAGAGCTAAGGTACCGGTGACCCCTGTTTCCATCCAGGGGGTCAGTGTGGACATGGTGGAGGATTACAAATACCCGGGGATACAAATTGACAATAAACTGGACTGGTCAAAGAACACAGAGGCTGTCTACAAGAAGGGTCAGAGCCGTCTCTATTTCCTGAGGAGACTGAGGCCCTTTAACATCTGCCGGACGATGCTGAGGATGTTCTACGAGTCTGTGGTGGCCAGTGCTATCATGTTTGCTGTTGTGTGCTGGGGCAGCAGGCTGAGGGTAGCAGACACCAAAAGAATCAACAAACTCATTCGTAAGGCCAGTGATGTTGTGGGGATGGAACTGGACTCTCTGACGGCGGTGTCTGAAAAGAGGATGCTGTCGAAGTTACATGCCATCTTGGTCAATGTCTCCCATCCACTACAAAATGTACTGGGTGGGCACAGGAGTACATTCAGCCAGAGACTCATTCCACCGAGATGCAACACAGAGCGTCACAGGAAGTCATTCCTGCCTGTGGCCATCAAACTTTACAAGTGGTCCTGGACTTATTTCATAATTTACTGGCATAATTCACATATTACTACTAAACTATTTATGGTTCTGTTACTATTTATTATTTATGGTGCAACTGTAATGAAAACCAATATCCCCCGGGATGAATAAAGTATGACTATGACTATCCTCTAAACTCCACTGCCCACAAAAAAAACATCCCAAACGTACATTGTTTAACAGTGACAAACATGCCAAAAATCCAGTGGCTATTTAATTGAAATCAATTACTTCACAACAGAGTGGGAGGAGCAAAAAAAAAACAGGACGAGTAGTATGTTAACCTTTACTTCAGTATGGTAACTGATGCACATTACAAATTGTCTTACAACCATGTTAAAATGGAAAAATATGCTGCAAATTAAATATGCTTGTGCTTTATTTAAAAGCTACTAATTCACACTTCTTTTCATACAATGAAGTCACATCCAGGTTTCAGGTTGAAAACCCTACATCAGGAAACAGAAGACTAAGAAAGCATGGTGTTGTGGAGCAACACACATAAAAGTTGCTGGTGAACGCAACAGGCTAGGCAGCATCTCTAGGAAGAGATACAGTCGATGTTTCGGTCCGAGACCCTTCGTCAGGACTAACTGAAAGAAGAGCTAGTAAGAGATTTGAAAGTGGGAGGGGGAGGGGGAGATCTGAAATGATAGGAGAAGACAGGAGGGGGAGGGATGGAGCCAAGAGCTGGATAGATGATTGGCAAAAGGGATACGAGAGGATCATGGGACAGGAGGCCCAGGGAGAAGGAAAAGGGGGAGGGGGGGAAAAACCCAGAGGATGGTCAAGGGGTATAGTGAGAGGGACAGAGGGAGAAAAAGGAGAGAGAGAAAGAGAAAGTGTGTATATAAATAAATAAATAAATAACGGATGGGGTACAAGGGGGAGGTGGGGCATTAGCGGAAGTTTGAGAAGTCAATGTTCATGCCAGCAGGTTGGAGGCTACCCAGATGGAATATAAGGTGTTGTTCCTCCAACCTGAGTGTGGCTTCATCTCTACAGTAGAGGAGGCTGTGGATAGACATATCAGAATGGGAATGGGACGTGGAATTAAAATGTGTGGCCACCGGGAGATCCTGCTTTCTCTGGCGGACAGAGCGGAATATAAGGAACACCTTGTATTCCGTCTGGGTACTCTTGAGTATAGTAGCGTTATCTCTGTTTAATTTTCTTTTGAAAATATTACCGTAGTAAAGTGCACTATGGCTTCCAAACGCAGGTTATTCGACCTGAAACTCTTCCAGTGGAACACTATGAGGAAGTTGAGAACAGTGATATGAATGGTCCTAATCATCTTTGATAAATTGTGTGTAACATAGGCTAAGAAAGTGTTTACATAGAAGTTTAAAAAGTGAAAAAAATTAGAAAGGTTAAAATGAAATAAAAAATTATAGTGTATGTTATTATAGTGTACAGTATACAGTTTTAGTGTATGTTCTTAGCTATTTAGTCAACACAGGTAATCCATATAGGTTTGCTAAGTATATAATATGGTGTTCGCACAACTTCCAAATCACATAACGTCCAATTTCACAGAACGTATCGTGGATGTTAAGCGATGCATACCTGTACTCTAACAATAAATTTTACTTTGAACTTTGCTTGATAGGTTTCCTCATTTGAGATATTCTGGCTCTGAGGGAACATGATTCAAATATAACGATTCTCTCTATATAATCGAAGTGACCTGACCTACTGAATGATTGCAAGTTTTTCCTGATTTCAGTTTTCCACTATCCTCAGTATTTATTATTGTAACAGAAATTCCCCAAGTGTAATCCAAACTGTTGTTTCCAGGATTTACTTTGTAAGAATATATAGTAAGACACAACCTTCACTGCTACCTCCAAGAAATTAAATTAGACTTTAAAAGGGCTCATAAAAAAATTGTTCTCAACAACCATGGAATTATAATATACACAGAGAAATTTCTCTTCAACTCTGGGGAATACGATGATGAAGCTACTAATTTTTCTTTAAATAAGACTTTGAATGAATGAATATATTCAAAAATGTCTTGTGGTGCCCATTCATTTGGTTAGAATTGCCAATGTTTTCACCCAGCTCCTCTAACATCCCAGGGCTATTGTACCATGAAAGGAAAACTATTCATTCAAAGCTGAAGTATATTGTTTGTGCCATTTATTTGTTACTTCAATTTTCGCCCATCCTGTGACAACAAATACATAATAAATTTTTAACTAAAATCTCCACGTTAGCCTGTTCGTATCACAGATGCTGCACTGGCACTGGGCATGCCATGTGCATCCCAATCTTGGAATTTGACATTACACTGTCAGCAGCCGGGCTATTTCACTGTGTATATCAAGGCACCTTCACATATGCTCCACTCTTCCTCGATCACTCAAAATACAATCAGTTAATTATGGAGGGAATGATCCATGGTCAAATGCAAACTAAAATTCACCCGTGCACCCACCGTACATAAACACAAAATACAAATGATAGTGTAGCTTACTCCTCTCTGCATATATTTGCCTCAGATTCATGAAAGCATGTACACCTAAAAGGATTAAACAGACTTAAAAGCCTTTTCATACATTATGACATTGACTCCTATTTTCAGTTACAAGGTTATGGCACTTCACTATGGTTCTCACCCAACTCCTGCCACTTGCGTCCTGATCACAAATGTGATAGCCTACATTCTGATGGTGCTGTTGAAGGGTCTGCCTATACTTTCCAGACTCGTGGCTAGCCAATTCCAACCCTCTGAACTGCTGCCCTTGCTCATCAATCCACGCTAATCGATCCACGCATGCATTCAACCTATGCATGCGTCTTACTTTACTGCTCTGCTCTGGGAGACAATGAAAGAGGTGGGATCTTCATTATGATGCTCCCCACATACTTTTGCCAACTAATTTAAATAAAATAGCTGCCTTCTTGTCATAGCACTGCCCCAAGAAGAAATAAATATATTAAGTCAAAGGTGATAAATAGTGGAAAATCAGCAAGCAACTATGGGATAGTGAAGCTCCAGCAACCATCTTAACAAAAATTCTATATTATAGATCTAATGCATCAACAATGTAGAATGCTCAGCAAAGATCATGGCTCCAACATCAAAATTCCACTGTATTTTTCTTTAAAGAAAAGATGCATGGGATTGATTAAATCCCCCGGATTTCAAGTAATGGTTATAAACCACTGTTTCATTAGTATGGTTCTTTGTATTTTCTGAACTACCCCCCACCCCACCAACCACCATCAAAATCAGTTTACCTGGTAACTGCATTCAGTGTATCTTTAATACTTACAGCATGGACATCTCCCAGTGGTTTACTAAGTTTAAAAAGTCTCCACTTTGAAATGTTCTTGCTGAGTCACTGGATGCCACAAGCAATCCAGCAGATATACAATCAGGCCAGCTCAGTATTGTTTAACATCTCAGAAAAATATTGTTATCCTGGTAGAATCTCATCAACTTCAAAAGTCAAGGAGGTTAATATTTAAGTAAAGGGAGGCGGGGCAAGCATTATAGTTACTTACCTTTTACAACTTTCTGACGTATCTTCAAGTTTAATTTTCTTTACTCTATGCATTAACAGGCTAAGAAGCCTTCACCAAATCAGTGTTCTACAAGAAAAAAACAAGTGTTTTAATATCTCAATATTGACTGGATCACAGCCATGCTATTCAATCATTCCCATATCATTACTTGTGGTATTAGGATTCTCCACTGCTGTTCATTTAGACAGAATTTAGACCATAAGATATAAGAGCAGAATTAGGCTCATCTAGTCTGCTTTGCCACTTCATCATGGCTGATGCATTCCATCTCAGCCCCAATCTCCCACCTTCTCCCCATAACCTTCATGCCCTGAATAATCAAGGATTTATCAACCTCTGCTTTAAACATACCAATGACATGGCCTCCATAGCCATCTGCGGCGATGAATTCACAGATTCAGCATTCTCTGGCTAAAGAAGTTCCTCCTCATCTCCGTTCCATCATCATAGGAAACATCCTCTCTAAATGCAATTTATCGAAGCTTTTCAACATTCGATGAGTTTCAGTGAGATCCCCCTCCCATACTTTTGAATTCCAGTGAGTGTAGGCCTACAGCCATCAAACACTCCTCATATGACAAGTATTTCAATCCCTGAATCATTTACCTAAACATTCTTTGAACCCTCTCCAATGTCAGCACATCCTTTCTTAGATAAGGGACGCAACACTGCTCACAATGCTCGAAGTAAGGCCTCACCAGTGCTTTATAAAGCCTCAACATGACATCCTTACTTTTATATCCCAGTCCTTTCAAAATGAATGCTAACATTGCAGCTGTCTCCCTCACCACCGACTCAACCTGCAAATTAACCTTTAGGGAATCCTGGGCGAAACTCCCAAGTCCCTTTGCACCTCAGTTTTTTTGAAATGTTTTCTCTCCATTTAGAAAATAGTCTACGATTTTATTTCTTCTCGTAAAGTGCATGACTATACACTTCCTGACACTATATTCCATCTGCCACTTTTTTGCCCATTCTGCTAATCTGACTTAGTCCTTCTGCAGCCTCCCTGCTTCCTCAAAACTACCTGCCCCTACACCTATCTTTGTATCGTCTGCAAACTTGGCCACAAATCCATCAATTCCATCAGTATAACCAAGGAATTGATTGAACAGTCCTCATTGCGGGATCAGATGAGCAGTATCAAGTTCCTGGGTGTCAACATGTCTGAGGAAGTATGGGCCCAACATATTGATGCAATTGCAAAGAAGGTATGACAGCACAGTGACTATACTTCATCAGAAGTTTGAGGACACTTGGTATGTCACCAAAGACATTCGCAAATTTCTACGGATATACCAAGGAGAGGATTCTAACTGGTTGCACCACCATCTAATATGGAGGGGCCACTGCACAGGATCAGAAAAAGCTGCAAAGGTTTGTAAACTCAGCTACAACATGGGCACGAGCCTCCCCAGCATCCAGGGCACCTTTCAAAAGGCAATGCCTTTAAAAAAAAGCGCATCAAAACTGCATCAGAATCTGGGCCGTACCCTCCAAATATCCAGACCTGCCTCTCGGTTTTTTTGCACTACCTTACTTTCCATTTTTCTATTTTCTATTTATGATTTATAATTTAAATTTTTAATATTTACTAGTTTTTACTATTTCTTATATTTTTTATATTTAATATTTGTAATCCAGGGAGCGGGAAGCGCAGAATCAAATATTGCTGTGATGATTGTACGTTCTGGTATCAATTGTTTGGCGACAACGAAGTATAAAGTATAAAGACCCCCATCTTCTCAGTGCTACAATCAAGGTGGTGGTACAGGAGCCTGAAGACAGATATTCAACATTTCAGGAAAAGTTTCTTCCTTTCTGCCATCAGATTTCAGAACTCAATCAGTTTCTCAGCATTTTATCCTGTTTTTCCACACACACACACATATATATATATATATATATATAATTTATAGCTTTACAGTTTTTATTACCATGTATTGCAATGTACTGCTGCCACAAAGCAATAAATTTCATGACATAAGCTGGTGATAATAAACCTGATCACCTGATTCTGAACGTAACCAATCCTACAGTTGGCTATCTATTTTTCATGTACTCCTAAATTTGGGTTGTTGAATAAAATGGCATCACAGATCCCTCAAGCTTAGCATTCTCAGGTGCACATCATACTTTTTATCTCAGTGAAAGATTAAACAAGCCCAAGTCTATTTGTCCTGAAAGCTGCAGACAGATTTTGAGCAATTCTGAAGACATGTTGCAGCTTATGGAATGCTTGCTTTTATTTGTCAAGGCATTGAGTTCAAAAGTCAAGAGATTATGTTGCAAGTTAAAAAACTCTGGTTAGACCACTTCTGTAGTATTGTATACAGCTCTGGTCATCCCATTATAGGAAGGATGTTTAAAAACGCAAACAACAGGAATTCTGCAGATGCTGGAAATTCAAGCAACACACATCAAAGCTGCTGGTGAACGCAGCAGGCCAGGCAGCATCTCTAGGAAGAGGTACAGTCGACGTTTCGGGCCAAGACCCTTCGTCAGGACTAACTGAAGAAAGAGTTAGTAAGAGATTTGAAAGTGGGAGGGGGAGGGGGAGATCCAAAATGGAAGACGGGGGGGGGGGGGACCTAGAGGATAGCTTGCCCATCCTCTAGGTTCCCCCCCCGGCCCCGTCTGTCCCATGATCTTCTCATATCCCCTTAGCCAATCGCCTGTCCAGCTCTTGGCTCCATCCCTCTCCCTCCTGTCTTCTCCTATCATTTTGGATCTCCCCCTCCCCCTCCCACTTTCAAATCTCTTACTAACTCTTCCTTCAGTTAGTCCTGACGAAGGGTCTCGGCCTGAAACGTCAACTGTACCTCCTCCTAGAGATGCTGCCTGGCCTGCTGCGTTCACCAGCAACTTTGACGTGTGTTGATAGGAAGGATGTTGAGGCTTTGGAGAGGGTGCAGAAAAGGTTTACCAGGATGCTGCCTGATTTAGAGGGCATATGCTGGACAAACTTGGGTTGTCTTCTCTGGAGTAGAGAAGGCTGAAGGGAAATATGTTCGAAATTTATATGATTATAAGAAGCATAAATAGAGTAGACAAGAAGTATCTTTTTCCTGGGATAGAACTGTCTAATACCAATGGGGTAGGGTCAAAGAAGACGTGAGGGTTAAATTTGTTTTTTACTCAGAGTGGTGGATGCCCGGAAGGTGCTACCTGATATGGTGGTAGAGGCAAGCACATTACAGGCTCTTAAGAGACATTCAGATAGGCACACGAATATGGGGAAGATTGTGGATTATGAACATTGTGTAGGTAGGTGGTTTCTTTGAGAGCTTTTAAGTGTTTTTTAAAAAAAATTACTTTTTAGCTGGTTCGGCACAACATTGTGACCCCAAGGGCCCATTCTTGTGCTATACTGTTCTATGTTCTATGAATATTTCTCCCTCATTCACCATAACCCAAAGTTTAGCTGATTTTTCACAGTACTTGCTCCATTCTAGATAAAATAACATCATGTTTACTCTTTATGATTAATTTATGTAGACCACTCAGGGTTGAGAGAGACAAATACAGTGGCATTTAAAAGTTTGGGCACCGCCGTTCAAAATTTCTGTCACTGTGAATAGTTAAGTGAGTAGAAGGTGAACTGATCTCCAAAAGTCATAAAGTTAAAGATGAAACATTCTTTTCAACATTTTAAGCAAGATTAGTGTATTATTTTTGTTTTGGACAATTTTAGAGTGGGAAAAAAAACAAAGGAGCACCATGCAAAAGACTGGGTACCCCAAGAGATTTGAGCTTTTGAACTTTTACCAAGGTCTCAGACCTTAATTAGCTTGTTAGGGCTATGGTTTGTTCACAGTCATCATTAGGAAAGGCCAGGTGATGCAAATTTCAAAGCTTTATCAATACCCTGACTCCTCAAACCTTGTCCCAACAATCAGCAGCCATGGGCTCCTCTAAGCAGCTGCCTAGCGCTCTGAAAATTAAAATAAATGATGCCCACAAAGCAGGAGAAGGCTATAAGAAGATAGCAAAGCGTTTTCAGGTAGCCGTTTCCTCAGTTCATAATGTAATTAAGAAATGGCAGTTAACAGGAATGGAGGAAGTCAAGTTGAGGTCTGGAAGACCAAGAAAACTTTCCGAGAGAACTGCTCGTAGGATTGTTAGAAAGGCAAATCAAAACCCCCGTTTTGACAGCAAAAGACCTTCAGGAAGATTTAGCAGACCCTGGAGTGGTGGTGCACTGTTCTACTGTGCAGCGACACCTGCACAAATATGACTTTCATGGAACAGTCATCAGAAGAAAACCTTTCCTGCATCCTCACCACAAAATTCAGTGCCAGAAGTTTGCAAAGGAACATCTAAACAAGCCTGATGCATTTTGGAAAGAAGTCCTGTGCACTGCTGAAGTTAAAATAGAACTTTTTGGCCGTAATGAGCAAAGGTATGTTTGGAGAAAAAAGGGTGCAGAATTTCATGTAAAGAACCCCACTCCAACTGTTAAGCACAGGAGTGGATCAATCATGCTTTGGGCTTGTGTTGCAGCCAGTGGCACAGGGAGCATTTACTGGTAGAGGGAAGAATGAATTCAATTAAATACCAGCAAATTCTGGATGCAAACATCACACCATCCGTAAAAAAAAAACTGAAGATGAAAAGAGGATGGCTTCTACAGCAGGATAATGATCCTAAGCACACCTCAAAATCCATAATGGACTACCTCAAGAGGCGCAAGCTGAAGGTTTTGCCATGGCCCTCACAATCCCGACCTAAACATCATCGAAAATCTGTATTCAGGGTATTAAGAGAGGGGACAAAATGTATAAGGTTTCATTGTATGCAGATGACTTGTTAGTCTACATTTCAGATCCTAAGAAATCTATTCCTTCTATGTTATCCATATTCTCTGAACTTAGTAGTTTTTCTGGATATAAGTTAACTGTATACAAAAATGAGCTATTTCCCATTAATAATCATTTGGATCAGTATGAGCAGTTACCTTTTAGTATTTCTAAAAATAAATTTACTTATCTCGGTATTAAAGTCACTAAGAATTTTAAAGATCTATATAAATATAATTTTCTCCCATTAATTGATTACACCCAACAAATATTTTCTAAATGGTCTCCCATGACGCTATTAATTGGTCGAATTAATGCTATTAAAATGATAGTTCTAGATTGAATAAACCTTTATTGTAGAAATTAAAAAAGGATGATGGTATGGCTTTGCCAAATCTTAGACTGTACTACTGGGCAATTAATATTAGATATATTATCTGTTGGATTCATTATTCAGACATACATGACTGTCCTTTATGGGTGGATTTGGAGAAAAACTCAGTGAAGGTGTATTCTTTGGCCTCTTTACTCGGAGCTCCTCTTCCTTTCCTGATCTCTAAGATTGGTAAACAAGACCTTAATCCTATTATTAAACATACATTAAGAATTTGGTTTCAGTTTCACAGATTCTTTTGAATTAAATAATATTGTCCTTTCTAGTAAAATATATCGAAATTATTTTTTTAAACCACCAATTTTAAATCAGGCTTTTTAAATTTGGAAAACCAAAGGAATAATAACATTGTTGAATTTGTTTATAGGGGATTGTTTAATGTCTTTTACTCAGCTAGCGGATAAATTTGATTTATCCAATGTACACTTTTTTAGATATTTACAAATTAGGCATTTTTTTTTTACGTACTTTGCTTCCAAATTATCCCTCCGCTTATCCTTCTAATATAATAGATACCCTCTTCCAGGTTAAACCACTCCAAAAAGGATTAATAGCTACAATTTATAAATGGTTATTGAATTTACGAATGATATCTAACGATAAAATTAAAGCTGCCTGGGAATTGGAATTTCAAGAGTTACTTCCAGATACTCAATGGAGTAAAATTTTTCATCTGGTAAATACTTCAGATATTTGTGCCTGTCATTCCTTCATACAGTTCAGGGTAGTGCATCGGGCACATATGTCAAAGTTAGCTCGTATTTTCCCCAGTATTAATCCTATTTGTGATAGATGTAATACTCAGGTGGCCACTTTAACTCACATGTTTTGGTCTTGCATAAAGTTGGAGAATTTTTGGAAAGATGTTTTTAAAACTTTATCAAAAGAGCTGGATCTGGATTTACAACCAAACTTACCTACAGCTATTTTTGGGATTATTCCATCGGAAGCAGGATTTACTCCTGCTTCCGCTCAGCGGATGGTAGCCTTTTCAACTCTATTGGCAAGGAAAGCCATTTTACTTAAATGGAAGGACCCTAACCCTCCTACTGCCTTTTATTGGCTTTCCTCTATCATGTCCTGTTTAAGTCTATAGAAAATAAGTAGTCAGGCATTGGATACATCCTTTAAATCTGAAGAAATCTGGCCACCTTTTATTCAATATTTTAATATGATCTGATTTTTGTACTGATTCTTTTCCAGCTATTTTTTCAGAACCTTGGATTTGATCAGACAGTCTCTCTTCTCTTGGTTTTTCTCTCAGGATGGACTGCCCAACCTTTTTTTTCTGTTTAGAATAGTGGGTTTTTTCCTCTCTTTTTTTATATATAAAAATTTTTAATAGTCCTTCCTTCCTTCATTAATTGATTAGAGGGGAATGAATTACATTTTTTTCTCTGCATTATACATTCTATATCAAATTTTTACTTTGTAGATCAATACTATGTGTGATTCTGATATTGTTTATTTTACCTTCTGTATGTACTGTTACTGACATATATACCAGAGATATTCACCTCTTGTTTGTATACACTTTTTAAAAAAATCAATAAAAAGATTGAAAAAAGAAAGAAAAGAAAATCTGTGGATAGATCTCAAAAGAGCAGTGCATGCAAGACGGCCGAAGAATCTCACAGAACTAGAAGCCTTTTGCAAGGAAGAATGGACAAAAATCCCCCAAACAAGAATTGAAAGACTCTTAGCTGGCTACAGAAAGCATTTACAAGCTGTGATACTTGCCAAAGGGGATGTTACTAAGTACTGACCATGCAGGGTGCCCAAACTTTTGCTTCGGGCCCTTTTCCTTTGTTGTTATTTTGAAACTGTAAAAGATGGAAATAAAAAAAGTAATCTTGCTTAAAATATTAAAGAAACATGTCATCTTTAACTTTATGCCTTTTTGGAAATCAGATCATCCTTTACTTGCTTAGCTATTCACAGTATAAAAATTTTGACCGGGGTGCCCAGACTTTTGCATGCCACTGTATACTCATTTGTCCACGATGCAGTGCAAGGAAATCAGTTTTAATCTTTGTGGGCTATAAGGATGCAAAAGAACATTAATACTAGACACAAAAATTTAAATTTTCATCAACCAAATGTATCAAGGGATACTTTCATAACCGTAACACTGGTGACATTGCACATTCTTGGAGAACAAAAGAGGTTAGTACCTCAAGTAAAATATAGAAATAGTACATTCAACATTTCTAAAATAAAGAACACTTACCAATGACTACTATCAAGCACGAAATGGATTATCTGAAACAATGTCTTTTACGTCATAGTCAAAAACAACTGGATGTTGCAACCAATAGCATTCTCAGAATCTGCATCAAAACAAATGAGAAATGATAAGTACCTCATTATATTTTACTTGCTTACATAACAGATCATTGACTGCAGGAGCTTGTAGAGTGGCGCAGTTGTTTGGTGCCCCTTACTTGAGGTTGAAGGAAGCAACATAAAGCTACATTTTATTCACCAGTGCCATAGAACATGTACTCCACATAGCTGCACAGCCTGCTCTTCCTTCAAATGTTATGAGTGCCACCATCATAAAAGAAACATTCTTCCTTTAGCATGGCCATAAACACATTTGTTTTTCCTTGAGACTATCAGACTAACTATCCTAGTACACTGCTCAGATCTCTTCAGCAATCAGAGCATTCAATTGAGACCCAAACTGGTGAATGGCTGGTATTTTTTCGGTAATGACCAATACAGATTTTAAAGAAAAAAATTGTCTGCTTCATACCCACCATAACAGGACATTTGTCGAACACTTATGAAAAATTTTGCTATTTTCTCCCTCCAGGAGTTTTGAATAAAATTGAAAGTAGGGATAAAAGACGTGCAGAGGTTAAATGCCAGACTATTAATTCAGAGAACACAAACACAAATTCAAACAAGAATTTGAATGCATTTTATACAAATTCCAGCTTTCTGAAAAAAATCTTCAATGAAGGTGACCTGAAAAATTCAACTGGTTTAACAATGGGAAGTTTAGCTATCTGTATTGCCTATATGGTGCTTGCAAGTTCTCCCTGTGACCACGTGAACTTCCTTACTTCTTTCAAGGGGTCTGCTATTCTTCAAAAACATGTGGTTCTATAGGTTAATTAGCCACTGTAAATCACCTCTAGTGCTTACACAAGTGCTAGAATCTGGGGCAACTGATGAGAATGTGGAGAAAATAAAAATCACAATTAATGTAGGGTTGGTGTAAATGGTCAGCATGGACAACGAGCTGAAGTACTGTGTCTGTGTGTTTATGTCTGTCCTTTAACTTAATTTCTGTCCAATTTTAATAAGATTGATAACTACCCTTTTTGATGAAACACTTGGCTCCTTCAAGACTCTTCAAGGGACAACGAGGAATAGGCAAACAAAAATGGTAGCCCTGCCAGTGAATTCCACATGCATAATCTGAGTTTCTCGAGCTAATAGTATCCAGGGGATGGATTGATGGTTGGCAGGATGTTAGAGGGCAGTGAAATAACAGCTTAAGAAATTAGAGAGGATGCACAGGAAGTACTGAAACCTAGAGTGTGCTGCCAGCACTGTCTATTTTTATATGCTTTTATCAGCACTTGCATTTTGTTTCCAGTGCTAGTTCGCATGAGCAGCTACAACAGCTGCAACTTTAGAAGCTAAGGAATCTTATGGACAAGGACAACCTACTGCAGAGTATTTAAAAAAAAAGATTTTTTTAATAACATAAACCAAGGACTATTTGGGGAAACTGGAGGGATAAATATTTTTGAAGCAAATTATGAGGGGGCAAAAAAATGTTACTCTTTTAGTTATAGTTATAGGCATAGGGACTTATCAAAATATTCACTTGAAAATTAAAACTGCAGATTTTTTTTGCAAAAAATTAAAAAACAAACAAAAGCTTGACTGATACAATGAACATTTGTTATTCAACTCAAAACTACTTTACAGACGACGGTGTACAGACAGCAGGGCCTTTGACAAGAACATGTTCGACAGATAGGCAGTTCTCGAATATCATTACTGGAAGGCCATAATGAAAAAAAGATCAATAAATAAAACATCCTGCACAATTTTCACTTTAAATCTATGAACAAAACAAATTCAGCTAACGCTTATTCTAATAGAATGATTTATTTCAAAAAACACTGATTTTGGCACAAATCCCAACAGTGTACAGCAAGTGGTACGTTTCTAATGTGATACAGCAAGTGACACTGTCTTTTCATTTAAATGCTTAAAGAATCCGACTTTTTAAATCAACATGCTACAAATGTTGAAAATAGGGAAAAGCATTGCCGAATCACAGATTCTGTTCCGAGAGAGAAAAATTTAACATTTCAGAACAATGACTTTTACCAGAATCCAGGACTTTTTTTTAATGAAAAATCATGAAAAATTTGGCTTATAAAATGTATCAAAGCTAAGCTTCCCAACTATTGCCATGGAAGTCAGCAAATGATCCAACAGGAAGAATAAGAATTGATCAGCGCTCCTCTTCTTGGTTTCAAATTGAATACATTTGGAAAATTTTGCCACATGTATTCCAGTTTAGTAGCAACTACTTACCAGAGGTTGCTGGAAATAATTTACCGTGTGTTGCAGCTGCAATGAAGAAAATGGAAGTGGAAGGGATCCCACAATAAGTGATATGGAAATTCCAGATGTCATTCTCTTTACTCGTACTGATCTAAACGGATATTGGCCAATCACCTAGTTTCTGACTATTTGGAATTTGATCTTATTCTGGGACAGTTTTGGTCTCCTTACTCAGGAAAACATGGTGAAATGGAGGAATGCTACACTGAATTCAGGGATGGCAGGCTTGCTCTAAGAAGAGAATGGGAGGATCAGGACTGTATTCATTAGTTTCCCTTCAACCATTAGGCTACTGAACCAGCATGGATAACTTCACTCACCTCAACACGAACCTGATATCCTGAAATCTACTGATCTGCTTTGAATGAACATAATGGGTGTGTTTCCACAGCCAGCCAGGATTGAGTGTTGTGAAGGCAGGCTATATTCTGAGTGAAGAAATTTCTCTGTACTAAGTAGCTACCCCTTAGTCTTGATTGTCCCTCCTAGTTCTGGATTCCATATTCAAAGGAAACATCCTTCCTGCACCTGGCTGATAAAGTCCTTTAAGAATGTTTAAGTTTCAATGTGATCTCCTCACATCTCCAAAACTCAAAAGTTCAAAGTAAATTTATTATACTCGCAAGAAAATAAATCTCAGGGTCACTATAAGCTTCCTATGCACTAAGCAAATTCCACAATCTATGGACTCACTTTCAAGAACTGTACAACTCACGTATTTCATTAGTAAATCACTTACTTATTTGTTTATTTGTTGATATTCTAATTTTTTTCCATATTTGTTCAAGTTTGCCTTTAATTGGTCACTTATCAGTATTTGTGTCTAGTTCCTCCATTGATGTTTTTGCATTTCTTTGTTTGCTTCCTACGCACCCTAATACAGGTATTCACAGAATAGTGACCCTGAGATTTATTCATATTGATATGATATCAATAGATTTCAGGATATCAAAGGAATCAAGGGATATGCCAATGGGGCTAGGAAAATGCAATGAGGCAAAGGTCAGGCATGATCTTGATGCATGCTGGAGCAGGCTCAGGGTCATATAACCTACTCTCGGTCCTCTTCCTTATGTTCCCAATTCTTATCCTTTGCTTATACTCAAAGGTGCTGTGATCCTGACCACCAGCCACACGGGGGAGGAGAGAAAAATAAACCTGCTATATACAAGTGCACAAGCCAAAGAGCATAAGCAATAACAAGAATTCTGCTTTCCGCATTTTCAATCAATAACCATGAATTATAAGGAAAGATTACACTGACTGACTGTTTCCCTAGAGCATAGGAGTGACCTAAAGGTTTATAAAGTCATGATCAATGTACAAGATATGTTGTCACAGTCTCTGCCCCACCACCACCCCCCCTTCCCAAGTAGATGATACTAAAGCTAAAGTACGTAGATTTAATGTGAGAAAGGAAAGATTTAAAGGAGACCTGAGAGGCAAGTTTTTCAATAGTGGGTAAAGGAATCAAGACACCAGAGGAAGTAGCAGGTACAGATTTGGGACCAGCTTAAATGGGAATCTTGGGTCAACAAGGATGATCTGGGCAGAATTTGCATGCTTTATAACTCTGTAACATTCAACATGGTGTAGAACTGTATCATTAACATTAACGTCTGTAAGTTAACTTACTCCTGGCTAATTTAGTACCGCTAAGTAGGAAGCAATGTCAGTTTATAATACAGATGACTGGAGTAGTCAGCAAAGCGCATGGACATGCATTAAAATCTGCACTAGCCAGACGGGAAAAAAAAAATCGCAACAGGCAAGGACAGACACAGACCTCAGAGGCAGGCGATGAGCTCAAGCAAAACAGTGAATCAACACTGCCTTATCACCTTAAGTACTAAGATGTGCTTATAAACTTTACAACCTCAAATTCTTGCTGAATCAAATATGCACAAAGTTCAGGAGTTTAAAAATCATTCAAGCTTTGAAAATGCAAGTAACACTTATTCGGTATTTTTTCCATCCTCATGGTGGCCTGGACAATTGGTTTTTCATGCAGATTTCACAAAACAGACTAGGAAAGCCTCAACTTTAACCTAGGATCTTTGACAGAACATCAGTGACAATAACTCCAACCAGCAACCCTGCCCAAAGTAGAAAGAAAGTCAAAGAAAAGGTGTCTGAATTCGTAATACACTTACTTCCACTGACTTGTGCAGGCCAGAGGTCTTGTATTTGTAATGCCTGTGTGAGCACATAGTCACAGGGCACACGTCTGAGCAATCAGTCAATTAATGAGGTACTGCAGGCCTAGCAACATGAGCCGAAACATAAGATTAAGGGCAGAATTGGGCTATTTGGCACATTGAGCAGGACCACCATGGGATCACGACTGATTTATTTTCCCTCTCTACCCCATTCTCCTGCCTTCTCCCTGCAACCTTTGACTTCCTTACTAATCAAAAATCTCTCAACCTCTGCTTTGAGTACACTTAATAACTTGGCCTCCACAACCATCTGTGGCAATGAATTCCACAGATTTGCCACCTCTGACTAAAGAAAGGGAAGCCCTTCTATTCTGAGGCCATGCCCTCTGGCCCTTGACTCTCCTACTATCAGAAACATCCTCTAAACCAGTGGTCCCCAACCACCGGGCCGAGGGCTGGTACCAGGCCACAAAGCATGTGCTACCGGGCTGTGAGGAAACGATATGATTTGGCGATATGAGTCAGCTGCACCTTTCCTCATTCCCTGTCGTGCCCACTGTTGAACTTGAACGCACGCGAGGTCATCAATTGGTCATTAACCTACAACTACTCGATGAGTAAAAAACGTCGCTTGAGAGTTTCTTTGGAAGAGGTGGTAGGGGACAAAAAAGGCCTAACGATGATGGTAACGCAGAGACAGCTGAGGCCGAGACTACCAAAAAAAGAAAGCTTCAACAGAAAATACGATGACATAACAGAGGACATCGAAGCACAGCTGTTGGAACAGCTTAACGAGTCACCACGGTATGCTATCCAGGACGACCAGTCTACCGCTGTCGACAAGGCCGTACTGCTGGTTTACGTGCGATATATATTTCAAGACGAAGTGCACGAGGATATGTTGTGTGCATTGCCACTGCCAACTAACACAACTGGGGCAGAACCATTCAAGTCTTTGAATGACCACATGTCAGGCAAACTGGACTGGTCATTCTGTGTTGGAATATGCACAGATGGGGCTGCAGCTATAACTGGACGGCTGTCTGGTTTCACAACCAGAGTCAAAGAGGTTGTTCCTGAATGCCAGTCTACACACTGTCATACACAGGGAAATGCTGGCTAGCCAAAAAAATGTCACCTGATCTTAACAGTGTACTGAGTGACGTTGTTGAAGTTATCAATCACATCAAAGCAAAAGCCCTTAACTCACGTCTGTTTGAGCAGCTTTGCGAGGAAATGGATGCAGAGCACAAACGCCTTCTCTTACACACTGAAGTCAGGTGGCTATCAAGGGGGAGAGCCCTGGCCAGGGTTTTTGAGTTAAGAGAGCAGCTACAGAGATTTCTTTCAGGGAAAAAGGTCACCACTAGCAGCACACTTAAGTGACGAGGAGTGGATAGCAAAATTCGCTTATCTGTGTGACATCTTCAACCTGCTCAATGAACTCAATTTGTCATTTCAGGGGAGAATGACAACTGTCTTCAAGTTGGCAGATAAAGTATCTGCTTTCAAAGCCAAACTGGAATTGTGGGGACAACAAGTGGACAGGGGCATATCTGACATGTTCCCAACATTAACTAGGATTTTGGGAGAGACTGAGGCTGCACCGTCCTTCTCACAGCTGGTGCACGATCACCTATCTTCGCTGTCGACAGAATTCGAGTGTTACGTCCCAAACACAAATGACCCATGATGTGGAAAGGAATGGGTCCGTGACCCATTTGTGAATGTCCCCAGTGAATCACCAGTGTCAGCGCGGGAAGGTGATCAACTCCTCCAGCTTGCAAATGACGGTGGACTGAAAAGTATGTTTGACATAACATCTCTGCTGGCATTCTGGATCAAAGTCAAGGCTGAATATCCTGAGATAGCCACAAAAGCACATTGCTACCATTTCCAAAATCATATCTCTACGAAGCAGTTTTTCTGCAATGAATGCAACGAAAACTAAATTGCGGAATAGACTGGACATAAGGAACCCCCTTCGAGTATCGCTGTCTGCCATCACCCCTCGATGGGACCGTCTTGTTGCAGGGAAACAAGCCCAGGGCTCCCACTGATTCAGCGATATTGGTGCGTTGTAATGAGTTTATATGTTCATACGAGGAAAATATGCGCTGTGTGTTTAGTATCCAAACGTTAATTAAAATGTTATGATGCTATTGACTTATAAGTGACTTGTAATTGACTTATCACTATATTCATGGCAGGAAAATATGCGGTGTTTAATATTAAATTTGTTAGATAAACCCTTTTAGAAACAAAATTGAGTGTATTAGCCACTTATAAGTGACCTATAGTTGACTTACCACCTATATTCCAGTTATGATTAACAACTTCCCCCACCCTCCATCGGCCGGTCCACAAGAATATTGTCAATATTAAACCGGTCCGCGGTGCAAAAAAGGTTGGGGACCCTGCTCAGAACGTCCTCTCTATTTAGCTCTTTTAATATTCAAGATTCTTTCCATTCCCCCCCCCCCCCAACCAATCTTCTAAACTCTAGCGAGTACAGGGGCCCAGAGCCATCAAAACGCTCCTCATCCACTTTGGTGGAAGAAATAAATGGGCAGACTATTATTTCGATGGGGAGAGAATTCAAAATGCACATATACAAAGGGACTTGGGAGTCCGAGAGGTTGAGTCGGTTGTGAAGAAGGTGAATGCAATGTTGGCATTCATTTCTGGAGGTACAGAACAGCAGGGATATGATGGTGAGGCTCTATAAGGCACTCGTGAGACCACACTTGGGAGTATTGTGTGCAGTTTTGGGCTCCTTATTTTAGAAAGGCTACATTAACATTGGAGAGGGTTCAGAGATTAATGAGAATCATTCCTGGAATGAAAGGGTTACCGTACGAGGAGCATCGGGCAGCTCTTGGGCTGTATTCCCTGGAATTCAGGAGAATGAGGGGGGATCTCATAGAAACATTCCGAATGTTAAAAACCTGAACAGATTAGATATAGCAAAGTTATTTCCCATGATAGGTGATTCTAGGAGAACAGGGTGTGACTTCAGGATTGAAGGACGTCCATTTAGAACTGAGATGTGGAGAAATTACTTTAGTCAGAGAGTGGTAAATCTGTGGAGTTTGTTGCCACGAGCGGCTGTGGAGGCCAAGTCATTGGGTGTATTTAAGGCAGAGATAGATAGGTTCTTGATTAGCCATGGCATCAAGGGGTATGGGGTGAAGGCACAGGAGTGGGGATGACTGGAAGAATTGGAACAGCCCATGACTGAATGGCAGAGCAGACTCGATGGGCTGAATGGCCTACTTCTGCTCCTATATCTTATGGTCTTATACTTTAACACTTTCTTTCTCAGGATCCATTCTCATAAATCTCCTCTGGACCCTCTCCAATGCCGGCACATTCTTTCTTAAATATGGAGCCAAACCTGCTCACAAGCCTGACCACTGCCTTTTAATGCCTCAGCATTACATCCTTGCTTTTATATTCTAGTCGCCTTGAAAGGAATGCTAACAGTGTATTTGCTTTCCTTACTATCCATTCAACCTGCAAGATAACCTTTAGGTTAGCCTGCACTAGGACTCCCAAGTTCCTTTGCACATCTGATTTCAGAATTCTCTTCCAATTTAGAAATAAACTAAGCCTTTATTCCTTCTAGCAAATGCATGACCATACACTTCCCTACATCACCACTTCTTTGCCATTCTACTAATCTGTAAACATCCCTTTGCAGACTCCGCTTCAACACTTTCTACCCCTCCACCCATCTGTGTATCATCTGCAAACTTCATCCCAAACTTGTTATCCAGATCATTAACATATAGTGTGAAAAGTAGTGGACACAACACTGACCAACCTAGCTAAGTTACCAGCAGTCAACCAGTAGAGGCCCCATTTATTCCCACTTTTCACCTTCTTCCTGTCAGCCAATCTTCTGGCCATGCTAGCATCTTTCCTGTAATACCATGGGCTCTTATCTTATATAGAAGCCTCATGTGTGGCACCCTGTCAAAGGCCTTCTGAAAATCTCCAAGAGGAAAAAGGGCAGAAAATGTTAGCCAGGTTGTTACCTGCAGCAGTCCATGAACAGCATTCCTATGTAGACTAAAGCATAGGATTAGTTTAATTTCCTTCCCATTTGTTCTCTCACATAAATCAGAACCACACAAGTGACCCTCACTGAATGAGTAAATTATTAAGGATGAGATATTCCTGATAATTTCTGACTCCTGTTTTTGACCCTTCATCTTGATTTATTCTTACACATAGCACTAATCATAGGGTTTTGCATTGTTTCTATCTTCAACTCATGTAACAAAGGTCAGAGGTTACCAGCACTTATCCCAGTTGCAGAGTGATCTTTACCACCACTTCCTGTTAAGTCAGTCATGAAGCTTCCAGACATGTATCTCCTCAAACCTTTGCCTCCTGTAAAAGACAGATCTTGGTTATAGGCCTATCCAGACAGCTGGTCCTGTTCTTGATGCACACCTACTGACCAAATTGTCGACCGTCTAGAAAGACTTAAATGACTCTTCCCATAGTCCATGAGTTTCAAGGCGTTGTGTCATCAACTATAAGCACGAAGTCTCCTGGAAGGAAACTGTGCTTTAAACCTGACCATTTCTGACGTTCCTGTAACTGTGGTAAGTACTCCTTGGTCCACCATGTACAAGTTTCACATGTATTGGACCTGCCTCCATCTACAAGCATAAATGTCTTCCTTTTGGAACTCTCCAGGTGGTGAGGATGGTGTGGTCTTCAGAAGCAACAGATGCTTGGGTATTAATACTTCCAAATCGATAAGCCCTGAGGCTGCTTCAGTAATCGGGTGACCATTAATTGGCCTCTACCTCACAAAGGACTGTGTGGAAACACCCTTTGTCAAGATTCTGTACCTTCATGATGGAATTGAAGACTTTTTGTACAGACCTGATCAATCTCTCCCATATTTCTCCATGTGAGCCTCCTCTTGACTTCCGGATCATCCAGCATGAGTTGTCCAAACCAATCGGGATTCACAGGCCATTCCCTTTCAGGTCGAAGAAGATACTGAGGCCCTGACACCCATATTCCATTCTTCAGGAATGCTTTCACCTTCAGCGATCTAGGGGCCACACCTGCCGTGTTGCTTGAAATGCTTACATACCTCCTTTGAGGTGCCTGTGAGACCATAGGAATTTCTAAAACTATTTGCAGCAAAGGTTCAGAACCTAGAAGTTTCATTCATGATATACTTCAACACAGAACAACTATTATCACTGCATGATTCCATACAACTTGCCATCAAAGCAATAGCGAGCTATGATGGCAAGCCAACAAGGGATGGAATCTGATTTCAACAGACCTAGATTTTCCCATGATAAAAGCACTGTACCTGAGAGTGCATATTGTGCAACAAATAGGTAGGTCACTGCTCCATAGCCATCTTCACTTGCATCTGAAAAGTGGTGTAACTGTGCAGTAGTAACTTCTCCAAAATCCAGGGGCTTCAAACATCAAACAACCTTGAAGTTTTTCAACTGGCAGAGTTCTTCCAGCCAACTTGTCTGCTCATGAGCAACTGATGTTGGTATAGTGTCATCCCAGACAAGCTTTCTTCCATAGATATTATGGGAACTTCTTAGAAGATAGCACCACCGGACTCAACGTTCCTAAAGGATCATAGATGAACTAACTTTGGAGAGGATCCCCCTTCTGGTGAGTGGTCTATCTTGGATCATGATCTTAAACTTGAAAGCACCAGACTGAATGCACCATTGCACACCCAGCACTCTCTCCTCTAAAGGTATATCTTGATCGAAATTCAAATCTTTCATGTCTTTCACTCTTCGTTCTTCTGGTATCCCAGTTAGTGCATTGTATCTGTTGCCTATCCACTTTGTGGGTTGAAAGCCACCTTTAGCACAAATGGATACAAGGTCATGATGGACAGACACTACTTTGTACTCAGAGGAGAATGACACAAGGAAGGCAGTCATCAGGAAGAGGAAAGACGACTTTTGCAAAAATGTTAATATGTTTATCCTTAAAGATTTCACATCTCCTATCTCTGTAAGATGTAGTTGCAATGTAATAATTAGGGGCTGGGATGTAGGAGCTATGTATCTATTTTCTGTCTGTATTGTCTTTTGTGTTGCATATTTATTGTTGCTTATAGTAATTTGTCACATGGGTTGGAGCATGGTAGAAGCACATGCGTATAGTCATATAGTCACTCTATGTATCATTAGTTTTTAGTTAGAGACAGCCAGGGACATGGATTTTTTTTTTTTGTTGACTGCTATATCGCTAATTTGATTACGTTAACTTTGCATACTTTACGACTCGTTTCATAATTTTTAAAAATTGCTGTATAAGATCGTTCATCTTTGTTGGTTTCGTAACAAAGGATCAAACGTACTTTACTAGACTTGAAGCTCAGTTATTCGGAAGTGCATCATACAATGTCAAATCCCTCACTGTCTCTCAGTAGTTTTGGTTTGTTTTCCAAGTAACCGCTACACTTCCTGTAATGTAGTGACCAGAAGTGTGCTCTAACCAGGATTTTTTGAGAGATACAACATTACCTCAAGGCTCTTGAACTCAATCCCCTAATGAAGGCCAAAACACCATACACCTTCTTAACAACCCTTTAAACTTGTTCAACAACTTCAAGAGATCTAGAAGCTTAAACCACAGGAGCCACTGTTCCTCAACATTGTTAAGAATCCTATCATTAACTCTGTATTCTGCCTCCAAGTTCAACCTTCCAAAGTGAATCACTTCATACTTTCCCAGGTTGAAATTGATCTGTCACATATCTGTCCAATTTGGCTTCCAATCAACGTCCTATTACAACATTCTACACCATCCACAGCACCACCAACCTTCGTGTCATCTGCATCTAACCCACCCTTCCCTTCCTCAACCAAGTTACTTATTAAAAATCACAAAGAGCAGGGGAAGCAGAATCAGTCGCTGGGTACTGAACTCCAGGCAGAATACACCCCATCCACAATGACCCTGTGCTTTCTATGGACAAGCCAATTTATGAATCCACACGGCCACATTTCCCTGGGGCCCATGTCTCCTGACTTTCTGAATGAGCCTACGATGAGGGATATTATTAAAAACCTTACTAAAATACTTCCAGAGTACATGATGCTCTTACGATAAATCCTAAAATGTAAAAATAGAGGAGTTAGTTCTTCTCAAATCATGACAACTAGCAAGTAATCTGCTCGAGAGAATCGGCGGGGTCGAGGGGAGTGTGGGCTGCTGCTGGAAGCTGGCTGTGTTTTGCTTGATGCGTGAGTGTGTTTTGGAACCTGTTGAGGGAAAGAGAGTGGAGAAGGAACGGAAATTGCTGGGAGGGGGTCGTGTGGGTCCGGTAATGGCAGACAAGATAAGAGGCGGGGTTGAGGGAAAGAAAGTGGAGAAGGAGAGGGATAGAGACTTGGGACCAGAGGTAGGCAGCTGGGGAGAGGTGGATTATTGTGAAGGGAGAAATAAAGGGAATGAGGAGGTAGTGAGGGGTCAGATGAATAAAAACCAAGACAAAGGGAATAAAAGAATAAGAAATGATGGTGGAGAAAGCTCTGAAAGTGAGGAAGATGAACAAGCTCAGAGAGGAGGTGTTGTCATAATTAGGTTTAATGAGAAGGCTCAGGGACGTATGAAGAAAATTAACCCGTTTGTGCTAACAACAACTCTGACAAATAAGATAGGGGAAATAGTATTTGCAAAAGTCCTTAATGATGGCAACTTATTGGTAAGATGTGCGAGTGAGGAACAACTTGAGAAAGCACTCAAGCTAAAAGAGATAGGAAAATGCAAGGTGGAATACACTGGGAGGGTGGAAGCACAAAACAGTGGTTGTAAAGGAGTGATCACGGGGATACCAATGAGTATAAATATGGAGGAGATCAAGAGGAATATCAAAGGAGGGAAAGTAATGAATGTTCAAAGACTGAAAACAACAAAGGAGGGAGTGAAAAAGGAAAGTGAATCAGTATTGATTGAATTTGAAGAAGAAAGAGTGCCAAGGAAGGTGTTCCTGGGTTTCATGAGTTACCCAGTAAGGGTGTATGTGCCAAAGCCATTGAGGTGCTATAATTGTCAAAGGTTTGGACACGTGGCTAAAAACTGTAAAAGGCAGAGGAGATGTGCTAGATGTGGGGGTGATCATGAATATGGAAAGTGCGGAACAGGAGGTCAACCAAAATGCTGCAATTGTGGAGGAGCTCATAATGTTGCATATAGTGGGTGTGAGGTTGTGAGATGGGAGACTAAAATTCAAGAAATAAGAGTGAAAAGAAAGATCACTTATGCAGAAGCTGTAAGAATGTCAAGAGAACAGAATAATGCTCCTAATGAACAGGGAGCAATAGGGATACGAGAGATGCAACAAAGAACAAATGACAGGATTTATGTAGACAAAAAGGCTCTAGTAACATTCATTGCAGGAGTGATTAATAGTACTGCTGAGGTAAAGTCAAAAAGTGACAAAATTCAGCTGGTGGTAAAAGCAGCAGTAAACCATTTAGGGTTTGTAGGACTGACATGGGAGGAAGTGAGGGAGAACCTCAGTAATCAGTCAAGCCAGGAAGTGTCATGTGTTGGTTAATACTAATTATGGTGATTCTTTTACAATGGAATGCAAGGAGCTTACTGGCCAATTGCCAGGAATTCAAGCACTTTATTAAAGAAATGGTTGTAAAACCGGATGTAGTGTGTATTCAGGAAACTTGGTTGAAACCAACTTTAGACTTTGTGGTATATGGGTATACAATGATAAGGAAAGATAGAAATCTAGGGGGAGGAGGGGGTTGTGCTATGTTAATCAAGCAAGGTATACGATATAGAGTACTGGAGAAAGGAGATGATCAGGAATACATAGTGGTGGAAGTGTGGGAGAGAGGGGAGGGAGTGGTTATAATTAACTACTACAATCCATGTAAAAGATTGGATTTGGACAGCCTATTAAAGAGTGGGAGAGAGGGGAGGGAGTGGTTATAATTAACTACTACAATCCATGTAAAAGATTGGATTTGGACAGCCTATTAAAGATACAAGGACAAAACAGACAAAGTAGTGTGGTGTGCAGATTTCAATGCTCATAGCACAATATGGGGGGATCAGATTACAGATCCAAATGGAAAGGTAATTGAAGATTTGATGGAAGAAGGGGATTTGGTGTGTATGAATGATGGTAGCGGCACAAGGATAGATATAACAACAGGAACTGAGTCAGTGTTAGATATTACGTTAGTGTCTAATACCTTGGCTGGCATTACTAACTGGGGAGTTTGGACTGCTTCAACAGTAGGCAGTGATCACTACCCAGTTTTGTGTTCAGTGGGTGAAAGAGTTGAAGTAAGACCAGGTGGCGGAACCCCAAAGTGGGTGTTTGAAAAAGCTGATTGGGCTAAGTTCCAGAAGTTGAGTGAAGAAGGGTTGACAAAGATTGATATTTCTGGAAATGTAGATGAATTAAACAGTCAGGTGACTTCAGCAATTATCATGGCAGCAGAAGGGTCTATACCTAAGGAGTAAAAATAGGATGAATAGAAAACTGGTACCATGGTGGACAGAGGAATGTTGTCAGGCTGCAAAAAACAGAAATAGAGCATTCAGGCTAGTTAAAAGAACCCATAATATGCAGCATTTGGTTCAATATAAGAAAGCACAGGCAGTGGTGAGAAGAACTATACGTCAAGCTAAAAGGGCAAGTTGGAGGAGTTTTTGCTACAAGGTAGGAAGAACAACACCTGTGGGAGAGATATGGGGAATGATTAAGAGGATGGGAGGAGATAGAAGGGAATGGGAATATCCAGTAATGATATCTGAGGAGGAAACTGCAGTCTCCAGTAGGGATAAGGCTGAGGTCATGGCCAAGTCATTTGTACTGATACACAGTTCAGAAAATTTGTCTGAAGAAGGGAGAAGAAGGAGGGAAAGAATAATGAGCCAACACCCAGGTGTGTTAAGCAGGAGGAAAGGAACAGATGATATAATTGATGATCCATTTACATTAGCAGAAATGGTGAGAGCAATAAAGAGATCGAGACCAACCTCCCCAGGGAAAGATCTGATATGCTCTGTGATGCTAAAAAATCTAGGAGAAGGAGCGCTCTTGAAGTTGCTGCATTTTTATAACAGAGTGTGGGAGGAGGGAAGATTACCAAGTGCATGGAAAGAAGCAGTAGTAATTCCAATGAGGAAACCTGGCAAGGATCTGTCAAAACCCACTAGCTACAGACCAATTGCATTAACATCAAGTATATGTAAAATAATGGAAAGGATGATAACAGAAAGGTTATCATATGAGCTTGAGAAAAGGGGAATGCTGGCAAGTTATCAGAGTGGTTTTAGAAAGGGAAGGAATTCCATGGACTCAGTGATTATGTTAGAGACTGAAATAAGGAAGGCCCAGGCAAATAGAGAGTCAGTAGTGGCAGTGTTCTTTGACATTGAAAAAGCCTATGATATGATGTGGAAGGAAGGATTATTAATTAAACTGCACAAGATGGGGGTTGGTGGGAGAGTTTTTAATTGGATTAAAGATTTTTTGTTTGGTAGAAAAATTCAAGTTCGGATTGGATCAGAATTATCAAAACAGTACATAGTGGAAAATGGCACACCTCAAGGTAGTGTGATTAGCCCATTACTTTTCATGATTATGATCAATGATGTCTTCACAAAGGTACCAGTGGATATAGGTGGGTCACTGTTTGCGGATGATGGGGCCTTGTGGAAAAGAGGCAGGAACATGGACTATATAATCAGGAAACTACAAGAAGCAATTGATGAAGTGATGGAGTGGGGTTATGATTGGGGATGTAGATTTTCAGTAGATAAAACTCAAACTACATTTTTTACCAGGAAAAGGGTTGAGGTAGGGAAGAAGTTAAGGATGTATGGGGTTGAATTAGAAAGGGTTGCATCATTTAAATTTCTGGGAGTTATATTTGATTCACGATTAACATGGGCAGACCATATCAGGAAAGTTGAGGAGAAATGTAAAAAAGTAATAAATGTGATGAGATGTTTGACTGGTAGGGAATGGGGAGCAAGTTGTTCAGCTTTGAAGAGAATGTATGTGGCTTTAGTAAGATCTGTATTGGATTATGGAAATATAGTATATGGATCAGCAGCTAGGTCTCTTATAAGGAAACTGGATGTGATTCAGGCTCAGGCCTTGAGAGTGTGCAGTGGGGCTTTTAAAACGTCACCAGTGTCAGCCCTACAGGTATAAATGGGAATAATGCCTTTGGAACTAAGAAGAATGCAACTGATGGCAAACTACTGGGCTAACTTGCAGGGGCACAATGATTCTCACCCTACTAAAGGAGTGTTGCAGGAGTGCTGGGAAAATGGGAGGTTTCAGAGGGATACCTTTAGTCGGGTAGGGAATGATATCGCGAAAGAATGTGGAGTGTTTGATCTGAGGATAAGTCCTTCAGTAGTTTATCCGGTTGTAGCTCCATGGAAACTTGTATGGCCTGACATAGACTGGCATTTGTTAGAGGTAAAAAGGAAAGAAAGATATAAAACAGATTTGGTAAATGCATTTAACTGTCATGTGATGGAAAAGTATAGTGATTATACTCACATTTATACAGATGGTGCGAAGGAACCTGAAACAGGAGTGACAGGGTTTGGGGTGGTAATACCAGCAAAAGAAATTGGATTCAGCAGAAGAACATCTAATAAGTTAGGGGTGTTTACAGTGGAGATGCTGGCAGTGTTGGTTGCGTTGCAATGGGTGCAGAAAGCCAGACCATCCAAAGCATTGATATGTTCAGATTCATCCGCAGTTCTAGCAAGTTTAAGGTCTTTTCACACAAACAGTCGGCAAGATGTACTTTATGAAGTCCTTCAGTTAGTTACAAGAATTGCAAATCAGGGAGGTCAGTTAAAATTTCTATGGGTTCCAGCACATGTAGGGGTGAAGGGGAATGAAAGGGTGGATGAGTTGGCAAAGAGGGCGTTAAAGAAAGAAAATGTGGAAATGCACATTAGTATCAGTAAAGCAGAGGTTAAGTGTGTAATCTGGGAAAAAGTCAACCGAATATGGCAAGAAAGATGGGACAGGGAGGGGAAAGGGAGGCATTTATATCAAATACAAAAGAGTATTGCAGTTACTAGGGTAGGTAATGGAAACAGAAGAGAGGAAGTTGTGTGGACTAGGTTAAGGCTGGGGCACTGTGCATTAAACAAAACATTGAAAATGATAGGGAAACACCAGACAGGATTGTGTGAGGAATGTCAGGAAGAGGAGTCAGTAGAACATGTAGTTCTGAGTTGCAGGAAGTATGGGATACAGAGAGAGATGATGAGAAATAAATTAAGGGAGTTGGGGATGCAGGAATTCACATTAAAAGGGTTGCTGGGCATGGGTGAGAGAGCACAAGTCCGGGTATTTTTAGCGTTTTTAAGGGGTACAGGGGTTTTTTATAGAATATGACGAATAAACAGGAATAGGATACTAGGATGGTCAAAGATGGGAGGGTGAAGTGTAGGTGTGTGTGTGTGTGTGTGTGTGTGTGTGTGTGTGTGTGTGTGTGTGTGGAGGGATTTAGAATGTATGTCTAGTGCACATTCTGGAGCAGAGGGTGGCGGTAATGCACCATTAAGCTGGATGCCAACCGCCGTAAAACAAGATACAGACAGACAGAAGTAATCTGCTCATGAAATTCAACCACTGATGCTCCCAATCCAGGAGATCCTCAAAAGTGCATAATTAGCCCCAGGTGACCAAAATTAATTTTGTCCTGAAAAAAACCCATAGCTGAAGTAATAGGATGACTATAATGAGCTAGTTATGGTCACAAGCAGAGTAAAGGTTTAAGGAATGTATATAGCTTGTCCTGGGCCCTGCATCCATTAAAAACATAAGAACCCTACGAATCTTTACAGGTTTGAACAAATCTTCTTCTCTAAGCACCTGGTAATCTCCTTCAATGGCAGAATTTTTTTTAAAAAAAAAGAGCCTCCATTTCAGGATTTTGGTGTTGGGCATGCAGGTAATTTGGCCAGCCCAACATACCATGAGCACCATGGTTACGTAGTGGTTGGCACAATGCTATTACAGCTCTGGGTACTGGACTTCAAACCTGTGGAATGCATGGGGTTTCTCCAGGTGCTCCAATTTCCTCCCACAAATCAAAGATGTACTGTTAGTAGGTTACTTTGTCATTGTAAATTGTACCATGATTAGGGTTAAAACAGGGGTTACTGGGGATCTGTATCTCTAAATTGGGGTTCCCAACCAGAGGTCCATGGAACCCTCGGTTAATGGCAGCAGTCCATGGCATAAAAAAGTTGAGAACCCCTGCTTGAAATAAATAGGCAATTGAGAGTAATTAGTCGACTTGGGGAACCTAGGAGACAACAATGTGAGTCAATTATTAATCTACTGAATTTGGAGTGATTTGTGAAGATCATTTCCCCAAAGCCTTGATATGGCTTCCGAAGGCAGTTCAGGTCTCTGAAGTATATATGTGGACAGACATTGCAGTCTGGTAGGCCATGTCTTAGTTCTTGCTTCCCATCAGTTCTGAAGATCAGATTAGTTTGTTTTTCTATGGGAAATCTGTTGGAGAAGAGATGCAACATTGCAAAAAAGATTGAGGAAAGTATTGGGGCAATGACACAGGCCTGTTTAACACCGGTCTTCACTGAAATTGGCTCTGTTGTAGATCCAGATAATATCATGGTTTGCTCACCCTTATGGAGCAAATTTCTTGTGGAGATGAATTTCTCCAGCTGGCCAAGTTTGAGGAAGGAGTTCCACAATCAAACCCCTAGAATTCTTTTTAAAACAAATGCTTTGATGAAGTTGAAAATGGTATGAATAGTGACTAGTGCTGATGCTCTCAATTTTCTTGGGAGTTATCGTGCAGTGCAAATTTTGTCCACTCTATCTCTAGATGGATGGAACAGACAATGTGAATTCAGGAGCTATTTCAACAGTAAGTTAAACGGTTTCCATAATGCTTTATGACTGGGAGCCTACTACTCACATCTTTATATGCACAGTGATAATTCATAACAATTAGTTCTATGTGGCTCTCACAACCCTAAATTCAAGGGGGAAATCTGTATATTTATTATCGCTCTAAAAAGAAACTTAATTCACAGCTGAAGCTCTCACCTCCACCAGTTGATACTACACGTAGCAAGATTCAAACTCAGCACTATCTAACTCTATGGCAAGAATGCCACCTCCATGACAAACATTTTTCTCTCTTTCTGGTTACCAAACCTGTGGCCATGATGGTGTAGTGAAATATGGAAGCCTTGCTAAATTTTGTTTACTTTATATTTAAAAGCAACATGCCAAGATGCTTCATAAAGACATAATGAAACAGGAAAGAATGCTAATGTAAAATTGTAGAATGACCTGAAGTTCTGGTCAAAGAGTTATGTTTTTATTTTCAGAAGAATATTTGGCAATTGAGTGCAGGGACATAAACACTTCAAGATATCGCAAACCTACAGTCAATGAAGATAATTTTGAATTGTCACTGCCATAACATAGTAGCTCGCATGGTAAAGGTACCAGAAACTTTATTTTAATGTTAGTTAAGGAATACTGTCACAGCCTCTCTTTGAAATGGTTCTATGGGATCTTTTATGTTCATCCAAAAAGGCAGAGAGTTTGTGTCAGAAAAACAGCATTACCAAAAGTGCAGCAATCCCTCATTGGGAATGACAGCTGGATGTGTGCTCGTTTCTCTGGAGGGCTCAAGTCCACAATTTTGTGACTTATGTTGTGAATGTTCCCACTGAGCCATTAAAGCACATACTTATCTCAAGCAAGTACAAGTTTGTGTTTCCCTGAATAGATTCTGCAGAACAGAATAAGAAAAAATCTGATGCTGGTAGCAGATCACTCGTATCTCCATCTGCACCACTACCTCCTTCCTACACTTTTAGATGCCATGAACATACATAAGTGTCTATTTGTCAATTCAGGGTGCAAGCATCATGAAGCTGTGTCGAATTAAAATTCTTCAGATGTGATTAAGTAATACAAAAAAATTGTTTGAAGATGCATCAAAAAGCAAAATTAGGCAAAAGGAATTGAAAAGACAATGAGTTTAGTTTTAACAGAAGTTTATATAAATTGTGTAACTGGACATATTTAAGAAATTTATTCCATTGTACAACAGACAGAATCTGAAAGAATAATACACTCAGATTGTGGAAAGAATAGAAGCAGAATTAGGATGGCAAAAAACAGATGCTGAAACCTGACACTAACAGGAAATTTTTGCAAATACTTAGGACAGGCAATATTTATAGTAAGAGCTATTCCACAGAGGCTGCCTGGTCTGCTGAATATTCACTGTTTCATCTAGAAGTAGATAGGTTATTGAGCTGGTAGAAGCATAATGGGGTATACAACCACCTTTGAACCTAAATGGTTTACTAAATTGTACTGAGCTGTCACTTGCCTATATAGTCAACAAAATTAAAACAATGATATGCTAATGACTCCTACAACAAATGCCAACTTATACACATTACCTTAAAAATGGCACTGACGAGTAAAAAAAATATTGCAAAGCAAACTTTCCATTATCCTTGAAAATCGCCTGTAAACTTACATTATGAAGTTTCAACAGAAAAAGTCACGAGCTCCATCTGACAGCATTAATACAAGAAACCAAAATGTGCAGTAAATGCAACTATCATTCATGGCTGATTGGTCCAAACAAACAAGCTCAGTCTGTCCAGTCAATTGGTATTACCACACGACCATTGACCCATATTCCCTGCATAAGAGGCTCTAGTCCAAGAACAGACTGAGCAAAAGCTCTACTTCAAAGCATGCTTATTTATTGAACTTTTCAAATTCACAGTTGTTGCACAAACAAAATTACAGCTAACAGTCAAGGTACAAATCCCAGAAGCAGATACCTACAAGTTATCAGAGGCAATTTAATTTCACTTCTGGCACAGAAACCGCTGCATGTCAGCAGCTCATCATCTGAACATTTGCCAAATGGAACAATTTAATGCAGCTGTCTTTCTTTACAATGACTGGAACATAATCAGTGGAGAATGACTACACATACATGACATTTGTACAACCCTCTTGATAATATAAGATCAAGGATGACCCAAACTATGTGAGTCACACGAAGACACAAACGTGTGCACTTAAATACTAAATGGAAAGACCTTATTTACTATTTCAGATCACCAATAAATGTAAAGTTTACACTAAATGCCTACTCTATTTACTCACCCAATTTCAATTGTCACTGAATAAAGTTTTCACAAAGAGCCAACTCAAGAGTAAAGTTCATTTCCATGATAGAGAAAAAAATGTATGTGTAATTTCAAACAATGGGCATGGAGAATTATCAAGACCCCTGTAAAAAAAAGTCCCTTCTAATGCGTTAGCAGGCCTGAATGGAATGCACTGCAGTCTTCTGAGGGAAATAAATTAAAAGGCACTGTTGACAATCTTATAATCATTCTTAGATACAGAGTTGGTGGCAAAGGAAAGGAGAATTGAAAAAGTTCTTTTTGTGAGTAAGTGCAAGTATAAACCCAGTAACTGAAAGTTAGTCTGTGTAATGGGAAATCTGTTAGAGGTACAATTCCAGAGCAAAATTTGCAGTAGGATGTGTGGCGTAATAAAGGCAAACCACAAAGGATCAATCAAAGGACACTGTGCAATGATCAAACATCCGTTTCCCTGACAATGAAGCATCTAAAGATGGTCAGCTTGCAGAAGCCCTGAGGAACTCCTACTAATGTGAATAATTTCCAATAAGATAAATGGACCCTGCACAGAGTATAAAAAGACAAACCAGTGGAGGAATGCAGGTCAGGCAGCATTTGTAGAAGGGAATGGACAGTCAATGTTTTGTATCAAGACCCTTTATCTAGACTGAGTTTGTATGAAGTATGACCAGCCAGACGATGGTTTTCCTTTTCCCCACTTTCTCAATTTTACTGGATTCCTTGATGATGCACTTGGTCAAAAGCTGCCTTGATGATAAAGATGATCTCTTTCACCTTGCCACTGGAATTCAGCTTGGTTGTTCATGCTTGGACAAAGGCTGTTATGAAGGAGCTGAGTGAACCTGGCAAAAAAGCTTAGGAACATTGAACAGATTCCTGGTAACTGTCATAAGACATAGGAGAGAATTAGACCAATCAGCCCTTCGAGTCTGGTCCACTGATTTTTTTTTTATCCCTCTCAATTGATACCAACCATCATGTTGATTAAGGGTAAAATAAGGATAGCCATTAGTGGTATGGGCTGTAATCTGGTGAAACTGCCAAGTGCTTGCCTATCCATTAACATTATCAGGGTCCACTTACATTCTGTCAGTATTCTTGCCGACGGGGGAAGCCTAGAAACATAGAAACAGCAAGTTTTGAAAACGATATCCTACGCAATACTCTATGTCATTGCTTCAGGACTTTGTCAGGAAAAGTTGTGAAACCAGCACCAAATTTCTAACTAGATTCTTAATATATTTTCCCCACTGTTGCTTCACTGTTTATCTCAGTTTTGAATCCCTGATTCTGCTGTCCCCTTTCTCTAGTTTACACAAGTTTCAATATTACTGCTTGTATTTAGCAGCACTTCAAATGTCAAGTATTTCTTAGCAGTGGTTTTTATTTCGGTTTTGTAGCATCCTCACTATTTTGATGTGCTGTTGATCAAATGCTTTCTGAATCTGCATATAGAAATGCCAACGGCATTGCCCTCAGCGGTACTCTAAACTCATCTAAAAAATCTCAATTTCCTTCTACAGATGCTGGCTGACCTGCCGAATTCCTCCACTGGTTTGACCATCCTGCATAAAGTATAAAAAGACATCTTTGGAAATGATTCACATCAGCAGGAGTTCCTCAATGTAGGACTGCAAATTGAACATCTTTAGGTCAGAAAAAGGAATGCTTGATAATTGCACCAGTACAGTTTTATTCATAATTGTTTATTAAATGGGACAATTCATGCCTGCATACAGCAAGACTCAGGTAACATTCAGGTATGAACTGATAAATGCAGTAAGCTCTGTGCCACACAGGTACTGGGAAACAGTATTACATCAAGCCACCTCACATTCAACAGTTCGGTAATGTCATCATTAACGTAATTGGATTTGCCACTTCCATGTTAATGACATCAAAAGGTCAGAAGCTGCGATGCAGCAGCTAGTGATTCACCTCCTGACACCCCAAAGCCAATCCACCATATCCAAACCACAGATCTCCATTTGCCTGGATTATTGCAGCTCCAGCAACTCTCAAGAAACCTTTTGCTATCCAGCTCAATACAGCTGTTTTGCTGGCTATTGATCTAGCAGTAGAAGCGTTTGCATTCACAATGGCTGCAGAGTGCACCATCCATGGAGCACATTGCAGTTACTCACCATAGCTTTCCCAACAGGTGTTTGCAAACATATAACTGCTGCAGGATGAGAATGGTACCAGATTCCCTGCCGACTCACACACTACCTGAAACATACAGTGCCAGAGGGTACAATTCCACCAGAGTATATGATTCAAGAAAGCATTTCAGCATCCAAAAAGGCCATTGTACGTGCTACCTTTGTTGACACCACTCAAATCCTACAAACAAACGTAGAAAGTTTAATACTGAGAAGCACAAATATTTTGATGAAAATATCAAGAGGCAGTAAAAGGAACTCTGAAAGAGAGAAATATCACTTGTACTCTTTTTAAGTGGCAAGGTAGCTTGAGAAAGCAATCACAAAAGCACATATGATGAGCAGCTGGAGTCACCAATTTATGACATGAATGTCTTAGAAAACATCCATAGATTTACCAGAAGGATCCCAAGTATACAGTGTGGGAGTGGAGAAGCAGAGATTATTTTCCTTAAACAGAAAGTTGAGTAGTGACAGATCTCTTCAAAATCATCAGGGTATAGACAAAGTAAATAAAGATAAACCATTTTCCACTGACCGAGGATCAAGAATTAGAGGGCTCAGTTGTGTGATTGATTACCAAGGGATCCAGTGCTGAAGATGGAAAACAGTTATAGAATCATGTGTGGAAACAGGTCCTTCAGCCACAAAGTCAGTGTTAACCACCAAGCACCCATCTGACAAATCTTATAGTATTCACTTTTTTCCTATGCTATTTTATTCCAACCCATTTTATTCCTCTATGTTCCACAAATCCCCACAGATTCAACCTTCTACCTGCACAATAGGGGCAACTTACAGCAGTCAAATAACCTCCTAACCATCAATGTCTTTGGACTGTAGATGGAAACCAAGCAGGCATAGAGGGGACATACAAACGTCGCACAAGCAAAGATCCCAGAGGTCAGAACAAGACAGCAGCTCTGCTTGCTAAGCCATTGTGCCAGCCCCGATCATTTTCACATGAGTAGTTATGATCCGGACACCTCGTGCTGCAAACTTGCTTCTTCCTCACAACGGAACAATCCAAATAACAATATCATTCTTCTGACTTTCGTCCTATGTCTTGCACGGTGCCAAGCCATTTACACGTTATATCATCGAGGAAGGCTTAGAACAACATGAAAACGTGAAAATAAGCATGCATTACAATACAAGATTGATAAAGTCTGCATTATTAACGGGGTAAAGACTTCCAAACAACCGAGGCCAAGAAAATTGCTCTCTGAAAACTCCAGTCAACTGAGGTGCAGCCAGATAAATCCGGAGGGATAGTCCGCCACTGAGCATTCATGCTTTACCAGGGAGAAACTGCTGAAGCCGAGGTCTGATTTAAAACGCAGCGATCGCCTCTACGTACAGATCCCTCAAGACCCACCAGACTCCTTTTAAAACCGCATTTCATAAACAAGCGCTGTTCTTTGGAGAAGAGCCCCACACCCTCCCCCTCACAGGGCACGGGTAACGGGGGTGGATGGGGGAAGATAGCGTTGGGCTGCGCCGGGTTTGCACCACCACAGACCCCTTGTGCTACAAGTTTCAATATCAGGGTGGCTGCCAAGGCCGGCATAGGCCGCCGGGGGCCCCCCGCTTAGCACACGAGCTGAGCCGCAGGGCAATTCTGATGCGCAGCTTCCGGCCCCAGGGACTGGGTGCCATGGGCTCGGCCCGACTCCTCGCCCTAGGAGCATCGGCGCGGAGGGTTCGCCGCTGCCCACTCACCTTCCACAGAGTTCTTACAATAACGCAGACTCCTTCATCAACTTCATTCAAACTCACGGCGGGACTCGCACTCAGCGCCGGGAATCCACACTGCCGCAACCTCGGCCTTTCATCCCGCGACAAGGCAGCCGCGGCCGCAGGATCATCCTGAACCCGCAGAGAGGCGGCGCCTCCCGCGGATCGGAGTACCTACAGCGCCCGCTGTCGCCCGGAGTCAACTGCAGCGCCTCCCGCGGATCGGAGTACCTACAGCGCCCACTGTCGCCCGGAGTCAACTGCAGCGCCTCCCGCGGAGAGGAGGACCTACTGTTGTTCGGAACATGGACCATTTAATCTGCGATTGTGGTTTGCAGCAAATCACAAGCACAAGAGGTTCGGTAGGTGCTGAAGATCTTGAGCAACATACGTACAAAATGCTGGAGGAACTCAAAGTCAGGGAATAAACAGTTAATGTTTCGGGCCGTCATCACCATCCAGGAACTGCCCTCATATCAAAACCAAGTGGCAGGAGGGAACAGCTTCTCCCCTCCGCCAATAGGTTTCTGAATGGTCTACGAAACAATGAACACTGCCTCACTATTTCGTTCTCGTGTTGCACTACTTGTTTATTTTATACACAGTGGATTCCCGTTAATTGGGACGCATCGGGACCAGTATATTTTGGCCCAATTAAGCGGCTGCCCCAATGAGATAAAGTTTCATGGAAATAGTTTAAAAGATATAAAAAGACTAATTGCCGTTTAACTGAGTAATAAATTGTTTATTTACATTAAATACAGAACAAGTTAGAATACTACCAATAGTACTGGTGTTTTTTGTTGTATCCGACAATGATCGGAGAACTCATAGTCATACTTTATTGATCCCGGGGGAAATTGGTTTTCGTTGAGCGGGAGAACCTGCACTGGGGCAGTTCCATTCTCTCCACCTGGAAGTGCGGGTCTAGTGGTACGAGTAGTCCTCACCACTGGGGTCCTCCTTGGTTGCCGTGGATGACCGTGACTTTTTCTGTACCTTATCATCTGCCTCGCTCTCCAAATAAAAATCTTTTCTGCCAAAAAATGTGCTGATGAAACTGGGCATCGCAGTTGGCATAGGCCAGCTGGGCTGAAAGGCCTGCTTCCATGCTGTATCAGTCTCTGACACTGTTTGAGCAAACTTGGAAAATTCCACAAAGCTTTGCAGGACTGCTTTCCTGGCCATTCTATCTCACTATTGATCTCATCCACCCAGTTAGCTGGAGCTGACTTCTCCAGCTAGGAGAGGCATGTTCCTATCTCGCCTGCGTGTGAGGCTCACTGGCTACCCACACGTGGCTTAGCCTGCCTGTTGAAGCTCTACACCAGGGTGGGACCGCTGTCTCATGCAAAAGGCTACTTGGAGCCAGGTGAGCTGATTACCCAGTGGAGACAAATGGAGAGTAGATGGCGCAGAGTATACACAATGTCCCTTCCGCAGAGGTGCTATCCTGTACACCCCAAGTCACAGGTCTGCTCAAATTATCTGGCATTCCTTAAGGCAGCAACCTCATCACATGACGAGAAATGCTACTAATGCAACGCATCCCCACACACATGCTCCATGCTTCTCACTACTGCACCAATTCACTCGCTCTCGACACTGTCTTAATCCACAATTCTGTTTTATTTGTTGCACTCGATGCTGCTATAGTATATCGGTAAAACTGGTTTATCAACGTCATTTTAAATGAGGTACATTCGAAAATTTGTCTTGCATACACCTCATACAGATCAATTCATTACAATAGTGCACTGAGGTAGTACAAGATAAAACAATAACAGGATAGAGAATAGAGTGTTACAGTTACAGAGAGGGTGCCGTGCAGGCAGACAGTCAGGCACAAGGTCATATCATAAGAGGGAACTGTTTAATTGTCTTATAACAGTGGAATGCAAGCTGTCCTTGAGGTTGGTGCTATATAATTTCAGGCTTTTCTGTCTTTTGTCTGAGGCAGGAGGATGGGAAAGAAGAGGCAATCTCCCGGGTGGGTGGTATAGGTGACTTTCTCCTTCTTTTCTGACATAAAAAGTCACAAAATCAAGTAGCTGAACTCTACTACTGTCCATATTTTTCTCCTCTTTCACTTTCTTCTGATCCCTGTCACCCCCCACAGTTTCACCTTTAGCTCTTCCATTCTTTGCAATTTCTGTCAGCTCCAACAACGTTCCACCATCAAACACATTTTTCTTCTCTCTCCTTTCAGAATGTTGAAAGATCGTCCCCTGGTCTGTTCATCAGTGGCCACAAACCAATCTTCACCCTGGGACATTTTCCCATGCATTGACAGGAGATGGATCACAGGTGCCCTTTCACCCCATCCCTATTGAACATGCAAAGGTAAAGATTCACTTGCACTTTTTTCCAATCTAGTGAACTGCATTTGGGGTTCACAATCCAGTCTTTACAACAATGGACAAATGAAACACAGTTTGGGTGACAGTTTTGCAGAACACCTATGTTCAGACTGCAGGGGTAATCCTGAGCTTCCTGTTGCCTGTCACTTTAATTCTCTATCCCTTTCCCACTCTGACTGATTGGTCTGTGCCCTTCTGCACTCTTACAACAAGGCCCAAAGTAACCTTGAGGGCTAATGTCCCATCTTTTTGCTGGCTGTCAGAACTGATAATGGCTCAGATTTTTCTCCCCCTTCTCCACTGGCACACCCTAATCTACTACTTACAACAGGGTCCCAAACCTTTTTTGCGCCGCGGACCGGTTTGATATCGACAATATTCTTGCGGACCGGCTGACCCGGGGTGGGGGGCGGGGGTAGGGTTGCCAACGGACAGGAGTAGCAATCAAATACGTTGTGTTTACCCAGAGAAAGACTACAATGACCATGAAGCCTTGTGCCGGCACCTGTGTGTGCATGTGTGACTTGCATATGCGTGTACCTGCCGATTTTTTTCTACAAGTCGTTTTTGGCGATTCTGTTCGGGGGGTGGTGTTAATCACGACCGGAATATAGGTATTAAGTGGCTAATACACTCAATTTCTTTTCTAAAAGGGTTTATCTAACGAATTTAATATTAAACACACAGCGCATATTTTCCTCGGATGAATATAGCGATAAGTCAATTATCAGGGGAGGACAGGGGAGCTTGAAGTAAGTGTTGAACGAACTTCCAGTAGAAGTGGTAGAGGCAGGTTTGATATTATCATCTAAAGAAAAATTGGATAGGTATATGGACAGGAAATGGGTCGGTGGGACTAGGTGAGAGTAGCGTTCGGCACGGACTAGAAGGGCAGAGATGGCCCGTTTCTGTGCTGTAATTGTTATATGGTTATATAAATCACTTATAAGTCAATAGCATCATAACATTTTAAGTAACATTTGGATATTAAACACACAGCACATATTTTCCCCGTATGAACATATAAAATCATTGCAACACACCAATATCGCTGAATCAGCAGGAGCCCTGGGCTTGTTTCCCTGCAACAAGACGGTCCTATCGAGGGGTGATGGGAGACAGCGATACTCGAAGGGGGTTCCTTATGTCCAGTCTATTTAGTTTTCGTTGCATTCATTGCAGAATTTTGTTGGAAATGGAAGCAACTTTTTCAGTGCTTTTCTGACTGTCTCAGGATATTCAGCCTTGACTTTGATCCAGAATGCCGGCAGAGATGTTATGTCAAACATACTTTTCTGCCCGTCGTCATTTGCAAGCTCGAGGAGTTGATCTTCTTCCTGCGCTGACATGGATGACACGCCGGTAATGACCTCGCGTGTGTTCAAGCTCAACAGTGCGTGACAGGGAATGAGGAAAGGTGCAGCTGATATCGCCAAATCATATTGTTTCCTTGCGGCCCGGTGGCACATGCTTTGGGGCCCGGTGGTTGGGGACTGCTGACTTACAACATATCACACTTTTTTTTGTCACATTTAACAACACAGCACCCTGGCCTCAACCTGTCCCAGATATTCCATCTGTCAACTTCTCTGCAACTTCAATTTAACTTCTTTCTCCCTCTCGTCCCAGTTCCTATGAAGGCTCTTTGATCTGAAATGCTATCTGTTTCCCTCTTTGCGTATGTGTTTCTAGCATTTCCAGTTTTAGAATCATAAGATTCCAAGTACATTAATTATCAATGTATGCAGTTTACAACCCCGAGATTTGTCTTCCCCACAGACAGTCACGAAACAAAGAAAACCGTGCAAACAGTTCAAAGGATAAGCATCAACCCTCATTCCATATGCAAAGAAAAAAAAACAAATTGCGCAAATGGCAACAAAAAAAGAGCAAAAGACACAGAATATTAAATGCAAAATCAAAAGAGTCCAGGCACATTCAGTTCAGCTCAGTGTTCATTACCTGCAGGCCACCCCGATTCAAAATCACCCAAAATATCAACAAAAAATGGAGCGAACAGATAAGCTCTACGGCATGGAAACAGACCCTTCAGCCCATCGTGTCCATACTGACCAAGTTGCCTGCCTGAGCTAGTTTAATTTACCTATGTTTGGCTCATATCCCCTTAAATTTTCCTATCTATGTAATTATTCAAATGCTTTTTAAACATTATTGTATCTGCCTCTACCACTTCCTTGGACATCTCCTTCCATTCATTCACATTCCTATGGTTGAAACAATTGCCCCTCAATTCCCTTTTAAATCTTAACCCTCACTTAGAATCTACGTCCATCTAGTTTTGAGCTCCCATACGCCAGGGAAAAGAATTGGGCTATTCACCCTATTGATGCCCCCCCTCCTCAATGATTTTATAAACATCTCTAAGGTCACCACTCAGCTGCCTACTCTCCAGGAAAAAAAAAAGTCCCTTCCTATCTATCCTCTCCTTTTAACCCAAGCCCTCTAGTTCCAGTAACATTCTCCAAAACTTGGATCAACAGTGGTCCTTTATAAGTGGAGTGATCTTGACAGCTTTGAAAGAGGTAGGACAGTAGCTGAAGAAAAAGAGTCATCTTCAAACTTTTCTGGCAGAGGAAGGAAGGACAGTTTAGTGTGAGCAGAGTTTGTGAATGCAGTACCTGCACATTCTGGGAGTGAAGAACTCCAAATTAACATGAAAGGAGCAAAATACAATTGCTTTTCATCAAGCTCGTATCACATGAGTTGCTTCATCCAGCATTGTAAAATTCTACAATTTAGTAAACTCTTTGGCCAAGTTATAGTTTGCATAGAAAGCTTTCATTTTGTCTTTTGGAAACTGGCACAGATTTTGTCATTCTATCTCCTCTCACAGGACAGCAAGAATAACAACATGAAATCACATTACACAGGATACTGGAGGAACTCAGCAGGTCATGGAGCATCTATAGAGGGAAATAAAAAGCCAACGTTTCAGGCTGTACCCCTACATTAGGACCCTGCTCAAGATTTTCAGCATCTGCAGAACCTCTTGTGTCTGTGAGCATGAAATCCCAGCTAGACAACCAAATGGATGGGGGACTCTGAAACGCATGGAGCAGATTAGAACGGTGACCACGTTGAAATGGTAGACCTCATCAACATAGAAAGGTAGAAGCAGGAGGTGAAAGTATTATTAAAAGTACCGTGCTCAGTTTTGACTTACATACAAATAGAATAGATCAGGGGATGATCATTCAGTCCTGTACCTCGATCTGTACCTCACTCCACTTATCTCCCCCAACTTCTTCTTCTCCTTCGGTTGTCCATCAAAATCCGATGACGACGTCCACTCCTTTAACGGTGAGAACTTTGATGACTATACAGTCCTATCCTGGACCCACAAGCTCTATTGCAGGTGGGACATGTATATGTGGTAGTGGTGGCAACCATGGCTGCATTTCTCCTGGATCTCTTCTGCTGTCTTCTGGTTGTTCTTTCAATTCCATCTCCCCCAACAATGTTGGCATAAGTCACATAGCAAGGAACCCCCGAAACCTCATCCTTAAGAATAGACTCTAACATCTTGTCAACCACTGAAGTCAGACTAACTGGCTATAATTTCCTGTCATTTGCCTCCTTTCCTCCTTTTACAGTCCTATTTGCAGTTTTCCAGTCTTCCAGAACCATTCCAGAATTCTTGAAAGATTACTATTAGAACTTCCACAATCTCTTCAGCAACCTTTTTCAGAACCCTGGGGTGTAGTCCATCAGGTTAGGTGACTCACCTGCCTTCAGAACTTTCAGTTTCCCAAGCAACCGTCCTTAGTAATAATGAATACACTCACATCTGTCCTCAGACACTCTCGAGTTTCTGGTATACTGTTGGTATCTTCCACAGTGAAGGCAGATGAAAAATACTTATTCAGTTTGACTGCTATTCCTTTGTCCCCCATTACTACCTCTCCAGAATCATTATTTGGTGGTCTGATGTTCAGTCTTGCACACTTGTAACTGAATAAAATGCTTCCTAATTTCAGTTCTTAACTGAAGCCTCTAGATGAACGGGGTGATGTAATCAACATGCACAAAACAGTGCATCCTGATGCCTTCCCCATCATCTAGGGGGATTTTTACAAGGCCAGCTTGAAAAAGTCTCTAAATAATTATTACCAACAAATCACTGGACCACTGTTATACCACCAGAAGAACGCTTACCCTGCTATCCCACTTCCATGCTTCGGTAAGTCTGATCATCTGACTATACTCCTTCGCCCTGAGTATAGGCAGAGACTGAGGACTGCAGCACCAGTAGTGAGGACCAAGAAGAGGTGGGCAAGGGAGGCACAGGGGCACTTACAGGACCGTTTTGAATCGGTGGACTGGATTGTACTCAGGGATTCATCTTCGAGTCTGAATGAGTATGCCACAGCTGACACTGGCTTCATTAAAACCTGTGTGGATGAGTGGTTGCCTACAAAAATTGACTGTCCATTCCTAAATCAAAAGCTACGGATGAACCAGGATGTTCGTAGTCTGCTGAGGGCGAGATCTGTGGCATTCAAGTCTGGTAACCCATGACTGTACAAGAAAACCAGGTACTGTACGACTTGTGGAGAGCTACTGCAAGAGCTAAGGGACAATTCCGAGTGAGGTACGTTCGTCAGCTCTGGCAGGATTTGCAAACCATTACTCCCTACAGAGCAAAACCCAACATCATGAATAGCAATGGAGTTTCACTCCCAGACGAACTCAACGGCTTTTATGCTCACCTTGAAAGGGAGAAGAAAACTACAGCTATGAGGATCCCTGCACCTCCTGGTGACCCTGTGACCTTTGTCTCAGAGGCTGAGGTCAGGCTATTTTTCAAGAGGGTGAACCCTTGCACGTCAACAGGCCCTAATGGAGTGCCTGGTAAGGTTCAGAAAACCTGTGCCCACCAGCTGGTGAGAGTGTTCAAACATATTTTCAACCTCTCATTGCTACAGTTGGAAATTTCCACCTGTTTCAAAAGGGCAACAATTATACCAGTGCTGGGTGAGCTGCCTTAACTACAGCCATCCAGTAGCACTCCCATCTACGGTGATGAAGTGCTTTGAGAGGTTGGTTATTGTTAGAATAAGCTCCTGTCTCCGCAAGGACTGGGACCCACTGCTTATCGCCACAATAGGTCTATGGCAGATGCAATCTCATTGGTTCTTCATGCAGCCTTGGATCATCTGGACAATACAAATACCTATGCCAGGATGAGAATTGACTACAGCTTAGCGTTTAACACAATAATTCCTACAGTTCTGATTGAAAAGCTCCAGATCCTGGGCCACTGTAACTCCCTCTGCAAATGGGTCCTCAGCTTCCAAACTGGAAGACCACAATCTGTGCAGATCAGAAACAACGTCTCCACCACACTGCGCATTAACACTGGAGCACCTCAGGGGTGTGTGCTTTGCCCAGAGCTCTACTCTCTCTACACCCATGACTATATGGCTAGGCACAGCTCAAATGCATTCTCTAAATTTGCTAACGATACAAATATCATTGGCAGAATTTCAGATGGTGACGGGAGTATGTACTGGAGTGAGATATACCAGCTAGTTGAGTGGTGTCGCAGCAACAACATTGCACCCATAATCAGTAAGATTATGGACTTCAGAAAGGGTAATATGAGGGAACACACACCAGTCCTATTAGAGTGATCAGAAGTGGAAAGGTTGAGCAATTTCAAGTTCCTGGGCGTCAATATCTCTGAGGATCGAACCTGGGCTCAACATATCAAAGGTATGACAGCGGCTGTATTTTATTAGGAGCTTCAGGATATTTGGTTTGTCACTTAAAACACTTGCAAATTTCTATAGATGTACCATGGAGAGCATCCTAACTGGCTACATCACCGTCTGGTATTGGGGGTGCTACTGCTCTTTACTGTAAGCTGCAAAGAGTTGTAAACTTAGCCAGCCAGCTTCATAAGGGGCACTAGCTTCTGTAGTACCCAGGACATCTTCAAGGAGTGATGCCTCAGAAAAGTAGCATCTCTCATCACCCAGGACATGTCCTCTTCTCATTAAATTCTTATTTAACTATTTAGTGTGTTAGTTTTGTGTGTGTGTATACATACACATACACATATACACACACACACATACATATATATACACACAAATAACACACTAAATAGTTACATAAGAATATTTATATATACACATATGCACACACATACACTAAATAGTTACTAAATATATATGTATAAACTTCACGACATATTAAACCTGATTCTGATTCTGGAATTGATGTAACACATACAATAGGCTACCACCTCACATTAGAAAATATAATGTCACGGAGCAAGGTATGAAAATGTTGAGCTGTTCATTAGAGTGTGGAGATTCTGGACTGATTCAATAGAGGTGTTTAAAATTATGAAAGGAGGAGACAGAATAAAATTCAAATGATTTCCTATGGTTGAGGTGACACAGAAATAAAATTGGAGAAACATATTTGTTTCAGAAAGCAGGATTTTTTTCTTCCCGTGAGATTGAGTTTACTGACTGAAGAAGTACCTTTGGTTAAGATACTATCAGATATGTTCCCACTTTTGCCAGTATAACTTAGCAAGGAGATTGCCTAAAATCCAGTTAAGCAATAGTAGCTATTCGGTCTGGCTTCCAATGATGTTCCAGCAGAGTGGTAGAACATTCCCTAAACACACCATGAGTTCAGAAGATAGTTGAAGCAAAGGCTCACGCAAAAGGCATAGTTATATGGGAACAGGGCAGTTTTATGTGACGGGAATGATACTGAAATGGAGGACGAGCAGCAGCGTGGAGCAGCTGGGTCGAGTGGCTTGTTCTGTGTTTCAATTACAGGCGAACAGACCCTCACGCTTAACTGCAAAGAGGTCAACACCATCATCAAGTTTAATAAATAAAGTTAGAAGTAAGGGAACATTTAAAAACCTATCAGTTAAATGGTTCCAGCATCCTTGAAATAAACACCTGTTTTCAGTGAAGAGTAAAGTTGACTGAACTAAAGCAAAGAGGCTGTTTCCTCTGGCTGGAGAGTCTGGAACTGATGAGAAAAGACTTGCTGTTTTGGACTTAGATGAAGGGAAATTCTTCACTAGTATGGGTTGAAAATATTTATAATTTTCTACCCCAAAAGAGCTGTGGGTGCTCAATTGATAGTGACAGATTTTAATAAGGGATATAGGGGTCATGGGAGAACAGAGCTGAGGCAACATTCATTTTATTCAGTGACAGGGCAGGTTTGAGAAATACATGGGCTATGCAGGCAGAGAACTCGTTGCAGTGGCTCTGTTCCTGAGACACACGTCGTAGTTGGGGTCTGGCTGACATATCAGGTATCATCAAACTTAGTCCAAAGCAAAGGCCATTTCAACTGGGCAAAAATGAGCAAAACCTGGGCACACAAGGCTTAGTCCCCTGCACTACTTGCTTTATACTTATGACTGTGAGGCTAAGTACAGCTCCAATCATATTTAAGTTTGCCACTGTTGTTGGCTGAATTAGAGGTGGTGATGAATCAGCATATAGAAGGGAGAATGAAAATCTGGTCGAATGGTGCCACAACAACAACAACTTGTTACTCAACTTCGGCAAAACAAAAGAGCTGATTATTGACTACAGGAGGAAGAAGCCTGAGGTCCAGGAGCCCAACCTCATTAAGGGATCAGAGATGGAGAGGTTCAGTAACTTTAAATTCCTCAGCATCGTCAGTTCAGAGTTTCTGTCTTGGGACCAGCTCTTAAGTGCTGTTGCGAAGAAGGCATGACTGCAGTTCTACTTCCTCAGAAGTTTGTCATCTAAAACTTTGACAATCTTCTACAGATGCACAGTGGAGAGTATCCTGACTGGTTCCATCATGGTCTGGTATGGAAACACCAATGCCCAAGAACAGAAAAAGCCTTAAAAGTAATGGATACAGCCCAGTCCACAGGAAAAGCCCTCCCCATCATTGAGCGTGTATACAAAGAGTATTGCCATAGAAAGCAATATTCATTATCAAGGACCCCTCCATCCAGGGTATGCTCTCTGCTCACTGCTGCCAGCGGGAAGGAGGTAAGGGAGCTTTAGGTCCCACACTACCAGGTTCAGGAACAGTTATTACCCTTCAACCCTCAGGCTCCGGAACCAGCGTGGATAATTTCATTCCCCTCAACACTGAGCTGCTTTACAGCCCATGGATTCACCTTCAAGGACTCTACAACTCATGTTCTCTGTATGTATGTATGTAATTATTTATTTATTTTAGTTTTCGCACATTGGCTGTTTGTAAGAATTTGTGTGTAGTTTTTCATTAAGTCTTTTGTATTTCTTTGTTTCCTGTGAATGCCTACAAGAAAATGAATTTCAGGGTTGTATATGGTGACTTATACGTACTTTGATAATAAATTTACTTTGAACTTTGAACTTTGTGATGAAGCTGGTTGAAAGAACCTTTAAACTTAGCATTTGAGCCTTAACTACAATCATTACAAAGCCATAAAATAATTATGTCTTGTTGACTTTCTGCTTTGTCTGGCCTAATTGCAGTAAGTGAATTCCTTTATCTCTGAATTTGTTGCAATCTTTCACAGGAAGATTAAATCTGCCCAACAGTCATGATGGGAAACAACAGAGATAAAGTGGGCTGCAAAACTTGTGTCACTTTCTGGTCATTTTAAAGTGATACATGTACCCACGAGTTACGTTCGCCCTTCATGTCCACCGCTGACCTGCAATTGAAGTGAGGGTCAGTGTTGGGACAATAGTCCGGCAATCTGCACTGTCTTTCTCTGTGACTCAAACCATTGCCTTCAGAAGTTATAAACTCACCAATGCTCTGTGCAGAAGGACTTGGGAGTGCTTGTAATACACATCAAAGTTGCTGGTGAACACAGCAGGCCAGGCAGCATCTCTAGGAAGAGGTACAGTCGATGTTTCAGGCCGAGACCCTTTGCCAGTCCTGACGAAGGGTCTCGGCCTGAAACGTCGACTGTACCTCTTCCTAGAGATGCTGCCTGGCCTGCTGCGTTCACGAGCAACTTTGATGTGTGTTGCTTGAATTTCCAGCATCTGCAGAATTCCTGTTGTTTGGGAGTGCTTGTGCATGATTCGCAAAAGGTTGGTCTGAAGGTGCAGCAGGCTATCAAGAATGCAAATGGAATGTTGGCCTTTATTGCTAGAGAGATAGAATTTAAGAGAGGGAAGGTTATGCTGCAACTGTATAAGGTACTGATGAGGCCGCACCTGGAGCACTGCGTGCTTTTCTGGTCTCCTTACTTGAGGAAGGATAGACTGACTTTGGAGATGGTGCAGAGGAGGTTCACCAGGTTGAATCCAGAGACGAGGGGGTTAGACTATGAGGAGAGATTGAGTCACCTGGGAGCTCTTGCTTGAATTCAGAAGGGTGAGAGGAGATCTTACAGAAACATATAAAATTATGAGAGGGATAGATAAGATAGAGGCAGGAAAGTTGTTTCCACTGGTAGGTGAGACTAGTACTAGGGGCCATAGCCTCAAGATTTGGGGGAGTAAATTTAAGATAGAGATGAGGGAACTGCTTTTCCCAGAGAGTGGTGAATCTGTGGAATTCTCTGCCCAATGAAGCAGTGGAGGCTACCTCAGTAAATATATTTAAGACAAGATTGGATAGATTTTTGTATAGTAGGGGAATTAAGGGTCATGGGAAAAGAAAGGTAGGTGGAGATGAGTCCATGGTCAGATCAGCCACAATCTTATTGAACGGTGAAGCAGGCTTGATGGGCCAGATGGCCTACTCCTGCTCCTATTTCTTATGTTCTTATAATGAATTGCCATCTTTGGACTTGGACATGGTGTCATTGATATTGTTACACTAGAGATGATTCAACCTTTGGTTTTGGCTTTCCTTCCTGCGAGAACCAGTTGAAGTTCAGCTTAGAAAAGGTTTGCAAAAACCTGGTCTCACAAAGAAAGCCCTTTTAGTTCAACTCAGAGTTAACAAGTGGCCCTTGCTTCCATTATAATCATCCCTGTCAAGTGTTGTTGCAACCTCTCCTGAAAGAAGTGAATATGCTTTATTTGACTTCATGGACAAGCCAGTAGCATCTCAACCAAATGGTGACTTTCTCTCACGTCCTTAAAAATAAGGCTGAGTTTTCTTCCTTGTGTTGGAGGAGGGTGATGGTGGGGCTTCAACTCATCAATCTGATTACACTGCAGTTGTGGACTGAGGTCAGAATTCATTTCTCAATCTGGGTCACTAGATAGAATCCCTGGTAGTGAACAGGAATCTTTGCTTCTACTGACTGGGGTATGCAACAAGAACGAGGCCAGAAGGGAGGTGTAAAATGCCACTGACATTGTTGAGAAGATGTAGAACATTCTCAGGGCGTAGTGAGAGAGTTTCAAGGAGCTAGAAGCTGTGGTTCACATAACATCCAACAACAAGTTGAAGATAAAGGCAGAGGTCCTACAGTCAGAATGTCAGCAGATAGAGGGGAAGTCAAAATGGAGGGCTTCAAAGGGTTACCCTTGTGGTGAAGTTCACTAAGGTGGTTGGTGTGGGTTTAAACTATTCTTGCGAGGAGGTGAGCACCACAATGCTATAGTAAAACTGAGGAATATGCTGCACAAAGATATAGGAATGTTGGTTGATGTTTGAGCAGAACGTGGCAGAGTTGGAGGTGAAGAGGTGCATGGCTAGTGATTGTATTAAAGTATCATGCATGCCACAACTGATGCGCTTTCTCCAACTCTGATCACCTTGTTTCACAGGGAAGATATAAAAATGTTATAGAGCGTGCACAAAAGGTTTACCAAGTATATTTCCAGGGATGAGGGTAAAGATGGTTTCATACTGGAGAAGGTGAAGTTGTTCTCCTTGAAGCAGAGAAGAGTGAGGGGATTGTGTACAATAACATGATTGATTTAGCAGCTAGTTCAAGAACTAGGGCCATAAACTAATATTTTGGAGGAAAACATTCAAGGTGGATGTGAGAGAAAATATGTTTTTAATGCAGAGAATAATTATGAGATTAGAACTCACTATTTGTAAAGTCAACCCGGATATCAGAAGGAAATTGGATGGGCAAATGATGGAAGTGGAAGGGGTAAGATGGAAGGACAGGTTAATGGGGCAGAAGGGATTACTCTGCTAAGAACCAGCAGTGACTTGATGAGCCAAACAGACCCTTTCTTTGTCATAATATCTCTGTGACGCTGGACTGGACTGCTGAAGCATAAATATACAATGATTGTGAAATATGAGGAGAGAGTGGCCAGGGGATAATTAAACTTTTGTCCAGCATCTTCCAAGGCCGTCAACATCAATGTCGAAAGGAGAAAACAACTTTAATGATTTTTACACCTCCCATTTATATAAAGCAAACCAAGGTCCATCACAAGCATATTAGAAAACACATCGACTCATACAAGGAATGGTGAATGTGAACAATAGCGTGCCAAAGAAGAAGATGTATCGGAGGCCTGAGTTTCAGATATTACCAGTTGATGCGCAGTAACCAATAATGAAACAATTAAATGCAAGGTTGCTCAATAAAACTGAATTTGATAAGTTGTCAGTACCTCCACTTGAACTCTGTCTTTTTGTGTATTTCCCCCTCGCTGTCAGTCTGTGGTTTTGTATTGCCGTGTGCTCCTGTCCCCACTCCTGCTCTACTCCGGCCCCTGTATTACTGAGTACTCCGTCTCTCACCTGTTTCTCATTATTACCTGTATTGCTGCCCCCTGTGTCTCATTGTGCTCCAATTATCATCTGCCTCTCTGTTTATTGCTCAGTGTGGTTCAGTCCTGTGTTTTCCCCTGATTGTGACAGTGAATTTTCCTGAGCCTTTCCAGTATTTGTATTCAGTCTGGCTGAATTGTTTCCTGATTCTGTTTTTTGGATTTCTATGGATGTTCTGATCTCTGCCTGAAATTTGATGCCAACTTTGTTGACCCCCCCCCCACCGCCCCCAGCTTTGCTGCTTAGTAAATCTCACAGTGCGCACAGTACTTGGTCTGAAATTGGGTCCCTGCTTTAGTGCCCTGACAGGACCATCTGGTGGTCAGGATGGATCCAGCAGACCCCAGTTGTCTGAGAGCTGCCCTGGAACAACAGGGAGTGATGCTGGTGCGACTCCAGAACTAGCTGCAGTCTGTGTTCAGGGCAGCAGAGTTGCTTTCTGCTGATGTAGTTGATCTTAGGGCCCAGACTCAGTCACTCCAGATGCCCCAGAGCATCCATCAACATTCTGTGACTGCATCTTCCACACTGCCCTCCACATCCTCGCCTGCTCCTCCTGTCCAAGAGTCCTGTCTGCCTCCTCCAGAAATGTACTCAGGTGAGCCCGATACCTGCTGCTTTTTTCCTTCCCAGTGCACCCTCATTTTTTTGAATTACAACTAACAACGTATCTGACTAATCGAGCCAAGGTGGCCTACGTCATCACCCAACTGTCTGGTTGGGTGAGAGAATGGGGGAACAGCCGTCTGGGAGGCAGGCTCCTCTTTCTGCAGTAGTTTTCAGTTATTTTGTGAGGAGATGAGAAAAGTGCCTGATTGCTCCAAACATCAGAGAGAGGCTGCCCATGAAATACTGCACATGCACCGGGGGGCAGATTTGTGTCAGATTATGCCTTAGAGTTCCAGACCCTAGCCAGCTCCAGCAGCTGGAACTTGAAGGCACATTTTGACCCTTCCTGAATGGCCTCCTTTGAAGCCCTGGTGGATTTGGCCATCCATATTGATGTACACCTTCAGCAGTGCTGCAGAGGGAGGGGTTCCAGAGGGTCCCTGGGGGCACTGGCTGATTTCCAAGCTCCTCGTCAGTCTGCATTGCCCTGCTATTTGCCCCCATCTACAATTCCCGTTCTAGAGCCCAAGGCTATGCATGTTGACCATACCCACTTGATGCCGACTGAAAGACAAAGGAGAATCAGTACCCGTTCCTGTCTGTACTGTGGCCAGCCAGGATATTTCATCTCTACCTGCCCAGTAGAAGCCAAGTGCTCACCAGTAGGACGAGGAGTACTGGTGAGCGTGACCCCCGTCCGGCCCTCCTTGATGCCACGCACTCTCATACCAGCTTCTCTGGAGTGGGGCGTCCAACAGCGAGCAGTCTCTGTCTTGGTTGATTCTGGTGTGGAGGGGTGTTTTATTAATTCTGGCTTGGCTGCCCAGTGGGGATTACCCACGTCTGCTCTCCAGTCACCACTGGTGGCCAGTGCCTTGAACAGTCAGAAACCGGCTATCATCACCTGGTGAGTCTCAGTTTATCCAGCAACCGCTGGGAACAGTTAACCTTATATGTTATTGACTCTCCTCAAGCTTCCATTAACCAGGGATGGCACAGGACAGTCAGACACAACCCCCACATTGACTGGCTCAGTTGCAAGATTGTAGGCTAGAGCCCATTCTGTTACTCCCACTGCCTCCGCCATGCTCAGATCCCCAGTTCTCCAAGCCCAGATTCCCCCCCGAGGAATTTCTGGACCTTAGTGCCATCCCTCCTGAATACATAGCCCTCAAGGCTGTGTTCAGCAAGACCCAGGCCATTTCCCTGCTACCTCATCATTCATATGATCATGTCATTGACCTCTTGCCTGGCACATCTCCCCCAAGGGGCTGCTTGTATTCCCTGTCCGTACCTGAAACAGAAGCCATGTATAAGTACATTTAGGCGTCCCTGGCTGCAGGCATCATCTGGCCATCTTCCTCCCCTGCTGGTGCTAGTTTTTTTTCTTTGATGAAATGTTGGCTCCTTAAATCCATGCATTGGTTACTGGGGACTGAATGAAGTCACTGTTAGGAACCGTTACCCTCCTCCACTCATGACCTCGGCATTTGAACTACTGCAAGGAGCCTCAGTTTTCACCAAGTTTAATCTCCGTAACGTCTACCGTCTTGTCCGCATCCACGAAGGGGATGAGAGGAAGACGACCTTCAACACCACCTCAGGCCATTTTGAGTATCTGTTCATGCCATTTGGTCTCACCAATGCCCTGGTAAATGATGTTCTTAGGGACACGTTGAACCAATTTGTTTTTGCGTGTCTCGACGACATTTTGATTCTTTTTTTCTATGTTCCTTGCTGAACACACAGGTCACGTCCGCAGATTTCTCCGGCACCTTGTGGAGAACCAGCTCTTTGTGAAGGCTGAGAAATGTGAGTTTCATTGCAATACAGTCTCCTTCCTGGGGTATGTAATTTCAGGCGGTTCCAGTCAGATGGACCAACAGAAGGTCAAGGTGGTGGTCAAATGGCCCCAACCCTCGAATAATCAGGAGTTGCAACGCTTCTTGGGCTTTGATAGCTTCTATCGCCGCTTCATCAGAAATGGCAGTACACTAGCTGCACCACTCACTGCTCTTCCCTCATCGGCTGTCCGATTCTCCTGGTCCCCCGGCTGCTGAAAAAGCATTCTCTGACCTGAAGGAACGTTTCATCTCTGCTCCCATCCTGATTCAACCCGACACTGATCGGCAGTTCATTTGGAGGTGGATGCGTCTGACCCTGGTGTAGGAGCCGTTCTCTCCCAGCGCTCGGCCAAGGATGAGAAGGTACACCCCTGCACCGCCTTCTCTCACCGCCTCACTCCCATGGAGCGGAATTACGATGTCGGAAACCAGGAGCTGCTGGCTGTGAGGCTAGCTCTGGAGAAGTGGAAGCATTGCCTGGTGGGAGCCAAGGTGCCAAGTCAAGTGTCTCAACTCCCATCAAGCTCTTTGGTCCCTGCTTTTCTTAAGATTCAATTTTACTTTGTCCTTCCGCACTGGTTCCAGGAATGGAAAACCTGATGCCCTCTCTCGAAGATTCCCCCCTCTGAGACCCCTGAGGTACCTGATGCCATCCTCCCTGCTCACTGTCTCGTGGGTTAAGCACAATGGGACATTGAATCTATTGTGAGCTGCTCAACAGAGCGAGGCAGCCCCCGGTCAATGCCCCACTGACCGTGTTTATGTTCCCAGCTCTGTCTGCTCACAGGTATTGCAGTGGGGTCATTCTTCCCAGTTATCCTGTCACCCTGGAGCCAAGCGTACTCAGGCCTTCAGTCGGCGGTTCTGGTGACCCTCCATGGGAGATGACATCCACAACTTTGTCTCAGCCTTCTCGGTCTGTGCTCAAGGCAAGAACTCTAACCGGTTACCTGCTGGTCTGTTACAACCCCTGGTCCCACATTGCCCTGGATTTTGTCACCGGTCTTCCCCCATCAGATGGTAATACCACCATTCTCACAGTAGTTGATCGTTTCTCCAAGTCTGTATGCTTCATTCCTTTACCAAAACTCCTCTTGGCCAAAGAAACAGCCAGATTACTAGTACTGCATTATTTAAATTACATGGTTTACCTGTAGATGTTGTGTCAGACAGGGGCTCTCAATTCACATCCAACTTCTGGAGGGCATTCTGTAATCTTCTGGGTGCCTCTGTGAGTCTGTCTTCAGGATTCCACCCACAGAACAATGTCCAGACCGAGCGGGCCAGCCAACAGCTAGAGACTGTATTGCGGTGCCTGGTCTCCCAGAACCCCTCTGCGTGGAGTCAGCAGCTACCCTGGGCCAAATACGCCATAAACTCTCACATCCATCCTCATCTACTGATCTGTCCCCCTTCGAGTGCTGTCTTGGCTACCAGCCTCCACTGTTTCCTGCCCTGGGGGAGGTTAGTGTTCCATCTGCCGAGGCATTCGTCCGTCGTTGTCAGCGGAGGTGGGGGTGCACTCGCTCTGCCCTTCTCCGTGCCTCTGCTAGGATCAGCGTCAAGCTGACCGCCATCGCTCCAAGACCCCGTGTTACCAACAGGGACAGAGTGTGTGGCTTTTAACCTGAGGTGGATTCAAGGTGGATTCCCGCAAACTCGCCCCTCGCTTCATCAGCCCTGCTGCCGTCCGTCTCAAGCTCCCCTCCACTCTCCGCCGCATTCATCCCACCTTCCATGTGTCCCGCATCAAGCCTTTCAAGAGACACCCCCCCCCGCCGTCCTGTCCCCAAACCACCCCCCTCCCTCACAGCTCATCGATGGGTCAGAGGCCTTCACGGTGTGTCGAATGCTGGACGTTCGTCGCTGGAGCCATGACTTCCGGTACCTTGTGGACTGGGAGGGCTACGGTCCTGAGGAGAGGTGCTGGGTCTCAGCCCGTAACATCCTGGACCCCCTCTCTCATCAGGGGCTTTCATCGCCAGCACCCAGCTTGACCTGCCGTGATGCCAGGAGGTGTCTGTGGTGGGGGGGGGGGGGGGGGGTTACTATCAGTACCTCTAGTTGAACTCTGTCTTCTTGTGTGTTTCCCCCTAGCTGTCAGTCCGTGGTTTTGTTTTGCCATGTGCTCCTGTCCCCACTCCTGCTCTACGCCAGCCCCTGTATTACTGAGTACTCTGTCTCTCACCTGTTTCTCATTATTACCTGTATTGCTGCCCCCTGTGTCTCACTGTGCTCCACCTATCATCTGCCTCTCTGTTTATTGCTCAGTGTAGTTCAGTCCTGTGTCTTCACCTGTTTGTGCTAGTGAATTCAATGAATTTTCCTGAGCCTTTCCAGCTTTGGTATCTGTACTCTGTCTGAATATGGACTCTGCCTGTTTCCTGATTCTGGATATTTTGATCTCTGCCTGAACTTTGAAGCCAACTTTGTTGCCCCCCCCCCCCCCCCCAGATTTGTTACTCAGTAAATATCAGAGTGCTCACATACTTGATCTGCAATTGGGTCCCTGCTTTAGCGTTCTGACACAAACATAGATTCTATTCTGCTCTGACCAGACATCAACCATTTTGATTTCATGACCTCTCTCCAATTTCAACCTCACCCCTTCCGACTCTGCTCTCCACACTCATCTTGACCTCACCGTCAAACCATCAAACCCTCAGCTAAAGGGGTGCTGTAGTAGTCTGGCGTACTGACATCTACCTTGCTGAGGACTGGCAACAACTGTCAGACACCTCCTCTTACCCCTCAGTCAAGATCGCACTAAGGAGCACCAGGCCATCATCTCCCACACCATCACTCACCTTATTAGCTCTGGGAATCTCCCATCCACTGCCACCAACTTCATTGTTCCTGCACTCCGCACCTCCCATTTCTACCTTCTACCCAAGATCCGCAAAACTGCTTGTCCAGGTTGACCCATTGTTTCAGCTTGTTTCTGCCCCACTGAACTCATATCTGCATACCTCGACTCTGTTTTATTCTCCCCTTCCCCCCCCCCCACCTTGTTCACTCTCTTCCTACCTACATCTGTGAACTTCACATAGTCTGGATCTTTTCAATGATTTGAGGTCCCCTGGCCCCATCTTATTTTCACAATGGATGTCCAGCCCCTATACACCTCTATCCCCCACTGGAAAGATCTCAAAGCTCTCCTTTTTTTTCCCAGACATCAGACCCAACCACTTTCTCTCCACCACTCTCCTCCATTGAGCAGAACTTGTCGTCCTCACGCTTAATAATTTCTCATTTGGTTCCTCCCACTTCCTTCCTTGATAGCCATAGGCACTTGCGTGGGACCCAGCTATGCCTGCCTTTTATCGACTATGTGGACTAGTCTATGTTCCAAGCCTACACTGGTATCTGTCCTCACTTTTCCTGTGCTACGTCAACGACAGCATTGGTGCTGCTTCTTGCACCCATGACGAGCTCATCAACTTTGCCTCCAACTTCCACCGGGCACTCAAATTTACCTGGTCCATTTCTGACACCTCCCTCCCCTTTCTCGATCTCTCTGGAGATAGCTTATCTGCTGATGTCTATTATAAACCCACGGACTCTCACAGCTACCTGGACTACACCTCTTTCCTCCCTGTTACTTGTAAAAACGCCACCCCCTTCTCTCAATTCATCTGTCTCTGCTGCATCTGCTCTCAGGATGAAGTTTTTCATTCCAGAACAAAGGAGATGTCCTCCTCCTTCAAAGAAGGGGGCTTCCCTTACTCCACCATCAACACTGCCCTCAACTGCATCTCTTCCAATTAATGCACATCTGCTCTTAGCCCACCCTCACCTACCACCCCACCAGCCCCCCACATCCAGCATATAATTCAACAGAACTTCCGTCATCTCCCCAATGGGATCCCACCACAAGCACACCTTTCCCTTCCCACCACTTACTGGTTTCTGCAGGGATCGCTCCTACGTGACTCCCTTGTCCATTCGTCCCTCCCCACTGATCTCCCTCCTGGCACTTGCACTTGCAAGCAGAACAAGTGCTACATCTGTCCCTACACCTCCTCCCTCACTACCATTCAGGGCCCCAAACAGTCCTTCCAGGTGAGGTGACACTTTACCTGTGAGTCTGTTGGGGTCATATAAGTGTCTGCTGCTCCCAGTGTGACTTCCTGTGTATCAGGGAGACCCGATATATATTGGGAGACTGCTTCACCGAGCATCTATGCTCTGTCCGCAGGGGGGATAAAAGGGATCTCATAGTGGCCACCCATTTCCATTCCACTTCCCATTCCGATATATTAACCCATGGCCTCAAGACAACACTCAGGTTGAAGGAACAACACGTTGTATTCCATCTGGTTAGCCTCCGACCTGATGGCGTGAACATTGATTTCTCAAACTTCTGGTAATGCCCCTGCCCTTCACCATCCCCCATTACCTTTTCTCTCTCTAACCTTATCTCCTTGCCTTCCCATTTCCTCCCTCTGGTGCTCCTCCCCCCTATTTTCTTCCATAGCCTTCTATTAGATTCCCTCTTCTCCAGCCCTATATCTTTCACCAATCAACTTCTCAGCTCTTCACTTCATTCCTCCCCTTCCCAGTTTCACCTATTACTCTCCCCCCTCTCCCCCCTCTCCCCCCCTCTCCCCCCTCCTCTCCCCCCTCTTAAATCTACTCCTCACTTTTTATCTTTGGTCATGCCAAAGGGTCTCGGCTTGAAACATTGACTGTCCTTTTTTTCCATAGATACTGCCTGACCTGCTGAGTTCCTCCAGCATAGTGTGTGTCTGGAGGAGGGAGCTTGTGGAGAAACATGAAATGTATGAAGGTAATACAATAGTATAAAGAATAGGCCACTCATCCCATCAAACTTTTCTTGCCATTCAATATGATCATGGCAGATCTGCTATAGGCCTCATTGTCTGCACCAATCCCCCATACCCTTCAGTTCCTTGATCTTTCAAAATTAGTCTATTTCCTCTTTAAATACCTCCTATGATCCAGCATCCATGACTCGAGACCATCTTCTGTGGGAAGAAGTTCCTGTGCAACTTGGTTATAAATGACTAACCCCTTGTCACTATTCTTCCTTGTTTGAGATTTCCCCATTATTAGAAACATTTTGACATCTCCTCTACCCTCTGGTCTTTTATGTTTCAATAAGATTACCCTCATTCTTCTAAATCCAAGGTATTGAATGTAGTTCTAATTACTCTAGCTGCTTTTAATAGGAAAGTTCTCTCATTCCCAAAATTATCCCTGTGGACAGCCTTGACTGCCAGTATATCCATTATTTTTAAAAAAGTGGACCAAACTGCACAGCACTGAGTACGGTGATGAAATTTTCATTGAGAGTTTAGTAAATTGGGACCTGACAAAGGTTAACAAGTTCGTGTGTCATGGGGACGTACAATGTGGGCTTAGTTTACAGAGGATAGAATCTAGTCAAGAGTGTTATCAGGAAATGTATTTAACTCCTGGCGTACCAACATTTATTATATTGTTATCCCAGCTTCTCATAAGGAACCAAGAGATGTTTTTAAGTTGAACATTTTCTTGGGTTTCTCAGCAAATAAGGTTAACCCATGGACGTGAGTTACATTAGCTGTTTTCTCCATAGTGCCTCTGCAGTATGACTGACTGTGGAATTTACCAAAATAGGAACTTGTCAAAGTGTTAATAAGCTCAGAATGTTTCCTCAGCGCCAAAACCTAATTAAATCAGGCAAAGGATGGACTTGTATGGAATAAACTGGGTGCAGAAGGGACAATCCAAAAGAGGAAGGTTAGCAAAATCAACTGTCAGGGGTATAATTCTTTAATAGATTTGTATATCTATGAAAGAGGCATATGGGGATGAAACCATGCAAGCTGTAAGGAATCTGTGTCCTGGTCTGAACAATTTGTATAGATGGAGACATACTCTGTTAGATGCCGCCTGGCTTGATTTGCATTCAGAACCAAGTTAGAATTACTAATAGCTAAAAACTGCATATGATTGTTTAAAATGCAAAGGCTGTATTAGTACATAGTATATTGTTGCTGTACTTAATAGCATGTAATCCTGTTATTATTTGTAATATTTTATGTTATGCTTTTGGCAGTTTTGTATTTATTGTAGTGTTACTTAATTTAAATAAGCCTTTAATAAGGGATCTGGGTTGTGTTCCTCACAACGCTGACTAGTTGTAACCTAATCAGATAGGTTCAGGCTTAATATGAAGGGATAACTACTCACAGTTGGAATAATGAAACCGAGACAAATGTGTCAGGGTGTGTGCAGTAGGCAGATATCTCAGCCAGAATAATTATAAAAACCAAAGCTAAACTCGAGTAAAGTTCAACAGAAAAGTTGTGAAAGTCATTTTGGATTGGAGCTAAAGTCTTAGGGAAGAAGAGTTTTTAACTGGGTCAATTGCTTTGGTCTTTACAATATTTATAATATTCAGCAGTAGAATTAATTAAAACTGCAGAGGCCAAAGAAAGAGTTGCTGAATAGGTGGAGCTGGCTGCTGTTCTTGTCGATGATATTGTGAAGTAATGACGTTTTATGTAATAAAACTGAAAAGGATCCAAGGAGAGATCCTTGATGAATATTCAGAGATAATATTCCACGTACAAAACAGAAGCCACTCGGTTACGTCCAGATAACAGAATAGAATCGGGCAAGTATTCGGACAGAAAATGCTGGAGGAACTCAGCATGCCAGGCAGCATCTATGGAAAAGGGAACAGTCGACATTTCGGGCTGAAAGCCTTCGGCAGGACTGGAGGAAGAAAGCTGAATAGATTTAAAAGGTGGGGAGAGAGAAACACTAGGCGATGGGTGAAACCAGGAGGGGGAGGGATGAAGTAAAGAACTGAAGTTGATTAGTGAAAGAGACAGAAGGCCGTGGAAGAAAGAAAATGGAGGAGGCATGCCAGAGGGAGGCTGTGGGCGGGCAAGGAGATGAGGTGAGAAAGGGAAAAGGGGATGGGAAATGGCAAAGGTGGGGTCGTTATCGGAAGTTCAAGAAATTGATGTTCATGCCATCAGGTTGGAGGCTACATAAAAGGAATATAAAGAATTGTTCCTCCAACCTAAGTGTGGCTTCATCACAACAGTGGAGGAGGCCATGGATGGACATATCAGCATGGGAAGTGAAATTAAAGTGGGTGGCCACTGGGAGATCCTGCTTTCTTTTTCTCTGGCGGACGGAGCATAGGTGCTCGGTGAAGCAATCTCCTGATCTACGTCGGCGTCTCACCGATATACAGGAGGCCACACCAGGAGCAGTGGACTCAAAGGTGAAGTGTTGCCTCACCTGGAAGGACTGTTTGGGGCCCTGAATGGTAGTGAGGGAGGAGGTGTAGGGGCAGGTGTAGCGCTTGTTCTGATAGGAAGGAGAGCAGTGGGGAGGAATGAATGGAGAAGGAGTCGCGTAGGGATCAATTCTTGTAGAAAGCAGACAGTGCGGGGTGGGGAATGGCTGGGTGAAGGGAAAGATGTGCTTGCTGGCGGAGATGGCGGAAGTTTTGGAGAATTATATGCTGGACACAGAGGCTGGTGGGGTGGTAGATGAGGACAAGAGGAACCTTATCCCTGGTACGGTGGCTGGAGAACGGGGTAAAAGCAGATGTATGTGAAATGGAAGAGGTGTGGTTGAGAGCAGCATTGATAGTCGAGGAAGGGAAGCCCCTATCTTTGAAGGAGAAGGACATCTCCTTCTTTCTGGAATGAAAAGTCTCACTCTGAGACCAGATGAGGCGGAGTTGTGGGAATTGCAAGATAGGGATGGTGTTTTTCAAGTAATAGGGTGGGAAGAGGTATAGTCCAGTTAGCTGTGAGAGTCCATGGGTTTGTAATAGACATAAACTGTCTCCGGAGATAGTAACAGTGAGATCGAGAAAGGGGAGGGTGGTGTCAGAAATGGACCAGGTATATTTGAGGGCAGGGTCAGTGTGGAGTTTATCCTAAAGCTAGGAAATGCAGGAATAAACATACAACATGTTCCCACAATGATGCTGTGATAGTGAGCAGATTATCTGTTTTTGTCATGTTGATTAGAGATAACTTTTGTTCTGAACACTATAGAACCAAACCTCCTGCAAGGCCCTCCCATTATTAATCCAATTTAATCTGTAGGGCTATTTATATCTATCTGAGAGAACAGATGGGGCCTTAGTTTTAGTTTGTCATCTAAAACACAGCACAGACAGCACACACTCTGTACTGCATTGAGGCATCAACCCAAATTTGATGCTCAGCTGTGGGAATTGAGCACAAATCCTCCACACTTTCAATTTAGAGGAGAAAAATGGCATGGATACAAGTCAATCTAAAACACTCCTGATGAAAGGGCACCCTTCAGAAATATTAACTTTATTTTTCTCTTTGTAGATACAGTTGAGCCCACTGAATAGTTCTGTATTCTCTCATTGTTATTCACACAATTTGCACTAGTTTATAATTAGGATAGAAAGACATGGTTGACTGTCATTTTTAAAAGACATCTTGCTTAGCTATCTGAGCAGTTACAAGGCACTGAGTAATTTTCCTGGATTGCATCAGGTAGCCTAGTCAGTGTTGGTGGGCCACAATTTTTTTATTGTAATATAGATGGACTTCATACATTGCACAATTATTCCCAATTGTAAAACTTGATGATGTGAATGCCAGAGCCAATTTGTTGCTAACAGTTCCGGTTGCTCAGACGATGGTCTGCTCTGTGCTGTATGGCAGACTATGACTTGTTGTTAAACTAACAGACAAGAAACAACAAAATCACTAGTCTTCCAAACAGAAGTGAGCCACAGATCTTGATCCAACAGGTTCGAATAATAAAATCACTTGCTGCAATGAAGGTCATCTGCAAGACATAGAGTTTTGAATCTGAATCAGAGTCAAGTTTAATGTCACCGACGTATGCTGTGAAACTTGTCAGCAGCATGACAGTGCAATACATTTATATATTAAAAAAAAGCTGTGAATTACTGTACAAATAAATAAGGAGTGCAAAACAGACGAAGTATTGTGTGATGGGTCAATAAATGAACGCAACATCTTCTGATTAAAGTATTTCTTCTAATATTCCACTTAGTTACCGTCTTCTAGGTTTGAAGGTGATGAGATGAGGTGCTGTGGACTGGGATTGAGACTTATGTAACACCTTGTACAGTAAGTGTTTGTTCTTGCAGTGCACAGCTTTATCCCTGCACTTGCAATATGATTGCTGTGATTTATCCATTGCTCCTTCTACAGCATCAATAGCATTTTTTTCTATTACATTGATTAATACATCAGATTTCTTGAAACAGTTGTCATCCAATTCTATTGAGCACAGTTATTATGAAATACCTCTTCTATTGAGATTTCTTTTTATTTTTTCTTCTAGATAAAGCAAATAGAAATGGGCAGATAGCCAGGTTGCTGACAGCAAGGGAGCAGTTTGTTCGAGTATACCAGGCTTGGTTCTGCTGGTAGGCACTTGACTAGTTCGGACTGATCAATGTCTGTTTTCAAAAGTGACTGGACAGAGAGAGGACTATGGAGTACATAGGTAGAAAACTTGTTTGTAATTAAGAAGTTTTGAAAAGATCTATTTTATTTTCCTCTTTTGATCTTCCAATGTCAACCAATTAGATGAGAGATCACTGCCAACAAAGCGGTGCGTGCTTGTTCGAAAGACTGTGTGCCCGTTTCATGCATTCTTACAGGAGTATTCCTTGTCTATCTGCATGTATTTGCATCAGTGATTGCATGATCTTGTGTTCCTTTCCATATTTGTAGTTAACTTAATTTCCATATACACAGCTGCATTGATTTATTTATTCTATATTTGGCCTAAAATATGTACTCAAGGACATAGCTCTGTGTATGCGCTTCTATATTCTCAAACTGAGCTGTTCCTGCTTGTGTGTGCCTCTTGTTTGAGCATACATACAAAAGATGTCAAAAATGCATAGAAAGTGAACCAAATCTAGTGGTCAGAATGTCAATGGGGATCATTTGGGATGAGTTTGCCCTTCCATGTAGTGGATGAAGTTAGTAATCTGTAATCCCTATTTTTCTTTCATAGAAGTTTGAAGGAAATGTTTGTGCTTTTTACCAGTACCCTGAGAGTAAATGACAATAATTTTTATAGAATGAAGCAATATAGCTAATGTGAAACTGTGCTTGTGAAAATGCACAAAAGTGAAAGCAGCCAATGACTACAAACTGCTACAGTCACATATCACTGTGGAATTATTGACAAAAGAGCAAATTATCCTGCAGCTGAGAATCAGAAAATCTGTGATCCAAGTTATTTCTGTGTAGATCAGATGTCAAGAATTAGAATGCCACTCTATTGCTTGTGAAAGTACAATGAAAGCTTGCATTAACAACTCCAAACCTGTCTTTAAACTCAATTAAGCTTTTACCTGCAAAAAAAAGTCAGTACATGGCAAATTATCTGAGAGCTAATATGCTGGATACATACATAACTGTTCAAATATGCACATGCACTGATGCATTAATGGTGTTCATTGATAACATCAAGCTGGGTGTGATGATTTCAAAGTTCAATAGCCTGCTTGACCACAATTTTAAGGCTGCATGTGAAGAAGGGTAATTTGGGATCAGTATCTACAGTACGTACCAAAGAAGGGTGAGAAAAGAAGCTTTTGACTTTGAGTTTATTTTGGGAATATCCCCCTTATAATCTAAGTAAGAGCCTGGACTATTTGCTTCATTATTCTGTTGAAAGATAAACACTTTGGAGCTATAAGGATTAATTCGTGCCTTTGTAGCTGTAATCAGCCACATATACTGCTAATATTACAAGTAGTGAGAATACCTATTGACAACAAATTGCAAGGTACCTGTTTTTTTTGACAACAACCATTCTTGCAATTCTACTGTTGCTAAAGTCAAATTGCCTGAAGGGTAGTTGTGAAGACCTTGGTTTTGAATTGTCCATTCTGCCTACAGCAGCAGTGACTAAAGAAAGATACCTAGATCATTATGGAACCAAAAAAATGTTTCAGCAATTAGTGAGTCGGTAGGTGTCTAGTGGAATCACAGTTCTGAGTGTGACTGGAGGTGAGATTGGGAAGAAAGACTAAAGAGGAACTGGTGCTCCACATCACCATACCAATGTTCTCACACCAATGCTCTGCGGAAATGCTGTCACTCAGTCATAGGATCCTCAGAAAGACCAACAAACTGGACTAAGGAACACACAGTTCCAAAAGATATAATTTAATGATAATCACCTCTACTTGGCTCGTAACTGTCACATTCAAAATTGCTTCAGATTCTTACTGAAAACTGAAAATCCACATGTACTTTCCATTCCAGATGTCAAGTTCATGAACAACAAAAGGAACAACACTGCTGAAACAGGGCAGAGGGGGAGAGTGGTAAAATGCCCATTCAATTTGAGACCACGGTGGGGGCGGGGGGTGATAATTTTTAAACTAATATGGTGCATATTACCTTGGCAATCTATCTTTGTGGTCCTGTATCTTCAAAAATAGAATTACTGATTCAATTAGTGGAACTGGTAAGGAGTAGGCTTGTCTTTGTGCAGTGCATGAAAGGCGAAAGGAGACACAATGCAATTCCCATTAGTTGTGGGATATAATGTCTCTTTCAAAACTTTTCAGGATGTGAGAGAGGATTCAAGATCCCACTTGACTTCTGGTGAAGACCTCCTGTCACGTTTGAGGTTCTCACTATTCTGTAACTCTATGTATGCTCCAATTTTGCAACAGTGATAACATAGCATGCTTATTGACATCTCTGAGCTCTGACTTCCATGCACTAGTGTCTCATTGACCAGTTGGGTTACAATGCAATTTACCAGAGCATGTTACACATACAGAGTTTCTTGTCACTTCTCATGATTAATTTTCAGTCAAAAGCAATTGCGTGTCACATGAAAATTATATGCTGTAAAATATAATTTCCAAATATCTCCCACTTCCAATCTTCATGTTAAGTAGATCTTATCCAAGTGATGTTTTGGGAAGATTTCAATATAAATTTGGTCACTGGTTATTTGGCAATAATCACTGCTGTTAAAAATAACTCACTGCATGAAGTGCTTCAAGGATAGGAAGTCGCCAGACAACCTTATTATTTAAGAGGCACATGAAAATGCAGATGTTGGCATCTGGAGCAACAAATAATTTACTGGAGGAACTCAAAGGTGAACAGCACCTGGTGGAGGTGTGGAAGAACCTGTTGGCATTGCAGGTCAAAACCTGATTTCCTGGTGCAGGGTTTTGATGAAAAACATTCACAATTACTTTTTCCCCCACAGATGCTGCTCAAGCCTCTGTTCCTCTACCAGGTTAATTGTTGCAAGCTTAGTGTTTACCTCAGGAATATCATATCATGGTTTGAAATACAATGGAAGGGTCAAACATTGTTTAAGTAACAACTATTTGCTGCTGTACCCTGAGAAGGAACTTCAGTGTGGGTCACCATGCTGTGACTCTGAAGGACATTGTGCAAGGGCAGGTCTGTCAATGATACTCCCTTTCTGGTAGAATATCATTGTGACACCTGGAGATGGATCTATATGGAAAGGGTGAGCAACTTGTGATTAAGGTATGAGCTGTATCTTTGGAAAAAATTAACGCTGATATTTATCAAAGGTTGTGAAAGGAGGAGGAACTCCCTTCAACAGATTGTGACATTATTGACAAACTCGTATAAGACCATAATACACAGGAGCAAAATTAGGCCATTCAGACCATTGAGATGTTCTGCCATTCCATCATGACTGATTTATTATCCCTATCAATCCCATTCTCATGCCTTCTCTCCACAATCTTCGATGCCTTGATTGATTATCAATCTTCACCTTCGTTATACCCAATGACTTGGTCTGCACAGCCATCTGTGGCTATGAAGTCCATCGTTTCATCACTCTCTGGCTCAAGAAATGTTCCCTCATCACTGTCATAAATGGATGTCTCTATCGTGAAGCTCTGCCCTCCGGTCCTAGATTCACCCACCATAGGAAGCATCCTCTCCATATCCACTCTAACTAGACCTTTCAATATTCAATAGATTTATGAGATTCCACACCCGCCCCCCCCCACCTTCATTCTTCTAAACTCCAGTGAGTACAGGCTCAGAGCCATCAAATACTCCTATGTTAACCCTTCTATTCCTAGGATCATTCTCGTGAACCTCCTCTGAGCCTCTCCAATGCCAGCACACCTTTCTTAGATAAGGGGCCAAAATCTGCTCATAATACTTCGAGTGCAGTCTGACCAATACCTTAAGGCCTCAGCATCACATTCCTGCTCTTATGTTCTAGTCTTCTCGAAATGAAGGTTAACATTGCCTTTGTCTTCCTTACCACCAACTCAAGCTGCAAAGTTAACATTTAGAGAATCCTGCACGAGGAATCCCAGGTCCCTTTGCACCTCTGGTTTTTGAGTTTTCACCTCAATAAGAGAGTAGTTCATACCTTTCTTCCTTCTACCAAAGTGCATGACCATACACTTCCCTACATTATATTCCATCTGTCACTTCTTTGACCATTCTCCCAATCTGTCCATGTCCTTCTGCAGACACCTTGCTTCCTCAACACTACCTGTCCCTCCACCTATCTTCATATCATTCACAAACTTGGCGATAAGGCCATCAATTCCTTCAAATCATAACTGTATAACGTGAAAAGAAGCATTCCCAACACCAAGCCCCGTGGAACCAACAACTAACCAGAAAAGACCCGTTTATTCCCACTCTTTGCCTCCTGCCAGTCAGCCAATCTTCTGTCCATGTTGGTGTCTTTCCTGTAATACTATGGGTTCTTACCTTGTTGAGTAGCCTCCTGTGCAGCACCTTGTCAAATGTCTTCTGAAAATCCAAATAAACAACATCCACTGACTTTCCTTAGTCTTTTCTGCCTGATATTTCCTCAAAGAATTCCAATAGATTTGTTAGGCAAGATTTCTCTTGAAAGAAACGATGCTGACTTTGGCTTATTTTGTAATGTGTCTCCAAGTACCACAAAACCTAATCCTTAATAATAGACTCCAACATCTTTCCAACCACTGAAATCAGGATAACTGGCTTATAATTTCCTTTCTTCTGCCTCCCTACTTGAAGAGTAGAATGACATTTGCAATTTCCCTGTCCTCTAGAACCAATCCAGAATCTAGTGATTCTTGAAAGATCATTACTAATGCCTCCACAATCTATCTGGCTACCTCTTTCAGAACCCTGGAGTGTTGTCCATCTGGTCCAGGTGACTTATCCACCTTCAGACTTTTCAGCTTCCCAAGAACCTTCTCCTTAGTAATATCAATAACACACACTTCTGCCTCTGACACTCTTGAATTTCTGGCATAATGGTAATGTCTTCCACAGTGAAGACTGACAAAATACTTACTAATTTCCTCTGCCATTTCTTTCTCCTCCATTACTACCTCTCTGGTGTCATTTTCCATGGTGTGATATCCACTATATAACCATATAACAATTACGGCACGAAAACAGGCCATCTCGGCCCTTCTGGTCCGTGCCGAACTCTTACCCTATCCTATTCCCACCGACCTGCACTCAGCCCATAACCCTCCATTCCTTTCCTGTCCATATATCTATCCAATTTAACTTTAAACGACAACATAGAACCTGTCTCAGCCACTTCTGCTGGAAGCTCATTCCACACAGCTACCACTCTCTGAGTAAAGACGTTCCCCCTCATGTTACCCCTAAACTTTTGTCCCCTAATTCTCAACCTATGCCCTCTTGTTTGAATCTTCCCCACTCTCGATGGAAAAAGTCTAACCATGTCAGCTCTGTCAATCCCCCTCATAATTTTACACACCTCTATCAAGTCTCCCCTCAACCTTCTACGCTCCAAAGAATAAAGACCTAACTTGTTCAACCTTTCTCTGTAACTTAGGAGATGAAACCCAGGCAACATTTTAGTAAACCTCCTCTGTACTCTCTCAATTTTATTGACATCCTTCCTATAATTTGGTGACCAGAACTGTGCACAATACTCCAGATTTGGCCTTACCAATGCCTTATACAAATTCAACATTACATCTTGACTCCTATACTCAATGCTCTGATTAATAAAGGCCAGCAGACCAAAAGCTTTCTTCACCACCCTATCCACATGAGATTCCATCTTCAGAGAAATATGCACCATTATTCCTAGATCCCTCTGTTCTAAAGTATTCTTTAATACCCTACCTTTTACCATGTATGTCCTATTTTGATTAGTTCTACCAAAATTTAGCACCTCAGATTTTTCAGCATTAAACTCCATCTGCCATCTTTCAGCCCACTCTTCTAACTGTCCTAAATCTCTCTGCAAGTTTTGAAAACCTACCTCATCATCCACAACACCACCTAGCTTAGTATCATCTGCATACTTACTAATCCAATTTACCACCCCATCATCCAGATCATTAATATATATGACAAACAACATTGGACCCAGTACAGATCCTTGAGGCACACCACTACACACCGTCCTCCAATCTGACACACAGTTATCCACCACCACTCTCTGATGTCTCCCATCTAGCCACTGCTGAATCCATTTTACTACTTCCATATTAATGCCTAACGATTGAACTTTTCTAACTAACCTTCCGTGTGGAACCTTGTCAAAGGCCTTACTGAAGTCCATATTGACAACATCCACCGTTTTACCCTCGTCAACTTTCTTACTAACCTCATCAAAAAATTCAATAAGATTTGTCAAACATGACCTTCCACTCTTGTCTCTCTTTTACTCTTTATATATCTGAAAAAATTACTGTATCCTTTGATATTATTGGCTAGCTTTTTTTCTCTTAATGGTTTTTTAATTGCCTTCTGTTGGATTTTAAAGCTTCCCAAATACTCTAACTTTCCACAAATTTTTGCTATATTATACACCCTTTCCTTTGTTTTTATGCTGTTGTCAGCAATGGTTGTGTTCTCCTTTTAGAATACTACTTCATTTTTGAGATGTGTCATTCCCATGCCTCCTGAATTACTCCTAGGAAGTCCAGCCATTGCTGTGCTCCTATCATCCTGCTTGTGTCCCCTTCCAATCAGAATTTGGCTTGCTCCTCTCTCATGCCTCTAATTCCTTTTACTCTACCGTAATACTAATACATCCAAATTTTAGCTTCTCCTTCTCAAACTGCAGGGTAAATTTTAACATATTATGATCACTGTCTCCTAAGAGTTTTTTTCCCTTAAACTTCCTAATCCAGTTTGGTTCATTCTACGACACCCAGTCCGGCATTGTTTTTTTCCTAATGAGCACAAGCTGCTCTTAGAAGACACCTCATGGGTATTCTACAAATTCCTTCTTGGGATCCAGCACTAACCTGCCTGCGTATTGAAATCCCCCATAACTAGCACAACATTGTCCTTTTTACAAGCCTTTTCTATTCCCATTTAGTTTGTAGCCAAACTACTGTAATTTGCATTGATCTTAAGACATGTCCACATTGTGATTCACTTTTACAGGAATAAAAAGAAATGGAAAAAACATTTTTCCATTTACCAATTTCTCACATTTATAGCTTATGGCTCCAATTTTGCTTCAAAACAGCAGATGATGGCAATGGAGGATGAATGGATTACAGCCACTGGAAGTGGAGGGTGTGTGGCTGTTGCTTGGTGTGAGGATCATAGGTGAGATGGCCACACCTTAGCAATCAACCTGTCTCTTACCATTTTCCAAAGCCACACACACTTCTTTTGTCAGACTTCATCACACCCTTCTTTGCTCTTCCAGGTAACCAATTACATCTCATTTTGCACTCTCTTGTGCTTCATTTGTTTCTGTCTTTCTTTTTGCCTGGCATCATCATCTTGTTTGCCAGTGTGTATCTATGGAAACTGAAGGCAAAACAAATTTGATTATAGAAATCTGAAACAAAATTACAAAAGGTGCTGTTAAATCTACAGCTGAAAAAGGTTTACACATTGGATGGCTAGTTACAGATAAAGCACAGAGCCAGAAGTTTGTTGGACACAGTTGGGAATGTAGAATATAACCCCAAGAGATTTACGATGTATAATTGGGTATATACTCTATGTAACTTTTGTACCTTTGGCCTGAATGTGGTCCCCTGCTGGAGTGTAGGATTGGAGAAAACCTTATTCTTTAAAATGACTCATCTGATTCACCAACTCAGAAGTGGGTTGAGGTTGGATAATCCATAATGCGAAAAAGTCTGTTAATTCTCTTGTATGAGATTGTTCTGCGAATTAATTTAACAAAGTCTTTAATCCTTTTAAAATGCATGAATTTCTGCCTTCATTGCTGCATGGTCATACAATATTTTCACCCATTGCTCTCTCAAACAAGTATTTCTTCAGGAGTTGCTAGATAATTGCTAGGCATGTCTTAAGGGGGGTGTAGTGTGGTGGGAGATGTGGAGGAGAACCAGGGAGAAAGTGAAGAGCAAGTGAGAGACATTTATGGAGGGTATTCCATCTGAAAGTGAAAGTGTGACGTAAACTGGGGATGCTTGCAAGATTATAAATGGCCTGTGTCAGGGATTGTATGGCTCAAGGAATTGCAAGGAAAGGAGCAAATCTGAAACGAGGATTAAAATCTTGTGAAAACAAGTGAGTGAGCACAGGAGGGTGAATGAACAAAACATGATATCATTTTGCATTCCGGCAGCATTTTGAAATGTTCACCTTTACAAAGCATGCAAAATTGTCCAGAAGGGCATCAGAATATGGGATGGAGCACTTTGTGTTCCATCTGGGTAGACTCCAACCTGATGGCATGGACATTGACTTCTCTAACTCCTGTTAATGCCCCTCCTCCCCTTCATATCCCAACCCTTTATTTATTATTTTTTCCTTTATTTCCTCTTCTTCTCTCTCTGTCCCTCTCACAATTACTCCTTGCCTGCTCTCCATCTTCCTCTGGTGCTCCCCCACTTCTTTCTCCCTAGGCTTCCTGTCCCATGATCCTCTCCCTTCTCCAGCCTTGTATCCATTTTGCCGATCAACTTTCCAGCTCTTAGCTCTATCCTTCCCCCTCTTGTCTTCTCCTATCATTTTGGATCTCCCCCTCCCCTTCCCACTTTCAAATCTCTTACTATCTCTTCTTTCAGTTAGTCCTGACAAAGGGTCTCTGCCTGAAACATCACTGTGCTTCTTCCTATGGATGCTGCGTTCCACTAGCATTCTGTGTGTTGTCAGAATGAGTGTTGTGAAGTGATAAAGCCATGCATGAACATTTCAACAGCAAGTGAGGCAGAGAAAGAACAGACCATATAATATCTCCAGACCTCTGGGATACAATATCCCCTTTCAGTCAGGTACTGCCATACTCAAGCTTGTAGACTTGTTTTTTGTCTACATGTGCTTGTGTGCATGTACCCCCACTATTTAGTGTGTAGATAGGCAAATTAATCTGACAACAATAATTTCTTGGTGCCTATTCTGCAAAATCCTACTTTTCAAATATTGACTGCTTTAATGTAGGGTTACTATGACATTGGTTACTTAGCAACAGAGAATGACAACATAGACAAGAGTTTGACCTTCCAGCTTGCAAGCTTTCATCTGTCTGTACTCCCTGGATGGAGAAGGAACACAGCGTGGTGAAGGGACTTCAAATCCTAAATCCATAAGCATATGGAAAGTGGATTTCATTTCCTGGTCTTTGTAACAGACTTGGAATCCCAAGCAACACACAGAAAATTCTGGAGGAATTCAGCAGGCCAGGCAGTATCTGGTGCTGCCTGACCCCCTGAGTTCCTCCAGCATTTGTGTGTGTTCCTTCGGATTTCCAGCAGCTGCAGATTTCCTCATGTTTAAGACTTAGATTCCTTGTTTGTTTCATTCCTCCAGGCTTGGTCCAATGAACCCAAGTGAAATACTTTGCCAAGTGGCTGGATTAGCATTTGAATCGTATAAATCAATATCTCAGCCACATTGTTGCAGTACCATTCCATGCTCTTCATAATCACCATGTCATGATCCTTCATTCATTTCTCCAGTTGTGCTTGACATCTCATCCCATTAGTCCCTTTGACTGACCTTTGTTTGTACTCTAGGTTATATATACTGTATCTAGGTGAGAGGTGGTTAGGCCCTGGTTTCACAAAACCACATCACATGCTCGGGGTGAAATGCGAACTATTCGAGCTTGAGTCCTTGAAAATCCCCCGCTGTGTGGTGATGGTATTCATTGATGCTGCCCTTCCCCAACCACACCTCCTACCCAATCCTATTCCATACCAACAGATCTAAACAGGGCAGCAAACCATGGGAAGATGAACAGACACCCTATTGATCTCTGCTCATGAATTGCCTCCTACATCAGACAGATAATCAAACACTGCTACCTGCTGCTGTCATGTTCATCCAGCACAGTTGCCATGACAACAGGGCTCTGATTCACACCCAGAATTACCTACTCTTTTAACCATATTAACTCTGTATTGGCAATGAAAAAGTATCAGAAGATCATTAAATTACAGAAATGAGACCAGATTTGCGTAGGTGAGAACTATTCTTGATGAAGTGATTGTTTCTGAAAAGCTTAAATTCATTATCCAACTTCATTAAAAAAAGTATTTCACATGCAATTCTCTTTGCTCCCTTAAATATTATTCCCACAGGTACTGAACTTTGCTAAAGTTTTGATTCATGGAAGCTTTTACCAATATAATTACTCATTCATGGAGCTGTGCTTACAGGGCAGAAGAAAATTTAGGCATAAAATAATCAGTTTTATTGTCTTAAATATTGCTCAATTCCTCTACTTTTCCCACTAAGAGTTTGCAACAGCTTTCTAGCACAATAATGTGATCAGGCAGACAATTTCATGCTCTGAAGATTGTCCCTCTTCAGTTGCATTTTTTAATTGGTGACATTTTTCTGTTCATTGTCAATTCCTTTTTCATTTTCAAAGCCTCAAATAAATGTTTGGTTGCCTAATCCTTATATTACTGATCCTGTAATCTAGAAGGTGGGAGTTCAAATCAAATTCAATAAATCGGGGAATTATTTTTTGAAAATAAAGTTGTTTGTTTGCAGGGAGGGAAAACAGCTCTTAATAATTCTGTCTAACTTAAAACATTAACATTCACACAAGGATAAATGGACAATTTGCTTTGAATTGCTGTTGCGACATAAACAGTCTCCTGCTTTTCTACATCAAGATAAATAATCACAATATCCAAGTCATTCTTCATTGAAAGTGACAACTGGGATGCATGGGGTGGTGAGAGTGTGTTTCTGATTTTGACTCTCATCTCTTCATTTACTACAATCACAATTTTGTGTTTATAATCTATGTGACTGGGAATTAATCACTATGATTTAAAGAGGCACCACAGGAGCTTAGTGGTTAGCATAATATTTTATGGTACAGGTGTCCTGGGTTCAATTCCCATCGTGGGGTTTGTACGTTCTCCCTGCAACCGTGTGGGTTTCCACCGAGCCCTCTGGTTTCCTCCAAAGATGTACTAGCTGGCAGGTTAATTGGCTGTTGTGAGCTGTCCTGTAATTAGGCTAGGATTAAACTGGGGAAGCGGTGGGCAGCATTGCTCAAAGGGCTGGAAGGGACTACTTTGTACTGTATCTCAATAAAATAAAAAATAAATAAATTACAGCATTTCCTTAGCACTGGAGATTCATCCCAGGAGGTATGTTCAAGTGGAATGAAATTTGAACCCACATGCTTTAACCCAGAGGCAGGGGTGCTGCCAATGGTTCCATTCTTGCCCTATGGAATAATTTGAGAATTCTACACAATCTGTTGCTTGCCAGGGCTCTGTGTCTGTGCTTAATTCTTTATAGCACCATAGGACCCTGGGTACTGGTGTGTGGACTGGGAACATATCTTATGTTGTATATTTTACGAATGTCAGGACAGCTGGCATTCTTTCTGGCAGGTTTTCTGTATTCTTCATGTGATCTTTAACTAGCAGCAAAAGGTCAGACACTTACAATATTGAAAGAAGACAGGAGACATTCAACAGGGGAACATTGGGTCAGTGACAGCCGACAGTATCCATCAATCAACTTCAAATGTTTCTTTCAAGAACTATTAGGATGACACCAGGTCTCAACAGTAAAAGCAAGTGTATTGAACAGTCACTTATGGAAAATGGCAACCTGTCTGCTGCCCACACCGAGAAATTAGCCAAAACAAAAGATTTCTTGCCCTTGTCAATCACTCAGCCACCCTCACAAGCTAATTGCCAACCTGTTCATCACCTGTAACACCAGGGATTGACTTACATTACAGTCCTGAGACACCACGCAATACATTTGAATAGGGCATTCATTAAATTGTGTCGGGTTTAGAAATCTTTAAAATGCCAACAAAATACTCCAGATTATGATTCATTAACTTAATGAGATCTTCCAAAATTTCTTCCTAGTTGTGTTTTTTTTAAATATAACTGTTGTAAGGTTCTTTACTAAAAACCTGAAGACTGAGAAGTTAGTACTCCCCAAGCTAATTTCAAAGCCCAGCATAGATAAAAACAGCAATCAAGACCCTTTTTAGAGTGAAGCGCTCCCAGTCTGTTAACCACAACATCTCCGATATTGATCACTACCTTATATCCAGATTGTTTCAGGGTGCTCTCACGTCTTCTGCCAACGAGCATGATGTGCCCAAAGTTCCCTCCGGTACTGTCAGTTGCTGTGGGAACCAGCATCCTATATAGAAATATCTCAGCGATTCTTCCTTCTCTGCAGAGAAAGGGAACACACGAGAGAGTAACAGGGCGGAGAGAAAGGGGACGGAAAAGAGAGCAAAACGCGCAAAGTAAACAGGAGAGAGAAAGAAAAGGCAGGGAAACAAGAGGAACAATGGAGAATTTGACAGAGGGGGACAGAGTTAGCGACAGTGAATGGCCGCGCCTTGTCACGGAGCACACCCAGCCACTTAGTGCCGAGGTTCGGTCAGCAGGTGCACTGCCCGCACTGACAGGGTTATGACCAAGCAATGATTCGAAAAGACATCTCAGCCAGTACAAAACATGTCTATGAAACATCAGATAAATGTCATATGTTCTGCAACGAGACTGAGAGATTAGATTGATTTTTAACTCCTAAAGATCTGGGCTGCGCAAGACTGCAATTCAACCGGATTTGTGGCAGTTTTGAAGAACAGCGCAAAAGCGCCCAAGTTTAATTCCAAGTCCCGTGCTGCTCAGGAAAAACAGCGCTGAAATTCGGCGGAAGGAAGAGGCGAGGAAGTGGGAGAGTCAATAGAACGTGACCCCGACCCCACACACACCTGATTTGAAATGCTGTGTCCTGATCCGTTTTGCCTCCCTTTCAGGGGAGTAGATTCTGAAAACTGTCAGAAGGAGGTCTCTATACCGACACCAAATGAAAGTCGTGGTTCCCGTGAGAAATGAATTCTTATTTTGCCTTAATTGAGCTGTTGTTCACAGCTTTAGGAGATGTCCACAGTCCCACTGCAGCCGCACGGGCACCTTTTGAGTACAAACATTGCTGTGATACAGGGATGATGGCAGTGGAGCTGTACACAGCAAGATGTCACAACTTCCATGTTGGTGTGGGCTCTATCCTCACTCGAGAGCCTCGAGTACACTCACTGTGTCCTGGGCGGTTATCAGAGGGCGGCGTGGGTCATTGTGGTGCTTTCCCGACACTGTCAAGGTTGCTAAGAAATGAACAGCATTTCCTTCCGACATCCTTGGGCAGAAATCTCCATAGCAAACTGTGCACCCCGAAGAAAGTACAACACCGAATGCAACCTTAAGCCAGCTAGATCTACTGCACTCCAGACCGACCCAGTGAACAGGCAAAAGCACAATACTGTGTATATTTATTCGATATATAATTGCCTCATATTCAATAAATTACCGGGTACAATGGCAAATACACAAGTTAATCAGGACTTATTTCTGGACAGTATTCAACAAAAATAACGAAGCAATTCGGTCCAAAATAACACGGATGTTATAAGAACAGCTGACAAATAAACTAGGAGACATATAGTATTCTTTTTAACAGCCGGGTCTTTTAATTATTGGAGGAAAGGATGCAATTCCCTTGGGCTGGGATTTTATTTTGCAAGACGCCAATCCAAACCTTAAACAAGAAGTGTTTGGAGAGGCTGATCATGGCACACATCGCCCGTCTCTCAGCCATTATGGACCTACATCAATTCACCTATTGTGTAATCAGGTTCACAGTTTCACAGTGGACACCATCTCCCTGGTCCTACTCTTATCTCTGGAACATCCAGGAAACAAAGACATCTACATCAGATTCCTATTTATTAACTTTAGATCCACCTCCAATATCATGTTTCTATAAAAAAACTCCCCTCCAACTCCTTCTACAACTGGATCTTTGATTTTCAGGCCAACAGACCAGAATCAGTAAGAATAGGCAGCAACTCCTCTGTTATGCTTATCCTCAATACCAGTGTCCTGCAAAACCATGTCCTCAGCCTCTACCTTACTGCTTATACACTCACGACTGTGTGGCCAGATGCTACCCTAACTCCATTTGCAAGATGACACCATTGGACTGGGTTGGATCTCAGCTATGAGGCCAACTACAGGAAGGAGGAAGATTTGCGATCTAGTGGCACGGTGTCAAGACAACAGACTTTATCTCAATGGCAACAAAACAAAAGAACTGGTTATTGACTTCAGGAGGCAGCATAGAGTAAATGCCCCTGCATGCATCAATAGTGCTGAGGTGGAGATTGTTGAGAGCTTCATTCATAGGTGTAAATATCACCAATTGCTTGTCCTGCTCCAACAATGCACATACTATGGCTAAGGAAGCATATCAGCACCTCTTCTTCCTCAGACGGCTAAGGAAATTCACATGTCCCCATTCAATCTCACCAATTTTTATAGATGCACCATAAAAAGCATCCTATCTGCATGTATCATAGCTTGGTATGGCAAACACTCTGCCTGCAACACAAGACATTGCAGACAGTTGTATACACTGTTCAGTCCATCAAAAAAACAAGCCTACCCTCCACTGACTCTGTTTACACTTTCTATTGCCTCAAGAAAATGGCCAAGATAATCAAAGACCAGGCTGGGACACTGACCATTTTCCTCCCTTCCATCAGACAGAAGATGAAAACATGCTCCAACAGGCTCAAAGACAGCTTCTATCCCATAGTTATAAGACTCTCAGATAGACTTCTTGTATGATAAAGATGAACTCTCCATCCCGTATTCTACCTCATTGTTTTATTTGTCTACTTGTACTGCATGTTCTCTATAACAGTTATACTATATTCTGCATTAGGTTATTACCTCAATGTAATTATCATTGGAATTGTCATTTTTTTCACTGTATCTTAGTACATGTGACAATAACAAACCAATTACAATTACAAGATACCAAGATTGTGGCAAGTTCATGCCACACGGATCAGTGCTTGAGGCACAAGTGTTCTCAATCCCTATTGATGAAATAATGAATCCCAGTCTGCAGAAGAGAAGATGTGAGTAGGGAGGAGGATGCAAAGGAGAATTCAAGGGACTTGGACCAGCCGGCAATGATAATGTGAGGTTATCCATTTTGTATAACAAAGAAAAATGCTGAATTTTATTTTAATTGGTGAGAGATTTGGAAGAGTTGATGTTCAAAGGAGGCTGGAGTGTTTGTACACAAGTTATTGAAGACAGAGGTGCAGGTCTGGCAGGTGAGAAAATGGTTTCTTGCCCTTTACTGCGAGTGGATTTGTGTTCAGGAGTAAGGCTGTCTTATTACAATTGTAAAGGAACGTGGCAAGAAAACTCCAGGAATAATTTGTATGATTTTGGTTTTCTTAACTGGAACATGATTCACTTGCATGAGAAATGCTGCATAGATTTGCTGGGCCCATTTCCAGGTGATAGGTCTCTTATGAGGAGGGACTCAGTAGAAAGAGGCCTCTATTTTCCAGAGTTCCGAAGAATGAGAGGTGACTTTATTGAGATAAGGTTTGACTGCAGGGATGCAAAGAGGATAGTTCCCGTTTCTCTGGACAAAGAGTCCAGAACCAAAGATCCCAATATCAAAGCAAGGGCACGCCATTTAGGACTAAAATGAGGAGAAATTTCTTCACTTGAAGGATGGTGTATCTTTGGAAATCACTATCCCCAAAGGCCTTTGGATCACAGGTTGCATTAAAAACAGATGATAAATTTCTGGATAGTTATAGAACCAAATGAGATGGGGGTAGAATTCAAAAAGGCAGTTCTTGAGGTTGAAGATCAGCCATAATTTTGTTGAATAGTGGAGCAGGATTGAGGTCTGAATGGCTTAATCCTGCTCCTATTATGTTATTAGAGACACTGAGGAAAGCTGGAAAAAGGCATGTGACCCCAGCATGAGGGTGACATCCAAGGAACAACAACTAATCTCTGAAGTCATTCCCCTCATTCACTTTCCCATTACCTTCCAGGTGAATTTCCTCAGTTTCTCACTCCCCCACCATAGCACACTTGGAATGGGAGAAGCTCTGCAGGTTAATTCCACTTGGGTTGAGACATTAGTGAATGGAAAAAAAATAATGACTAGTGAAGCTCTGTTTAAACATTTTTTTCCCCAATCAGAATTCCCTTAGGGAACAATGTGGGGAAAGAAATGGGAAAAAGGTTAGATTGGTTAACAACATGGTGGGCCAGATTTATCTTGCCATGCTGTAGCTCGTTGCTAATAGGGAGGGCTTAACAGGTTTCCATAAGCAAAGATGAACAGATGTAAGTTCACAATTAGAGCTTCTCTCCAGTTGCTGAGACAGTCTACTGAGGTGTTTGAACCTTTCAGCTCCTATCACAGTCATGCTCCCACTAAGTCTCTTTCCTCTCTGAAATACAAGATAAGTTTAAACCATTTCTGCCTACTACCCATAGTGTTATTGCTTGCTATTCATTGAAGTATACAATAATGAATTCCCACTATAAGTGTCTGTTTCATCCATTAGAAAATATCCTTTAGAAATGCAATATCCTTTAGAAAATTTAATCTCAGCATTAGCAACCAAATCTGGTCTGATTTCACAGTAGATGTGAAATTTCATTGTGCAGCCTTAATAACTAATATATCTCCTCCCATGGCTTTACTAATAGTGATCTACAAGAGTATAAAGAGTAAACTATACTGACTAAATTGCAGTTAAAGCCTCCACCAAAATAGCAAAAAAAAATTGCATCTGCACTCTTTAATATTTCATTTTGGAATATTGTTCTTGGATGAGGCAACATCAACAGGTTAGTTTACTGCTCAGTCTGGGTTGCACTGTTAGCATTAGGACCCCCACCCTGTGTGAATGAAGTTGCTGGATCTGGCCAGGTAATTGTCACTTTCTGTCAAATTACAATAGATCAGTATTTATAACAATCTGGACAATTATTTTTAATGTACAATCCACAAATTTAAAGGTTTAGAAGTTAATTTGGAGTTCGGACTCTAACCTCAGAATTAGATGTGACATAGCCACTACATTATAATACTAATAACAGCCCAATTTTAACCCATGCCTCTCAAATTAGAAAGTTATAGTTATAAAAAAAATAAAAAATCTGTGTTAATAATCTATCCACCCTATTAAGTGGAATGGTTTTTACATAGGCTAGATCTTTAAACAACGTTTATGCCCATGTTCAAGGATGGTGTTTTTCTACCTCTGCTGAACTGAATTACATAGATTTACACCTTTGTTTCTTTCACTAATATTTGTGGTGCTCCTTAATGCATCCATTCTTCCTGTGAAACTCACTCAGTGCTGATCATTACCACGGTGTTGATGCTGCTAGCTGAAAAGGTGCTGAATTACCACTCAATATCTCAGTTTTTGATGATTAGTGTAGGTTATAAGGCTTTCTTCAATTTTGCCCGATTGTTTCCTGTCATATGAATTAGAGTAACCCTTTGAAGGCTGGGATTGGCATGTTGCCATTTTTACAATGCAGTTTGAATAGCAATAACCACATTGTAAGCCGCCGTTCATCTCGTCTGCTTCCTGCTCGCACTGCAATCTGATTCCAGACCCTTCTCCCCACCCCCATCCTTCCAAGAAATAAACAAAGACTTTTCTACCTCACCTTTTGAATCTCTGAAACAAAAACATCCAGGATTTAAGGCAACAGCCCTTAAGCTTCCGCACCGTCATTCATCCCAAATGAAATTGTTTTTTATTCCACCTGGCATTCAGCCAGTATAAAGAAAGCAAGCCACATTAACAAGAGTGGGGATGAGATTTGATAGTAAAGTACTGGAGATACTGAGCAAAATCAGCAGAAGAAGAGGAGAGAGGAAAGCAGATGAGCTTTCAAAGGAAGGCAGATGGTTTTTATCACTGTCATTATCCCACATTGTTAACTCTTTCTCACTCCACAGATGCTGTCTGAGCTGCAGAGTATTTATAGCAACTGCAGATTTTTTTTTAGCTTTGAGCAGGGACAAGTGGGTTGTGTAAAACTGTGAATAGTTTAATGATGACTGTGGAAAGAAAACATTGGTATTATCTTAAAATGCCTGACATATTAATGGGACCTTGAAGCGCACAGTCTTATGGAGGTAAATGTGGCAGCCATCAGCAACATGGAAAATTTTCAGACAACAGCAAACCTATTGGTCAATTAGTCAGTCTGAGGACGTGCAGGACCAGACAACCCATCAATCTGCTTCGTGAGGCATATGATTTCTGACATTTACTGTACAGGAAGACAGGCTTTGGTTTCACAATTACACATACCTATCATTAAGATAAATAGTTAAATTGTACAGCCAGTGATCTCAGAATAGTTCTGTAAAAAAAAAATCAGCCAGACTAATAAAGAACGTAGAACAGTACAGAACAGGAATAGACCCTCCCATACCATGATACCTATGCAGAATATGATGCCAAATTATCCATATCCCTCCATTCCCGGATTATTCAGCCCCTTGAACGCCACTATGGTATCTGTTTCCACTGCCTCCCCGGCTGTGTATTCCAGGCACCCACCACTCTGTAAAAAAGCTTGTCCCACACATTTCCTTTAACCTTTCCCCCCTTATCTTAAAGCCATATTTTCTAGTGTAGACTCAACTAATGTCCATTAGCTGAGAGACTTGCACCCTTGCCTTATCTACATGTAATGCTCCTCCTGAGTATCACAGCCTCAGTTTAATTTACTACTTCTGAATGAAGCCTGTCATCCTTTAAACAATAAGGAGAGTATATTCATCTATCAAGGATGATATATCAAAATTTAGAAATGCTGCTCAGTAGTTTCAGCCAACACAATGAAGAGTGTTAATCGAATGTAAATAATGGGGAAGGTGAGAGACAGAATGTTCAGCCTTGGTGTTTTATTTGATCCTGAGCTGAATCTCACATTGTCTGAGATCACCAAGGCCAGCTAATTCTTCCTGAAAAACAGTCATAACTTATCCCTGACCACATATCCGCTGCCATCCCACGCGTTTAATCCACTTCCATATTGTTGTGGTTTCTATATGTGACAATTGCAGTGCTTGTGTATCTGATTATTTTTCACCTTGTGTTAGGTCAAATGCAATGAAGTTCTTCTGTCCTTGGGTAAATCCAGTCTGCTCTGTTCACCCTGGATCCCTGTGCTTGCTGACCTACAATGGCTCCCAGTACCTACGGGTGGTCCTTAAACTGCATTTTGGCCTCAGCCCCTTCGTTTCTGTAACCTCTTCCCAACCAAAAATATTGTCCTCTACTCTAGTTTCCATGGAACACTCATTCCTTTCAACACAACATTGCCAATCCCACTTTCAGCAGTCAAATTCAGAAGCTCTGGAATATCTTCCTTAATATCTCTACAACTTCCTTTACCCTTAACCTGCTCCTTAAAAGCTACTTCTGGCCAAACTCAGTCTTTGACTTGGTATCCAACACATTCAACAGATGTCAATCCCCACTGCCATAGAACTGATGGAACAAGTACAGTCTTTAGATAAAGTGGTATTAGAGAATGGAAGCAATTACATCAGGACAGGCCGTTATAATTCAGTTACCAATTCAAACAACTGCATTCTGTCCTTAATTTCACATTTCATTATGAATTCTTGCCTGAATCCTCCTCTGAACTACACCTCCTCTTAGGGCTGATTTGGCTTGTGAACAGAATAAAATGCATTTGTAAAAGTAACCAGTCCAGATGAGGCATTAAGAAACATTTAAGTTACCAGCAGCGGACCACTTTGGCCTTTCAGCCTGCTCCACCACTCAATATCCTGATTGATAGTAATCTCAAATCTGCATACCTGCTTTTTTACCTGCTTGTTTATCAAGTAATCCATTTACCTCTGCCCTAAAAATCACATTTTTCTTTGAAAAAAACAGTTCCCAAAAAGTCCAACAGAAGACCACACTACTACAAATGTTTGTATATTGAAATGGTTGCCAAAAGTGTTGGGCTAACTCTGTCATCGGCCCCATCCATTACAGTTCAAATCATACAGCAACAATAAGTAATGCTACAACTTACAGTTAAAGTGGAACTTGCTCCTTCATGATCTAAATTCCCTGCAAAGTGCTTTACCATTTATGAAGAATTTTTCTAACCGCTCTAATGTGAGAAATTCTTTTTCGAAGCAAGCTTGCACAATGTGATAACCAGAATAGTCTATATTTATTTTTTAAGATTTGCTGCTGAATAGGCACTTCTGGCCCTTTAAGCCGTGTCACCCAGCAACCCCCGATTTAGCCCTAGCCTAATCATGGGACAATTTACAATGACCAATTAACCCATTAACCAGTACATCTTAGGATCGTGGGGAGGAAACCCATGCGGTCACAGGGGGAGCATATAAACTCCTCACAGACAGAGGGGGAATTGAACCTCAGTCGCCTGTACTGTAAAGCATTTTGCTAACCATGGTGCTACCACACCGCCCCTGAATCCTCAATACTGGAAACACTCAGTAGGCCAGGCAGCTTTAGTGGAAAGCACAAGAACTAATGGCTCTGGTTTGAGATTCTTTATCAGATTTCAGGCAGAGAGAGCACAAACTAGTTTTAAGTTGTGAAGAGTATGATGAAAGGGTGGATAGAACTAAAAGTGAGGTATCCATACATACTCACTGTATCCCATTCAACCCTTTTCCACTCTCTGCAACTTAAAACTAGTTTTCAGTCTTTCCCACTCCTGACAGAGTCTTTGACTGAAGTGGTGACTGCCTCTCTTTGTGTAGATGCTGCCTGACCTGCTGAAAGTTACCGGCCTTTTCTATATTTATTGATTTCCAGCATTTGCGTGTTTTTTTTCAAATTTAAATACAGTGGATTCTGTCCCATTAGTTAATTGGGGCAGCTGCTTTTTTGAGACAATTCTTAAAAAACCAAACACTAATTGAGAAAATAGTTGGGATTTCTTTTGTTTATTTGGGACACTATGCCACTTAATTGGGACAGAGACTGTTGCCGAACAGTTTCTAATGCGATTCAGTCGCGTGCACTTGTATGGCCGTTACGCACTAAACTGTACTTAGAGCGAACAGTACTTAAATACTGTCAGTTGCATGTGTTTGTGTTCAAAAAGCAGTGATTTTTGTCACCGATAGTTGGTGAGAAATAAGCAGTAAGACAATTCAGAATTGTTTTGCTCACTGCAGTTTCAAGCATTCAGACCTAGAAATACCGGAGGCAATTGGGAGTGAAAATGAAATGATTTCACCACTTCATCAGGTTAGGAACTATGAAGGGTTTGAAGGTATTGACAATCACATTGAATGTTCCCCACCGGACAGTCAACTCTCACCTATGGCTCCAAGTAGCTGCTTACATGTGACGGTACTGGGCCACACCCCAGTACACTTCTTCGACAGATGGGCTAAACCAGGTGAGGGCAGCCCGTAGCTCTCAGACCCTGGTGAGACAGGGACATAAACACAAAATAATCTGCAGATGCTGGGATCAAAGCAACACTTTCAGTACACTGGATGAACTCAGCAGGTCGGTCAGCATCAGTGGAAACGATGAGTCAATGTTTCAGGCTGGAACCCTTCGTCAGGACTGAAGAATGAATGAGGGGGAAGGATTTGAAGAATGCTTGTAGGTTCGGTTGAAAGACCAGTAATTTGAAAGACAAAGGGGTGGGGAAGGGGAAGCATCGACGTCATAGGCAGAAAAACAATGGGTAGTAGTAGTAGTAGTAGTAGTACTTATCCCTGTAAGCGCAAGTGCTACACCTGTCCTGTCCCTACACCTCCTCTCTTGCCACCATTCAGGGCCCTAAACAGTCCTTCCAGGTGAGGCAACACTTCACTTGTGAGTCTGTTGGGGTCATCTATTGCATCCGGTGCTCCCGGTGTGGCCTCCTCTACATCGGTGAAACCCGACACATATTGGGGGACTGCTTTGTTGAGCACCTCCGCTCCGTCCGCCACAACAGACAGGATCTCCCGGTAGCCACCCACTTCAACTCTGCTTCCCACTCCCATTCAGATATGTCCATACATGGCCTCCTCTACTGCCATGATGAGGCTAAACTCAGGTGGAGGAGCAACATCTCATATACCATCTAGGTAGTCTCCAGCCCCTTGGTATGGACATAGAATTCTCCAACTTCCGGTAATTCCCTCTCTCTCCCTTCCCCTATCCTTATTTCACTCTGCCCCCTCCCCCAGCTGCCTATCACCTTCCTCATGGTTCCGCCTCCTTCTCCCACCCATTGTTTTCCTCCCTATGATGTCAATGCTTCCCCTCCCCCACTCCTTTGTCTTTCAAATTACTGGTCTTTTAACTGAACCTACAAGCATTCTTCAAATCCTTCCCCCTCCTTCATTCCTCAGTCCCGACGAAAGGTTCCGGCCTGAAATGTCGACTCATCGTTTCCATTGATGCTGCCCGACCTGCCGAGTTCCTCCAGCGTACTGTAGGTGAGACAGGGACACGCCAGTTCTGGCATGTGAAGTCAGCTCTGGTGGACTGCTCCAACAGCAAGGAAGGCAGTTGTGCAATGCTATGTGGAGAGCGAAGGGCATTGTGAGGCACAGGAGGAGACACAGTCATTCACTGCAACCAACAGAGGCCCCAGTTGAGACGTCTACTCATACCACTGGACTTGGGTTTCCCAGAGTAGGACAGCGGAGCTGCCCCAGTGCAACAGCACTTCCACTTTAAAAACTCTTGCACAGGTTTCCTGTCATCATCAGATACGACAGACAACCATAGTGTTAGTAGTGATCGAAGTCTGTACTTCATTTAAATACATTATTTGTTACTCAGCTAAATGGTAGTTTGTCTTTTTTTTTAAAATCCCTTTTAACTATTTCTATGAAACTTTGGATAATTAGAGCCTCTGCTTAATTGGGTCCCGATGAGTCCCAATTAACTGGAATTCACTGTATTGTGTATTTGACCCTCAAACTGCACTGGAGAATTAATCTTGATAACATAATCAACTCTAGTCCTAAGACCATAAGACATGGGAGCAGAATTGGGCCATTCAGACCATTGAGTCTAGTCATTCATTCCATCATGGCTGATCCCAGATCCCACTCAACCTCACACACCGTCTTCTTGCCATAACCTTTGAAGACCTGACCAATCAGGAAACGAATTTTTCATTTTAAATGTACCCATGAGCATTCCTCAGATTCATTGCTCCCTAGCTTGAAAAATTCCACCTTACCTCTGTTCCAAAGGGCCATCACTCAATTTTGAGGCCATGCCCTCTCGTTCTAGACACCCCCACCATAGGAAACACCTTCTCCAGATTCACCTCATCTAGTCCTTTCAACATTCAGTAGGTTTCAATGAGATCCCTCCACATTCTTCTAAATTCCAGTGAGTACAGGCCCAAGGCTGCCAAATGCTCCTCCTATGTTAACCCCTTCATTTCTGGAATCATCTTCATGAACTTCCTCTGGACTCTCCAATGTGAATATGTCCTTTTTGAGATATAGAGCCCAAAACTGCTGACAATACTCCAAGTACAGCCTGACTAGTATCTTATAAAGCCTCAGCATTATTTCTTTGTTTTTATATTCTATTCCCCTTGAAATGAATGACAACATTGCATTTACCTTTTTTAAACTGCATACTCAACCTATAAATTAACCTTCTGGGATTCCTAAGTCCCTTTGCACCTCAGATGTTTGAATTTTCTCCCATTTAGTTAAAAGTCTGCACTTTCGTTCATTTTACTAGAATGTATTATCATACATTTCCCGATACCGTATCCCATCTGCTACTCTTTTGCCCTTTCTTCCAATTAATCTAAATCCTTCTGCAATCACATTGCTTCCTTAGCACTACCTACCCCTCCACCTATCTTTGTATAATCTGCAACTTTGCTACAAAGCCATCAATTCCATTAGTCAAATCATTGACAAGCAACATGAAAAGTAGTGGTCCCAATACTGACCTCTGAGGAACACCACTAGTCACAAGCAGCCAACCAGAAAAGGCCCCTTTTATTCCCACTCACTGCTTCCTGTCTGTCAGCCATTCCTCTATCCATTCCAGTATCTTTCCTGTAGGATTTTATCTTGTTAAGCAGTCTCATGTGTAGCAACTTATCAAATGCCTTCCGAAATCCCAAGTAAATGATATCCACTACCTCTCCTTTGTCCACTCTGCTTGTTACTTCCTCAAAGAACTCTAACAGATATGTCAGGCAAGATTTCTCTTTACAGTAACCATGCTTTGACTAATTTTATCATGAGTCTCCAAGTACCCCAAAACCTCATCCTTAATAATGGACTCCAGCACTTTCCCAGCACGGAGGTTAGGCTAACTGGCCTATAACTTTTTTTTTTGCCTTCCTCCCTTCCTGAGAGATCATAACTAATTTATATGCTATCTCTTCAGCAACCTCTTTCAAAACTCTGGGATATAGTCTACCTGGTCCAGGTGATTTATCCACCTTAAGACCTTTCAGTTTGCCTAGCACTTTTTCCTTTGTAATATTACTGGCACTCACTCCTGCTCCCTGACATTCATGGACCTCTAGCACATTGCTGGTGTCTTCCACAGTGAAGACAGATACAAAGTCCTTAAATTAATCTACTAGTTGTTTTTTGTAGAGAGAACAATAAAAAATAGAACTGAGAATAAGCTATAGGGAGCTAAATGTCCAATGCTCCACAGAGTTCCTTACAGAAAGACTCCATTGGTCACAGTCTTTCAAAACTCAATTGATTCTGGCATGGTCCGGAGGACTGGAAGATTACAAATGTCACTCCACTCTTTAAGAAGGGAGGAAGGCAAAAGAAAGAAAATTATAGGCCAGTTAGCCTAAACTCAATGGTTGGGAAAGTGTTGCAGTCTATTATTAAGGATGAGGTTTTGTGGTACCTGGAGGTTAATGATAAAATAAGTCAAATTCAGCATGGTTTCTGTAAAGTGAAGTCTTGCTTGACAAATCTGTTATTCTTCAAGGAAGTAACAAGCAGCATGGATAAAGGAGAGGCAGTGGATGTCATTTACCTGGATTTCCAGAAGGCATTTGAGAAGTTGCCACACGTGAGGCTGCTTAACAAGATAAAATCTTATGGCGTCACAGGAAAGATGCTGGCATGGATAGAGGAATGGCTGACAGGCAGGAGACAGTGAGTGGGAATAAAGGAGGCCTTTTCTGGTTGGCTGCCAGTGACTTGTGGTGTTCCTCAGGGGTCAGTATTGGGACCACTACTTTTCACATTGTTTGTCAATGATTTAAATAGTGGAATTGATGGCTTTGTAGCAAAGTTTGCTGATGGTATGAAGATAGGTGGAGGGGTAGATCGGAAGTAGATACAGAGGAGATATCAGGGGTAAGTACTTTTACGCAGAGAGTGGTGAGTGCATGGAATGGGCTGCTGGCAATGGTGGTGGAGGTGGATACGATAGGGTCTTTTAAGGGATTCCTGGACAAGTACATGGAGCTCAGAAAAATAGAGCGCTATGGGTAACCCTGGGTAATTTCTAAGGTAAGGACATGTTTGGCACAGCTTTGTGGGCCGAAGGGCCTGTATTGTGCTGTAGATTTTCTATGTTCTATGTTTCTGTTTTGACAGATTGGAAGGGAAAAAATGTGGCAGATGTTATACAGTGTTGAGAAATGTATGATAATGCATTTTGGTAAAAGGAGCAATAGTGTGTGCTATTATCTAAATGGGGAGAAAGTTAAAACATCAGAGGTGTAGGGGAACTTAGGAGTCCTCGTGCAAGACTCCCAGAAGGTTAATTTACAGGTTGAGTCTGTGGTAAAGGCGGAAAATGGAATGTTGACATTTATTTAAGCAAGGAGAGAGTGCTGATAGTGTTATAAGATGCTAGTCAGGCCGCACTTGGAGTATTGTCAACAGTTTTGAGACCACATCTCAGAAAGAATGTGTTGTCATTGGACAGAGTCCAGTGAAGGTTATGAGGATGATTCCGGGAATGAAGCCGATAACATATGAGGAGCATTTGGCAGCTTTGGGCCTGTACTCACTGAAATTTAGGTTTGGATAGGGTGGATAGGTTTCCTGTGGTGGGCTTTCCAGAACTAAAGGGCACAACCTCAAAAATGATGGGCAACCTTTGAGAACAGAGGTAAGGAGAAATTTTTTTAGCTAGAGAGTAGTGAATATGTGGAATTCTCTGCCACCGACTGAGGTGGGGGCCAAGTCCATGGGTACATTTAAGGCAAAAGTTAATAGTTTCCTGATCGGTCGGGGCATAAAGAACATGATGTGAAGGCAGGTGTATGTGGTTGTGTGGGATCAGGGAACAGCCATGGTGGAATGGCGAAGCAGACTCGATGGGCTGAATGGCCTAATTCTGCTCCTATGTCTCATAGTCTTATGTAATGTTGACTTTAGTATTCACAGCCTAGAGAAAGGAAGATAAGCAAGATTGCCCTCACAATTTTATGAGACACGAGTTATGAATGGAAGTAGCACATGCACTGCCTGGTGAGAAACATCAGTGTAGTGTGCATTTCTTTTCTCTGTGACATGTCCGAAATTGACGGCTCAATGTCATTGGTACTTCCAGTGTGGCAGCAAGCAATGCCAAATAAACTTTCTGCTCACATGGGCCTACACAATTAAGGCTTTTGGATACCTTGTGATGATATTCATTATTGTTTAATGTGAAGTTGGTGTTGTTGGAGAGTCAAAAGCACGAAAGCAGGACGAAGGAGTTATAGAATGTGAATTACTCCTTATCTGATGGTTCGAGCGTGCGCTATTGAAGAAAGTCATGGAACCTTCTGCACTGAACGCTGCAGGTCAGGTCTGTGTGGACATTTGTTGGTGGAGGAGATCCATATGCAGTTCATCTCTGCTGCCCTTGAGCAGGTCTGTAGAAGTGCCTGTGTGGTTATTCCAAGTGTTAGGCCATTCCAGTTCACAGCTCCCAGCTCCAAGAGGAATGGTTCTCCTGGAAGGATGCAGTTTTATGAACTCCTGCCAAGGCAATAAATCTGAAAGCAACTCTTGAAACCGTGTATCTTATATGTGTACCTGTACTGAAGTTCTCTGACAAAGAGCTGGAAATACTCTGCAGATCAGGCAGCATTATAGGGAGAGAAACAGGATCAATGCTTGAGGTTGGAGAATCTTCATCAGGACCAGGAAAAGTTAGAAACCAAAGATGTTCTCAGGAAGTCTGGCATCACTTCATTCTTTATTGCAATGGTTTGATAAACTGATGGCTTGTTGACACATTTTACATGTCAGTGAACTGTCAACATAGTCTGCAGGTTTACAGTCATTAAGATAGAGTTGGTAAACTCAGTGGATTTCCTTCCCTAGTGATCCAGGTACATCCTCTTATCAGTTCAGTCACCATGTAAACAGAAGACATTCATAATCAACTAAATTTTAAGCTCACACCTGCTGTGATCCCATTTACACAAGTGTGCAGAGCAGCAGCCCAGGACGGTAGATAATCACAGTGACACTATATCCTTCACATGGCAAAACTGGGAAATGGGGGCAAATAGATATCACCAAGATTCATAAGTATAAATCAAAATAAATTCTTTCTAACTATTTTTCTATCTTAAGCAAGTTACGCAATGCTAGATAAAGTGCAAGATGCTGAGTTGCATTGTGACTACCTTTTGTTTCACCCATTTCCAAATGCACAGGACAGCTGCTCTCACAGCACAAAAGCCACAGAGCCTTTCGGTATCACAGCTGAAAGGTGAAAACAGCATAACAGCATTTGCTGAAACAGCAGCAGGCAGAAGATAGAGAAAGATTAACACTTCAAATGCCATCTCATTTCAGTCCTGTGCGTGTAAGGAAACAGACAAAATAGAGAGTATCAGCTGATACCTAAACTTCTTCTTTCCAAACAGGCACTAATCAGGTGACTATCCAGTGCCTCAGGTTGCCATTCTATCGTCTTATCTGATCAACTCCCATTTCTTCCAAAATATCAGTGCATTTAACCTTTAAAACGCATCTCGGAACATGTCTAATTCCACCACTGCTTGCAGCCTTGATTCAGAAATAACCAGATTTCTACTTTCCTATGAAAAAGAATTGCACATTTCTTATGTCAGTGGTGTAGCAATAATTTTAATACTTGCATTTACATAATGCCTGCTCCACAAGTACATTGTAATATTTAAGGCAGACACATCAGGAGAGGAAGATCTTGAGATGGAGTAAAGGAAGAACCTTAGAGGGATTGTCAGGGCAACTGCTGGTACATTTTGCCGCGTGGGTGAAATCTAGAACTGGGGTCAGAATAGTTTGAGAAGAACAACCTGAGGCTCAACGTGGACAAAACAACAAGAGATGAATGTGGACTTCAGGAAGATGGAGGTTGACCACTCCCCATTGACTCTGCTGTGGAGAGAGGGAAGAGCATAGGGTTCCTTGGTGTGGACATAATGGACAACCTAACCTGGATCCACAACACCTTCTCGTTAGTCAAGAAAGCACAGCAGTGTCTACACTTTCTGAGGAGACTGAGGTGTACAATGCTCCCCATGTCACTATGTTCGGATGTGGCCCAAGTACAGAACGGATCACACTGAAGCCCACAGACTTTAACGCAAACAGAGTTATAGGGAAAAGAAAACAATAAACTCTCAGCCAAACAGGGCCGATAATTGACACTCTCAAATGGCAAATGAACGTACACTGTGGCTGAAAGGAATAACTATATATAAAATGAACACTGCTAGTCTTCAGAGTCAGTTGGCTCGACAGCCCAATTTCTCAGGCAAGGCCGAATGCAAGTAGGCAGTGAAACTTTGCTGTGTTTTGCTCAAGTCTTGACAAGCACTACGATGAAAAGAATGGAGTTAAATACTATCACAATGAAATAATAATTAGCTGACACGTGCATATTCATGAGCACAATTGCTGTATCTGCTGTGTTGCCGAATCCGTGGTTGTGACGCCCTGCTCCCATTCTAACAACTTTCTACAGGAGCACCATCGAGAGCGCCCTGTCCAGCTGCGTCACTGTGTGGTACGGAAGCTGCAAGGCATCTACAGAGGACAGTGAAAACCTCCGAGAAGATCATCGGCATCACCTTGCCCCCATTGGTGACATTTACTGGGAGCGATGTATACAAAGGGCCTGAAGCATGTTGAGGATCCCATCACCCATCCCACAATCTCCTTGACCCACTGCCATCAGAAAGGAGGCACAGGAGCATCATGACTAGGACTGCCAGACTGGGTAACAGCTTCTTCCCTCAGGCTGTGAGATTAATAAATACCTTGCCACCACCGAGGTCTCGTCACGAGGACAGCGAGCTGTTTGCTGTTTACTATGCCATTTATTGTTTACCTATGCTGTGCACTACATGCACCTTCAATTATATTTTATCAATTTATTTGTGGTAATATTTTGTTTTATGTGCTGTGCGTGATATGTGTTTTGTGGCTGCACTATGGTCTGGAGAAACATTGTTTTGTTTGGTGTATGTATGTATAGTCAGATGACAATAAACTTGTACCCCTGGAGCACTAGCTGCATCAAACTGCTTTACATGGTATTCCTAACTCCTACCTGAAATGTCATCTGAAGGCCTTTAGACAGACTGGAACAAAACACCAACTCAGCAGGGAACAACGTAACATGAACATCAATTTAGCCAGTACTTCATTTTGCCTAAATCACCTTTTAGCTTACTTTTGGGGACATAATGCAAAAATCATCAACCTTGTATTAATAATGAGATGACAAAATGAGAGCAGAGAGAAAAGCACATTGATGGAAATCTAGAATTACTCAGAAACTACAAGAGAAAAACACCCAACTAAAAATGAAAAACGTGCTTAAACATCTTCAGACGTTAAATTCTTTTCTAAGTAGAAGGAATTGTGGACAGCATGTAACATGCAATTTTGCGAAGGGCGATTTGAGTACAGCTAAGACAGATGTGATATCTTCCAATTCTAACCGCCTTACCTCATCTGGTAGCAGACCTGGGGAGGACAGAATGGATGACCAAGGTGCCCATCACAATATTTAACTATCCAATGGCATATTACAGCTAATAAAGTACAATTGGAGAATACAATGTACAATACACGCTCAGCAAGGTGCTGATGAAATAAGTGTTTGAGATGCACAATTTTCCTGCTTCTTGAAAGAGTGGCAATTAATTCTTAGGACCACACGACATGGATTTAACATTTAATCTGAAAGATGGCTTGCTTACATTATGCGGAACGCCCCTGGAGCCCAGCTTAACCAAAACATCAGTGGATATTAAAATCAGCCAAATGTCTTAAAGAAAAGATTAGCTTTACTTGTCACATGTACGTTTAAACATACAGTGAAAAACGTTATTTTTGTGTCAATGAGGATTGTGCTCGGTGATTGCTGACACCGTAAAGTGATTGTGCTAATCGCTGTGCTACAATGCCGTCCTACCTGCTAATAAATTGATACAGAATCATACCAGAAGCAATTCAACAAGTGTTTAGTATAATTGGAGGTTCTTTAAAATGGCAGACAAAATTGTTCCAGTTGGTATCTCAGTGGTAGTGTCACCATATTCAACAATGCCAAGTAATCAACTACACCAAAAGTGTCAAGGATTGGTGAGGAGAATCCTCGAATCTATGGCCTCCCCTTCAGAATAGTGGAAGGGAATTTGGTGTAAGGAAACAGAACCACTGCACTCTGGCTTATTTCATTGTTTCCGAACTGCTGGGGCAAAGCCCTCACATCCCCACCCTCAAACAATAGCTTTCAACATGACCAGTTAAACAAATAGAACCTTGAGGGGAAAATTGGGCACAAGCCTGGCTGGTAAATCTAAAAAGCAAAGAATGAATAAGGAACATTCAACTTTGTTGAAGAAAATAAAATCAGTGCAAACAATGTTTGGTGCTTGACGTGTTGACATTTAGCAGATTCATCCTGCTGAAAGACAGCATTTTTTTGAAGCAGCAATAATCAAAAACAATGTACTAGCCTTTGGACAAATATTAATGTTTGGCTGAAGAGCACAGACTGGCCATGTGCCATCCTCTGAGGAAGCTCTTTCAGGTGGCTGCAGTGCCAGTTGTTTTAGTGTAAAATAACCCTATCACAGCCATGAATTTGTCAACAGGTCAGAGGTTGTTAAATGTTGGGTGGTTTAACCCTTTTAGTGCTGAATATTTCAAGCTCAATAAATTAATAGCCTCATATCAAAGTTCAAAGCAAGTTTATTATCAAAGTACATATATGTTACCATATACAAACATGAAGTAAGTTTTCTTGCAGGCATACAGTAAATCCAAGAAACACAATAGAATCATTGAAAGACCTCACCGAATAGGATGGACAAACAACCAACATGGAAACAACAAACTGCGCAAGTACAAAAGAAAAATAAATAAATAAGCAATGAATATCAAGAATATGAGATGAAGAGTCCTTGAAAGTGAGTCCATAGGTTGTGGGAATAGTTCAGTGCTGGGCAAGTGAAGTTATCCCCTCTGCTTCAAGAACCTGATGGTTGAGGGTAATAACTTCCTGAACCTGGTGGTGTGTGTCCTGAGGCTCCTGGATCTTATCCCAGATGGCAGGAATGAGAAGACAGCATAGCCTGTATGATGGGATCCTTGATGATGGATGCTGCTTTCCTGCGATAGTCTTCTATGCAGATATGTTCAATAGAGGGGAGCGCTTTACCCATGATGGACTGGGCTGTATTCACTACTTTTTGTAGGATTTTCTGTTCAAGGCCATTGGTGTTTCCACATGAGACCATGAAGCAACTATTCAATAAACTCTCCAACACACAGCTGTAGAAGTTTGTCAAAGTTTTAGATGACATGCTGAATCATTGCAAACTTCTAATAAAGGCCCTGTTCTGCTTTCTTCGTAATTGCACCTACTTGCTGGGCATGGCAGATCAAGAAGGTCAAGATGACACCAGCCAACAATGCTATTTCACGTGACATCTTCCAGATAGTGCACAAAATTGTTTCTTTCACAACTTCCTTTCATTTTTAATGTGTTTCTGGGACTGTTAGAGCCTGTGTTCTATAGTTTGAGGATCAATTGAGTGATCTGGCGCTTTGCTGTCTCAGAGAAGATTCCAGAAGGTGAGCGGCCTCGAGGTGATGAAGCTTAGAGATGAGACGCAAGCCCATGATTGACTCCATTATGCAACGATCTCGCTGATTAAAGTGTTGAGGAAGATTGAGGTGAGTGTGCAAGGCGAGCAAGTGTTCAGCACCGTCTACCATGCTCTCGCTCGCTGCTGCCAGAGAAGGTGTTTGTGTGTGACAGTCTCTCGCTCGCTGCTCCAGAGGGAAGGCCCCTGCTTTCAACTGGTCTTCCTTGCCCTCGATGCTGTTGGAGGATGATACTGAAGTTAAGGGTCTGTGATTTATGGATTGGACTGCAGTTCACTTGGACTCCCAGTTTTATGCTTTTATAATCTGTGTTTTTGTCCATTCTTTCTTGTTGCCTGTTGCACGATTTGTTTTGTGCGAAGGGGTATGATGTTGCTGTTGACGTTGGAATGATTTGTTTTTTGCGCGTGGGAGGGTTGTTGTTGTTTGTGCGATTTGTTTTCTTTTTGCCCAAGGGGGCGGTTGATGTTTTGAATAGCTTCCATGATTTTCTTTGTTTCATGGATGTCTGGAGAAGACGCATCTCCGAGTTGTATACTGCATACAGACTTAGATAATAACTGTACCTTGAATCTTGAAGTCCTCCTAAATGATAAATAATGAATTTAAAGTTGTTGATCTTCTCCACCTCTGATCACCTGATCCAGTTTCCCACCTGAAGTCAATAATCATCTCTTTGGTCTTACTGACATGGAGCGAGAGGTTAGTGTTGTGGCACCACTTAGCCAGGTTTCCAATCTCCCTCCTATATGCTGATTTGTCTCCACCCTTGATTCTGCCAAGGACAGGGGTGTCATCAGCAAACTTAAGTATGGCATTAGCGCTGTGCTTAGCCTCACAGTCATAAGTATAAAGTGCGTAGAGCAGGGGGCTAGGCACACAACCTTATGGTGCACCTGTGCTGATGGATATTGTGAAGGAGATGTTGTTGACAATCCAAACTGACTCAGGTCTGTAAGTGAGGAAATAGATGATCCAATTGCACAAGGAGGTATTGAGGCCAAGTTCATGAAGCTTATTGATTAGTTTTGAGGGGATTGTGTTGAATGCTGAAACGTAGTCGATAAAGAGCATCCTGACGTATGCACCTTTGCTGTCCAAATGTTCCCGCGCTGAGTGAAGAGCCAATGAACTAGCATCAGCTGCGGACCTGTTGTGCTGGTAGGCAAAGAGGTAGGAGTTGATATTTTTCATAAGCAGCCTCTCAAAGCACTTTATCACAGTAGATTTAAGTGCTACTGTACGATAATCATTGAGGTAAGTTTACACGTTCTTCTTAGGCACTGGTATATTTGAAGCCTGCTGGAAGCAGGTGGGTACCCTCTGACTGCTGAAGGGAGGGGTTAAAGGTATCAGTGAACACTCCAGCCCAGGATCAGTACAGGTATTAAGTATCCCAACTGGGCTGAATGCTTTCCATGGATTCACACTCCTGAAGGATGCTCTCACATTAGCCTCAGAGACTGAAATCACCGGGTGATTGAGGACTGTGAAAGTTAGTGATAGTTCCTTCATGTTTTGACAGTCAACGTGAGCATAGAAAGCATTGAGCTCATTGGAGAGCAAAGCATAGTCACAGTCGTCTTAAACATCCAATAAATTTTCCTATTCCTCCTACCCTAAACATTTCCGTAGGAAAGTGCTAAAATATTATTGTGAAAAAATAAGTGGGAACTTGCTTGCAGTGGAATTTCTAGTTTAATATTTTTCAGCATGATCCTGAAGATTTCTTCAAATGTATCTGCTTTAATATCAGATCAGATTCAAAGTTAAATTTGCTTTCAAGTTTTATACTTTCTCCATTAGCATTTGCACATCTGACTATGTCTCCTTTTACCTCCGGATATAGATGCTCCCTCAGGACATGTTTGATTCATCCTTTGATATCTCACAGTGGCTACTCTTCATCAATATCACAGATGCTAGGCATCAATGGCCTATTGAATCAGGAACAGCATTACACAATTGCTCCTGATCCAATCTATATCTAATGCATGAACGTACATTTTCTTGTGCGAGTCATTGGACAAGGCAAGAATGGGAACACTGAAGCAACATTCTTTTGCCCTCACCAAATGCGGAGACCGACTTTTCTGTGATCAGTTGACCCAACAGGCTGGAATCGTATCAAAAAATCCATCACATACTTAAGTTAGAATCCCAGTGAGCCCCTGGGATCTGCCTGTGTAGTGAACCTATCACTTCCCTAGCATGTAGAGAGTGAATACATTTAGAAATTACTTAAAGGGGCAACAGTCAGAATGGTTCTACAGCTTCGATGCATAATTATCCAGAATTCCGACATTCTGCAAGTGTTATTCATTATTGGGATACAGTTTCTATTGGTGATTTAGTAACTCTTTAGCTGACCTTGAGTAATTTCAGAAGTGACTGTTGTGCATATGAGCCTTGCTTGTTAAACCCTTCAATTGAAGAGGATGGTTCAGTTGAGAATGTCAGCGCATACAATGTCTGTACACAACCTCCCAGTAGGAGCTACAGGAGATTGATCAGCACAAATTTAAGTTTTCATTTCCCTAATCTTGAAGCATTTAGACAGTTGCACCCCAATCGCATGGCCTAAAATCACTAAAATCATCTTTACTCTGCATTGAGTTGGGAAGATTCGTCATGTGTGCCAATGGGATATAAATAACCCGAGTTACATTAGTAACATTTATGATCCATCTCAAAAATCCATTAGTTCTCTCCTGCTAGGAAGTAATCCCACTTTTGTACTGAGATGCCTTTAAATGTCTGAGAGGTGTTCACTTTAAGCTTTTAAGATGATCTTAGACAGTTCTCTGGCCAGCAAATTGCACTGTAATGTACTCAAATTGGTATGTTTTAAAACCACTTTGCCACATGATTTTTACTGTGCTGGCCGATTTGGATGTGTGGCATGTTACCGGGTGGCCAGCTTTTGAACTACTAAAATTACACAAGAGCATGTTGAATCTAGAGACGCACATTTAAAGTGAGAGGTGGTTGTGTTTAAGATATGCACAAAATATGAAGGACATGTAAGGAATCAAAAATTTGCCCCGAGAGAATTTAAACTCTATTTTGTGTTTGCTGCATCCTAGAGCATGAGATTTTGAGTATTTTTAAATCATCTTTATACTTGTTGGGCATGATATATAGGGGTTAATTGGTTTTATTCACAGAACGAACTGTTGAGGCTAGCATTTACCACCTATTCCCAGTTATCCAGAAAGGTGGTTGTGAGCTACCTTGCTGTACCACTGTGTTCATGTTGTACAAGTACCCCATACATTGCTACTGATTGGGACAGAACGCCAGAGCACCCAACAACAATAGAGGAATCAAAAATGCATTTCCAAGTCAAGTTCATGGGAGATCTGAGGAAAACCTAGAGATAATGATACTCCCTTGGCCTTCTAAGTTGTAGAAATCAGAGTTTGGGAAGAATATAGTGGAAGAAAAAGCATTTAAAACAGCCTCTTTCTGCACTTTGTACCCAACTTGATTTCTGCCTTTAAAGCGATTTCTTTGAGCGAAATATCTTGATATGTTTCTTCTGCTACAAGGTGCTGCAGGATATGCGGAGAAGTTCTATGACAGTGAGGGGGAATCACCCATCAAGTTAACATTTCACCTAAGCTTAAAAGGGTTGAGCTCAAGTGTTCCAGATTCATTGTGGTTACAATAGTACAGTGTTGCATTTTTACTAATCTCGTAACCTAGACTCCGAGATTAATGAAGTGAAATCAAAAGTTCATATCCCACCAATTTCAATGCAGATTAAGTTCAAAAGTTAATTTCGTACTTTTAATCAAGAAACTATTGGGTCCTTGTAGAAGCCCACAGCTTCATTATTAGCCATTCTTTGGAAGAAATCTTCAGTCTTTACCTTGTCTGGCTACACAACTTCAGATTCACATTAATGTTCTGGAAACTATCCATAGAAACTGATAGAAATAAAGAATACTGGATGGATTACACAGCAGTTATCAAAGAACCATACTCAGTCAGAGCTCAATAAACACTGCACAGCCCCCGTGAACGACGATGTGTCAAAAATGAGGGGGCAACAACATGATGGAGTTATGTCTACAGAATCCTTCCTTTCTTGTAATGTTCCAAAGCCCAGTTTTTTTGGGTTCACATCCCACTGTTTGGACACATTTGTTGTGGTCAGATAAAGTCAGAAAGCTATGGTTTTGGGACTTGACTGCAGGTCCATAAAGTTTCATAGCATCAGGTTAAGCAACCTGCAGATTATCTTCCACCATCAGCTGATGAATCACTACCTCTGGCATGGGGGAAAAAAAATCACTGAATGCAGCACAGAGTTCAGAATACCTTTTGGGTAGGTGCCTTCGTTGTCTGTTGCCAGGAGTTGCTTTGTTACAAAACCATTGACAGAGCCCTGAAGGACAAATCTATCAGACTAAATGTTATAGGTAATGAAAGAAACATTTATCCTAATCTCCTTGTGGCAATTGTATCTGATCACCTCGACACTGATGAATGGCAGCTGTACAGTCATTGTGGAGAAAAAGCCTTGTGGTCACGTTGAAAGGACACCCTTTAACGTGACGTGCAGTATTACCACCACAGTAAATAGAATTTTCAGAGAAAGCTGGAATCTGGAGGCGTTGAAGCCATCAGGAGCAAAAAAATTCAATTCAACTGTTCACAATGGCCTGTTAGATCACGCTTCTCACCCCTACCGCTGCAATCAAACCAGGGAACCAATCTGTTTCCAATGAATATGGAAAAGCAAGTGAAGAGCAGCATTAGGGAAAACTCACTGAGGTGCTAAACTTGTGAAGATAAAACATCGGACAACCCACATGCTGAAGAGCAGAATCGGGGTGGCGGGGTGGGGGTGAGCAATCCCACAGATAACAGATTAGCTCATTTTTTGCCACATCTGGCAACTAGGATGGAACTCCATGAACATCTGGGTGATGTGCAAAAGTGTCTGACAAGAAATGCCAAAGGGTTGATTTGTTTTTCTTTTACATTTCTGTTTACTCTTTCTGGCTAGTTCAGCATGTGTCCAACTTCCTAATTAAATGGCTTTCTAGACTATTTCATTGATTAATTTTTCAGAATTCAGGCATCATTGCTAAGGCTAGCATTCATTGCCCATTCTTACTTGCCCTGACAGTGGCCATTTTGATGAAGGAAATGCTCCAATGCTGCAGGACAGGGAGATCCTTGCTTTGTACCCAGCGATGGTGAAGGGATGTCAATATATTTCCATGACAAGATGATAAGCACCTTTGATGGGAATTGGCACCCAGTCACCCGTGAGTTTGGGTTTTAAAGGTCCTGTCAGCGTAGTCTATGGGCATGTTCTACACTTGGTGGAAGGAATGTTTAGGGTAGATAGGAGGCCAATCAACAGGTTATTTTGCAGGAAGACAAGTAAAAGTCATGTTCAGGAACATTAAAGGTTTTCAAGACAATCTAGTTTTACAATCACCTTAATGATCAACTTTTTTTTTGAGCATTTGAATCCATGGTGAGTTATAAAGTAACTGGGTTTATAATCTGAGAATTATGTTATTGACGGTCACTTAACCACAAAGCTACCATACGATTTGTTATCCACTGCCTCCTCACATCACAAAAAAGCTGTCTTAAGCCAATCCAATTTACTTCATATGATATTATGGAGCAAATGAGCATAAAAGATAACAAAGACTCTTGAATCTCAACAGCAAACCAGCTAATGTTTTATGACCTTCTACTATGATATTTTCTCCTGATGGAGGAGAAAGATGCCCCTGTAGTTTTGTCCACAGAATGCAGGACAACTCCGATCAATATCAGACCATCTTCATCTATTAGTAAATAGCTGGTAAATCGGTGGAAAATACTGTCGAGAGACTCATTTAGTCATGGTGTCTGTCACACCAATTTCCTCCAGCAGTTTGTTAGTTACTCACTCAGCCATGACTTGTTCATCCTGGCCTAGATGTCCTTTTTCTGCAGATGGACAAAGGAGTTGAATTAGCAAGGAAAGTTGTGAGTGATTGTCTTGGATTCAAGACAGCATTTGATCAAGTGCAACATCAAAGAGCCCTGGTAAGTTTAAAAGTCAATACAAATGGGGGGAAAATTTGGGACCAATATCTGACAGGATGTTTTTGTCTGCGGCAATACTTTTTTGAAAAGTGCCTAATGTAGATCCAGCCAATGGTCCTTGCTAGAGGAAGAGCAAAACCAAGATAAAAACAAAAAGTAGGGATAAATCAAATGTTTTAGAGTTCATTCATGGGAACATGGATCTCAGTAAAAGATCCAAGTGGAAAGAGTTCAGCCTACAACCAGATTCAATGCTAGGAGCATAGCAGCAACCATCAGTGTTTTATGAGATGTCCATTTCTCTCTGTACATGATAATCCAGCAGTTGGTTCAATGCCTGTCCTCTGTGAGCCTCAAGCCCAGGATCGCTACAGTGCTCTTCAGATTGAAAGAACATTTTGAGATTCAGTAGCAGCGGAGGATAAGGTGTTTTTGTTCAGTTGATGATCTTCTCAATCAGATTTACCAAACACAAGAAAGAAAATCAATTCAATAAAACTTCTATTCAATCCTTTTACTTTGATGGAAGCATATTTTTCTGCTTGTAACTTAATACACAAGCAATTGTATCTCTAATTTTGTACAGCCACCTTGAATGGCAAGTTGAACATTAAACTAAATTCAATTCAGATCTCTCCAGCTATTGAGTTTTTCTTCCAAACTAGGCCAGACAAATTAAACAAAAGATTCTTTGTCATGGTTACAGCAGCTTCAGGGGGATTTAGTAGGAAAGGACACCCATAACAGTCTGTATGCCAGTGATGTGACAACTTCTTATCAGGTGTCTTGAAAAGAATCTCAAAGTGAGTAATATCCAATGAATTATTTGTAGTATGGTTACTGATTACAGGAGCTAGTGCGTGGTCTGATTCTATGGACAAAGATAAATGAGCAATTGGCATTTTCACTGAAAGAAGCAAACCTTGTTTTGATTTGAGAGCTGGGAATACTATCCAGTTTGGTCAGAAATTAAATGTAAGGGGAGTTTCACAGTTTAATGGTAAGAACATTTATCTTTTGACCCTTCGTGCCTACTCTGAATTCTTTCTTCCTTAGAATGGAATAGAATATGTTTTCTTCCCCTGAATGGAATCAGAAGGAAATGGTAAAGTGGGTAGGAGAGACTGTTCTGCCTTTTGGGTGCATGCCACCTTGCAAGAGAGATCCCATCTGCCCCTTTTTCCTCTCATTTCTATAACATCTCAACTTATGCACTTGCTGATCAGCTCCCTGTTTGGTTACTTTGACACATACCTGCAATGCGGGTTCTCCTAAAGTTGCCAAGTAATGTACTACCGTGTCTTTGGAATGTGGGAGGAAACTGTGGCATTCAGGTTAAATACTCGTGGTTCCCAGCAAAACGTGCAAACTCCACACAGACACCAGGGGAGTCAGGATTGTATCCCAGACCTTGGCACTGTGAGGCAACTGCTTCACCATAAAATTGCCCTCAAGGCCAAGCCTGATATTCACCTTGGCATTACTTCTCTGCCCTAATCCCTTCTCTCTTGATTCCCTTAATGTCGAATACCCTATTGCTCAATTTCAAACCTGCTCTGTAACTAATTGTACACAACCCCTTGGTGGTGAACTTCAAAGGTTCACTTCCTCCTTAAATTCTGTCCTCACTGTAAACTCCGAGTCAAAACTCAGCCAGAGGTAACATCTCTGCATCTACCCTGCCAAGACCCATTTACAAAGTATCAAAGAGAGAGCACAGGCCTAGGCTGACTAATTTCTTTTCATGACACACTTGTCATTTCAGGAATCGATTGCTGGATTATCTTTAATTGCTCACAAGCCCAGGTAAAATGATCATTGGTTGCTAAACTTAATGCTTATTTCCCAGTGACTTGAATCATTTTCATGTTTTTGCTGGAATAATATAAACTCACAAAGATTAGCACTACTATCTTGGAAAGTGAGTTGTGGTCAAAGAGAGACAGAAGAGAGATGGTTGCATACGCCAAACCACATTATGCTATGAGTGTCAGATCTCCAGTGCAGTAGCTTATTTGAAAATATTAACCTGAACTAATCTAAACAAAGCTTGGGGGAGGTGGAGATCCTCAGTATGATTATGTCTGGTTCTTATGAAATCAGCTACTAAGAGCTTGGGCTCAGCAGTCTTGCTTGTTTGATAAATGACAGAAATTCTACATGGGACATTGAAGCTCGTGGTTCTTGCAATCACCATTGAGACTCCTGAACTTTATCCCCAAACTATCAAATCAAAAGCTACCAACAACCAAATACTCAAACAATTGATCAGCAAACGTGGAAAGAGATCAGTCAATATTTCAGATCAGGGACCCTTTCTCAGAACTTGTGAGAGTGGATGGTTTATAGCTTTCAAAGCAGAGTTGGGGAGGACTGAGATATAATTCAGAATAGGACATGGAGACAGGTTAAAACAGATCAGATGATAAGGAGCATTTGGGGAAGCACTGATGTCACATTTTTGACAGGAGAGTGGAGGCCAGGCAGAACTATTGGAAGGAATGCAGAATCTGTCACTCACTTGATCAAGGACCTCCTGCCCAATCTGTTCTAGATCTACAGACTCTGCGTGATCTTCAGCAAACTCAGAACACATAGAACCTTGACCCTTGAAGAGAAAAAGGACAAAACAGAGAGAAGAAAGGAAAAAGGAAAAAAAAAAGATCAATGAATGATGTCTGCAGTTAAAAGCTGATTTATACTTATGCGTACGGGCTACGCCGTAGCCTACGCAAATGGCTTACGCCGTTGTGAGCATTTATATTTGTGCTTTGGTGTGTCTGCATCTCTCTGCAATTCACCACCAAAATGCTAGTTGAGTTGTGTTGAGTTTATGCCACTGTGTTGAGTTTCTTCCTGCACTTCAATAGTCATAGTCATAGTCATAGTCATAGTCATACTTTATTAATCCCGGGGGAAATTGGTTTTCGTTACAGTTGCTCCATAAATAATAAATAGTAATAGAACCATAAATAGTTAAATAGTAATACGTAAATTATGCCAGTAAATTATGAAATAAGTCCAGGACCAGCCTATTGGCTCAGGGTGTCTGACCCTCCAAGGGAGGAGTTGTAAAGTTTGATGGCCACAGGCAGGAATGACTTCCTATGACGCTCAGTGCTGTATCTCAGTGGAATGAGTCTCTGGCTGAATGTACTCCTGTGCCCACCCAGTACATTATGTAGTGGATGGGAGACATTGACCAAGATGGCATGCAACTTAGACAGCATCCTCTTTTCAGACACCACCGTCAGAGAGTCCAGTTCCATCCCCACAACATCACTGGCCTCATGAATGAGTTTGTTGATTCTGTTGGTGTCTGCCACCCTCAGACTGCTGCCCCAGCACACAACAGCCAACATGACAGCACTGGCCACCACAGACTCGTAGAACATCCTCAGCATCGTCCGGCAGATGTTAAGGGACCTCAGTCTCCTCAGGAAATAGAGACGGCTCTGACCCTTGTTGTAGACAACCTTAGTGTTCTGTCTCTGTTTGAACTCTGTCAAACAATGGCGATTGAAACTGAATGCTTCATTTTGGAGTTGGAGCTCATGTTGAGCTAAGAACGCTCAACTCACATTCTTCTTCTCTCTTCTCTCTCAATTCTGAAATGGCGGAGAAGAAGAAGCAACCAGAAATGCATAGGAGGAAATGCGATGCTACCAAGTGGACCAATCACAGTTGTTGCGGTCTGCGTCGCTGCGACTCGTAGTTACATTTTGGGAGAGGTGCGCGTTAGGCTATGGCGTAGGGTTTGGCGTAGAGTACAGTGTAGGGTATGCAGCTACACCATACCCACGGCATACATTTGACGCAGAAGTATAAAGTGGGCTTAAGAATTCAGTCACCTCTGTGGCCAGGCATCACTGCAGAATGCTACATTTAACTACATCAGCTGCTTCATCAATTATCATCCCTGCATATAAAGGTCAGAATGGACCTCCAATGATTGCTGATGATTACAACGTCCAGTTCTATTTGCAACTCCTCACACACACACTAGCAGCTGGACCACATCCTGGTATGGGCTAAATAGTGACACATAAAATTTGTGGCACAAGAGGCAGCAAATATCTAACAAGAGAATCTAGTCACCTACCCTAGACCTACAATGACATTTCCACTGCCAAATCCTCCCACCAGCAACATCCTGCAGGAAGGGTCCCTACTTCCTAGAAATGCAGCTCGTTTGGGCATATATGTATGGTTTTAAATGTAGATCATTCAGAATCTTTCCCCTATCCAAAAAGCATGCAAAGGTAGTGAAATGTTTTCCATTTTCTTACGTGCATACCCAGTGCTTAAAATACGGGCAAAAGGAAGTGCAGTTGATCAACAGTCCTCCTAACACATTCAACATTAACTCAACTAGTGCAACACAGTTGGAGCACAGCAGTGAGACTTCTTTAACAACTATATTGAAGAATAATAATCAAGGGTGAAATATTTCAGAGTTAAATTGGGAACTCCTTATCTAGATAGCACCATTGATATGTCATCACCACATGAACTTTTGCTGTTAAGGTTGCAGTTTAATCAGCAAATCCTGTGAAACAATTAAAACTATTAGGTAAATGTGAACAGTCCCACAAGACTAATTCAAGAAAAGAATTATCTTCTCTAGAGTCTGGCTTACTTTATCCAATTAGTAACCAACAGGCAATCAACTTGATTCATTTTTAATGTTTGTAGAACCTGTCACCTGTCCAGTCTGAGGAACAACACCCAGGCTGGTTGGAAAGTAGATGTGTATTACAGCTAAAGACAAGGCAAAAACTACTGCCGGATTATTATTTCTAGCTGTTTATTTTCAGACAGGTACAAATGACAGTAGTGGTTGGAATACTGAGCACTATCCTATTTCATAACATGGAGTTCCTCCACTCAAATCTAAACTAGACTTAAAATCCTCTGTAATAATAAGCCTAATTATTATTAGGCTGGAGGAGAAGATAGCAGTGCGCCTGTGTGTGCGCAGCCCTCAGTGAAAAATGATATCGTATCTGTTAAATAGGGGCCATGGACAATTCTGATTTGATGGAGAATGGGCGTGAAAACACAGAGGAACATCTGGGGAAATTTCTGAAACGCCCGTTTGCTGCTGTCATTACTGTGGGGTCGGGAATCTTTCGAACGGTAGGCCTCAAAATCCTCGGCCTTGCCTGCTTTTGCGACCGAGAAGGAGGTCGAATCGCTAGGACAGAGATTGCGCTCAGTACTCGGTGTCAGAGAGCTGATCAGAGCTCGAAGTTTTCGGATGACTCAGAGTCGGATTGTGGTCGGCATGGCAGGGAGAGTTTTTCTTCCCTGTCCCGTCTGCGTGAGATGTGGGACATTTGAGAAACTTTGAACTTTACTGTGCTCACGGACTTCTTCATCAAGTTGTGGTATTGTTACACTGTTTGTAAGTATATGTTATAATTATGTGGTTTTGTCAGTTTTTTCAGTCTTGGTTTGTCCTGTGTTTTGTGATATCACACCGAAATAATGTATCATTTCTTAATGCATGCATTACTAAATGACAATAAAAAGAGGACTACGTGTCTTCATAATCATAATAAACAGTACTAGATACAAATTCACTACAGTTAAATGGACTGGATAACAGTTATTCACGTGTCATAAAATCATTGCAAATGAGCTTTTGGATTAAACCCATTCATATATGTCTAATAACTAATTTAAAATGCAAATAGCTGACATCAATGGTCTCTTAAAGCACATCAATGAGACAAAGTATTACTACTCAATTTCTGACAAATGCATTTATTTGCATTTCATTTAGTAATACATAAAAATGTGCTTCTAAGCACCAAATTTTGGCAGTCAGACATACAAGATGAGAAAAAGCAATGAAAAGCTGTGTCCATAAGTAATTTAAAAGTGATCTTAAAGGATGAGTGACAAAGGTTTAGAGAAAGATTTCAGATGGTGGTAAAATTTAATCAGAGTTTCAAGAGGTAGAATTTCCAGAGGCTGGAAGTAGTTCTAGAGATTGTCCCAAGGTGGTCTTGTCGGTCGTACAAAAAAAATAAAGGAGTTGCCAGACCTGGGACTACATTAACTTAGTAAGAACAAAGTGATGAATTAACACAGTCGGGAGTTGGAAAACAGGCAGCGTTAGAAATACTTGCAGGAGGGATGGCAAACACACACGTACAAGTCAGGTTGTGCTAATAGAGAAAGAAAGTCTGAATCAATACCATCGATGATTTACAGCTGTTTGCTTTTTCTGAGGCAGAGAAAGAAACTGAGTTATCATGGGTTGTAGACATTGATAGAAAGTCTGGGTGACTGTAAAATATAGAAATGCAAGATCTAGTGACTTTATCCCACCCATTCTTGTACATCTACTCTGACCACGCCTGGACAGAGAATAAAATTCCCTGGTCCCCGCATTCTATCCCACCAGCCATTGGATTCAATTGTTCATCCTTCACAATTTCTGCCAGATCCAACAAGACTTCACTAACAGACACATATTCCCCCTTCCCTTTCAGCACTGTGAAGAGACTGGTATTTTTGTGACTCCCTGGTCTGCTCTCCTGTCCCTACTAAGCACTCCATTTCTTATTCCACCTTACCCATGCAACCACACCTCTTCACACCAACTCGGGGTGGAAAGAGACCTTCCAAGTAAAGCAGCAATTCACCTGCACATTCATAAGGTAGAGCAGACTAAATTACGAACACCAAATGCGGTAGATTAACTGGAAGAAACCAACCGCAGATCAGGGACCATTTTGCAGAATACCTACTGTTAGTTTGCAGGAATGACCCTGCCCTTTCCTGTTGTCTGCCACTTTAATTCCCCGTCCTACTCTCACTCTAACCTGTAACCTCCTGCATTGTACAAGGCCTAATGTAATAGGTGCAGGAATTAAATGAGACTCATCAAGGGCTCTGTCAAACATGGAAGAGGGTGAGGTACCTTATCAGTTGAAACTTCCAGATTCTGTCAGAACTGGCTATTTCTGCTGTAAATTGTCTATCGGTGGTTGGCTCAGTTTCTACTCTCTCCATTAGCAGAGTCTGACTTGTGGGGCATGACTGACAGCCTAGCATATTACAACATTTTATGCTGCTCTATCTGCATTCTCTAATTGCTGTCAATAACACATAAACCACTACTTGCCCCTCAGCAACCCTAGCCTTAACCTGGAACAGATATTCATTTAGTCTCTGCAACTTGCTTTTCCTCGATATGAAAAGTATCTGAACAAGGCATTGTTTCAAGAAAGCAAGATCCCCACTATCAAGGCCATGACATCTTTTTGCAGCTACTCTTGGTCAGGAGATTCAGAAGCCTGAAGTCCCATACCACTAGGTTCCAGACAATATTCCCTAGAATTTTTTTTACTTGCACAAATTATGAAAAAAGAAAATTCCAGCTGCACGGCAACAAAGGCTAGGTGCACGGAAGCATTTCAGTTACTGCGCGGTAGCGCACCTGTGCAACTTAGAGGAAACAACTACTTCCCTTCGACCATTTGGTTCTTGAACCAAACTGAATAACCCTAATTACTACCCCAGGATAACAACACTATAAACACTTTGCACTACAATGGATGATGTTATTTTTATTCCAATTGTGTTTTATTGTATAATTTTGTATAATGTTTCATTTATATTTTCTTGTGAATGTGGTGACTCTAATACCATGTACCGTATCTGTGATGCTGCTGCAAGTTTTTCATTGTACCTGTGCATATATGTAGATAGATAGATAGATATACTTTATTAATCCTGAGGGAAATTTGGTTTCGTTACAGCCGCACCAACCAAGAATAGAGCGCAAATATAGCAATACAAAAACCCCAACAATCAAACAGCAAAATACAAACTATGCCAGATGGAAAATAAGTCCAGGACCAGTCTATTGGCCCAGGGTGTCTGACCCTCCACGGGAGGAGCTGCACATTCAATGGCCACAGGCAGGAATGACCTCCCATGCCGCCAAGTGTTGTATGTACTTGTGCATATGATAATAAACTCAACTTTGATGTTTTCTTCCTCAGTTTATACTGAGGGTCTTCAACCTGAAACATTAGCTGTCTCACTTTCCACAGATACTGCCTAACCTGCTGAGTGTTATCAAATTTTCTGCTATTCTTTACTGAATGATTCATTTCCTAATGCCCCACGGGCTCTCCACCACCTACAAGCCACAAGGAGTGTGACGTAACACTCTCCATTTATTTAAGTGGGTAAAATCTATAGCTCAAGTTGCTTGATAAGCATCTAACAAATTTAAAGAAATCCACTTTATGGACATCCACCAGCCACCCTTAACTTTGATTCCTTCATCACCAGCACAGTGGCCATGATGTGTACCATTAAAAAAAATGCACGGTAGTTAGCTGTTCAGGTTACTCCAGCAGCATCTCCCAAACCAGCAATGTCTATGACCAAGGAGAACAAGGGTAACAATCACATTGGAACACCACCATCTATAGGATTCCCATTTCATAGACCTTCCCAGTTTGGAAATACATCACCTGTCCTTCCTTGCCACTGGCTCGAAACCCTAGTACTCCCCATCAACAGTGGAGTGCCATTACCATCACCAAAAGGACTGAAATGGTCCAACAGCTGGGTGTATATCTATGAATTCTAACATGACAGTTCATCATCAGTGGCATTTTATTTATTGCCTATGATGGCAGCAGGCTTTACAAGTGGGGTAAAACAAAGCAGACCATCGTGATGGATAGAACTCAGTTTCATCACATTTGCTACCAATTTCCACCTTCTGTCACTTTTCCTTAGTCTACTTCTATCTCTTGCTGTCCTCTTGCCCATTTTTCACTATAATTCAAGTTTAAAAAATTATTTCCTACTCAGTTCTCATGAATGCCCATGGATCTGATAACCCTTACCACAGATACAGCCTGACATGTTGAGTTCTCAGCATTTCATTTTTTATTGTGTAGAGTAAACAATGAATGCTCTGGTACAATGCTTTCCCAAGGCTAAGTCACACCAGAAAGAAGATGACACTGACCAGCAAAATGAACAGGGAAAAAATCAAAAGGAATTGATCAGGAATGAATAGGACTAAGCAGATAAGTTGAGTCAGTACAGATCAAATAGTTTCATCTGCAATGTAAAATTCGAAATTATCAAAATAAGCAGCATTGCATAGAAAGCAGAAAAAATCTAATAAATCACCAACTTTCTATTCATTAAATTTCAATTCCCTTACCAAACATCCTTCCCAGAGCTTCATTCAGCTCATTTTTCAAAGAATGTAAATGAGATCCCAAAGAACAGAATCAGGAAGGACAAAATGCTTCAGAATAAAACAGCAAAAACTAAGGGAATCATGTGTCCATCAGTCTAAAACTGCAGGAATTACTCCAAAACGTGTCAGATTTAAGCATCACGACCCAAACCTTTCTTCCACCCACCGCCTGACACATAGGTCGGACTCTTAAGGTTTCTGGAAAATTGTTAACGGGACCCCGGCTTTGAATATAATGCTGGAATTATAACCAGCAAACAGGGATTCTGCGTGGTCGGATTGTAAGCACGTCACCAGTTGTTCTTTGTGCTGTGCGAAAATTAACAATTTTCTATTTTTTGACGTTATAACTTCTGGAATAAACTGCGAACAGTTGTAAAAAAGCACAGCTAAGCAAGATGCAATTACCGCTCTGAACACTTGTTCCTGCAGCATTTCAGATTACAACAGCCTTTTTAAAATCACTTCGCCAAACCGACATTTAACTCTATTTTACGCCAATTGTTAAAACAATCGCGAAACGATAATAAAAACCAAACCATATGGGATAAGAAACAAATTAACTCATTTAAAGTTTCGTTTAATATTCTCAGCTGTGATAATAAATCAAGGTATGCGAGACAATAATCTGACTTAGACACATATTTTCGTTTAATATTTATAATTTAGGTTGTATTACATTCTATTCAGTAAATGCCAATAAAAGATATTAAATGGGAATTAGCTTTTAGTGACTTTCTTTTCAGTTAGGGATGGTAGTGACTTCTCTCCCAATTCCGCCGTTTCAAGGTTGTTTAAAACTGCCTTAAATTGGGATTCACAGTATTTAAAGTCTATTCTCCCACAATTTTGGTACAATTATTACCTTATCGTGTGAAAGTTGCAAAGATTAAAACAGCGAAAACAATTGTTTACGACATGTAAATCCGTGCAAGAAATAAAGCACGGGAAATGAATAGTCCCGGACACAGTTGAAGGAGAGGGCCGAACAGACCGGTTGGAAAATCAGCGCTGCATACGCTGAATTTTAAACTCGTTTTAAAGATAATTTGAATGTAATGCATAATGTATACACAATGTGTAATTTTTCGAACAAGTCATTTGATGGTCAAGTACATCAACTTTCTATTTTGATACGTGATATATTAAATATATTATTTCCATACAATTAAACGGATTGAAACTAACAGTAAACCCCAAATCTGAGACGGCCTCGGTCCGTCGACCTATGGCTGCTCCGCGTTAGTCTCACTAGCCATTGCCCTTCTTGCAGAAGCTTACCCAACTCCCTAAAACGCTGCATTGCATCTGTTGGTCCCATCGATCCACTGTGAGCCTCATAACTTTCTTTGCAAATAATACGTCCCATCATGTCACTGTTGCCAGATCTATGTCCCAGAAGTTTGAACGCTCTGCCAATGGGAACAATATCTCTTTTTCGACTCAGTCTGCTGTACATCCATCGTTAGCGTACGACCTCTCTGATCTTCTCGCAACTATACTCCCAATTCCACCCGTCTCTCGTCCCTGAGAACACTTCGGTAAATAATTATGTACCCTTCAAAGCCTTTCCATCTTCCCCAAGTACAGTACCAAGTAATGGACACGGTACCCCCATTGTAACCGCACCTGTGTTTAATAAATGTTCGTGACAGCCTCGCTAGAATAATCCGTTTATGAAGACTAGCATCTCATGTTTTAAAAAAGTCTCAATTTGCCCTTCAGTCTCAGCAAACTACGCACATAGTTTGTTCTTGTCTCCTTTTTAGAATTGAGCGTTTTCTCTATTAGCATCATATCCTTATCACCAAAGTGTATCAGTCTGCATTTCTCTATATTAAATTTCCCTTACCCCCCCCCCCCATCTGTCTGTACATATCCTCTATGGTCACTGGACCTCAAGCTTTTTCTCTGATGTAGGGAGTGGGTCTGAGATACATTTTATTGTACTTACACTTGCACTTTTACGGACCGAAGACTTCTGCGGAGAGAACGAAACGAACCTATTGGAAGCCACGTTGTAGGGACCCACAGTTAGAGTCAAATAAGAATTTAAAACTTCAACGTGTAACTTTTTTTAACAAAATCTAGTTGTTTCGTTTATAAGGAAATTCATTCTATCAATCTAACGCATTGCATTTTTAAATGCTTTAAACAAAAACTACGTACTAATTTTTCAAGTTAGCATTCTACCAATCCCCGGATTTCCGTTCGCCTCGAAGCTGTGTTCAGTAAAAACCGGTTCACTGATCATGGCTCATGAGACAGATTCTTGCACTTACCTGCCGGGATCTTTCAGGATGAAATAAACAAAATTATTTAGACAGGGTTACCTATTACACACATGCAATCCGTACCACTGAAAAACTGGAAGCTATCAGCGGAATACATTGTTAACAGATGGCTTAATGTTAAAAGCAAGCAACCAAAGGCATCGGGTTAACTAGTTACAGAAACCAAGTGGTTGTCCAGCAGAGCAGAGTAATACCCAACAATCGTTGTGAGGCTGGTATAAGAATAGCCAAAGAAGTTGTCTCTTAAAAAGATTTTCTGGGACCTCAGAAAGAAAGAAATGTGTTAAATGAATGGAGAACAACAATTTATAGCCGAAAGTCAAAAATTCTATAACGAGATCAAAGATAATCTCGCTTGTGGCTTAATTGGTCGGCAGGGAACTCATGTGGCCTTTATAGTGGAAAGTGTGCGATATTTCATGTCAGACTTGAGTAACTGTCTCAGATCGATCGAGTTGCCTCATTAAGGGTGGGATTCCTCCCCTGGTTTATTGGACACCCTCACTATCCCAAGAATCCAATCGTGGAGCCAACACACGCACACAATCAACACCGCGGCTTCCTCCAGTGAGGAAGAAATCAGTTTTGAAGCATTCCTCAGTAGAGTAACTACATCAAGGTTTAATGGTAAGTTTAGAAATAGCGAATTTCAAATTTGACATGTTGTCGGAAGAAGTGCAATTCCGCAATTGAATATTTTGGGGATTTTATGACTTAACGCAAATCTTTTCAGATTAGAAACCACGTCTCTCGAAAAATGAATTCGGAAACAAATCCTTACGCCATTTGGCGAGGTAGTCCTTGATTCAATATCCTGCAAAATTTTAAACCGTCTTTAATGTGTTCCATCCTGGCCGCCGATTGTATTATTGAAGCCTGGGGTTAGGTTTGACATTTTGCCCCTTAGGTTCGCTTCTAAAACTAAGACTTGGTTTAGTGGACGTTTAGAGTTGCGATCTGCGGACACCGCATTTGAAACTCCGCCAACATTAACCCGCTTGATTTAGTTAGTACTTTGTCATATTCATACGTTGTATTTCGCAGTTTATTTTTTTTGTCGGAAGAATTTCCAATGACAGTTTGCATTCAGCAACAATTAAGGGTCTTCATGAGAAAAATACACAATCTATTTTCACTCCCAATAACACGTTTTTATAAAAATCAACAAATTATGTACGAATGTAGCTTCAACAAACATATATTAAGATTACTACAATGTAAACTAAGACTGCAGTCTTTCAAAGGGAATTATTTTGATAATTCTGTACATTTTATTCACGCAATAAAATGTTAAAAAAGGAAGTTAAGAAAAATCATGCAAACATACCGACCTGAAACATTAACTGGTTCCCTCTCCACGGAGGTTGTCTGTACTACGGAATCCTTCACCCGTTCTTATTTTATATCATTAGCTTTCCAGTTTACTGAAAATCTCTCTCATTTTAATTTTACAGAACATCCTGCAATTATCAGAATCAATTAAAAACATCAAATGATTTACTGAAAGAACTTGTGTCAATATCTGTAAAGGAAAAATTAAGTTTAAAGCAAGGCTTTCTAGATAGATTGTACAAACACTTTTCGTAGCATTCAATTTTGCCATGGAAAATACATGAGAAGGAATTATCTGAAGCAACCCCTTACTTAAAAAAAACTTAAATAACGAAGAGTACCGCTACGCTGACTGCACGTCAACCTAACTGTGAGGGCGGGAACAGGTCGGGGCGGACGAACATGCATTGCCATTAGGGTAGGATGCGTGATGGCTTTATAAATTCAAACAAAAACCTATTCTAATTGCAACAAAAGATTGCTGGAAATACCTCGAGAGCACTGTTTCTTTTGTGAAGGGCTCTCTGCTGGAGGAGCTGGTTGTAGCTGCCGCCTCATTTCCTTCATGGTAATTTGACAGAGAGCAGTCTTTCTCTGGGCTTTTTATAGCTGTAGGTTGGACTGAAGGGAGGAGCAACTGGGAGCCAACATTAACGCTGTCACTTACCCATTTTAGTGTTACATCAGAAGCAACCGCATCTGTTTCAGAAATAAACATGATTAGAATCACCTTTCGCCTCACCCTCAATTTATTTTTGTAATGTATTTTGCAATCTTTTTTTTGAGGGGGAACAACTTTACAATTCTCACTAAAGAACCAAAAAAGCCTTGCCATTTAAATGTCTGTTCAATGGGGTCTCTTGGATAGAAAAGATCTGTCAGAAGCCTTCAGGGAGGGGCAAAGAGCCAGGCCGGGTGCAGGTAAATTGAAGAGGAGTCGAAGGGAGGAACAGATTCGAGTTCAATTCTGAGTTTTGACTGAGTCCGGGAGTTGTTTTAATTTTCCAGGCAAGGCTCAGGAATAGGGATAGGATGAGGACGAATTTATCTGATGCAGTAATTTTGTTTGGAGACAGACCAATTTTACATTTTTGGCTGTGAAGAGAGAGCAGTTTGTTAGAGAACTGAAGACTTATAGAACTTTCCTGTAGAAATGGACATGTTCTCTTTAATAAAAAAATTATATTCCAAAATCTTTCACTACTGATTTTACATTTATTCCTTCAGTACACTTTAAATGAATATCCTTTATAATTTATTATAATGATCATTGTAACATCCATTCCTTTGTCTTCATAGTCTAGGTGTAGCTGAAGACTTTCATATTGTACAATTGTCCTGTAAATGTATTTAAGATGTTTTGCCTGTCTTAACTGGAAGTCTTTCTTTCTGGAGAAGACATGAATTAATTCACGTCCCATTCCTAGGCTTTAGACCTTATCTTTTGATCGGACTCCATTATAATACTAAGAAAGTATTGTACTGACATCAAAAACAACAATCTGGATTTAGAGCACAGTGACATTTTCTATGGAGGGCTATCAAGCTAGGATAACATGAAATGAGCAAATGTTAAATGCTTGAATTCTGAAGTAAAAACAGAAAATGTTGAAGACACTGATCAGGTCTGACAGCAATCTGTGGAAAGAGAAGTAGTGTTGGCATCTCCAGTCAGAGACCTGTAAAAGGATCACGAAGTAACATAAGGTCAAATCAGGCCAAAGAGTAAAAAGCATTGTCAAAGAGGCAGGTTTACGGAGTGGGGAGGGGGAGCTAGTGAAGTGGAGAAGTTCTGTAAATGAGTTTCAAAACCAGTAATGGGGTAAACAAGTAAAACTGGGTAGGGGGAAAGGTTGGAGTGGAGGAGCACTGGGATCCCAGAGGGTTGTAATGTTGGAGAAAGTTACTCACTAAGGGCCTGAACAATAGATGAGCATGTCTCTTCATCTGAATCTTCAGGATCACATCATGCTATTCTGAAAATAGGCAGGGCCTACTCCTCATGTGAATGGTCTTTGACCAAATTATGCTTCCACTTGCACAAGTGCTATAGTGTTTCCAGCATTTTCTGTTTTCTTGTCAATGCTCCAAGTGTCCTGAACAAGGTTGCAACAGCACGGAAGAATACACACAGTGGTGTCCTTATTAGGTACATCTGCTCAGATATGCAAATATCTAATCAGCCAATCATGTGGCAGGAACTCAACCCATAACATTACCTAGACATGGTCAAGATGTTCAGTTGTTGTTTAGGCCAAATATCAGAATGGGCAAGAAATATGATCTAAGTGACTGACCATTGGTGACTGTTGGTGCCAGACAGGGTGGTTTGAGTATCTCAGAGAATGCTGATCCTATGGGATTTTCAGGCACAACAGTTTCTAGAGCTTACAGAGAATGGTGCAACAAACAAAAGATGCCTTGTTAATGAGAGAAGTCTGAGCAGAATTGCCAGACTGGTTCAAGTTGACGGGGAGGTGACAGTAGCTCAAATAACCATGCATTATAACTGTGTTGTGCAAAAGAGATCTCTGAATGCACAAGACATTGAACCTTGAAGTGGAAGAGCTACAGTGGCAGAAGACTATGAACATACACTCAGTGGCCACTTTATTAGGTACAATTGGTAGGAACCTTGCTGCACGGCAAAATGTGAAATAAAATCAGGAAATGCTGTAACTGTACTGAGCATGTCAAGCATTGCACCAAGCTGCTAAAGTGTTTATTCTGATACTCTCTCCACTGTTGTAGCTTAAACCATTTTCGCTGTAGAGCGAATGGTTGCCCTTTTGCATTGGAAAGGAGTGTGAGGAATCTAAAGTAATTATTTCTTTGTCACATCCTCTGGGATGTTTTGTTGCATCATTACAAATGTGTGGCTTTTTTCAAGATATTTTGTAGGTGGCAGACACATTGTTCTCTGATAAGATGTTCAGGGTCTAGCCATATGATCAGCAATTTTTTTGTTTGAATCCTCAAAATATTTTAAGATGGACTGTCACTTTTTTAATGGAGGATAGAGCTGAATCTTTTTCTCCACTTCTTCCCTTGATATAATATGTTTTATAGATAGTAGTCATATTCTCTTCCTTATTCAGTTGATGGCTATTTACCTTCGGTGACCACTTTATTAGGTACCTGCTGTACCCGAGAAAGTGGCCATTGAGTGTATGTTTGTGGTCTTTTGCTTCTGTAGCCCATCCACTTCAAGGTTTGGTGTGTTCAGAGACGCTCTTCTGCACACCACTGTTCTAACGTGTGGTTATTTGAGTAACTGTTGCCTTCCTGTCAGCTTGAAGCAGTCTGGCCATTCTTCTTTGACATCTCTCATCAACAAGGCTCATTGGATGTTTTTTATTTTTTTTTGCACCATCCTCTAACAAACTCTAGAGACGGTTGTATGTGAAAATCCCAGGAGGTCAGCAGGTTCTGAGATACCCAAACCCTGCATCTGGTACCAACAATCATTCCACATTCAGTCACTTAAATCACATTTCTTGCCCATTTTGAAGTTTGGTCTGAAGGACAACTGAACCTCTTGACCATGTCTGGTTGCTTTTTTATGCATTGAGTTGCTGCCACGTGTTTGGCTGATTAGATATTTGCATTATGGAGAAGGTGTACAGGTGTACCTAATAAAGTGGCCACTGAGTGTATGTGTGAACTTTGATATTTTATACTTGAGTGCAAGTTGACTGTAGGGGGCATCACAGCCAACCCTATTTGATCTCTATTCTCACAAATACTTGCACATTCTGGTAATCAGAAAACTTCATTTTTATTCTACCAGTGACAATTTTAACCTCAAGTTAAATCTTTCAATATTTCATTGTTCACCCTCTTAGAGATTAATAATTTTAAAATCTGAATTATAGCTGTTTAATCAGTTCTGCTCCAATGAAAAAGATCAGAGTTTTTAAACTTTGTTCATGCATAGCTTATAATATTTCAGTGGCACCATCTTGGTAGGATCAAGATGGTGCCAGTGAATCACAGTGGCATTCTGAGGGCCGCAGACAATACTTCTAAATATCTTTTAAATATACCTCTTTCAGATTATTCACACTGTAATCTGCAACATGTAATTTCCCTTGAAGCAATGTACTTTAAAATCAACTTAATAACCTATAGATTTCACAATCATCTGGTGTCTTGGTAGATCAGTCAAGTACCAGACATTTAAGCAGATGAAAGTTCATCACCATGGCCAGAAGCGAGGCAGGTGGGGAGGACTCCAAGCCAGGCTGAAACGCACAGGGATGAGGCACCACCCCGCCACCCAGCATCTTCTTAGCAAATGTGCTAAGACTGTTGGAAAACAAAATTGAAGACCTGAGTCAAGATTGCTGTATTGGCGGGAAATGAAGAACTGTTGTATTCTACATCTGAGCAAAACTTGGTTGTCTCCAAGCATGCCAGATAGAGTAGTTAAACTGGAAGGCTTCTACTGGACCGAACAACAGATTCAGAAAAGGCAAAAGGTGAAAGTGTATGTTTCATGATAAATTCTCTGTGGTGCTCCAATGTGGCGGTTTTGTTGAACTTGTGCTCCCCCTTACCTTGAACACCTAAAAGTCAAATGCCGTCCGTTCTATTTACCTTAGAGGCTTTCCATCCATAATCATGACCGCAGTTTACATACCAAAAGTGGTCAACTGCAGTCAAGTGCTTGCAATGCCGCATGATCCCGTCTCCAAACAAGAAACAGTCAATCCCAATGCATTTCAGAATCAGAGTCAGGTTTAATATTACCGGCACATGTCGTGAAGTTTGTTAACTTAGTGGCAGGAGTACCTTGCAATACATGATAAAATAGAACACAAATGAATAAGTAAACCGAATACAGTAAGTCTATATATGTTTATTAAATAGTGCAAAAACAGAAACAATTAAAAAATGTGAGATAGTGTTCATAGGTTCAATGCCCATTTAGGAATTGGATGGCAGGGAGGAAGAAGCTGTTCCTGAATTGCTGTGTGTCTACCTTCAGGCTTCTGTATCTCCTTGTTGGTGGTAGCAATGAGAAGAGGACATGTCCTGGATGATTGGGGTCCTTAATAATGCACTGCGGCTTGAAGATATTTTGGATAAAACAGTGGCTAGTACCCATGATGGAGTTGACTAGTTTTCCAACTTTCTGTAGCTTCTTTCGATCCTGTGCAGTAGCCCCCCACCTTCCCCACCCCCCATAACAGTCAGTGATGCAGCCTGTCAGAATACTCTCCATGGTACATCTGTAGAAGTTTTCAAATGTTTTGGGTGACAAACCAAATCTCCTCAAATTTCTAATGAAATGTAGCACAGTCTTGCCTTCTTTATAGCTGCATCGATATGTTGGGACTAGGTTAGATCCTCAGACCTATTCCACGCTGCATCTCAATAAATAAATAAATCTCACGGGTGAAGTGGCAATTCTGGACTAAACTTGAATCAACTAAGGATACTCAACAGTTGTGGCAGGGCTGGAATACTATCCCCTCTTATAAAGTTAAATCAAGTGATATAGGTGACAGGGGAGCTTCATTTCCAGGTGAGTTCAATCCATTCTATGCTTGATTTGACACCGTTGAAACAAAGAGGAGCCATCATGAACTTCCACCTCCCCTGATGATCCAATAATTTCAGTGTCTGAGGCCGACGGGCATGCAGCCTTCAGGTGGGTGAACACATGAAAAACATTCCTTGTCCCCCCCCCCCCCAGGTGGGGTATCTGGCCAAGTACTAAAGAACCCTGTGCTGATTAACTGGCTGGTGTGTTCACTGAGATCTTTAACCTCTCGCTTCAGCAGTGTGCTATCCACCTGCTTCAAGCAGGCTTCAATCACACCGGTGCCAAAGAAGAGTGCGGTGACTTGCCGCAATGACCTATGCGGTAGCACTTGCATCCACAGTAATGAACGGTTTTGAGAGGTTGGTGATGAAACGTATCAGCGCCTGTCTGAGAGGCAACTTGGATCCGCTCCAATTTGCCGACCGGAGCAACAGGTCCACAACAGGTGCCATCTCATTGGCTCTTACCTCGATCCCGGGACATCTGGACAGCAAAGCTGCAAAAATCAGCGTGCTCTTTATCAACTACAGCTCAGCATCGTCCCCTCAAAATTAATCAATAACCTCCAAGTCCTTGGCCTCAATATCTCCTGGTGCAATTAGACCCTCAATTTCCTCACTTGCAGACCCAGTCATTTTGTATTGGCAACAACATCTCCTCCACGATCCCCATCAGCACAGGGGCACCACAAGGCTGTGTGGTTAGCCTCCTGCTCTACGCGCTTTACACTTATGACTGTGTGGCTAAACACAGCTCCAACACCATATTCAAGTTTGCTGAAAACACCACTATCATAGACCAGATCAAAAGTGGTGATGATTCAGCATATAGAAGGGAGATTGAAAATCTGGCTGAGTGGTGTCATAACAACAACCTCTCATACTGTGTTAGCAAGATCAAGGAGCTGATTATTGACTTCAGAAGAAGGAAACCAGAGATCCATGAGCTAGTTCTCAACAGAGGATCAGGGCTGGAGAGGGTCAGCCACTTTAAATTCCTCGGCGTTATTATTTCAGAGGAGCTGTCCTGGGCCCAGCACATAAATGCAATTACAAAGAAAGCACGGCTGCACCTTAGGAGTTTGTGGAAATTCAGCAGGACATCAAAAACTTTGACAGACTTCTATAGACGTGAAGTGGAGAGTAATTTGACTGGCTGCATCATAATCTGGCATAGAAACACCAATGACCTTGAATGGAAAATCCTACAAAGTTAGTGGATATGGCCCGGTCCAACCATTGAGCAGATCTACATGAAACGCTGTCACAGGAAAGTAGCATCCATCATCAGGGACCACCACCCAGGTCATGCTCTCTTCTCATTGCTGCCATCAGGAAGAAAGTACAAGAGCCTCAGGACTCACACCACCAGCTTCTGGAACAGTTACTATCCCTCAACAATCAGGCTCTTGAACCAAAGGGGATAACTTTGCTCAACTTCACTTGCCCCATCATTGAAATGGTCCCACAACCAGCGGACTCACTTTAAGGACTCTTCATCTCTAGTTCTCGATATTTCTTACTTATTTATTATTATTATTTCTTTCTTTTTGTATTTGCACAGTTTGCTGTCTGGTTAATCAGCCTAGTTGTGTAGTCTTTCATTGATTCTGTTATATTTATTATTCTATAGATTTATTGAGTATGCCCACAAGAAAATGAATCTCAGAGTTGTATATGGTGATATATATGTACGTTGATAATAAATTTACTTTGAACTTTTCATTCCCAAAATGATATGAGTAAATCCATTTTGAAGCCTTTCTATAGTTCTAATATTCTCCTTAACAGTACAGAATGTCAATAAGTCTTCCAGCCATGCCCTAAAAAATAATTTATACAAACGCAATTTCATATGCTGGTTACACACATAAAAGTTGCTGGTGAACGCAGCAGGCCAGGCAGCATCTCTAGGAAGAGGTGCAGTCGACGTTTCAGGCTGAGACCCTTCGTCAGGACTTTTATGTGTGTTGCTTGAATTTCCAGCATCTGCAGAATTCCTGTTGTTCATATGCTGGTTATTGCATTCAATACCATTACATAAATATTGCAACCCCATTTACCTTTGAATAACAGTGAGTTCGTATGCTGCAGCTTTATATCCTGTGATCTCTGTTCCTTTAGTCTTAAAACACTTAAAACATGTATTTATGACAATTTGCTATCCATTTATGCTTTGTTTGCCTGATGGCCTCCAGCCTTCATTCAATCCAAGTGCCTGTACTCATGGAAATGATTGAAAATGGCTTGCCACTTGATTCTCATCTGAAAAAAGTGAACGGTGCATTCGGTGGGCGTGGGAGACCCAAGAACAACTTGATTCAATTTCAGTGAACTTATTATTGGAGTAATTGGGCTCCTGTCCAAATTGAGAGCTCAGAGTTGTCTAAATGTGCAACTGATCAACATATACACTGTGGATCCCGGGACCAAAAACCCCAAAATCCTCAAAGAGGATTGCTGCAGGAAAACATAACTTTCTGCATTTTCTTTTAAGGGTGCTGTTGGGCCAAAAAAGTCATCCATTCCCCACTTTCCCACGGAAAGTTCCCCTGAATCATGTTATGTTTCCTGCACTGCAACACAGGTTTGAATTTCCAGCAGACTGGTGTGAAAGCTAGTTGATATCTGGCCATCGACACTTGCAAACCACTGCATGCTGGTGAATTAAAGCGAGTTTTGGACCTGCAGGTGGAAGCCAGCACGGGTACTTAAGTGTAACCGCTTTTCAAGGGGCACCTTGCGCAGATCTATAATATACACAGGCACTTTGAGGACATCTGCAGTAATTATTGTGTGACGCGGCAGGTTTCTGTCCCGACCTGCTGCACATGGCCCTGCCTGACTTTGGCAGAACCATAAATAACATGAGCTTGTTCCTCATGTTCACTGCTGAGCAATAATGTTTGAAAGAAGTCTCTTGTGTGGCGTCTTCATAAAAACATCTATTTCACCCTCAGCAACTCCTTTATCCATATTTTAACATTTTCACAACCACCAGTTGCTTTCTTAGTGTCTACCAATTTCATTGTCATTCATGGTTTACCCCCAGTAAAATTAGTTGTAACCAATCTAAAACAACAGTCTGTTAGAAGAACTCAGCAGATCAAGCAGTATCTGTGGGAGGAAAGGAATTTGGGTCAAAACCCTGCATCAAGACCCTGACAAACAACAGATTATTCATGCTCCAGATTCCAGCACCTGCAGTCCCTTGAATAACCAATCTAAAACTTGCTGTTATCCACCTTTTGCCGTGTTTTGAGCAAAGACTTTGAGGAAAACATACAATCTTTTCACTACCTCTTCTACAATCCCCTCCAAAATCGCAGGTAGTTGGGGTCATAAAGAGACCTTTTGGCACACTGGCCCTCATAAATTGGGGCAATGAGTGCAGGAGTTGGGATGTTATGTTAATGTTGTAGAAGTTGCTGGTAATGCCAAATTAGGAAAATATGGAGTTCTATTATCAATAAGCTTGAAAGAATACAGAAAATATATAAGGATGTTGCCAGGACTTGACGACTGGAGTAATTGTGAGAGGTTGAATAGTTTCGGACTTCCTTCCTGGAGGGCCAGTGAATAAGCGGAGATCTTATAGAGGTATAAAAATCATGAGGGGCGTGGATAAGGTGAATGAACATAGGCTTCTCCCCTCTCCTCTGTTTGGTTGAGAGTAGAATTAGATGTCATAGGTTTAGCATGAAAGGTGTAATATTTAAAGGAAGTTTGAGGTGGAACTTATTCACTCACAGGGTGGTGTGAGTGTGGAATGAGCGGCCAGTGGATGTGGTAGATGCTGGTTCAGTTGTTACATTTAACAGTTTGGAAAGGTACATGGATGAAAGTGATTTGGAAGGTTGTAGACCCGATGCAGGTAGGGACGGAACTAGGCACAAGACTAGGATGGCACATACATTATGGCCTGGTGTAGTATTAAGTACACATCATCTGATCCCATGGTTTAAAAATAATTGCCTTGTCAGAAATTGGACGACATAGCTCAGTGTTTTAAATGGTCTATAATAGGATTGCAATGTACAAATGAGTAACTTTTGTGATATAGGGTTAACTTGCATGTATGGCATACTTTAACACCTTTGCCTGGCATTTAAATATGAGCCAACACATGTCAGATATTTTACATGTAGGATAAACACCAATTGACTCCATCCATTGTACAATAATTTAGATTTCTGATAGCTGAAGCTGTGTGATTTACTTCCACTTTAGAAAGATCATTGGCCAGTGTGCCATTTGCAGAATAACTTATTGACATGATTCCTGCTTCTGCAGTCTGTTTGCAACAGGCTGAGGAAATTGGCCGGAGAATGAATTTGCATGGTGTCATAGTGAGGTGCCATTTCTCCACCATATCTCTTTCTTCAGCTGGTTGAATTGAGTCACAGCAACAATGTCATATTCAACATCAGCAGGACTAAGAAACCGATCGAGGACTTCAGGAAAGGGAAGTCAGGGGAACACACACTAGTCATCATAGAGAGGTCAGCAGTCAAAAGGGTGAGCGGCTTCTTCAAGTTCCTAGTTGTTAAAATCTTGGATAATCTGTCCTGAGCCCAACACATAGATGGTATCATAAAAAAAGGATGCCATGGGTTTCTACATTATTAGGAATTGAGCAGATTTGCTATGTCACTAAAGATATTTGAACTTATCTTGCTCCAAAAGAAAGGTCAGACCTTATATATGCTTGTCAACACACTCCTGATACAAGCACTGCAAGCTCTGTCACGCCCTGTCACGCCCTGTCACGCCCTGTCACGCCAAGAGGTTACCCAGAGAGAAGAGGAGGTGCTAATCTCTAAATTTTAATCTCTAAACTTAATTAAGAGCATTTAGAATGGTATAATGGGGGAGTTATCTTAGGCGGACTGAATGAACAAACAAAAAGAGGAACAGTGGCATGTACAGTATTTAAACAGTAGGACGATAATGCAAGGATTTAATCCAATCAAAATGAGAGACACAGGCATAATCTGTAGTTAACCAAGGAGGTAAAGGAAAATATTAACAAATAAGAGAAAATCTGTAGATGCTGGAAATCCCAGCAACATACCAAATGCTGGAGGAATTTAGCAGACCAGGCAGCATCTATGGAAAACAGTCGACCATTTGGACTGGAAAAAGGATGAGAAGTCAAAGCAAGAAGAACTGAAAACTAGGATAAACAAAATGGCAAGGGTGACCAGAGGACCGGGAAGCTTTTTAGATCCAGCAACAAAAGACTAGGCAGATCATAGGAAGAGAGAAAATGAATTTCTGAGAGAAAATTTACATGTAATAAAAAGACTGTAAACTTTTCTATAGATGCATAAATAGAAAGAGCAGCTAAAGTAAATATGGGGCCTACAGAGAACAAAGCTGGTAAATTAAAACGAGGAAACAAAGAAGTCGTAGATGTGCTGATTAAATTGTTTTGCATCAGTGTTCACGGTGGAATTATTTCTCATATCTCCAAACTGGTATGGGCTACTTTGAAATAGCATAGTAGAGCTATAACAATTCCAATTATAAGAAATAAGGTATCGGAGAAACTCAGGGGGCTACAGGCAACAAATTGACAGGATCTGATGGACCAAATGTTAGGGTTTTAAGAGAAATGGATGCAGAGGTATTGGATCCATTGCTGAAATATTTCATAACCCCCTGAACTCTGGGAGGGCATCAAAAGATTGGAACATAACCAGTGTAACTCCCTTATTCAAAAAGGGAGAAAGGCACGGAATTACAGGATCATTAATTTAACAGCTGTTATTGAACATAGAACATAGAAGAGTACAGTACCGTACAGGCCAACCTTTTAACCCACTCTAAGATCAACCTAGCCCTTCCCTCCCTCACAGCTCTCCATTTTTCTTTCATCCATACATCGATCTATGAGTCTCTTAAATGTCTTTAATGTATCTCCTCTATCACCAACCCTTGCAATGTGTTCCACACACGTGTAAAACATCCACTTCTGACAACTTCCCTATACTTTCCTCTATCACCTTAAAATTATGTCTCCTTTTATTAGTCATTTCTGTCCTGGTAAAATGTCCCTAGCTGTTCAGTCTGTCTATGTCTGTTATCATCTTGTACACCTCTATCAAGTCACCTCTCATTTTCCTTCACTCCAAAGAGAAAAGCCCTAGTTCGTTCAACCTATCTTCATAAGATACGCCCACTAGTCCAGGCGGTATCCTGGTAAATCTCCTCTGCACCCTCTCTAAAGGTGACCAGATGAGACGACCAGACTGAACACAAAACACCAAGTTGGACTAACCAGAGTTTTATAGAGTCATAACATTACCTTGTGGCTCTTAATGTGAATCCACTGACTACTGAAGGTCAACACTCTCTATGCCTTCTTAACCATCCTATGAATCTGTGCGGCAACTTTGAAGGATCAATAATTATAAACCCCAAGATCCTCCTGTTTCTTCACACTGCTAAGAATCCTGCCATTAACCGTGTGCTCTGCCTTCAAGATCAACCTTTCAAAGTGTACCACTTCACACTATTCCAAATTGAATTCCATCTGTCACTTCTCAGCCGAGCTCTGCATCCTGTCTATGTCCCATTCTAACCTACTACAACTTTCTTCCCTATCCACTACTACACCAATCTTAATGTCATCTGCAAAGTTACTAACCCACCCTTCCACTTTCTCACCTAAATCATTTGTAAAAGTCACAAAGGGTAGTGGTCCCAGAACAGTTCTCTGCAGAGCATCACTTGTCACCAACCGCTAAGAGGAATATGTTTCATGTGCTACCACCCTCTGCCTCTGTGGGCAAGCCAATTCTGAATTCACCCAGCCAAATTTTCCTGGATTCCGCGCCTCCTGACTTTCTGAATGAGCCTACCATGGGGAAACTTGTCAAACACCTTACTAAGTTCAATATACACCATTCACAGCTCTGTCCTTATCAATTTGTTTTGACACTCCTTAAAGGATTTAATCAGGCTCGTGAGGCACGACTTGCCCATCACAAAGCCATGCTGACTATTCTCGATCAGACTATGCTTCTCCAAATGCTCGTAAATCCTGTCTCTAAGGCTCCTCTCCTATAATTGCCCACCACTAACACAAGGCTCACTGGTCTGTAATACACAAGGTTATCCCTATTACCTTTATTGAAAAAAGGAATAACATTTCCCACCCTCCAATCATCTGGTACTACTCCTGTAGCCAATGAGGAGACAACGATCATCACCAAAGATGCAACTCTTCCTTCGCTTGCTGTAGTAATCTGGGCTGTATCCTGACTAGTCCTGGAGTCTTATATATATTTTTTAAAAAAGTTCCAGCGCATCCTCTTTCTTAACATTGACATGTTCATATTAACCTGCTCTACACTATCTTCAATTTTGTTACATTCTCTCTCACTGGTGAACGTTGAAGCAAAATATTTATTTAAAACCTGGCCTACCTCATCTGACTCCAGGCACTTATCTTCCCTTTTATCCCTGATTGGTCCTAACCCTACTACAAGTCATCCTCCTGTTCTTCACGTACATATAGAATGTTTTGGAATTTCCTTAATCCTGTTTACCAAGTCCTTCTCACATTTGCATCTAGCTCTTCACAGTCCATTCTTATGTTCTTTCCTGGCTACTTTATAACACAAGAGTCCTGTCTGATCTTTGCTTCTTTAAGTATACTTCTTTTTCCTTCTTGACTAAATTTTCTACTTCTCTTGTCAAGCAGGTGTCTTTCACCTTGCTATCTTTTTCCTGCCTCAATGAGACAAATTTATCCAGAACCCACTGCAAGAACTCACTGAGCAACCTCTATGTTTCCATTGTACATTTCCCTGAGTACATTAGTTCCCAATTTATGTTCCCAGGTTCCTGCCTAATAGCATCATAATTCATCCACCTTCAATTCCCCCACACCATCTGCTCCTATCCCTGTCCAAGTCTGTGGTAAAAGTCAGGGAGTTGTGGTCAATGTCTTCAAAATGCTCACTCCACCAAGATAACTGTCACCCGACCAGGTTCATTGCCTCATACCAGCCCCTGCATGGCCTCTCCTCTGATTGGCCTGTGTATATATTGTGTCGGAAATCCTCCAATTTATACCCCAATAACACCTTTTGCACCAAGGAGACGCCAATCAATATTAGACAAGTTGAAGTCACCCATGATAACCCTGTTATTTATGCACCTTCCCAAAATATGCCTCCTGATAGAGTGATTACTCCATTCCTGTTTCTGACTTCCACCTACACTGACTCAGTGGATAATCTCTCCACGATATCCTCCATTTCAGCAGCTGTGATACTATCCCTGAATAGCAATGCCACTCCCCCATCTTTTTTATCTCCCTCCTTGTCCCTTTTGAGACATCCAAACCCCAGAACATCCAGCAGACATTCCTGCCCTTGTAATGCCCACAACATTGTAGTTCCATGTACTGATCCATGGTGTAAATTCATCACTTTTGCTCCTGATACTTCTCACGTTAAAATAGATACAACTATCATGCCCTGCTCACTGTCTGTCCTTCTCATAGTCTCTCTAAATGTTGTATCTACCTTCACACTAACTGCATCACTCTCTGGCCTGTCACTCTGATTCCCATCCTCTATCAAAATTCAGACACTCTCCAAACAGCTCTAACAAATCTGCCCATAAAGATATTGGCCCTCCTCAAGTTCAGGTGTAACCCATGTCTTTTGTACAGGTCATAACTTCCCCAGAACAGATCCCAATGATCCACAAATCTGAAACCCTGCTCCCTGAACCAATTCCTCAGCCATATCATCCTATTCCTACCTCAATGGTGCATGGCACACCAGCAATCCAGAGATTACTATCCCCGAGGCCCTGCTTTTCGGCTTCCTAACTCTCTTTCTTCTCTCTTCGGGACCTCATTCCTTTTCCTATTGCTGTTAATAATGCCAACCTCTGCTGGCTGCTTAGCCTCCCCATTTAGAATGCCACAGACCTGATCCGAGATGTCACTGGCTCTGACCCGTGGTAGGCAACATACCTTCTGGGAGTCCCTTTTGCATCCGGGTAAACCTCCTGTCCCCCTATTTAGGGGAAGGATAGTGAGGGTAAGAAAAGCTAAGCATAGGAGGATTTGACAAATGAATGCATGGCTGAGGAATTGGTACGAGGGGCAGGGTTTCAGATGTTTGAATCATTGGGATCTCTTGAGGGGAAGTTATGACCTATAAAAAAGGATGGCTTACACCTGAATTGGAGGGGAACCTATATCTTTACAGGCATTTTCCTACAGCTGCTGGGGAGGTTTAAAACTATTTGGTAAGAGGATGGGAACCGGAGTGACCGGGCAGAGAATGGGGCAGTTGGTATGCAAGTAGAGGCAGTGTGTAGTGAGTCCGTGGAAGATAGGGAGATGATCGGGAAAAATTGCAGTCAGTGGGATAGATTGAAGTGCGTCTTTAAACTAAATAGTCGATTCGACAGTTTAAAAGTTTGGAAAAGTGAGGATAAAGTAAAAGGGAAGGAGAGTGCAGGAGAGACTACAAAAGTCTCCAGAACAGAAGGCAACGAAAAAAGCAATAAGGAGAGAGAAGAATGATATATGAAGGTAAGCTCTCCAATAGTATAAAAGAACATAAGAACATAAGAAATAGGAGCAGGAGTAGGCCATCCGGCCCATCGAGCCTGCCCTGCCATTCAATAAGATCATGGCTGATCTCTCCGTAAACTTAGCTCCATCTACCTTTTCCCCATAACCCTTAATTTCTTTACTATGTAAAAACCTAGCTAACTGTTTCTTAAATATATTTAGTGAAGAAGCCTGGGCAGAGAATTCCACAGATTCACTACTCTCTGGGAAAAACAGTTTCTTCTCATCTCCATCCTAAATCATCTCCCCTGAATCTTGAGGCAATGTCCCCTAGTTCTAGTCTCACCTACCAATGGAAACAACTTTCCTACTTCTATCTTATCTATCCCTTTCAAAATTTTGTATATTTCTATAAGGTCTCCTCTCATTCTTCTGAACTCCAGAGAGTATAGTCCCAGGCGACTCAATCTCTCCTCATAGCTTAACCCCTTCATCCCTGGAATCAACCTGGTGAACCTCCTCTGCACTGCCTCCAAAGCCAGTATATCCTTCCTCAAGACCAGAACTGCACACAGTACTCCAGGTGCAGCCTCACCAGTACCCTGTACAGTTGCAGCATGACCTCCCTACTCTTGAGTTCAATCCCTCTAGCAATGAAGGCCAATATTCCGTTTACCTTCTTAATAACCTGTTGTACCTGCAAGCCAACTTTTTGTGATCCATGCACAAGCATTCCCAAGCCCCTCTGCACAACAGCATGCTGCAATCTTTTACCATTTAAATAATAATCTGCTCTTCTATTATTCCTTCCAAAGTGGATGATCTCACATTTACCAATGTTGTATTCCATCTGCCAGACCTTGGCCCACTCACTTAACCTATCTATATCCCTCTGCAGACTCTCCACATCCACTGTACAATTTGCTTTTCCATTCAGTCTAGTGTCATCAGCAAATTTTGCTTTGCTACACTCAGTCCCCGCTTCCAAATCATCAGTGTAAATGGTAAACAGCTGCGGGCCCAGCAACGACCCCTGCGGCACCCCACTCACCACTGACTGCCAACTGGAGAAACACCCATTTATACCAACTCTCTGCCATCTATTGGTTACGCAATCCACTATCCATGCCAATACACTTCCTCTGACTCCATGCATCCGTACCTCATTTATAAGTCTCTTGTATGGCATCTTATCAAATGTCTTCTGGAAATCCAATCACATCCACCCGTTCCCCTCTATCCACTGCACTCATTATGTCCTCAGAGAACTCCATTAAGTTTGTCAAACAGGACCTGCCCTTTCTGAATCCATACTGCGTCTGTCTAATGGAACCACTCATTTCTAAACGTTTTGCTATTTCTTCCTTAATGACAGCTTCAAACATTTGCCCGACTACGGATGTTAAGCTAATTGGCCTATAGTTGCCCGTCTTTTGTTGACATCCTTTTTTAAAAAGTGGCGTGACATTTGCTGTCTTCCAATCCACCGGGACCTGTCCCGAGTCTAGAGAGTCTTGATAAATAATTATCAACGCATCCACTATAACCTCCGCCAATTCCTTCAGCACCCTGTGATGCATCCTATCAGGACCAGGGGACTTATCTACCTTCAGGACCTCTAGGTTGCTCTTCACTATCTCTTTAGTGACAGTGTTTTATCGAGGTCATCACCTCCCATTTCGTCTATAACATCCTTCTTTGGCATAATAGACATGTCCTCCACCATGAAGACTGACACAAAATAGTCGTTCAATGCCTCAGCCATTTCCTTATCACCCAATATGAATTACCCCTTCTCGTCTTCCAAGAAACCTACGTGACTTCAGCCACCCTCTTCCACTTTATATATTGAGAAAAACTTGTTATCTGTTTTTATATTTTGTGCTAGTTTACTTTCATACTCTATCTTCCTTTTCCTTATTTCTTGTTTAGTTGTTCTCTGTTGCTTTTTAAAGTTTTCCCAATCCTCCAGTCTCCCACTACTCTTTGCAACTTTGTACACATGAACTTTTAATTTGATACTATCTTTTATTTCCTTAGTTATCCAAGGCTGACTCTCCTCACACTTACCGTCTTTACTTTTAACTGGAATATACTTTTGTTGAGCACCGTGAAAGTATTCCACTGTTCCTCAACTGTCCTACCAAATAGCCTGTGCTCCCAATCCACATTAGCCAACTCCTCCCTCATCCCGTTGTAGTCTCCCTTGTTCAAGCATAATACACTAGTTTTAGATCTAACTATTTCATCCTCAATCTGAATGTGAAATTCAATCATGCTATGATCACTCTTTCCAAGAGGATCCCCAACTACAAGATCGTTAATCTTAGCTGTCTCATTGCACAGGACTAGATCTAAGATACTATTTTCTCTTGTAGGTTCACTAACAGGCTGCTCAAGAAAGCCATGATGGATGTATTCTATGAAGTCCTCCTCAAGACTTCCTTGACCAACCTGATTCACCCAATCTATGTGGAAGTTAAAATCCCCCATGACAACTGCCGTTCCGTTCTGACAAGCCTCAGTTATTTCTTGGTTAATCACCTCTGCCACTACAATATTTTTATTAGGTGGCCTATAGACAACACTCACCAGTGATTTTTTTCCCTTTACTATTCTTAATCTCTACACCAATGGACTCAACATTCTGCTCCATAGATCTTATATCGTCTCTCACAATCGCCCTGATCTCATCCATAATCAAGAGTGCCTCTCTACCTCCTCTGCCTTCCTGCCTATCTTTCCGTATTACCTGATACCCTTGGATATTTAATTCCCAGTCATCTCCACCTTGCAACCAGGTTTCTGTAATGGCCACTAAATCATATGCCTTGGTGCTGATCTGTGCCACAAGTTCACTAACCTTGTTTCTAGTACTACGGGCATTTAGATAAAGTTCCCTTATACTCATTGTCCTTTTAGAATCTAATGACCTCTGCGATTTTTGCTTTTTGCTTTTATGCACTCTACTCTTACTTTTTTCTTGACTAACTCCAGCTTTGGTCTCTGTATCACTTCCCTCTTCTTTTCTGTGTGGGTTCCCATCCCCCTGCCATATTAGTTTAAAGCCTCCCCAACAGCACTAGCAAACAATCTCCCTAGGATATTGATCCCAGCCCTTTCCAGATGTAGACCATCCAGACGGTACTGGTTCCACTTCCCCCAGAAGCAGGTCAAGTGCCCCAAGAATCTGAAACCCTCCCTCCTGCCCCACTGCTCAAGCTACATATTCATTCTAGCTATCCTGCTATTCCAACTCTGGTTAGCACAGAGATTATTACCTTTGAGGTCCTGCTCTTTAATTTATCTCCTAGCTCCCTAAATTCAGCTTGTAGGAACTCTTCCTGTATCGTTAGTACCTACATGCACTATGACAGCTAGCTTATCACCCTTCCCTTTCAGAATCCCCTGCAGCCTCTCCGAGACATCTTTGACCCTTGCACCCGGGAGGCAACACACATACGGGAGTCCCGTTTGCGGCCACAGAAGCTCCTCTCTATTCTCTTACCATGGAATCCCCTACCACAACAGATCCACCACTCTCTTTCTTGCCCTCATGTGCAGCAGAGCCACCCACGGTGCCATGACCCTGGCTACTGCTGCCTTCACCCGATGAGCCATCTCCCCCAACAGACTCCAAAGCGGTGTATCTGTTTTGGAGGGAGATGACCGCTGGAGATTCCTGTTCTACCTTCCTGCAACTACTCTTCCTGTTGGTCACCCATTCCCTATCTTTCCTCAGATCCTTAAACTGCGGTGAGACCAACTCACTAAATGTGCTATCCACAACATTCTCAGCATCTCGGATGCTCCAAAGTGAGTCCATGCACAGCCCCAGTGCCGTCATGCGGTCTATCAGGAGCTGCAGCTGGACACACCTCCTGAACCCGTAGTCTTCAGGGATACTGTCAGCCTCCCTGAGTTCCCACATGTCACAGGAGGAGTGTGGCACAGGACTGAGCTCACCTGCTATGACAGAGCAATGGTTGTTATCGGAAGAGGACCACGGGAGAAAGGGAAGAGCCTGATGGGGAAGTCGAAGACTGTTATCTGTGAGCCTCTGCAAATCAGTTCTTCACCTTGACCCTTCTTCACTGAAGCCCCATTTGAGGCAAAGCCCTCTCACTCCACTGCCCACTGTATATACCAGGATACCAGTTTTTTTCGGATGCATAAAGAGTAAAAGAGAGGTGAGAGTGGATACTGGCCCACTGAAAAATGACACTGAAGAGGTAATAGTGGGAGACAAAAAAATGGCAGATGAATTCAATAAGTATTTTGTTCCAGTCTTTACTGTGGAAGACACCAGCAGTATGACAGAAATTCATGAATTTCAGGGAGGGGCAGAAGTGAGTGTGGCTGTTATTACTATGGCGAAGGTGCTTGGGAAGCTGGAAAGTCTGAATGTAGATAAATCACCTGGACCAGATGGACGACACCCCAGGCTTCTGAAAGATGTAGCTGAAGAGATCATGAAAGCATTATAGGTGATCTTTCAAGAATCACTAGAATCTGGAATAGTTCTAGAGAACTGGAAAATTGCAAATGTCACTCCATTCTTTAAGAAGTTGGGTGGTATGGGTTTCCTTAAGAAGACACCTTGCGAGACTGATCTGTTGGAATTCTTTGAGGAAATAACAGACAGGATAGACAACGGAGAGTTCATGGATATTGTTTACTTGGATTTTCAGATGGCCTTTGACAAGGAACTGCGCACAAGGCTGCTGAGCAAGATAAGAGTCCATTTATTAAAGGAAAGATACTGGCATTGATAGAAGATTGGCTGACTGGCAGGAGGCAAAGAACGGGAATAAGAAGACTTTTCTGGTTGGCTACTGGTGTCTAGTGGTATTCTACAGGGGTCAGTGTTGGAATTGCTTCCTTTCACATTATATGTCAATGATTTGAATGACAACGTTGATGGTTTTGTAGACATGTTTGTGAACTATACAAAGATAGGTGGAGGAACAGGTACCTTTGTGGAAGCATAGAGTCTGCAGAAGGACTTAGACAGATTAGGAGAATGGACAAGCAAGTGGTAGATGTAATGTAGGGAAGTGTTGGTAGAAGGAATAAAGAGGAAGTCTATTTTATAAATAGGGAGAAACTTGAGAAATCAGGTGCAAAGGGATTACCTAAAGGTTAACTTGCAGGTTGAGTTGGTGGTAAGGAAGGCAGGCACAATGTTAGCATTCATTTCAAGAATATTAGAATATAAAAGCAAGGATGTAATTTTGGGGACTCATAAGACATGAGTCAAACTGCACTTGGAGTATAATGAGCAGCTTTGGGCTGCTTATCTGAGAAAGGATGTGTTGGAGAGTGTCCAGAAAAGATTAATGAGAATGATCTCAGGAATGAAAAAAATAATGCATGAGAAGCGTTTGATAACTCTGATCTTCTATTTGCTGGTGTTTAGAAGAATGAGCAGGGTTCTCATTTAAACTTACTGAATATTGTAGAGTAGAAATGGAGAGGATGTTTCCCATAGCAGGGGAACCTAAGACAAGCCTCAGAATAGAAGGACATCCCTTTAGAACAGAGATGAGGAGGAATTTCTTTCACCAGAGGGTGGTGAATCTGTGGAATTAATTGCCACAAACGGCTGTTGAAGCCAAGTCATTGGGTATACTTAAAGCTGAGGTTGATGGGTTCTTGTTTATACAAAGGGCATCAAAGGTTTTGAGGAGAAGGCAGGAGGATGGGGTTGTAAGGGAAAACAAATCAGCCATGATGGAATAATGGACCAGGCTTGATGGCCTAAATGCCTGACTCTGCTCCAGTGTTTTATGGTTTTCTGGTCTTATTGAATCCCCTCTCACCACTATTGTCCTCTTATCCACCTTTCCCTTTTGACCCACAGAGCTAGGTTACGTGCCAGAGACCTGATCACTGTGGCTTTTCCCCTGTATGTCCCCCCACCCTCCCCTCAACCCTATCCAAAGTGGTGTGTCTGTTATTGAGGGGAATGGCCACCGTGGCACTCTGCACTATCTGCCTTTTCCCTTTCCTTCTCTTAACAGTCACTCAGTTACCTGCCTCCAGCATTTAGGTGTGACTATCACCTCTGAAGGTCACCCAGTTCCTCAACATGTTCTGTAAGGAGTTGCACCCAGATGCATGTCCCACAGATGTAGCAATCAGGGAGGCTGGAGGGCTCCCAGATCTCACACATCTTACATGAAGAGCACACCACTGACTTGGGATCCATTCTCACTACTCTATCTAATAGGCATCTGTTAGTTTCGTGAGACCATGGATTTGTGCCTTGGAAGGTTTCCAGGGCGCAGGCCTGGGCAAGGTTGTATGGAAGACTGGTAGTTGCCCATGCAGCAAGGGCAACTCCACGTCACTGATGTCGTCCAAGGAAAGGGCACTAAGGCCGATACAGCTTGGCACCAGTGTCCTCACAGAGCAATGCGTGGTTAAGTGCCTTGCTCAAGGACACAGCACGCTGCCTCGGCTAGGGCTCAAACCCACGACCTTCAGATCACCAGAACGACATTTTAACCACTTGGCCATGCACCAACACTACTAAAGAAAGAAAGAGAAACTTGACAAATTGGCAAGCTAGCCTCTGCCTCTCCTTGCCAAAGCCTCAGTTACACTCACACAATGTCCGCTCCCAAAATGGCTGTCCTGTTTGGACCTACCATCCTTTTATTGGCCTTTGCAAGGGCCTAATTACACAAATGATCTCAATCTCCACAGAACACCCCAACAGGCCCCACTCATTTTTCAAATCAGACCCTAAAACCCACAATAACTGTTACTGTGATTTCAATCTCGGCTGAAAGACCTGACAGGTTCCACTCACTTTTTAAATCTGGTGCTAAAATCCACATATAACTGGTAAGGTATTAGAGTTAATCATCAAGAAGTGAAACATTTAGGAAAGCTGAAAATAATGAAGTCTAGTCAACATGGTTTTCTGAAAGGTAAATTGTGTTTGACAAATTTGCTTAAAATTTTTGAACATGTTACAGGGAGAGCTGAAAGAGGGAAACCTATAGATGTAATATACTTAGATTTACATAGTGCCATATGGTCAAATTAACAGTCAACGGTGTTGGAAGAACTGTTTTAGAATTAATTAGATTTAAAACTGGCTGTCTCAGGAAATAGAGAGTTGATAATAAACAGATCTTTTTTTGGACTGGAAGGAGATAACTGGTGAAACACCACAGGGATTTTGGCTACAGTTATTCTCTATTTAACATTAATGATTGGTGAAAGGAGCAGTATATGAGGTTTCCAAATTTAAAAGTAGGGGAAAGGGCATGTTGTGATAAGGATACCATGATTCTGCAACAGGATATAGATAGATTGAGTAAATGTGTAAAAGACTGACAAATGTAATTTAACACTTTAGCTAATTTAACATTTAGTACTTCATTAAGATAACTTGAAAGGCAAATTATTATCTAAATAGCAAGAGACTACAAGTGAGTGGAGAACAGAGGGATCTATGTACTCTGATGTGTGAATCTTAAAACACCTGCAGGCAGGTCCATCAGGTAGTTTGCAAGGCAACTGGCATTTTGGCTTCATTGCAAAGGAGCTTAAAAACAGATGCCTAACAGACAATATAGTAACACAGGAGGCAGTTCACCAGCTAATTCTTGTCATGAGAGGGTTTTCCTACCAAGAGAAATTAATTGTTTGGCCCTGTATTCCTTAGAGTTTAGAAAAATGAAGAGTGACCATATTCAAACTTCTAAGATTCAAAGAGGACTTTGAAGGGTCCTCCCCTGAATGGTCAACTATTTATTCATTTCCATTGATGTTGCCTGACCTGCTGAGTTCTTCCAGCATTTTGTGTGTGTTGCTTTGAACTTCCAGCATCTGCAGACTTTCTTGTGGTTGTGATCAATGGGGCAGATGTTCAGATGCTTTCATGAATGGGAGAGTCCTCAGACAAAAGATATGGAGCTTGAAGTATGTGGAACTTTCCTTTCTCAGAGCATAGAATTTCTAGAATGTGGGTGGTGGAAGTTGATAATCAGTTGCATTTTAAAATGGAGAGGGAAAAGTATTTGATAGATCAAGAAGAGTGGGGTATGGGGAAATGGCATAGAAGCGGAGCTGAGTCGTGATCATCTCCAACGGTGAGGCAGGTTTGAAGGGCCTGATAGTTTATTCTTGCACCTCTGGCAACACATCTCACTGCCCCAGTAAAGCAGCTAACATAATGAAAGAGAGGCCATTCCTTCTTCTTCCTACTTCCATCGGCAGAAGACACAAAGCCTTGAAAGCACATACCATCAGGCTCAAGGACAGCTTCTATGCCACTGGTATAAGACTATTGAATATCACTCTTGTACAATAAGTTAGACTCTTGATCTCACAGTCTACTTTATTTTGTCCCTGCACTTCATTGTCTATCTGCACCGCACTTTCTCTGTAACTATATTATCCATTGTGTTATTGTTTTTCCCTCGCCCTACCTTGATTGATTGTGCTGTTTATTTAGTGGTACAACATGGAGTAGAACCTTTGAGACACACTACCCCAGCAACCTCCAACAACTCTGATTTAATCCTAACCTAATCACGGGACAATTTACAACGATCAATTTACCTACCCAGCTTTAACTGTAGGAGGAAACTGGAGCACCCGGAGAAAACCCACACATTCCACAGGGAGGACATACAGAGACTCCTTACAGGTGGCCCTGGAACTGAGCTCCAAACTCTGATGTCCCTAGCTGTAATTGCATCGCTAATCGCTACACTGCTGTGACATCCTGATGTGATGAAGTGATCTGCATGGATGACATGCAAAACAAAGATTTTCACTGTACCTTGGTAACCAACTTAGCAATTTCTTGAGTTCTTGTAAAAGTGCAACATTTACAATGACAACTCCTTTACTTGCATCTTCAGAAACAGCTCTAATTCCATCTTTAATATCTCTATTTTTCCCTTTCTGGGTTCTTTTGAAGACCCTGATCTGGAGTTACACGCTGACTACGGTTCTTTGCGGGAATGGGACCCGCTCTTGGGGTTTCACAACCGACTGCTGTTGTTCAGCATGCCAAAGATTCGGCCTAAGATTGGATTTGGAAGCCTGGGATCTCAGGGCTCTAGAGACGGGCAGATCGAGGGTCGGTGTCACGATAGGACACCCATGTGTCATTGGGAAAGTCAGAATATCTGCAGTTGTGTGCCCAATTTTTTGGGTATGGAGCTTGAAAAAAGTGACGTTAACATTGTAAACCAGCGAGTTGTTTGTTATTTCTCTCCACTCACTGGGAAAATGGAGACACCTCTTTCTCCCTTATTAGGGAGAGAGAGAACCTACAGTATGTCGAATACAAAGTGAAACGTGAAGCCTTTGGGGAAACTGCAAATCTGTGTCTTTGCTGTTGCTTTGCTCATGTTTGAGTGCTTGGTGGCGGTGCCGATGATTTTTTTTGCCAGTGGAGGAAGGGGGGATTGTTGCTCGCTGCTGCTTATGCGCGGGAGGGAGGAGCTTGGGGTACTTTGGGGTTCAACATTTAACTGTCGTTCATTCTTTGGGGCACTCTTTTTTGTGGATGATTGTGAAGAAAAGGCATTTCAGAATGTATATTGTATACGTTTCTCTGACATTAAATTGTACCTTTGAACCCTTGTGACCAACTTTGGAGAAATTATGAGCCCTGACTGCAGAAAATGAACAAGGTCCATTCAGTATGCCACTTGAGAAGCAAAGATATTTCATCTGGAACTTATAGGAGCCCAGCAAAAGCAGCTAATGAAGTACATCTCCTCATAATTACCTGGTGCTGTCCAACAATCCCAACACCACCAGTGGTGTTAGGTCTTTTGGTGGCACTTCAGTTCCATCAGCCACCTTAGAACCAACAGAACTGGAGTGAGAACCAGTCATCCTCAATCTCAAGGGACCACTTAAATTGAAGAGATTATAATGATCCCCAGTTATAATTTAACCCTCATCTCCCATCTTGACATGATTCACAAAAGTACTCCAGGTATATAATGTAAACATTCAGTAAGAATAATTTGAATAAACCCTATCCCAGTAATAGGCAGGAAGGTGCTCTAAACTGTATATAATATTGCAATTATTTCCATAACCTACAATTGATAATTTGTTTATGCCCTGTTTTCAGTAATGTGTTTCAGGAAACCTGAGAAATCCAGATTATAATACATTTTAAACTGACATATCGCTACAAAATGCCTCGACCAAATGCCATATTCTTAAGTTAATGTGGAAACAATTGCTCGGAGCCAGGTTACCAACAAGCTTACTATGATGTCGCATTTTCCTCCATACAAGCAAAAACTTTTGTAGGTGAAAATGTTCTTCATAGCCACTCCCAGCAATACAGCCAAAAACATAGAAGAATGGTTTTTTTCAAACAAACAATTCTGCTGGAAGCACACAGTCAGAGAAGACACGGAGTCTTCAGATGGTTCAATTGGATATTCCTCTTGCTGGAAATTTCATCATATCATCATATTGGATTTCTTATGTGCCATACACTTCCAGTAGCTAAACCTACAGGTGTCTCATTATTACATATTTAATTCATAATTCTAGACACATATAAAGTTCATGGAAATGTGTATAGAACAAGACGTCTCCACAGATTCTAATTGACCTGCATATTATCTCTGTTCAATGTTTCTAATTTTGAGAAAGGCTCAAAATTCTGTTGCATAATTCACCATTCTACAGATGGTTCATGATTCTATCTGTTTAAGCAACAAAAAATATTTAATATTTTAGTCAAGGTTGGTACTATGTTCCATCAAAAGTTTGTCCCCGGTGTACAAGGTCAGACCAGCAAGCACATTTGATTAAATTTGAATTGGAAGTCAAATAAGTTATCAAATTTCAGACTTCCACCAAACTAATTTAGACGCTGCAGCTCTGGCATCTTGCCAATAAAAACTGTTGCATTCACTTGCTCCGGTTATGTTATTGGTATAAAGTCAGAATTTAGTGACAAACTAGCTTCTTATTATTGAGTGTGGGGGAGGAGGAGAATACTGTTTTTTTCTTGTTTCAGCAGTGAACACAATCATTTTTGCTTCTCTTAGATTTCCTTGGCTAATTTCCCTGTTTTAAACCAGGCAATGGTTGACTTTATCCAATGAAAATAAAGGAATGAGAAACCCTATGGATTGAATACAGAGTGAGGCACTGAGGATGAGAGAGATTGGACTAAAAATGTGCAGAGATGTGAAATACTATAAGGAAACAAACTATTGAAGTTGCAGTACATAAAGATTGAAGATGGAAAAGGGAGTGGACAGGAGAAAATGGAGAGAGAGAGAGAGAGAAAGGGAAAGAGAAAAGAGAGTTTGTAGATTAAGGAAAAAATAAAGTTTAAGAACGGAGACTGATACTGCTAACATTTGAAGAGAGACTGATGAACATGTTATTGGGTTGAAGATGAAGAGGGGTAGTCACAGATATAAGTTGATGGAGAAAGGTACATAATTAATGCCAAAGTCAAAGTCATATGCACAAATATATACATAGACAGGCACATATAAGCAGAATTCACAAGAAAAGCATAATTTAAACTAAACATAAATCATTTGGAAACAGCACATTTGGAAAGCGGTGAAATGATCGGACAAAGTCAGCATGGATTTGTGAAAGGAAAATCATGTCTGACGAATCTCATAGAATTTTTTGAGGATGTAACTAGTAGAGTGGATAGGGGAGAACCAGTGGATATGGTATATTTGGATTTTCAAAAGGCTTTTGACAAGGTCCCACACAGGAGATTAGTGTGCAAACTTAAAGCACACGGTATTGGGGGTAAGGTATTGGTGTGGGTGGGGAATTGGTTAGCAGACAGGAAGCAAAGAGTGGAAATAAACGGGACCTTTTCAGAATGGCAGGCGGTGACTAGTGGGGTACCGCAGGGCTCAGTGCTAGGACCCTAGTTGTTTACAATATATATTAATGACTTGGATGAGGGAATTAAATGCAGCATCTCCAAGTTTGCGGATGACACGAAGCTGGGTGGCAGTGTTAGCTGTGAGGAGGATGCTAAGAGGATGCAGGGTGACTTGGATAGGTTGGGTGAGTGGGCAAATTCATGGCAGATGCAATTTAATGTGGATAAATGTGAAGTTATCCACTTTGGTGGCAAAAATAGGAAAACAGATTATTATCTGAATGGTGGCCGATTAGGAAAAGGGGAGGAGCAACGAGACCTGGGTGTCATTATACACCAGTCATTGAAAGTGGGCATGCAGGTACAGCAGGCGGTGAAAAAGGCAAATGGTATGCTGGCATTTATAGCGAGAGGATTCGAGTACAGGAGCAGGGAGGTACTACTGCAGTTGTACAAGGCCTTGGTGAGACCACACCTGGAGTATTGTGTGCAGTTTTGGTCCCCTAATCTGAGGAAAGACATCCTTGCCATAGAGGGAGTACAAAGAAGGTTCACCAGATTGATTCCTGGGATGGCAGGACTTTCATATGAAGAAAGACTGGATGAACTGGGCTTGTACTCGTTGGAATTTAGAAGATTGAGGGGGGATCTGATTGAAACGTATAAGATCCTAAAGGGATTGGACAGGCTAGATGCAGGAAGATTGTTCCCGATGTTGGGGAAGTCCAGAACGAGGGGCCACAGTTTGAGGATAGAGGGGAAGCCTTTTAGGACTGAGATTAGGAAAAACTTCTTCACACAGAGAGTGGTGAATCTGTGGAATTCTCTGCCACAGGAAACAGTTGAGGCCGGTTCATTGGCTATATTTAAGAGTGAGTTAGATATGGCCCTTGTGGCTACGGGGATCAGGGGGTATGGAGGGAAGGCTGGGGCGGGGTTCTGAGTTGGATGATCAGCCATGATCATAATAAATGGCGGTGCAGGCTCGAAGGGCCGAATGGCCTACTCCTGCACCTATTTTCTGTGTTTCTATGTTTCTATACATACTTTTACGGGAAAAATCACAATTAGAAAAATAGACCCCTTTAAGTGCAAAGTGATCAAAGTGGTCACAGTGTTGCCAAACTGTCGTGATTAGGGTTGTGCCACTTGGTTGAAGAACCGAATGGTGAAGGGAAGTAGCTGTCCCTGAACATGGTGGTGTGGAACCTCAGGCTTCTGTCCCTCCTGCCTGCTGGTAGCTACAAAAAAAATGGCATGGCCCAGGCCGTGGGATCTTCATGTTGTTGCCTTCTTGAGGCAGCGCTTCCTGTAGACACTTATGATGCTGGGGTGGATGTGCCCATAATTTAATGTTTCTGTGTTGGAGATTCATAGAGGTGTAAGTACCTTTTGGGATAACAGCCAAGATCATGGCACGGTGGATGGCTGAATTGTACAAAGAAACTTGTTGAATGGGAATGGATATTTTGCGGTATTTGGTGTGAATCCAACACAGCACGTTGTCTCCTGGTGCCAGGGTCAAAGGGAGGTCACAGTACAATTGTGGGGTATTCTAAAGGTGGGGGGGGGCGGGAGTGAGGATAAGTGGCTAGAAGCTGTGAACCCATTGGTACAAACGTCATAAGTAAAGAGAGGCATTGCCACATGATTTTAGGGAGCTGAGAGCAGATTAAAGAGCAGGACCTCTAACAGATTAATGTCTGATTACTTCTGGTGCCATTTGCTGTTGAGTATCTGAAATAGAAGAATGGTCAGATGAACAAGTGTCTGATTGGATAGTAGAGGATGGAAGGCTTTAAGTTCCTTTATTGTTGAGACACCTTTTGGTGAAGATGGGAGCTGTACAAGCAGGGAGGATTGTATCTGAATAGCAGTGGATCCAAAATCCTCACAGGAAGGTTTACTGTGCTGATGGGGAGGGCTTCATGTGGCAAAGGAATGGGGCATAGTAGATTTACAGAAGGGGCGGAAAAACAGTCAAATGAAACAGGAAAACTTAATCAGTGCATTAGGTAAAGCAGATATGGACATGGTGTTGAATGCAAGGCAAAATTGCATCTACTTTAATGCGAGGAGTCTGCCTTGTAAGACAGATGAACTGGTGACATAACATTTTCGCTATAATGGAGACATGGTTGAATGAAAGGCAGGATTGGTTCAATGATTTAGTCTTCTATAGTCCACTCTTCTCTCCGATCAAATTCTTTCTTCTCCAGCCCTTTATCTGTCCAGCTCTTTATCTTTTTGTTAGCATTCATTTCAAGAGGTCTAGAATATAAGAGTAGGGATGCGATGCTGAGGCTTTATAAGGCAGAGGTGAGGCCTCACCTTGAGTATTGCGAACAGTTTTGGGCTCCTCATCTAAAAAAAGTTGTGCTGTCATTGGAGAGGGTTCAGAGGAGGCTCATAAGGATGATTCTGGGAATGAAAGGGTTATCATATGAGGAACATTTGATGGCTCTGGGTCTGTACTCGCTGGATTTTAGAAGGATGAAGGAGGATTTTATTGAAACATTTTGAATGTTGAAAGGTCTAGACAGAGTAGATGTGGAAAGGATGTTTCCCATGGTGGAGGAGTCTAGGACAAGAAGGTACAGCCTCAGGATAGAGGGGCGTCTATTTAAAACAGAGATATGGAGATATTTCTTTAGCCAGAGGGTGGTGAATTTGTGGAACTTATTACCACAGGCAGCCGTGGAGGCCAGGACATTGGGTACATTTAAGGCAGAACTTGATGGGTTCTTGATTGGACACAGCATCAAGGGTTACGGGGAGAAGGCTGGGGAGTGGGACTGAGGAGGGGAAAAAGGATCAGCCGTGATTGAATGGCGGAGCAGACCCGATGGGCCAAATGGCCTAATTATGCTCCTAAGTCTTATGGTCTTATGATCAGAGAAATTTTTCACCTAGATTGTGGTTGTAATCTGGAACATACTGACTGAAGATGTGTTGGAGGTGGGGACACTCATAGTGTTTAAATGTCCGGAAGATCACTTGAAATACCAAAACATAGAAGGTGCAAGATCAAGTGCTGAAAAATGGGATTATTATTGATGGGTACACATTGGTTGGTATGGACAGGATAGGTTAAAGGGCCTGTTTCTGTCTCGTATGACTAACTGTAACCATTTAACAATGCCACTAACATACCACTTAAATTTTGGAATGTAAGGGTTCTAAATATACAGAGAGACTAAAGGTAAAATAATAAATCCCTTAGGGGAATGGTCAATGTGAACATCTGGATAATGATGAATAACAATGCTCAGTAACTATAGATGGATGACACTTTTTGCCCATGGTTACATGATATAAAGTAATCATTTTGTTTTTCAGGTATCTTGGAAAGTAATCCCAAGCCAGATGGTAGGTATAATTTTTCAGCCTGACTGAGATAACATTGTCCTCTCCAGCTACACTAAATCCAGGAGGTTCTCTTGAACTTTACTGAGGTACCTTGCGTATATCATTTACATTTAATGATTATAGATGGAGCTGTGAGCACAGCTTAATCTAACCTTGTGAGGAGAAGGATATAGTACCACCACTGCTGTTATAGACTGCCTCAGCTGTGGCCGGGGATATTTAATGCTTGAGACTGTGAACAAGTCTGGTACCTTGTATGGAGAAAACTATACAAATGATGTGCATATGGAAAGAAAAGATTCACTTGTGCAAGAAACTAAGTGAAATCTCAAGCCAATTACCAATCACTTTACATTAATATTTCTCATGTCCTAGTTTCACCTCTATTTTCAATAATTTATTAAAATATTGCCCTTCCCTTCTTTCCTTTAAACTAGCACCTTTGCAGTTAGCACCAGAGATTTATTATTCTCTTAATTAAAAGCAGAAAATACTGGAAATGTGTAACAGGTCAGACAACTTCTGTGGAGAGAGAAACAGAGTCAAGAGATTAATTTTCATCAGGATGGTTGAAAGCTCAACAATGTGAAATATTAGCTATTCCGCTCTCCACAGGTACAGCCTGACCTGCTGAGTATCTCTCATTTTCTGCTTTTAGCTTTTCTTTTTAGCCTCTCAGTTTACTTGGTAATTCTCCTTTTCATATTTTAAATGTGATTATGTTCTATCTTCAGTTTCTGAAAGCATGCCCATTTCTCATAAATGCACCTGTCATAAATAGTTATGGGCTATTTTTACCATTTCACCATTGCCAGCAGGAATTTTATTCTGACCATCACTGAGATCTTTTCCCATTCTGTCTTTCTCTTTGTATGTGTGGAATTTTGTTTTAATTTTGCAAATGCAGCTCCTGATTATATGTTTCTGGAATTGAACTTTTAACCTCTCTTAAAATCCCTCATATTCTTCTTTGACCTACCATTGTCTGCTTTTTCACACTTAGAACAACAACATTTTTCTGATACTATAGTATTTCTTTGTTCAGTTGTTGCACCTTATTAATATTTAGTTCATTCCCGTTCGCAGAATATATTTTACTTGGACTCTGCTGGGTTCTGTATTAAAGGTTTCCCACAATGTTCTACATTGTTACTTGCTAAAATTGTTGTTATTTTATTTTTCCAATTCCAGCTGCTGAATATTGGATTTAGGTCAATCTATCTTCCAGTCTTGGCTGTATTTATATCCTTCTCCATGTTGCCTTATGGTCTCTGATAATCCCTCCCTTTTCATTTCCTATTTGCTCCTGTTAATTATCCATTATGAAATTATGTACCATAGTTTTCCTTGTTAGATTCTTTATATTTCAATTTAGAAGAGAATTCTGCACACAGTGTAGGAATCCAATTCCTTTAACCCCTTTATTTATCTCTTCTGACAAATTAATTTCAGAATAGAAATAATTTATTGAAGAGTTTGGTGGAACATCATTAGTTCATGGAAAATGTTGCATAAACACCCTCTTTTCCCCGTTATAGACTTCATGATTATAGTTTCCATCTATCTTTGCAACCCTTTCCCCTACTTAACAGATCTTTCCACCACCAACTTTTCTCTAGAACTTGTCTGTATTAGTATGATTAATCCTTTCTGAAATCATATATTACTTGAGAAATGGATTTGACATTAGATTGCAGTGTTAATTTCAATACATTTATTATGAATGTACTAAACACCCCTTTTGGATTCACAATGTAGATATGGGAAATCTGTTTCAGAAATCCAGCTCAGAAAAAGGAATACCATTTGACATTCAGCCAATAAAATCATAGGACCATAGAGCTGATACAGTAGAGGAGGAGCTAATTCTGCCCATCAAGTGGCTCGGTAGCATAAAACAGCAGTTCTATTGTAAGGTTATATTTCCTCATAGTCTTACAAATTCTTAGTCTCCGTATACTATTCAATTGCCTTTTGAAAATTACACTTGAACCCATAGCTTGATACAACTCAGTCCAAAAAAAAAATCTCCTTATGGTATGCTGGGTGGATCTTTCACCAATCACTTTAAATTTGTAACCTTTGTTCTGTGACCCTTTGTCTGATTGGAAGAGTTTTTCCACAGCTTCACCTATGCAAACCCATTACAAGTTTATACACCTCTGAAAACTCTCCCTTCCAGGGAAAACCCCAGATCTGAAATCTATCATTGTAATGGAACTATCAGATCACTGTAACTTTCTTCACTCTCTACAGCCAGAATCAAAATCATAATCAGGTTTATTGTCACTGTTCATTCTTGAGGAAGGGTGTCAGCCCGAAATGTTAATTGTTTACTCATTTCCATAGATGCTGCCTGACCTGCTGAGTTCAAATAGCAATTTTTGTGTGTGTTGCTCTGGATTTTCAGCATCTGCAGAATCTCTTATAGTTATTATCTCTGATATAGATTGTGAAATATGTTGTTTTGTGGCAGCAGTACCGTGCAATACATAAAATATACTGTTTATATTACATAAAAATATATATAAATAAAGTTATTTCCTGAATTCCTGATGGTGTTCTTCCCAGAGTTAGGTGGATACAATTCTCCAGTAGAGTGTTCTATTAAGATTCAATATTACCTTCAAGCTTTTGTACTCTATATCCATACTTATGAAGCTCATGATGCCAGGTGTTTTACCAATAGCTTTCTCAAGTGTTCTTCCACCTTCAGAGCTTCAAGCACAGGTACCCCAGGCCACTCTGTGCACCACTAAGGAATCAGCCTAGGGCTAGTTATTTACACAGAGTGTGGGTGTTGGGGATGTGCTGCCAAGGGTGGTGGTGGAGATTTAGATAATGGAGGCGTTCAAGAAGGTCTTAGATAGGTACAGGTATGTGCAGAAAATGGAAGGATATAAATATTGTTTAGGCAGAAGGGCTTAGTTTAGTTGGGCATTATATTACTAATATGATTAGTTCAATGAAAGCCAATTCATCTTAGTTCTCTGGTGTAAACTTGATCTAAGGATGCATTTTTAAAAATGGTGGGTGTGGGAAATTGGTACAGTAAAGGAGTTAAGGTCTGGACCAAATACACCATGATCAAGATAAAGGCCTATACTCACAGGAGTTTAGAAGAACGAGGGGTGATCTCTTTGAAAGCTAATAAATATTGAAAAGGCACAAATACGAGAAAATCTGCAGATGCTGGAAATTCAAGCAACACACACAAAATTCTGGTGGAACACAGCAGGCCAGGCAGCATCTACAGGAAGAAGTACAGTTGACGTTTTGGGTCGAGACCCTTCGTCAGGACTAATGGAAAAAAGAGATAGTAAGAGTTTTGAAAGTGGGAGGGGGAGGGGGAGACCCAAAATGATAGGAGAAGATAGGAGGGGGAGGGATGAAGCGAAGAGCTGGGAAATTGATTGGCAAAAGGGATACAAGGCTGGAGAAGGGGGAGTATCATAGGATGGAAGGCCTTGGAAGAAAGAAAAGGAGGAGGGGAGCACCAGAGGAAGATGGAGAACAGGCAAGGAGTTATTGTGAGAGCGAAAGAGAGAGAAAAAAAATTAGGGATGGGGTAAGAAGGGGAGGAAGGGCATTAACAGAAGTTAGAGAAGTCAATGTTCATGCCATCAGGTTGAAGGTTACCCAGACGGAATATAAGGTGTTGTTCCTCCAACCTGAGTGTGACTTCATCTCGACAGTAAAGGAGGGCATGGATTGACATATCGGAATGGGAATGGGACTTGGAATTAAAATGTGTGGCCACTGGGAGATCCTGCTTTCTCTGGCGGACAGAGCATAGGTGTTCAGCAAAATGATCTCCCAGCCTGCGTCGGGTCTCGCCAATATACAGAAGGCCACATCAGGAGCACCGGACGCAGTATATCACCCCAGCAGACTCACAGGTGAAGTGTTGCCTCACCTGGAAGGACTGTCTGGGGCCCTGAATGGTGGTGAAGGAGGAAGTGTAAGGGCAGGTGTAGCACTTGTTCCGCTTACAAGGATAAGTGCCAGGAGGGAGATCAGTAGGAAGGGATGGGGCGGGATGAATGGACAAGGGAGCCACGTAGGGAGCGATCCCTGTGGAAAGCAGAAAGAGGGGGAAATAAGATGTGCTTGGTGGTGGTATCCCATTGGAGATGGCGGAAGTTATGGAGAATTATATGTTGGACCCGGAGGCTGGTGGTGTGGTAGGTGAGGACAAGAGGAACCCTATCATAGTGGGGTGGCGGGAGGGTGGGGTGAGAGCGGATGTGCATGAAATGGGAGAGATGCATTTGAGGGCAGAGTTGATGGTGGAGGACATGTCCATTTTCTTTAAAGAAGGAGGACATCTCCTTTGTCCTGGAATGAGAAGCCTCATCCTGGGAGCAGATGCGGCGGAGACGGGGGAATTGAGAGAAGGGGATGGCAATTTTACAAGTAACAGGGTGGGAAGAGAAATAGTCCAGGTAGCTGTGAGAGTCCGTGGGCTTATAGTAGACATCAGTAGATAAACTGTCTCCAGAGATAGAGAACATCAGTAGATAAGCTGCCTCCAGAGAGAGATATTGAAAAGCCTAGACAGAGTAGATGTGGAGAGGATGTTTCGTATAGTGAGAGAGTCAGAGGGTATAGTCTCAGAATATGAAGATGTCTCTTTGGAATAGAGATGAGGAGGAATTGATTTTAGGCAGGGGTGGTGAATCTGTGTCGTTCATTGCCTCATATGGCTGTGGAGGCCATGTAATTGGGTATATTTAAAGCACAGGTTGTTAGGTTAGAAACAGAGAAAACCTACAACACAATACAGGCCCTTTGGCCCACAAAGCTGTGCTGAACATGTCCTTACCTTAGAAATTACCTCAGGTTACCCACAGCCCTCCATTTTTCTGAGCTCCATGTATCTCTTAAAAGACCCTATTTTATTTACCTCCACCACCATCGCCAGCAGCCTATTCCATGCACTCACCACTCTCTGCATAAAAAACTTACCCCTGACATCTCCTCTATACCTTAAAACTGTGCCCTCTCGTGCTAGCCATTTCAGCCCTGGGAAAAAGCCTCTGACTATCCACACGATCAACGTCTCTCATCATTTTGTACACCACTATCAGGTCACCTCCCATCCTCCGTCGCTCCAAGGAAAAAAGGCCAAGTTCATTGAACCTATTCTCATAAAGCACGCTCCCCAATCCAGGCAACATTCTTGATTAGTCAGGGTGTTGCAGGTTATGGGGAGAAGGCAGGAGAATGGGGTTGAGAAGGATAATAAATGAGCCATGATGGAATGTCAGAGCAGACTCAATGGGCCAAATAGCCTAACTTTACTGCTATGTCTTATCATGTTGTACAGAGTGGCAGGCTTAAGGATCAAACAGCTTTGTCCTCAACATTTCTAGCCCTATGCAGGCTTGGTTGATCTAAATTGGATCACTATAGCTGGTTTCATCAGTTCTGGATTAGGAGAAGAAAAGTTAACTTCTTCACAAGACTGCGAACAGTATCCTAATTCTGAATTATTGATTCTTTCAGTGGAACTGTTTGCAAGTAGTAGCTGCTCTCCCAATAAATCTCAGATGGCTATTTGACAAGACAGGGCTATGCACAGGTGGCCTTGTTTGATCTCATGAGCAATCACTTGGAAACAGTCACAACCATTAATGCATACAAGGTGATTATTCATTAACTGTAATTAAGGCCTTGGGCCACAGAGATGGGAAATGGGAACAGAATATGGAGATGGATACAGTGTGAATATGAACACCTTTCAGCCTCAATGCTGGCAGCAAGTCACACTGGCAGGTGGCAACTTACACCCGATACAAGTCCTATTTAATTAAATTTAGGAGCGCTGTGCTTTCTGAGAAGAATTGATTGTTCCTAGCAGGTGGCTGCTTAATTAAGGCATCAGTAGATGCACAGATTGTTGTTGTTACTACAAATGCAGTTTCACTACCAGAGCTGATAACCAAGCTTATTGCCTTAATATTAAGAGTTTATACAAAATGGGAAATTTTGTTAGCACTAAGGTGATGAAGGTACTTGTTTATCAGTGTTCAGAAGGGAACATTGAGAGACAATCAATCAAACATACCTCTATGCTTGATTGCGAGAAATTTTCAGTGTTCAGAACTAATTGTATATTTTAAATTAGTGTGCTTTTTCAAAAGTAAGACTGGTTGAAAATGGCATTATTAAGTGCACATTTAATGTGATGCAGTTGGACAATAATTTTTGTCAAGGGTTCGAGACATTAGGAATGCCATTTATAACATTTTGCATGATTGCTCATACCAATCTATGCATAGCTTCAGGAACTGAGGCCAAATTGTGAATGGCTCCTTGCTGCATGCATATGCTGAAAGAATTTTTAAAGCTGTGCGTTTCAGTTCATAGCAGAGGGACAGCAGGGGACGAGCTGTTGTAGAGATTCCTCTTCTCAGTAAAGCTCTGAGGTTGAGGGTGATTTGCTTCCACTCCAGTGCTGTGGATTCTGAGGTGGTTGATGAGGCGAGTGTGGGAACTACACACCACAGATGGGGCAGGAGGTGGCTGATGCATTGGATGATTGGGTAGTTTGGGAGATGGTGCACTTTCAACCATTTTTGCTGGAGTAGTTTTTATTACAAAACAGAGGGAAGCAATTGGGGCTTTTGGGTTCATGCTGGTTGTCAAGAGAGCAATCTCATCAGTACAATCCCTCCTCTTCTGATATCCCTGTTGCAGTGCATTTTCTTGCCACACGCCCAACAACTCATGTTTGGTTCTTTATGCTGCTTACGAAAGGGTAGTTTACTGTAACAACTTAATTACCCGCATGTCTTTGGGACGTAGCAGGAGATCCACCTGGCCAGAATGATAAATATGTAACCACTACATAGACAGCTCACCAGGTCATGAACCGAGGTCACTGCATCATGAACGGCTGTGACACTCTGGTCCTACCACACTATCTTGATGTTCTCAATATCTCATTATGCTCCTTTTTGGCTTGAGAGGTCATGCACTAGAGACATTCCAGCAGTTAACGGGCATGTTGTGTTGCTTTAAGGAAGGTTTGAAACCTTCTTGAATCTTTTTCTCTGTTTGCTTTGCATTCTCCTCCTGAGCCAGAGTGCTGGGTCCTACATGAGGGGGAGCATCTTGCTTTTCCGAGGCTGCACTGGACTCATTTTGGCACAGGTAGAGGTCTGGAGAGAGAGTGGGAAGATTTATAGCTTTTCCTGCCCCAAAAATTTTAGAAGATATCATCTGAATAATCTGTTGCTGCATTGGAGCTGAACCTGTTGCCTGGTGGATTAGATTTACCAAAAGATTTCTGGCAAATTCTACCTCTTTACATGGAACATGAGCAAACCTGATTCTTGTGTTAAGGCCTGTTTTTCCTTTTGTGGTCTACAGTTACATTGTCACGTTTTCCCCATTCATTGCAGCAACAGCAGTGACACTAAACAACGTCACTGCTGCATGCCAGCAACCTTTGTAAGTAGGCTTGCCACATGGGCACAACATAGAAAAACTCAAATCGATTTTGCTCTCATTTCGATTATGGAGCTTATAAAGATCACGTGCTGCATAACCGCATTTCCTGGGTGCTGCATTATCCCAGTATCATCAAACAATGACCCTGATTTGTAGGGACCATTCCTTGGAAACTTGTCTCTGGAGTTGGTGCTGAACACACAACACGGTAGTGATGTAGACTATTGCTGCAACGTGCTCTGCTTCTCACAATCACAGCACGCTTTTGCTACAACAGATTGCCAACCAGTGAGGATATTCCAAGTTTACACCTTTTTAAAAGGGAATTGCTTTTCAAAACACAACTTAAATCTGTCGCTAGCAGGTAATATAATCAAATCATCAGAGCACCACAAAAAGCACGACATTTGCAAAAGCAAAATACCGCAGAGGCTGCAAATACGAAATAAAAAGGAGAAAACGCTGGAAATACCCAGCAAGTCGTGAGGCGTCTGGAAATTAGAACAGAATTAACAGTAAAGATGGATGATCTTTTCAGTTGATATTCTGTATTTATAAAACTGTTTTCTCACGCATTGTTATCAGTTCCCCCGTGACTTCATGTCTCAAATTCTCCAGTGAGGTTGGTGCAGTACTGAAGTAGTGTGAAACTAAAACACAAATCAACTTGCTACAACAGTGATCCTCATGTCATCTTTAACCTTTTGACATGGCCAATCACAGCATTTAACTTGAATCTACCACTTAGTAGGCCTGTTAACTTGGTTGAAATCTTACTTATTCAATCAGATCCAAAGCATCCCAAGAAACTTCCGGTCCTTTACTACTTTTGATACTCGTCTGGCCCTTTAAATATATCTACTCACCTGGCCTCCATCATCTTTAGGAACAGAGATTTCCAGAAACTCACTCCCCTCTGAGAGAAGAAATTTGTACGCAACTCAATTTGAAGTGATTGGCCATGTCGCCTTGTTCATGATGCCTCCACTAATGAAAGCAGCTCAACATCATCTTTACCTTTCTACTTCCTCTCTTGGCTGGTCTACTGTCTCTACTTGTCCAACATCAGATCTACACGAGTTTGTTTTTTAAAATAAACATTGGGAAGGCCAACGCCATTGACATAGCTCAATTTATCACAAGCTTCATACTTTTATCATCAATACCTATTCTTTTCCAAACCAATCAGCCTCAGTCAGAATGCTCTCTTTTTTTTTTCGTATTCCATACTGGGATGAGCTTCCTTGCCTATTTCCATCACAAATGGGCTGTATCTATAAATAAAATAAAATTTTAAAATGCTTCCTTCTTCCACTTCCATATTGTTGTGTCTTTAATTATATTTCATTTTACAAGAACACAAGAAAATAGGAGCAGGATTAGGCCACTAAACCCCTCAATTCCTCAATCATTCAAATTATTTCCACTAATGATCCTTGGGTACAGAGTATTCCAGAGATTCACTGCCTCCTGAGGGAAGAAATTTCTATACACCTCAGTTTAAAAAGACAAATCCCTTCTTTACAGTCCCTGTATAAGTTCTGAAATCATGAACCAATCACTGTCTTTATCTTTGCAGACAGTTTCAGCCCCTCATTTCAACAGTCTACCCTACCTGCTTCAAAGAAGACTCCATCATGCCATTCTCCAAGAAAAGTAAAATGTACTGTGTCAATGACCACTGACCTGTAGCCCTAACATTCACCACAATGAAGTGCTTTGAAAGACTGATAATAACCTACATCAGCAGCTGCCTCCTGGACAATCTAGACTCCCCTCAATTTGCATCCACAAAAAATAAGTCTACAAAGATCAACATTTCCCTTGCACTATATTCAACTAGTCACCTCAGTAAGAAAAGAGATGTCAATTCATTGATTACAATTCATCTTTCAAACTATGGTACTTATTAAGCTTATAGCTAAACTCTTGACATTGGCCTTGGGACCCCTATCTCAAACTACCTTCAACAACAACTTAGCCTTAACATCAGCAAGACAAAATAACAGGTTGTTGACCTAAAAAAAGTTGGGGGTGGGTTGTGGTGGACACAGCCGTGTCCTCATTAATAAAGTTATTGAAGGGATGGTTGACATTTTTGGCAGCCTTATCACCAGCAATCTCAGCTGTTCTCTCCACACTGGTGCAGTAATCAAGACATTTTATCAGTGTACATACTTTCATAGGCATCTGAGAAGATTAGGCTTGTCCGTGAAGATTTTCTCAAATTTCTATGGAAATGCTACAGAAATTATCATTGACAGGCTGCCTCATAGCCAAACATAGCAACTGCGTGGCTCAGGACCAAGGGAATCTGCAGAGGGTGGCAAACACTCATCACTTCCTTCCACTCAAACCATCATGGTGTGTTGTTTCAAAAAGGCTACAGCATCGTCAAGGATCCCTGCTTTGTTGGTCATTCCCCTTTCTCTCTTCCACCTTCAGGAAGAAGATACAGGAAATTGAATGTCTGGATGACCAGACACAAGACCAGTGTCTTCCCCACTGCTGCCAGACTAGTCACCTCTTTCACATCCCTTCCCAGTTGTGCGCCACATTCTCAAACTCTTAATTCTACCTCTCCTTGTTATTTTGTTACTGTCACTTCAACACTCTTTTTACATGACAAAATTTGGTGCTATTCTGTTGTTTTACACTCGTTGCTATATTTACTGCTGAATTTACTATCGTCATGTACACTGTTTATTCTGTGAGCTTTATGTGAGCAAGTATTTTCATTGTATCCTGGTGTATATGACAATAAGCTAAATGAATTCAAAATAGTGACCCTATGTTCATGACACCCCCACTAGTAAAAACATCTCAAAATCTATCGTTTCAATCCTCATCAGAATCTTGTATGCTTATATAAAGTCACCCTTCTTCTAGACCCTGAGGAGCACAGCCCCAAACGTCTAGCCTCTCTTGACAGTACAGCTCTATCATCCCATGGCTTAACCGGGTGAACTTCCTTTGGACTGCCTGCCAAGCTACTACACCTTTGCTCAGGTAGTGTGGACTAAAAATGTGCATAGTATGTACTTTGTTAGGCAAGTGAGATGATTAGGCTTCACCATGAAGATACTTTTGAACTTCTACAGATGTGCTATAGAAAGTATCCTAACATGTGTCTCATCCTGGTATTGCAACTGCTCCTCAAGAGCATCCTGTACAACAGTAACCAAACTTCCCTATTCTTAAAGACCAACCCCTTTGCTATTTGCATTCTTAACTGCTGTTCAAGGTGATGTTGATGCTCCCTCCATTGTCACGACCTTCTCCTGGAGGACCTTTCATACTCAATGAATCATAGAGTTACACAGCACAGAAGCAGACCCTTCAGCCCAACTTGTTCATGGCAATCAAGAAGTTGATCAGAGTTAGATCCATTTGCCTGTATTTGGAACATACCCTTGAGATCTTTGATAGCTATGTACTTGTCTAAATCTTTAAATGATGTAATTGTACTGACCTCTACAGTTTTCTCAAGCAGCTTATTCCATTTACCAGAATGTTGCCTCTCAGATCCTTTTTAAATTTACCCACCCTCCCCCCGTACCTTAAATCTGTGCTGGAGTCTTGAGTCTTAGGTGAGGTTTGATCAGCATAGTTTGTGGATTGGACTCATTTTTAGAAGACTCTGCAGTTCATGTTATATATGTTTCTAATTTCTGTTTTTATTGCTATTGTGCGCCATTTTAATCGGGGTGGACTGACTCTGTGGCCTGCAGTCAGTGAACAACGCAGCACTAAATTGAACTGAACTGGACATTCCTAGACAGTTTCAAGGACTCTGCGATTTGATAATTAACATTCTGTGCTATTTGCCCATCTTTCGCTATTTGCATGATTTGTTCTTTTTTTTTGCACGTTGGGTGTTGATGTTTTCTTTGAGCAGGTTGCAAGGTGTTTCTTTGTTTCCTGGCTGTCTGCGGGAAGACGAATCTCAGGGTTCTATACTGCATAAATCCTTGATAATAAATGAACTTTGAACTTTACATTGATTTAGAGTATCCCACACTTCACTAGTTAAGTAAATTCAGTAAATTTGAATTTTTTTTGGACTGGTACTAAAAATCAAGAAAATGGCCAGATTATCATAGAACAAGAAGGTTTCATTTATTTAAAGATACAGAGCAGAACAGGCCCTTCCGGCTAAACAAACTGCACCACCCAACAACGCACCTGTTTAATACTAGGCTAATCTACCTTGGCACAAGTCACGTGACACTACAGGGAAGTGATCAATGAGAAACCATATGATTTTGTCTCTCACTGTGTCACACCGCCTACGTGCCATCTCTTTCCGCAAACAGTGAGCTTCCTATTGGAATGCATATCTGAACATCAGGTAGGAAAAAGAAGAAAGAAAGAAATATACCGATTGTGTGCAGCACCTTTCATCAATCCAGGATGCACTCCCCAACCAGTGAAACTTCATTACTTCTGCAGTGTTGGAGGCAGACTACCTATCTGCATACTACAAGATCCCACAAACAAGATAATCTCCAGACTTTAGGTTGAAGGTCCTTTGGTATATCTTTAAGAACAATTTGTGACAACTTTCAAATGCATCTGAAAGAGAAGTACATCAATTTACTTGCTTATTCAAGAATTTCCCAAGAACTGCAGAGAGGTATTAGTCTAGGATTTGTAGCTAGTGAATCTAGAGTAGATTTGAACTGCAAATCAGGGTGGATATATTTTGGGTCCCCGCAGTTATACATTCAACAAGTTGGCAAAACAATGTGGTGGTGGTGTCAAATCATTCCCTGAGGAAAGGAAGAGTTACAGATCAACGAGGCTGCTCCATTGGTCAGCGTTGACCATGGATGCTCAGCCCTTGCTGTCTGTCTGATATATAAGCCAGGGCAGTACATGGAGAGCAGGCTGTTGCCATGCAGCATGCTCTCCCTCTCCACGCGGCTGATGAATTCAGAGGAACGGCAGATTCAGTTTGGCACCAGCAGCATTGCAGAAGTTACCAGTGATACTGAATTCAATGTAGCACTGCCTTAGGCTCCATTTTATTCCTCTGGATTTACTCCCAAAGTCTTCTGCAAGAGTGGGTATAGCCACATGGCAGTGGAGGCTTGAGAACCACACACAAGATGCTGGAGGAACTCAACAGGCCAGGCAGCATCTATGGAAAAAAGTACAGTCGACGTTTTGGGCTGAAACCCTTTGGCGGGATTGGGGAGAAAAAGCTGAGGAGTAGGTTTAAAAGGTGAGGGGAGGGGAGGTAGAACAACCAGGTGATAGGTGAAACCTGGAGGGGGAGGGATGAAGTGAAGAGCTGGGAAGTTGATTGGTGTGATGAGGTGAGAGAGGGAAACGAGGATGGGTAATGGAGAAGGTGGGGGTGTGGGTTGCGGGGCATTACTAGAAGTTTGAGAAATTGATGTTCATGACATCAGGTTGGTGGCTACCCAAACGGAATATAAGGTATTGTTTCTCCAACCTAAATGCGGCCTCATCAAAGTCAGTAGAGCAGGCCATGGATGGACATGTTGGAATGGGAATGGGAAGTGGAATTAAAATGGGTGGCCACTAGGAGATCCCGCTTGTTCTGGCAGGCGGAGCGTAGATGCTCAGTGAGGCGGTCTACTAAACTATGTCGGGTCTCACTGATGTACAGGAGGCCACACCGGAACACCACACACAATAAATGACCCCAACAGACTCACAGGTGAAGTGTCGCCTCACCTGAAGGAGCGATCCCTGTGAAAAGCAGAAAGTGGGGGTGGGGGGAGGGAAGACGTGCTTGGAGGTGGCAGAAGTCCACCTTATCCTTGCAAGCACAATAAGTGCTACACCTGCCCATACATCTTCTCCCTCACTACTATCCAGGGCCCTAAACAGTCCTTTCAGGTGAGGATACTGTGTTCGGTGCTCCTGGTGTGGTCTCCTGTATATCAGTGAGACCCCACATAGATTGGGAGACTGCTTCACTAAGCATCAACACTCCGTCTGCCAGAACAATCGGGATCCCCCAGTGGCCACCCAGTTTAATTCCACTTCCTCCCCCTTTCCTTCTGCATTTCCCATCCCCTTTTCCCTCTCTTACCTCATCTCACCAATCAACTTCCCAGCTCTTTACTTCATCCCTTCTCCGCCTGGTTTCACCTATCACCTGGTGGTTCTCTCTTCCCTCCCCTCACCTTTTAAATCTACACCTCAGCTTTTTCTCTCCAATCCTGTCGAAGGGTTTCAGCCCGAAATGTAGACTATACTTTTTTCCATAGAAGATGCCTGGCCTGCTGAGTTCCTTCAGCATTTTGTGTGTGTTGCTTGGATTTCCAGCATCTACAGATTTTCTGTTGTTTGGAGGTTTGAGATCAGAGTTTTCCTTCTCCTGGATGAATGAATGGTCAAAAATATGTTCAACATAATGTATAATTTTCATTATCGTGAGGAAGAGTAAATAGCACATCATTTCCTGAACAATTGATTTTGAAGCCCAAGCATTTTATTTCAACAACACATGGTTTTGTAGCACATACAGCACAGAAGCAGGGCTTTCAGCCCACAGTGACTGCACTGTCCCCCAACCAGACATTCACATAAATCCTGCACTGACCTGACTTTATTCTCCTCACATCCTCCTCAACTCCCCCTCTACTCTACCACTCATCCACGCTCTCAAAGCAATTTACAGTGACAAATTAACCAGCCAACCTCCATAACTTTGGAATGTAGGAAGAATCTAGAGCACCTGGAGGAAACCATAGGTCACAGGGAGAATATACAAACACCAGGGAAAAAGCACTTGAAGCCAGGATGGAAAATGGGTCATTGTGAGGCTGTGGCACTGTCAGTTTCACCACTATGAAACCCCTGATTTCTTACGTAACATACTGATGTTCATTTCTAATCCTTCCTATGACTTTGTTTCATATTTGTGTTGAAATAAGGACTTGTTTGTCATTATATCAGGGTATACGGACTTAAAACATTTATTGAAATCAACTTTCTGAATGAGGTGACAGATAGAAATAGGCATATAGGTATTAACAAAATGACTTTTGAACTCTTTTAACAGGGTTATTAAAGATAGCAGTGGGAATTGACAGAGAGAGTGATGAGGCAAAATCAATATTACCTGCTTACCTCTACCTAAGGAAGAAGAAAATGAAACAGATATTTAGTTGAAAGCTTTTGCAAGCACTGTATATTCTGAGGTGCTTTGTAGCCAATTAAGTATATTAAGAGGGCAGACACTGTGGAGTGTTGGAAATGCGAACACTAAGTCATGCACAGCAAGAACTAAAAGGAAAAAAATCACAATGTTCAGAATATCGTTTCCTGTCTTAGCCAGGATACAAGAGAGAGAACTCTGCTCTTTATATAATGCCATGTGATCCCATTTGCCCTGCTGAGATGGGTCATGGTTTAAAATCTCCTGTGAAAGACAGCACCTCTGACACTTTGTCACTCCCCTGTGTTGCACCAGAATGTCAGTCTAAATGGTGCACTCAAGCATCCAAGAGTAAGCCTCGAAAGTCACAAAAGCTGCAATTACATCATCAAAATGAAAACAGGAAAAGCTGCAAATACTTATCGGGTCAGGCAGCATCAACAGAAAGAGAAACAAAGTCAATCTTTCCTTTATGAAACTCTGTCAGTTGCTGACAAAGGATCTCAAACCTGAAACATAACCTCACTTGCCAAGTTTGTGACATTTTCTGTTTTTTTTAGAGTAAAAGCTCTGTCTTCTGATTAAGAGTGCAATCAATCAGGACTTACCTTGGAGATGCATTTTAAATTGTACTCTTTCTTTAGGGACCAACCTTCCATTAAAAGATGTTGTACTTGTATAATTATGAACATAGAAGTACCTACAGACTAGTAAAATTAGGCAGCGTAATCTTTCTATAAGGTATTTTTTGAGGTCCTTAGGAACAGTAACCTAGTCCAGTTTCATTTGTACAGCTGAAAATCCATTGCTAGTTTAAGTAAGCATCTTTAATCAAGGTTTCTGACCCAAATGTGAGTAGCCCGACTCTAAAATCAGTAGATGCAACTTTAGCAAAATATACTCAGCCATGTGCCAGCTTCGTTACATTCGGTCATCAAATTAAATATTTTATATAATACGTTTTTAAAAGATTACAACTGATATGTCTGACCAGAGAAATGGGAGCAACATAACAGCCTGAACCAGCAGAATGATAAATCTTGTGATCTTCAACTGGGTTGCAGTGAATTTGCACAGAAGGGCTGATCAAGACAAAATGAATCCTGAACCAGTGAAAGAGATGGTGAAAATCATGTCTTTTGCTTCTGACTCACCTCAGATGTAAGGCTGCCCTACCTTCTTTTCTAGTCTCTGCCAAATCTGTGATATTACAAGTGGAAATGAGTATAGATTTATCCCCCAGATTGCAACCCATTGTCTCCTGGGTTGCAGGATTTGTGCAGGGTGATTGACTCCATGTGTTGTACTTAATGTGGCTTTTTACTCTGATATGTTTACTCTGATCTGTTGACGGTCGGCCCAGCTGCTGATTGTAGTGCTGTCGAGGTGACATTTCCCTGGGATGAGGAGCAGCTGTTTCTGCCCTAACTGATTACAGCAATGGAGTCTGCAGTGTCACAGTTCACTGCCATGGAAACCTCAACCTGCTTCAAGGATGAAGCTTCCTGCAGCTCTCACAAAGGTTGGGAGTACGCTGTCAGAAGGACCATCTTAGACTGAAATAACAAAGGGAGGCAGAATTCTAAACCTTCAAGGCTTTTTTATTTTGTTAGATGTATAAAATAAAATATAGAAAAAAATACTTCTGTAACACTTTGTCAAAATGTCATGAAATGGCTGGCAACTTTGAGAACTGGGTGAAGCTTTTTCCATGCTTGTTGCAACAGGAAATGAAGTCTTTGAGCTATTGCGATAGAGTAGCCAACAGTACTTTGAATAAAAGGTAAAGTTTTCAAGATGAAGGAAATGGTTGACCTTTTCCATGCAACCTTTCTTGTTGGAGGGCAGTGTGGTTCAGTGGCGGGGGGCGGGGGCGGTGGAGGGTTAAGTTGATAAAGAACCTCGGTCTCGTAATGGCCATCCTTTCACATGCTTCAGAAACCACAAGAACAATGTAACTGCAACCACAAGCTCAAAGGCAAGCATTGTCCACACACTACAGTTTGCTAACTGAGGTTCAGGTGACAATGGTTCTGTACTGTAGGCGCCATAGACTGAAAAATCTCCCATTAGCTCTGAAATTTGCCTTACTCCTGTAGTTAAGTTTGTTGGAGCTAAGGTGCAGCACTGTGGTGAAAAAGCTTCAGCTAAGTTTTAAGACTGCAAAGCAGTCTCTTTTGACACCATTCTTCACTGAGATTGGCTCCGTAGCAGGTTTCTTGGTTAGTATCATTATTTGTATGCCATCATGGAGCAGAATTGCTGTGGGCAGCTGAATTTCAGGACAATGTTCCACACTGCCTCAATAACTTCAATGAAGTTGACAAAAGTCATGTATAGTAGTTGAGGATATTTTTCTTGGAGCTGTTCCTCAGTCATGTGCTCTGTGCCTCTGCATGGACAGAATCATCACTGTGATTCAGCTGTGGGAGCAGTTCTTTAGTATCTGGAAGGAAGAGGCTAAGGAGGCCCTGATGATATTCTCTGTGGCAACAGTGTCTCTTCATACTGCTCTTTCCTTCCTTCCTTTCTACCTCCTTCCTCCTTCTCTATTTCATATCTCTTCCTTCCCTCTTTTCCCTCATTCCCCCTTCTCTTTCTTCCTCCTCCCTCTTTTCTCCCTTTCTCCCTCTTCTCTACCCCTTCTCTTTGATATCCCTTCTCCTTCTTACTGTCTTTCTCCTTCCTGCCTTCTTTCTACCTTATTACCTCCTTCTTTCCTCCTGTCCAGCTATCTAGTTCCTTTCTCTTTCTTTTCTCTCCTTCTGCTTCATTTACTTCTTCCACCTACCTTATCTTTCCTTCACTCCTTCTTTTCACTTCAAGCCAATTTAACAAGTTGTACAAACGTAGACATGTGACAGGTATTGTATAAACATAGACATCATGGGCCAAAACTGTTCTGTGCTAATTCAAATTAATTTCATCCACTTGCACATGATCTATACCCTGACCGTTCATGTGCCTGAATAAAAACCTCTTAAATGCTCCTGTACTACTGGCTTTGTACTGCTATACCCCTGGCAACACATTGCTGAAACTTACCACTCTGTGTAAAAAAACTTAATGCATAAATATCTTTAAATTTTTCTCTCTCACTTCAAAACTATGCATTCTAATATCTGATAGACTCTGACTATCCACAAATCTCATAATTTTATATATTTTTCATAGACTCTTCTTGGGCTTCCAGCCAGGAGCAGGTGTTGATTTTAACCGAAGTTTCAATGACCAATTTCATCAGGGATGATGCCTAAGCATGTCTTGTCTGGTAGTATATAAATTCAACTCCTGTCATCCATCCCTCCTGATTGGTTAGTCCTCAACCTTGCTGACCCACCTTGTTTAAAATCGTATTCCATTTCTTACCTAGAGCAAGACCTTTGTCTTTGTTGAAATTCTTATCCTCTGGTCTTTATTTCAAGGTTTCCTTCGCCAGGCAGTCCCAAGTGTCATCGGCGCAGCACAGTAATTCTGTGCCATCAAAGCCAATCCAATGGCCATTGTCAATGCAATGTTTTACTACCATTGATTTCTCCGGGTATCCCAGATGGGGACACCTCCCGTACTCCTGTTTTCCACCGTTGCGTCCCAGCTGGTTGATATACGCTGCTCCGCATTCACTGGGAATGCTGTAAACGCTAGTCGTCCTGAGTCCCAGGTCATCTTTGACCTGCATAAACTGGGATTTGAGCTTCCTTACGGGCTTGTGGATGGTACTTATCCAGTATTTCCTTGCGATCCTTTTGGAAACCATGGAAATATAGAAAAGACAGGTGGTAGCAACGGGTTCCTTCTTGTTGTTAGGTTTTCTGGTTATTCTGTTTGCACTTTTAAGGGCCCGATTGATTTCCTTTGTCTCGTAGCCATTCTGTAGTAATGTCATGTGTAATCATCTTATTTTCTTGTGGAGACACACCAGGTCCAAAATAGTTTTTGCATAGTTAATCAAAGTAGAAAGAACTGTTCTATGTTGGGCGGCTGCTATTGCTGAGATACAAGTCCATGTGAGTGGGCTTCCGATAGACGCCTTGCTCGAGGCTACCATCTGGTTTCCGTTGTATTAGAATGTCCAGGAACGGGAGGCAATCATGCTTCTCCATATCCATTGTAAATTGAGTGTTTGGATTTATGCTGTTCAGATGGTCGTGGAACTGTTGGAGTGCCTGGAGTCCATGAGGCCACACTACAAAGGTGTCATCGACACATCTGATGAACACAGAGCCCTTTCCTCATAGTCCGCCATGTAGAAATTAGCAACAGCTGGTGACAAGGGGGATCCTATGGCCACTCTGTCCGTTTGTTCATAGTAGCTCCCCTTATAGAGGAAGTACATTGAGGAATGGTGTTTTCCAAAAGGTGAATGAAACCCTTATCAAACTTTGACCTCAGGAGGACTAAGGTATCCTTAGTGGGAACTCTCGTGAACAGGGACATGACATTGAAACTGACCATTATGTCCTCTGGGGTCAGCTAGATGTTGGTTATTGTTTTTGCAAAGTCGGCCGAATTTGTGATGTGATACTCACAAACACATAAGGAAGCTCAAATCCCAGCTTAAGCAGGTCAAAGATCACCTGGGATTCAGGATAGCTGGCATTTAGAGGTTTCCCTGTGAATGCGGAACAGTGTATACCAGCCAGACAGGGCGCATGGTGGAAACCTGTATCAAGGAACATAGGAGGTGTAACTGGGTTACCCAGAGAAATCAGTGGTAGTAGAATATTGCATACACAATGACCACAGGATCGACCTTGATAGCACAGAACTACTGTGTCACGCCAATGGCTTTTGCGACTGTCTGTAAAGAAAGCCATTGAAATAAGTCTACAGAATAAGAATTTCTACAAAGACGAAGGTCTTGCTCTAAGTAAGAAATGGAAGGCATTTTTAAACAAGATGTGTCAATGAAAACCTGATTGGTTGAGGACTAACCAGTCAGGAGGGACGGACAACAGGGGTTGACTGTATATACCACTGGACTAGACATGCCTAGGCATCATCCCTGATAAAGATGGCAGAGTTTGTCATCAAAACATCGGTTAAAATCGACGCATGAACCTGGTTGGAAGCCTGAGAAGAGTTTATGTGTCATATACGCTGGGAAAGCACTAGATCATTTTTTTACATATATACTTATATAAGGTTGCCCCTTAGCCTCCACTGCAGGCAGAAGTAAATGCAAGTTTGTCTGACCGCTTCTTTTAGCTAATGCTCCAAATGTTATCTAACCAAAATTTTATGCAGCAACATGACTTCCTGACTTTTATATTTAGCATTCCAACTAATGAAGGCAAGAATGCTGAATGCCTTCTTTACCACCGTATCTACAGTGTGGCTCTTCCATGGAGCTATGGACTTGAACTCCACAATCTTTCAGTATATCATTGCTCTTCTAAGATTCTATCAATTACTGTATACACTCCATTCACATGAGTAAATGTAAAGTAATCGGCATGTTAGGGGGAAAATGAAGGCAGCGTATTATTTGTATGGGTTTAGTTTTGGGACTTTTGAAGTATGAAGGAATCTGAATGTCTACAGGTGCACAAGCAGTTCACAAAACAAATGGCATGTTGGTCAACATTAAAAAGGTTTTGATTTTAAGAGCAAGGATGTCCTACTGCAATTATATCAGGCTTGTTGTAATTGCTTCTGTCTTTAATCTTTTCCCCTCCTTTTCTCTCTCCTTTCCCTTCTGCTCTATTCATGCTTTCCATCTATTTACACCTTTTCTCAACTTCCTTCTCCATCCCTCCATCACCTCGCCCTACCAGTTCTTCTCTTTTCCCTCCTTTTTCTCTCCTTCATACCCTCTCCCTCTTCTCCCTTGCCTTTCTCTTCTACCCTCATTCTCCTCTTCTCACTGTCCCCTCCTCCATTCCCCCTCCTTCTTCTCTGCTCTGCCCTTCATCTTGATCTTTTCTGCCCCCTCTTCCAGTTCTTCTTCATTGCACCCACATTCCTCAATTTGTTCCTTTCCCTCTCCCTCCCTCTCAATCTCTTCCTCCATTTCCTTCTTTGTCCCTCAATTTCTGCAATCCTTTTCCCCCCTCTTTCTTTCGCAAACAGCAGGAATTCTGCAGATGCTGGAAATTCAAGCAACACACATCAAAGTTGCTGGTGAACGCAGCAGGCCAGGCAGCATCTGTAGGAAGAGGTGCAGTCAACGTTTCAGGCTGAGACCCTTCATCAGGACTAACTCCTGTTAGTCCTGACGAAGGGTCTTGGCCTGAAACGTCGACTGCACCTCTTCCTACAGATGCTGCCTGGCCTGCTGCGTTCACCAGCAACTTTGATGTGTGTTCCCCCCTCTTTCTTCTTCATTATTGTCATCCTGTTCCCTCTCCTCCCTTCTTCCCACTTTGCTTTCCTCCTTCCCTTTTCTACCCCTCCCTTTTTTCTTCCCTCGTCTGCTTATGCCTTCCTCTCTATTTATCTTTTCTTCCTTCTTTTCCCTCCCTCCTTTCATTTACTCCCTGCCCCCTTTCTTCTCTTCCCTCCGTTTTCACCCCTCCTTCTGCTTCTGCCTCCATCTCTCACTGATTCTCTCTCTGCCTGCATTTTCTCCCTCCCCTTTTCTCCCTTTTCCCTTTTTCTTCTTTCTTTCCCTCCCTCCCTTTCTTTTTCTCCTTCCCACTCCCCCCTGCCTTTTCCCTCTCTACCTCCTTCCTCCATCTTCTCATTCTATTCTTTCATCCCCTTCCTCCCGCCATCACCTTCCCTCTTTTCATTACCTTCCTCCATTGCCCTCACCCAGTTCCCTCCTTTTCCCTCCCTTTACTTCCTCTTCTTTAGTCCTCCTCCTTTCTCCCTCCTCCCTTTATATCTTCTTCTGTCCTTCGTGCTTCTCTCTCCCCTCTTTTCCCTCCTTTGTCTCTTGTTCCCTTTCATCTTTTTCTCCCTCCTTCTCCCTCCCTTTCTTCCCCTTTCTCCCTCCATATCACCCACCATCTACCTGTATTCCTTCATCTTGTCTGAGGAGGATGAGGGTCTAATTCAGGACTGCCGAAGTCAGTAGATTAGAGCATTTTCAGGCTCGCTATTCAGCCTGAATGATCATACTTCAGTCATTACTGGTTTCATAGAACATAGAACATTACAGCACAGTACAGGGCCTTTAGCCAACAACATTGTGCCACCCTTTTAGCTTAGCCTAAGATCAATTTAACTTATCCCTCCTACATAACCCTCCATTTTTCTGTCATTCATGCACCTATCTAGGAGTTTTTTAAATGCCCCTAATGTATCTCATTTCTCAGCAAGAAATGTGATGATAACTGCTTTTTGATGAAGGGTCTACCCGAACCAGAAACCTTGGAAGAACAGGGAGATCCACTCTCTGCTAAAGTCCAGATCCAGGGCTTTCAGAATCAGAACCTGAATTAGGTTTCAGGAGGGATGACAAGAAACCTATGTATGATCTTTGTAAAGCTCTCAGTGATGCCAAAGGAGCATATTAGTGTAAACTACAGGCTGAATTCAATTAAGTAGATGCCAGGCAACTGTGGCAGAGCTTGAATACCATCAAGGGCTAAAAGATGGAACTGGGAATGATTTCTGGCAATGTCACATATCTAATAGATGAGCTCAATTTCTTCTATGCCTGCTTTTGAGCAGGTGAATTAAGACGGTGTGCCACCCCCTCCTACATCTCCCACTGGCTCTGTCACTTACATCTCCGAAGCGGAAATTAGACCTCCTTTCATGAAGATAAACTCTCAGAGAATGACTCCCAGCACAGATAAGACCTTCAGACCATGAGCACATAAGACATAGGAGCAGATTTAGGCCATTTGGCCCATTGAGTTTGCTCTGTCATTTCATCATGGCTGATTTATTATCCTTCTCAACCCCATTCTCTTGCCTTCTCCTTCTAACCTTTGATCAAGAACTTAGCAACCTCTGCCTGTCAGGCCTACATTTGCAGGGTCCTCCCAGACTCCATTCAGTTAGCAGGAGTCACCTGCCACTTGTTTCCAACTTATCACCTGTAGCCTATTTAAAGCTAGCTTTCTTCCACTCTTTCAAACCAGCCAGCATCAACCAGTTGCTCCTAGCCTCCAGGTACCTTGTTGCCTAGTCGAGTTCAGTATTTGTTCTCTCTTGTTTTGTGGCCCCTCGTGGCTTTATATTGTTCAGTTTATTATTAGACTTATTGCTCACCGCTAAATTATCTCCACTGCTCTGTTTTTGGGTCAAGGCTAGTCTACATTTCTCAACAGCATGATTGACCCAGCAGAGTATGCTCGCCTAAAGCAAGTTGCCCATCAACAAATGCACATGATCCAGAAGCAGCAGGAAACCATTGACCATCTGCTCACCACTCTCTTCTTCATACAGCAACCCCACTACAATCAAACTTCTCCCTCTGAGCCCCAGATTCCAGCGCCCGAGTACCTTGATGGATCCCCAACCCGATGAAGCAATTTCCTGTCCGAGTGCGTCTCACACTTTGAGCACCAGCCATCTCCGTGGTCTACAGTCTGAGCTAAGATCACCTTCGTCATCTCTCTCCTGACAGGCACGCTCTGATGGCCTCTGCTAACTAGGACAATGAAACCACCATTTTCAATAAATATGAGGAATTCACCACTGAGCTGCACCGTGTTTTTGATCATCCGGGAAGTGTAAGGTGAGCAGCAACCCAAATATTTCACCTGCGTCAAAGCTCACGCCCGCTGCAGGATGACACCGTTGATTCTGGACCCTTGTGGCGGAGGTGTGGCTGTGTGCAGAAGGGCTAATGGCCCATTACCTCCCAGCCTCTCAGAGCACATGAAAGACAAGCTGTGTCTACCCGGGAGATGCTCACCGACCTTGAAATCCTCATCACTCTGGCCACCTAATTGACAAGCTTCTTATGGAACAACACTCCAGATCATCAGCCAGAACCCCAGTTCTGTTCCCAGAGCAACTTCAGACTGCAGAACCCTCACCATCAATGCCTCCAGAACCCAGGCAGTTAGACAGAGCTCCCTTAACACCCCCCCCCCACCCCCCGAAGTGTGGGCGTTGGTGGAGAAACAATGTGCACTTACCAATCCCCCACATGTCAAATGCTCACTGTGTCCAGGAAAATGGCACCACCAGGTAAAGACAAGGAGCCTTCTATCTCCCCGGCTCCTCATTCTAGCACCATAGGGCGACTCACTGTCTCTGTTGTCCTCCACACCCTGACAGTTTTACACCCACAGGAGGCTCTGGTGAATTTCGGTAACTATCAGAACCGGACTCTGTGTGTGCAGCTTGGACTCCCGACTGAGCCTATCTCTCACCCCTCTACATCATGGCCTTTGATGGGCGTCACTTGTGGTCTGGGATGGTAAGGGCATGAACATGGCTTCGAGTCCATCCAGTTCCTCCTGATCGACTCACACAACACTCCTTTCGACTTGGGTTACCCCTAGCTCTCCACTCATGACCCTCACTTTGCTTGGTCATCTGGTTCACCGGCCGGACCACCTGCTTGCAACCTCAGCTGACTTCACCCCAGAAATCTGTGGAGACAGAGGAAACCCTTAACCTCATACCATGACGTAGCCATCACTTTCAGTACCCTATGCCGCACAGACCACACGACTGCACGATTAACCTCCTCCCAGCCACTACCCCTCCCCAAGGTCATCTGTTCTCCCTCTCCCCTCCTGAGACCTAAGCCATAAACAACTACATCGCCAAGGCACTACAGCACAGCTTCATTCAGCTATCCCAGTCCCAAGCTAGTGCGGGATTCTTCATTGTCAAGAAAAAAGATTCGGGGGGGGGGGTCTTTGTACCTGCATTTACCACTGAGGACTCAACAGAATCCCTAATACAAATTACAACCCTCTCCACTTGATGGATTGTGCATTTGAAACACTCCGTGGTGCCCATATCATCACCAAACCAGATCTACAGATCGCGTATGACCTGATACACGTCTGCCAGGGGAATGAGTGGAAAACTGTGTTCGTAACACCCACTGGCCACTATGAACACTTGGTGATGCCAGACCACGCTCCCTCAAACAGCTTCATTGTTTCTTGTGCTTCTTCCATTTCTAACTCTGGTTCATCAGAACCTACAGTACTCCTCTCAACTCCCTCACCAGGTTACCAACCTATGCATAACCTGGTATGCTGATGCAGACCACACTTTTGAGAAGGTCTACAGGTGTTTCGCGACCGTTCCCTTTCTCTGCCATTTGAAACCCTCTGCATCTTTTGTGGCGGAGGTGGATGCATCCGATATGGTCACCAGGGCCATCCTCTCACAGTGTGGACCAGGTGAGAAGATGTGCTTTTATTCTTTCTTCTCATGTATGTTCAATTCTACACATCACAATCATGGAGTAGGAGGCAGGGAGCTACTCGCTGTCTAATGGGCCTTGGAGGAATGGAGACGTGGCTGATTGAGAACAATAAGCCCTTCCAGACCCGGACTGACCACCAGAACCTCATGTCCATTCAACTGACCTGCCAACTCAAGCCACATCTCGTTTGCTGGGCTCTCTTCTTGGAGCAACTCATCTTCACAATCTCCTATTGACCTGGCTCCAAGAACACTAAGGTGGACTCTCTGTCATGACAGTTTGACCCAGATGAAATGGAGACCGACCTTCAGCCCATCATGCCATCCTCCAAGATCCTTACACTGACCATTTGGGACCTCGAAACCAGATCTGCCAGGCCCTACTGCATGAGCCTGCTTCGGCCAATATACCAGACAGCCGAAGTACAGGCTGGCAGCCGTGCTCTCTGAGGCACTCCAGGGTGCCCACTCTTCAACCCTCCCCAGCCGTCCAGGTACACGACAGACTCTGAATATTCTGCAATGCTGGCTCTGGGAATGTACATCAGCTCATTGTTTCCTGCTCTTAATGTGCTCAGTCCAATTTAAATTTCAGAAAGTTCAAAGTAAAATTTATTATCAGAATACATACATGTCACCACATGCAACCCTGAGATACTTTTTCCTATGGGTACGCTTAGTAACTGTAAACAGGATCTGTAAACTGTAAACAAACTGTGAAAAGGTGGATATAAATGAATAGCAATAAATAATGAGCATGAAATAACAAGAGAAAAGTCTCTTTAAATGAGAGTAGTTCCTCCAACCAGCAGCCCTCTGGGTACCTTTGGTCTCTGCCAGTCAGTCAACGGCCGTGGTCCCACATTTCAATGTATGTCATCACGGGTTTGCACCTTCTGATGCAGACATGGTAATCAAGACAGTAGTGGACCAGTTCTCCAAGGCGGCCCACTTCATTGCTCTCCCCAAACTCCTGTCAGCCGCTGAGACAATGGACCTAGTTCTCCAACATGTAATTCGCCTCCACAGCTTCCCGTAGGACATTGTCCTGGACCAGAGTCCACAATTCATCTCCCTCTTCCAAAAAGCCTTCTGCTTCTTCCTCCACACCTCATTGAGTTTGTCCTCTGGCTATCATTTGCAGACCAATGAACAGTCAGTGAGAGCTAATCAGCAAGCAGCAAGTTTCTGTGATGCTTCGCTGCCTCTAACCCTTCCACATTGAAAACCTGTCTGCTTTGGGCCAAACCGTCCCACAATCTGCACACTTCCTCTGCCACAGAACCATAGAACCATAGAAACCATAGAAACTACAGAACAGAAACAGGCCTTTTGGCCCTTCTTGGCTGTGCCAAACCATTTTCTGCCTAGTCCCACTGACCTGCACACGGACCATATCCCTCCATACACTTCCCATCCATGTACCTGTCCAATTTATTCTTAAATGTTAAAAATGAACCCGCATTTACCACCTCATCTGGCAGCTCATTCCATACTCCCACCACTCTCTGTGTGAAGAAGCCCCCACTAATGTTCCCTTTAAACCTTTCCCCCTCACCCTTAACCCATGTCCTCTGGTTTTTTTCTCCCCTTGCCTCAGTGGAAAAAGCCTGCTTGCATTCACTCTATCTATTCCCATCATAATTTTATATACCTCTATCAAATCTCCCCTCATTCTTCTACGCTCCAGGGAATAAAGTCCTAACTTATTCAACCTTTCTCTGTAACTGAGTTTCTCAAGTCCCGGCAACATCCTTGTAAACCTTCTCTGTACTCTTTCAACCTTATTTATATCCTTCCTGTAATTTGGTGACCAAAACTGAACACAATACTCCAGATTCGGCCTCACCAATGCCTTATACAACCTCATCATAACATTCCAGCTCTTTGGACAGGTACAACAAGTCACCCTTTGAAGTGCTTCACGGCTACCAACTCCCATTGTTTCCCATGGAGGAGCCAAGGCTGGAGGTCCTGTCCACCAGGGCCCTGGTTCACTGATGACAGAATACTTGAAAGAGGGCACAGAGGATCATCCTAGCTGCCAACCACATGTTCTGGCACCAGGCTAACCGCCATTGGTGTCTAGCCGGGATACTCCCAGCCTGGGGACCATGTCTGGCTGTCCACCCGAGATCTGCCCTGCTGCACCACCTCCCACAGCTCTTGTTCATTGATCCTTTTAAGGTTAGCCATCGCATCTATCCGCTCACTTAGTGTCTCCAGCTGTCACCGTCCCTCAAGACCACACCTACCTCAAGCCTGTTGCTATGGAGTGCTCAACGCACGTGAGCCTGCACTATCAGATCCTAGGATGGTCAAAGGTGGTCCTGTGTAACCAGTTCACCGGTTGATGGATTCTCGTCATGGTGGATAGACTGTGCAGTACCTGATCTTGAGTGCGATCCAGTTTCATTTTGGATCCATCACTCATCCGGATTGTCCTGGGCTGGCCGGGGGCCAGCTGTGGGGGAATGGTGGGAGGGGGGAGTTCCTGTTGGGTCTGTGCATGCAGGCTCCACCCCGCTAAAAGGAGTCACCTGCTGCTCGTTTCAATCACATCACCTGCAGCCTATTTAAACCTAACGGTCTTCCACCGTCCTTGTTTTCGCTTTCAAACGTGGCCCCTCGTTACTTTGCAGTTTATTATTAAAGTTATCACTTGCTGCTAAATTATCTCCACTGCTCTGCTTTTGGGTCAAGCCTCCTCTACATTTCCTGACACTGCTTTAAATATACTCAATGATTTGGTCTCCATAGCCGTTCATGGCAATGAATTCCACAGATTCATCACTCTCTGGCTAAAGACATTTCTTCTCATCTCTGTTCTAAATGGATATCTCTCCATTCTGAGATCATGTTCTCTGGTTCCAGACTCCCCCACAATAGGAAAGACTCTCCCCACATCCATTTTACGTAAACCTTTCAATATTGCATAGTTTTCAATGAGATCCCCCCTCATTTTTCTAAACTCCAATGAGAACAGGCCCAGAGCCATCAAACGCTTTAATTTACTTTCATTCCCAGAATAATTCTCATCAACCTCCTCTGAACTCTCTCCAAGGCTAGCACATTTTTTCTTAGATAAGGGACGCAAAACTGCTCACAATACTCCAAGTGCGGTGTGACCAATGCCATATAAAGTTTCAGCGTGACATCCTTGGTTTTATATTCTAGTCCTCTCGAAATGAATGCTAATATTTCATTTGCCTTCCTTACCACCTACTCAGCCTGCAAGTTAACCCTCAGGGAATCTGGCAGAAGGACTCCCAAGTCTTTTACACCTCTGATTTTTTGAACTTTCTCTTCATTTGGAAAATAGTCTCCAACTTTATTGCTTTTACCAAAGTTCATGACCATACACTTCCCTTCGCTATATTCCACCTACCTCTTCTTTACCCATTCTTCCAAATCCTACTGTAGATTCCCTGTCTAAATCCTACTGTGGATTCCCTGCTTCCTAAACATTACTTGCTCCTCCCCTACCTTTGCATCATCCACAAACTTGTCACAAAGCCATCAATTCCATTACTCAAATCATTGACGTATAACGTGAAAAAGAAACAGTCTCCATACCGACTCTGTGGAACACACTAGTCACTGGCAGCCAACCAGAAAAGGTCTTTATTCCATCCTTTGCCTCTTGCTAGTCAGGCAACCTTCTATCCGTGCTAGTATCTTTCCTGTAATACCATGGGCTCTTACCTTGTTAAGCAGACTCATGTACAAAGGCCTTCTGAAAATGGGGTCCCTGGACTGGTTCTGAGATTGTATACCAATCAGCTTCTTGCTCCAATAGTCCACTGTCCCCATCTGCTTCAAGGAAAGCTCCATCATTCCAGTCCCCAAGAAAAGTAAAGTGTCCTATCTCAATAACTACCAACCAGAAGCTCAAATATCAACCATAATGAAGTGCTTTGAGAGACTGTTAATGATCAACATCAGTGGCAGCCTTCCAGTCGAGCTGCAATTTGCATCCAGGAAAAATAGGTCTGGCGAGGATATCGCCTCACTTGCACTACATTCAGCTCTTGGTCACCTTGACAATAAGAATACACATACTAAAATATTACTCATTCGTTACAGCTCATCTTTTAACGCAATGGTACTTAATAAGCTCATTGCTTAACTCCTGAATCTTGAGGCCCCTATCTGTGACTGGCTTCTGGACTTTCTGAGGGGCAGACATCAGTCAATTAGAAATGGTCATGGTGTTTCATCCACCCTGACCCTCAACACTGGTAAGCACGTGCACACTGTATGTGAGTATGTGTATAAGTGAGTATGTATCTTTGATCGCGTGTCAGAATGTATGTATGTCCATGTGTGAACATACGCACGTATGTTGTGTGCTTGCGCATGTGCGTATGCATGCACACACTTGATGGCCGACTGCCAATCTGAATAAAGTCAGACAACAGAAATGACTGAATTACATACAACACCGTGGCAAAACTGCCTCGTACTCACTGCTCTCCAAGCGACATCTGAACTTACACCCTGCAGTAATTAGGCAGGATTTAACTTGCTTCGATATGGTCTGACCCACAGCTCAAAGTGGGTCTGAAAGCAGGAAGGCGTCAAACTGTGTGCAAAGCAGGTAGAGACAGCAACACACTGGATGCCCAAGAGTTAAATTCTCACTGATACACGTGTTTACACGAAAAATCACTGATTTGATCGGCAGGCTATAAAAGCAGTAATCACAGACACACTACAATCTAATGCAAACATCGCCATGGTAACCATGTAACGTCCTTCTATGTGATCATCACACAAGTACTACCAGACAGATGGTGCCCGTGGCCCACCTGAACTGTGTTATTTATGTACTCCTTTGTAATACTGTTGGGGGCTGGGGTGGGGCGGGTGGTGAGGGGCAGTGTGGCAACAGCCACTCTCCCAACTGGAGCATGATGGAAATCCAGACACAAGTCAGGGTGTGGATGTAGACCATGAAAGGTATCTTAGGTTTGACCTATACCGACACACCAAAAGTCAGCCCCTCTCATCAAAGAAAAAAACTGCATACTATGAAAAAAATATTGCCTAGGATACTGTATCCTGAGCCTTCCCTGTTAGATAAGGCAACATTTAGAGTCATAGAAAACTACAGCACAGAAACAGGCCCTTCAGCCCATCTAGTCAGTGCTGAACGATTTAAACTGCCTAGTCACATCAACTTGCACCTAGACCATAGCTCCCCACAGTCCTCCCATCCATGTACCTATCCAAACATTGTTTAAATGTTGAAATTGAACTGGTATCCACTTCTTGCGCTTGTAGCTCATTTCACATTCTCATCATCCTCAGAGAGAAGAGGTTTTCCCTCATGTTTCAGCCATGATGAAATGGTGGAGTTGACTCAATCAACCAAATGTTCATGGGGATTTGTCGACCCTGACTTGCCTCAAGACGGTAAACACATCCTCATCTGAAATCTGTATAAGGTCCATAACCTTGCTGTTGCTTTTCTCAATTCTGTAGATTTTGTTTCTATCTCCCAAATAAATACAAATGCAAGTGGAAAAGATCCATTTAAGATCTGAGGGCGACCCTCTCCACCATGAGGAGGTACTTGGTGTCCCTATCCCAGGCCCTTCCACACCTTCGGGACACTTTCTTCGCCGTCTGTAATGGACCTGCTCGTTATTTCATCCTCTGTCGGATCCATGCCTGCAATTGCAGTTTTTTTGACTTTGTCATGTTAGGCAAGGATCGCAAGACCTTACACCTGCAGACGCCAGAGCCTGCTGGCCCTGATGCTAGCAGGCATGAACTTCAGATTGCAGCTCCTGCCATTGATCTCGCCAGCTCCAACACCCCGTGGCATCTTCAAAACCCGGACTCCAGCAATAACCATGGACACCTTCACAGCGATTGCGCAACCACCAACTGCGACTCCAGCCTTGAACTCCAGGCCGTGTCTTTATGTGCTGCTATTGTGATTCCCGTCTCCCCTTCCCCCTCCACCACTCTGCAACCCCGTCTCCCTCAGGTCCTACCGTCAGCTCCTGGGCCCGCAGAGGCTCCATCTTCCTCTCACCTCAAACCTTCCCTCTCCATTGACACCCCCAGCCTTCCCCCTACCCCCTCTGATCCCAACTCTCATCCGTGCTGGGTCTTTACCAACCCCTCTGACCTTCGACTGTCTGCGGCAGAGAGCTCTGTCCTCAGTAAGGGCCTCACGTTTGTCCCCCTTCGCCCACACTTCAGCGAGTTCCACGTTCACCATGACGCTGAACTCTTCTTCTGCCAGCTCCGTCTCCAAGCCTACTTCTTCGGCAAGGACTTTCCCACCCCCACCGATGACCCTTTTTCCCGTCTTCAACCCTCCTCCTCTTCATAGACACCCCGCTCTGGTCTTCTGCCTGCTCTGGATCTCTTTATTGCTAACTGCCGATGGGACATCAACCGTCTCGACTTCACCGCACCTTGTTCCCATTCCAACCTTACTCCTTCTGAACGCTCTGCTCTCCACTCCCTCCGCACTAATCCTAACCTTATTATTAAACCCGCGGATAAGCGGAGTGCTGTTGTAGTCTGATGTACTGACCTCTACCTTGCCGAGGCACAGTGACAACTCGCGGATACCTCCTCTTATTTACCCCTCGATCGTGACCCCACTAAGGAGCACCAGGCCATTGTCTCCCACACCATCACCGACTTTATTCACTCAGGGGATCTCCCATCCACTGCTACCAACCTTATAGTTCCCACACCCTGCACTTCCCGTTTCTACCTCCTACCCAAGATCCACAAACCTGCCTGTCCTGGTAGACCTATTGTCTCAGCTTGCTCCTGCCCACCTGAACTTATTTCAGCATACCTCGACACTGTTTTATCCCCTCTTGTTCAATCCCTTCCTACCTATGTTCGTGACACTTCTCACGCTCTGAATCTTTTTGATGATTTTAAGTTCCCTGGCCCCCACCGCTTTATTTTCACCATGGATGTCCAGTCCCTATATATTTCCATCCCCTATCAGGAAGGTCTCAAAGCTCTCCGCTTCTTTTTGGATTCCAGACCTAACCAGTTCCCCTCTACCACCACTCTGCTCCGTCTAGCGGAATTAGTCCTTATTCTTAATAATTTCTCCTTTGGCTCCTCCCACTTCCTCCAAACTAAAGGTGTAGCCATAGGCACCCGTATGGGTCCTAGCTATGCCTGCCTTTTTGTTGGCTTTGTGGAACAATCCATGTTCCAAACCTATTCTGGTATCTGTCCCCCACTTTTCCTTCGCTACATGGACGACTGCATTGGCGCTGCTTCCTGCACGCATGCTGAGCTTGTTGACTTTGTTAACTTTGCCTCCAACTTTCACCCCGCCCTCAAGTTTACCTGGTCCATTTCCGACACCTTCCTCCCCTTTCTAGATCTTTTTGTCTCTACCTGTGGAGACAGCTTATCTACTGATGTCTACTATAAGCCTATTGACTCTCACAGCTACCTGGACTATTCCTCTTCTCACCCTGTCTCTTGCAAAAACGCCATCCCCTTCTCGCAATTCCTCCGTCTCCGCCGCATCTGCTCTCAGGATGAGGCTTTTCATTCCAGGACGAGGGAGATGTCCTCCTTTTTTAAAGAAAGGGCTTCCCTTCCTCCACCATCAACCTTGCTCTCAAACGCATCTCCCCCATTTCACGCACATCTGCTCTCACTCCATCCTCCCACCACCCCACTAGGAATAGGGTTCCCCTAGTCCTCACCTACCACCCCACCAGCCTCCGGGTCCAACATATTATTCTCCGTAACTTTCACCACCTCCAACGGGATACCACCACCAAGCACATCTTTCCCTCCCTGTCTTTCTGCTTTCCGCAGGGATCGCTCCCTATGCGGCTCCCTTGTCCATTCGTTTCCCCCCATCCCTCCCCACTGATCTCCCTCCTGGCACTTATCCTTGTAAGCGGAACAAGTGCTACACCTGCCCTTACACTTCCTCCTTCACCACTATTCAGGGCCCCAGACAGTCCTTCCAGGTGAGGCAACACTTCACCTGTGAGTCTGCTGATGTGATATACTGTGTCCGGTGCTCCCGTTGTGGCCTTCTATATATTGACGAGACCCGCCCGACGCAGACTGTGAGATCATTTTGCTGAACACCTATGCGCTGTCGGCCAGAGAAAGCAGGATCTCCCAGTGGCCACACTTTTTAATTCCACGTCCCATTCCCATTCCGATATGTTAATCCATGGCCTCCTCTACTGTCGAGATGAAGCCACACTAAGGTTGGATGAACAACACCTTATATTCCATCTGGGTAGCCTCCAACCTGATGGCATGAACATTGACTTTTGAAACTTCCGCTAATGCCCCACCTCCCCCTCATACCCCATCTGTTATTTATTTATATACACACATTCTTTTTCTCTCTCTGTCCCTCTCACTATACCCCTTGTCCATCCTCTGGTTCCCCCCCCCCACTTACTTTCTCCCTAGGCCTCCTGTCCCATGATCCTCTCATATCCCTTTTGCCAATCACCTGTCCAGCTCTTGGCTCCATCCCTCCCCCTCCTGCCTTCTCCTATCATTTTGGATCTCCCCCTCCCCCTCCCACTTTCAAATCTCTTACTAACTCTTCCTTCAGTTAGTCCTGATGAAGGGTCTCGGCCTGAAATGTCAACTGTACCTCTTCCTAGAGATGCTGCCTGGCCTGCTGTGTTCACCAGCAACTTTTATGTGTGTTGCTTGAAATTCCAGCATCTGCAGATTTCCTCGTGTTTAAAATCTCTCCCATCTCTTTTGTCTCCACACATAGATTACCAATCTGACATTTTGCTCTTAACGTATCTGTAGAATGGATGTTGTGATTCTCATTCACCTTGTCTGCCTTCTTTTATTCCTCCTGATTTCTTTCTGAATTGTTCTCTTGCATTTCTTATACTCCTCAAGTACTTCATTTCTTCCTACCTGCCCATACCTGCTATGCACCTCCTTTATTTTTCTTAACCAGAGCTTTCCTATCTCTTGAAAACCAAGGTTCCCTAAACCTGTTACCTTGCTTTACCTTTTATTCTGTCCAGCACGTACAAGCTTTGTACTCTCAGAATCACACTTTTGAAGGCCAGAAAACAGCCCATCCCAATCCACACTTGCTAGATTCTTTCTGATACCATCAAAATTGGCCTTTTTCCAAATTAGAATCTCAAACCGAGGACCAGACCTGTCCTTTTCCATAATTACCTTGAAACTAATGGCATTGTGATCACTGGATGCAAAGTGTTCCCTCACACAAACTTCTGACACCTGCCCTTTCTCATTCCCTAATAGGAGATCAAGTATTGCACACTCTCTCAATGGGACTTCAATGTACTGATTAAGGAAACTTTCCTGAACACATTTGACAAACTCTATCCCATCTAGTCCTTCTACAGCATGGGAGTCCTATCAATATGTGGAAAGTTAAAATCATCCATTATCACAACCGCATGTTTCTTGCAGCAGTCTGTGATCTCTTACAGATTTTTTTCTTCTAAATCCTACGGATTGTTGGGTGGTCAATAAATATAGTCCATTAACATGGTCATACCTTTCTCATTCTTCAGTTCCACCCATAAAATCTCACTAGATGAGTTCTTCAATCTGTCCTGACTGAGCACTGCTGTGACATTTTCTGACGAGTAGTGCCACTCCTCCCCCTTTAATCCCTCCCACTCTGTCATGTCTAAAACAGAGGAACCCTGGAATATTAAGCTGCCAGTCTTGTCCTTCCTGCAACCAAGTCTCACTAAAGGCTATAATATCATAATTCAATATGTTAATCCATGCTCTAAACACATCCGCCCTTCCTACAATACCTCTTGCTCTTGATTGCTGATTGGCCGCTGTTCAAAACTTGAGGTTTTACACACAATGACAATCATGGTGTAAATCGATATAAAATAGAGATGGGTATCAGATGCCCTCATAGCCTGCACCTTCAACCTGAACTCCATTAACCCACCATTCACTCACTACAATGAGACTTTGCCGGAATGATTCAGAGTGAGCATTCAGTTAAAAAGTCCTTATCCCAGAACCAGATCCATTCAATATTCTGGTGGCCCTGTGCAAATCAGGATGAAATGGGACTGAATGCCCAAGTGCACCAGCCCCCCAGTAATCAATTGGATGTTTAACTCACTTACAGTATGCAAACTGTCTACTGTGTTTCACCAGTGGATAGGTGCACATTTGGAAAGTGGAGGAACATCATAAGCTCATGAAATATAAATACTGTCTTCAACCTACTATCTTTCTTTCTCCTTAATCCCCCAGCTAATGCCTCGAAAGAATACTAAAGGAATGTTTTGTTGTTGGATGCTTTGAATAAGATTTGAAATGGAGACCTTGACTGCTTGCTCATATTGAATGTAAGAAGAGGAGCTGTTTTGATGAGAACCAAGGATTTTTATTTTAGATGAAGTTCTCATATGTGATCTCTTCTATCACATTCCACATCCCCCCTCATATTGTAATTCTTCCTGAATTCACAAGGATTGGTTGGTTTACACATTCCCTTCTCTGCTTCCATCTCGCACCTTAACCTTACCCTTTCTCCTCCCGCTACCACCATGACAGAAGTTAACTGGTGACACATCCAACTTGTTGATCCTATAATTATTTGATAGAGCTGACAAACAAGCTTTTCTGCCAAAATTGCACCTCAGGAGGTGTGCATCTTGAAGTGACAAAGATCCTGAATAAAGGTAAGCCAGGAGATTTCAGTGACAGCATTTATAGAGTTAATGCCTCCCAGCTCCTCTAAACCTCAGTTCCCTCTTGATCTCCAGGGCTGTCTGTGTGGAGTTTGCTGATCTTTCTGTGGCTGTAATGTTATCCATAGGAGTATGGTTTCCTCTCACATCCGAAAACATACAGCTGGTAGATTAATTGGTCACAGTAAATTGTTCCTTGTGTCAGAATCAGAATCAGAATCAGGTTTATTATCACCGGTGTGTGACGTGAAATTGATTAACTTAGCAGCAGCGGTTCAATGCAACACATAATCTAGCAGAGAGAAAGAATAGTGAATAAAATAAAAATAATAATGATAATAAATATACTAGTAAATCAATTATGTATATCGAATAGATTTTAAAAATGTGCAAAAACAGAAATACTATATATTAAAAAAGAAGTGAGGTAGTGTCCAAAGATTCATTGACCATTTAGAAACCGGATGGCAGAGAGGAAGAAGCTGTTCCTGAATCACTGAGTGTGTGCCTTCAGGCTTCTGTACCTCCTACCTGATGGTAACAGTGGGAAAAGGGCATGCCCTGGGTGCTGGAGGTCCTTAATAATGGATGCTGCCTTACTGAGACACCACTCCCTAAAGATGTCCTAGGTACTTTGTAGGCTAATACCCAAGATGGAGCTGACTAGATTTACAACCTTCAGCAGCTTCTTTTGGTCCTGTGCAGTAGCCCCTCCATACCAGACAGAGATGCAGCCTGTCAGAATGCTCTCCATGGTACAACTATAGAAGTTTTGAGTGTATTTGTTGACATGCCAAATTGCTTCAAACTCCTAATAAAGTATAGCCGCTGTCTTGCCTTCTTTATAACTACATTGATATGTTGGGACCAGGTTAGATCCTCAGACCTTGACACCCAGGAACTTGAAGCTACTCACTCTCTCCACTTCTGATCCCTCTATGAGAATTGGTATGGGTTCCTTCATCTTACCCTTCCTGAAGTCCACAATCGGCTCTTTCATCTTACTGACGTTGAGTGCCAGGTTGTTGCTGCAGCACCACTCCACTAATTGGCATATCTCACTCCTGTACGCCCTCTCATCACCACCTGAGATTCTACTAACAATGGTTGTAATATCAGCAAATTTAAATATGGTAATTGAGCTACACCTAGCCACACAGTCATATGTATACAGAGAGTAGAGTAGTTGGCTAAGCACACACCCCTGCGGTGTGCCAGTGTTGATCGTCAGCAAGGAGGATATGTTATGAACAATCCGCACAGATTACGGTCTTCTGGTTAGGAAGTCGAGGATCCAATTGCAGAGGGAGGTACAGCACCCCGGGTTCTGCAACTTCTCAATCAGGATTGTGGGAATGACGGGTATTAAATGCTGAGCTATAGTCGATGAACAGCATCCTGAGGTAGGTGCTTGTGTTGTCCAGGTAGTCTAAAGCCGTGTAGAAAGCCACTGAGATTGCGACTGCCATTGACCTATTGTGGCGATAGGCAAATTGCAATGGGTCCAGGTCCTTGCTGAGGCAGGAGTTCAGTCTCGTCATAACCAACCTCTCAAAGTATTCCATCACTGACGATGTGAGTGCGACCGGGCGATATTGATTGAGGCAGCCCACATTATTCTTTGGCACTGGTATAATTGTTGCCTTTTTGAAGCAAGTGGGAACTTCTGCCCATAGCAGTGAGAAGTTGAAAATGTCCTTGAATACTCCCGCTAGCTGGTTGACACAGGTTTTCAGAGCCTTACAAGCTACTCCATTGGGGCTTTCCGTCTTGCGAGGGTTCACTCTCTTTAAAGATAGTCTAACATCGGCCTCTGAGACAGAGATCACAGGGTCATCAGGTGCAGCAGGGATCTTCACAGCTGCAGCTGTGTTCTCCCTTTCAAAGCATGCATAGAAGGCGTTGAGTTCATCTGGTAGTGAAGCATCACTGCCAATCATGCCTTTGGGTTTTGTTTTGCAGGAAGTAATGTCTTGCAGACCCTGCCAGAGTTGCCATGCATCTGATGTCAGCTCCCACCTTGTAGGTAGGTGGTAGAATTTGAAGGGTGATTGGAGTTGATTAAGGAAGAATAAAATGGGTTAGGGTAGTGAATAAGTGAGGGGGTCTGTGGAACAAAGGTTTTAATTATGTGTTGTACTCATGAGAATGAGGACAAGTTAGAAAGTCAACTTTTCTTAAGTTGCAGATAAGTGGGGAAAGTGGACAGAACAAAGGAAATGTTCATATATATCACAACACGCGCTGACAGGCAACTGAACCCAGGTGTGGAGGAATGACACCCTCCCGTGTAGTTACAGAAACAAAAGTTTAGTCATCAGAATTCCAACAGAACATTGGTGGCTTGACCGAGCAACACTGCGAGATGTAACAGTCTGGATAAGCGCTAACTGGGAGTTTGCTTTAAATAATCACAGTAAGTGGAAAAACCTGTAGCAGTCAAAATAAACTTGACAAGATTAAACAGAAAGCACAAGGGCTTAATAATTCTAGATAAGACAACAATTAACAAATACAGATGTGAGGGCTCAAGACAGTGTATGAGTAACCTAGAGAGACTGAATTGCACAAATGGTGGTGGTGCTGGCTGTCTGAAGGTTTGAGAAAGGCACCGAGTTACAATTAATTAATCTAATACGTGCCTGAATCTCTAAAAGGGATTTGAACACTGAATCTGCCTGCACCAGATGGAGTTCATTGTGAGGTGTACAGACATGGGGGTGAGCATCCTCTTCTTTCATCCAGATCCAAAGAGACGAATGTCGGAGGTGGACATTCTTCCCTTCACCCATTTCTCACTAGAATCAAACTCTCTCTCATTTCACTGGCCGAGAAAAAACACCTTCAGCCATTTCTTGATAAGTCTTTGCACCGTTGTCATTGCATCCAACAGTTCCTTCTGACAGCTCAGACCCCAACCCCTCAGATGAATAGGGGTGCACCTGGTCACCAGATACAAGGGTGTAGCAGACTGCCTAGGGAGAAAGCAGGGCTCTTGTTCCACGGTTCCGGAGGGCAAGATTGCAAAAAAGTACTATGGTGTGGGAAATAGATTTCCAGTTTGACAACAGAGCATTGAGCTTCACATATCCTCTCACTCTTGGCCACCAAACTTCAGAGAAAGCTAAGTGAACAGATATACTGAATTGTGCAAACTAATGAGGAGAAGCTGCTGAATTTGCTTCTGTTTGAACAAAAACTTCCATGATATGGTGAATGAATAGATGTTTTGCAAACTGGTATATGTGGAAGGTATTAATAGTTCCTGCTTGAAATGTTCAGGGTGACAATGACTTTCATCTCCACAGACAGTTCATTCCACACGTTAGTGTGTCACTGGAGCTGTGTCTGCACAAATAAGTGGCAGATTTCTGTCACTCCTGCTGTGGAGCATTTCTGGATACATTGCTCCTTAGAAAAGTAAAAGTAGATGTGTTGCTTCCAGAACTCCCTTGGGTACAGTTCCTTCAGGCCAGAGCCTTTCCCTCCCAGCTCCAATAGCCTTATTTATGAAGAAGTCCTAAATTTTTGCCCCTCTCCTCCTTTCTCAGGACTTCCTGTAGATCCAATATGACCATTGTTAAAACTCCCATATTTTACAAAGAAAACTTTCTCTTCAGCACAGTCTGGGGGGAAAAAAAACCCCAGTCACCACAGCACCAAGAAATGGCCCAACACTTTCTTCATTTAATTCCCCAACAAGGCTGCAAATTATCAATCATTCCTTTAAATATTACTGGAGCTAGCCTTCTTGTTGTACAAATCTGACTTCCTGAGTATGGACTTGTTGGTTGTAGATAAGTGAACCAGTTTGACAGAGGAAGTGTTGAGTGTGCTATGGGCAATGGCCAATCTCTGTCATGGTCCAGTCCGTGAAGTCCGTATTCCAGTTCACGGTCCGGTCTATCGACCCTTGCTCCAAGTTTTCCTGTCTACCCTGTTTCTGTTCATGTTGAGCTCTAATTGAGGCAGCTGATGCTCATTGGGGCTGGCTGCATAAATACCTTCAGAGACCAGGGCGTGGTGGCTGGATTGTTCTTCTCCTTGTATCCCTTCCTCTGCCTTCTGTTTCCTCTCCTGAAGCCTTGCCAGTAACTCTCACCTTGCCTGAAGTTCTCGTTTCGCCTTGCATTGCCTGAAGCATTGCGAGTAACTCTGGTCTTGCTAGTAACTTCGGCCTCATCTCACCTGCAATCTTGTCCTGGAGCCACCCTGTACGTAACTCCCTTCCTGTCCCTTGCCTCTGCCGGGTAAGTCTGGCTGTCTTGCCATTACCCTGTGGTTGATTCTGTCACTTCTTGTCCCTAGCCTCCATCAGGTAAACCAGGCCATACTTCCATTACCTACGGATGGTACTGTCCCTTCCTGTCCCTTGCCTCCGTCGGGTAAGCCAGGCTGTATTGCCGATACCTATGGTTGGTACTGTCCCTTCATAACCCTTGCCTCCAACGGGTGGAGAACCGCACCATGCCCAGGAGAACTACGCCCTGCCCAGGAGGAGCCTCAAGTCTCTCATGTCCAGCTTCCTGCCAAGCCTTACCTCAAGTCTCTGGCCAGCAGCCTCCTGCCAAGCCTCGCCTCAAGTATATGGCCTCTCACCTCCTGTCAAGCCTTGCCTTAAGTCTGTAGCCTCTAGCCTCAAGCCTGATGATTCCAGCCTCCAGCCTCCACCCAAGCTTCGCCTCAAGCCTCGCCTCAAGTCTCTAGCCTCAAGCCTGATGACTCCAGCCTCCTGCCTCCTGCCAAGCCTCACCTCAAGTCTCTAGCCTCAAGCCTGAAGAATCCAGCCTCCTGCGTCCTGCCAAGCCTGACCTCAAGTCTCTAGCGTCTAGCCTCAAGCCTGATGACTCCTGCCTCCTTCCAAGCCTCGCCTCAAGTTTCTAGCCTCAAGCCTGACGACTCCAGCCTCCTGCCTCCTGCCAAGCCTCGACTCTAGTCTCTAGCCTCTAGCCTCAAGCCTGAAAACTCCAGCCTCCTGCCAAGCCTCACCTCAAGGCTGACAACTCCAGTCTCCTGCCTCCTGCCAAGCCTCGCTTCAAGTCTCGATCCTCCAGCCTCAACCCTGATGACTCCAGCCTCCTGCCAAGCCTTACCTCAAGTCTCTAGCCTCTAGCCTCTAGCCTCAAGTCTGATGACTCCTTCCTCCTGCCTCCTGCCAAGCCTCGCATCAAGCCTCGCCTCAAATCTCCAGCCTCAAGCCTGGCGACCCCAGCCTCCTGCCTCCTGCCAAGTCTCGCCTCTAATCTCTAGCCTCTAGCCTCAAGCCTGAAGTCTCCAGCCTCCTGCCAAGCCTTGCCTCAAGTCTCTAGCCTCCAGCCTCAAGCTTGATGACTCCAGCCTACTGCCTCCTGCCAAGCCTCGCCTCAGGTCTCTGGCCTCCAGCCTCCTGCCAAGCCTCGCCTCAAGTCTCTGGCCTCCAGCCTCCTGCCAAGCCTCGCCTCAAGTTTCTGGCCTCCAGCCTCCTGCCAAGCCTGGACTTAAGTCTCTAGCCTCCAGCCTCCAGCCAAGCCTCGCCTCAAGTCTCTGGCTTCCAGCCTCCTGTCAGTCATTGCCTTAAGTCTCTAGCCTCTAGCCTCAAGCCTGACGACTCGAGCCTCCTGCCTCCTAACAAGGCTCGCCTCAAGCCTCACCTCAAGCCTGATGACTCCAGGCTCCTTCCTCCTGCCAAGCCTCGCCTCAAGTCTCTGGCCTCTAGCCTCAAGCCTGACGACTCCAGCCTCCTGCCTCCTGACCAACCACGCTTCAAGACTCGCCTCAAGTCTCTAGCCTCAAGCTTGATGACTCCAGCCTCTAGCCTCAAGCTTGATGACTCCAGCCTCCTGCCAAGCCTCGCCTCAAGTCTCTAGCCTCTAGCCTCAAGCCTGACGACTCCAGCCTCCTGCTTCCTTTCAAGCCTCGCCTCAAGTCTCTGGCCTCCAGCCTCCTGCCAAGCCTCGCCTCAAGTCTCTGGCCTCCAGCCTCCTGCCAAGACTCGCCTCAAGTTTCTGGCCTCCAGCCTCCTGCCAAGCCTTGACTTAAGACTCTAGCCTCCAGCCTCCTGCCAAGCCTCGCCTCAAGTCTCTGGCTTTCAGCCTCCTGTCAGTCCTTGCCTTAAGTCTCTAGCCTCTAGCCTCAAGCCTGATGACTCCAGCCTCCTGCCTCCTGACAAGCCACGCTTCAAGAATCGCCTCAAGTCTCTAGCCTCAAGCTTGATGACTCCAGCCTCTAGCCTCAAGCTTGATGACTCCAGCCTCCTGCCAAGCCTCGCCTCAAGTCTCTAGCCTCTAGCCTCAAGCCTGACGACTCCAGCCTCCTGCTTCCTTTCAAGCCTCGCCTCAAGTCTCTGGCCTCCAGCCTCCTGCCAAGCCTCGCCTCAAGTCTCTGGCCTCCAGCCTCCTGCCAAGCCTCGCCTCAAGTTTCTGGCCTCCAGCCTCCTGCCAAGCCTTGACTTAAGTCTCTAGCCTCTAGCCTCCTGCCAAGCCTCGCCTCAAGTCTCTGGCCTCCAGCCTCCTGTCAGTCCTTGCCTTAAGTCTTTAGCCTCTAGCCTCAAGCCTGACGACTCCAGCCTCCTGCCTCCTGACAAGCCTCGCCTCAAGTCTCGTCTCAAGTCTCTAGCCTCAAGCTTGATGATTCCAGCCTCCTGCCAAGCCTCGCCTCAAGTCTCTAGCCTCAAGCCTGAAGACTCCAGCCTCCTGCCTCCTTCCAAGCCTCGCCTCAAGGCTCTAGCCTCTAGCCTCAAGCCTGACGACTCCAGCATCCTGCCTCCTGCCAAGCGTCGCATCTAGTCTCTAGCCTCTAGCCTCCAGCCTGAAGACTCCAGCCTCTTGCCAAGCCTCGCCACAAGCCTGATGACTCCAGCCTCCAGCCTCCTTCCAAGCCTTGCCTCAAGTCTCTAGCCTCTAGCCTCAAGCTTGATGACTCCAGCCTCCTGCCTCCTGCCAAGCCTCGCCTCAAGACTCGTCTCAAGCTGATGACTCCAGGCTCCTGCCTCCTGCCAAGCCTTGCCTCAAGACTCTGGCCTCCAGCCTCCTGTCAGTCCTTGCCTTAAGTCTTTAGCCTCTAGCCTCAAGCCTGACGACTCCAGTCTCCTGCCTCCTGACAAGCCTCGCCTCAAGTCTCGTCTCAAGTCTCTAGCCTCAAGCTTGATGACTCCAGCCTCCTGCCAAGCCTCGCCTCAAGTCTCTAGCCTCAAGCCTGAAGACTCCAGCCTCCTACCTCCTTCCAAGCCTCGCCTCAAGGCTCTAGCCTCTAGCCTCAAGCCTGACGACTCCAGCATCCTGCCTCCTGCCAAGCGTCGCATCTAGTCTCTAGCCTCTAGCCTCCAGCCTGAAGACTCCAGCCTCTTGCCAAGCCTCGCCTCAAGCCTGATGACTCCAGCCTCCAGCCTCCTTCCAAGCCTTGCCTCAAGTCTCTAGCCTCTAGCCTCAAGCTTGATGACTCCAGGTTCCTGCCTCCTGCCAAGCCTCACCTCAAGACTCGTCTCAAGCCTGATGACTCCAGGCTCCTGCCTCCTGCCAAGCCTCGCCTCAAGTCTCTAGCCTCTAGCCTCAAGCCTGACGACTCCAGCCTCCTGCTTCCTTTCAAGCCTCGCCTCAAGTCTCTGGCCTCCAGCCTCCTGCCAAGCCTCGCCTCAAGTCTCTGGCCTCCAGCCTCCTGCCAAGACTCGCCTCAAGTTTCTGGCCTCCAGCCTCCTGCCAAGCCTTGACTTAAGACTCTAGCCTCCAGCCTCCTGCCAAGCCTCGCCTCAAGTCTCTGGCTTTCAGCCTCCTGTCAGTCCTTGCCTTAAGTCTCTAGCCTCTAGCCTCAAGCCTGACGACTCCAGCCTCCTGCCTCCTGACAAGCCACGCTTCAAGAATCGCCTCAAGTCTCTAGCCTCAAGCTTGATGACTCCAGCCTCTAGCCTCAAGCTTGATGACTCCAGCCTCCTGCCAAGCCTCGCCTCAAGTCTCTAGCCTCTAGCCTCAAGCCTGACGACTCCAGCCTCCTGCTTCCTTTCAAGCCTCGCCTCAAGTCTCTGGCCTCCAGCCTCCTGCCAAGCCTCGCCTCAAGTCTCTGGCCTCCAGCCTCCTGCCAAGCCTCGCCTCAAGTTTCTGGCCTCCAGCCTCCTGCCAAGCCTTGACTTAAGTCTCTAGCCTCTAGCCTCCTGCCAAGCCTCGCCTCAAGTCTCTGGCCTCCAGCCTCCTGTCAGTCCTTGCCTTAAGTCTTTAGCCTCTAGCCTCAAGCCTGACGACTCCAGCCTCCTGCCTCCTGACAAGCCTCGCCTCAAGTCTCGTCTCAAGTCTCTAGCCTCAAGCTTGATGACTCCAGCCTCCTGCCAAGCCTCGCCTCAAGTCTCTAGCCTCAAGCCTGAAGACTCCAGCCTCCTGCCTCCTTCCAAGCCTCGCCTCAAGGCTCTAGCCTCTAGCCTCAAGCCTGACGACTCCAGCATCCTGCCTCCTGCCAGGCGTCGCATCTAGTCTCTAGCCTCTAGCCTCCAGCCTGAAGACTCCAGCCTCTTGCCAAGCCTCGCCTCAAGCCTGATGACTCCAGCCTCCAGCCTCCTTCCAAGCCTTGCCTCAAGTCTCTAGCCTCTAGCCTCAAGCTTGATGACTCCAGCCTCCTGCCTCCTGCCAAGCCTCGCCTCAAGACTCGTCTCAAGCTGATGACTCCAGGCTCCTGCCTCCTGCCAAGCCTCGCCTCAAGACTCTGGCCTCCAGCCTCCTGTCAGTCCTTGCCTTAAGTCTTTAGCCTCTAGCCTCAAGCCTGACGACTCCAGTCTCCTGCCTCCTGACAAGCCTCGCCTCAAGTCTCGTCTCAAGTCTCTAGCCTCAAGCTTGATGACTCCAGCCTCCTGCCAAGCCTCGCCTCAAGTCTCTGGCCTCCACCCTCCTGCCAAGCCTCGCCTCAAGTCTCTGGCCTCCAGCCTCCTGCCAAGCCTCGCCTCAAGTTTCTGGCCTCCAGCCTCCTGCCAAGCCTGGTCTTAAGTCTCAAGCCTCCAGCCTCCAGCCAAGCCTCGCCTCAAGTCTCTGGCTTCCAGCCTCCTGTCAGTCCTTGCCTTAAGTCTCTAGCCTCTAGCCTCAAGCCTGACGACTCCAGCCTCCTGCCTCCTGACAAGGCTCGCCTCAAGCCTCGCCTCAAGCCTGATGACTCCAGGCTCCTTCCTCCTGCCAAGCCTCGCCTCAAGTCTCTGGCCTCTAGCCTCAAGACTGACGACTCCAGCCACTTGCCTCCTGACCAGCCACGCTTCAAGACTCGCCTCAAGTCTCTAGCCTCAAGCTTGATGACTCCAGCCTCTAGCCTCAAGCTTGATGACTCCAGCCTCCTGCCAAGCCTCGCCTCAAGTCTCTAGCCTCTAGCCTCAAGCCTGACGACTCCAGCCTCCTGCTTCCTTTCAAGCCTCGCCTCAAGTCTCTGGCTTTCAGCCTCCTGTCAGTCCTTGCCTTAAGTCTCTAGCCTCTAGCCTCAAGCCTGACGACTCCAGCCTCCTGCCTCCTGACAAGCCACGCTTCAAGAATCGCCTCAAGTCTCTAGCCTCAAGCTTGATGACTCCAGCCTCTAGCCTCAAGCTTGATGACTCCAGCCTCCTGCCAAGCCTCGCCTCAAGTCTCTAGCCTCTAGCCTCAAGCCTGACGACTCCAGCCTCCTGCTTCCTTTCAAGCCTCGCCTCAAGTCTCTGGCCTCCAGCCTCCTGCCAAGCCTCGCCTCAAGTCTCTGGCCTCCAGCCTCCTGCCAAGCCTCGCCTCAAGTTTCTGGCCTCCAGCCCCCTGCCAAGCCTTGACTTAAGTCTCTAGCCTCTAGCCTCCTGCCAATCCTCGCCTTAAGTCTCTGGCCTCCAGCCTCCTGTCAGTCCTTGCCTTAAGTCTTTAGCCTCTAGCCTCAAGCCTGACGACTCCAGCCTCCTGCCTCCTGACAAGCCTCGCCTCAAGTCTCGTCTCACATCTCTAGCCTCAAGCTTGATGACTCCAGCCTCCTGCCAAGCCTCGCCTCAAGTCTCTGGCCTCCACCCTCCTGCCAAGCCTCGCCTCAAGTCTCTGGCCTCCAGCCTCCTGCCAAGCCTCGCCTCAAGTTTCTGGCCTCCAGCCTCCTGCCAAGCCTGGACTTAAGTCTCAAGCCTCCAGCCTCCAGCCAAGCCTCGCCTCAAGTCTCTGGCTTCCAGCCTCCTGTCAGTCCTTGCCTTAAGTCTCTAGCCTCTAGCCTCAAGCCTGACGACTCCAGCCTCCTGCCTCCTGACAAGGCTCGCCTCAAGCCTCGCCTCAAGCCTGATGACTCCAGGCTCCTTCCTCCTGCCAAGCCTCGCCTCAAGTCTCTAGCCTCTAGCCTCAAGCTTGATGACTCCAGCCTCCTGCCAAGCCTCGCCTCAAGTCTCTAGCCTCTAGCCTCAAGCCTGACGACTCCAGCCTCCTGCCTCCTGACAAGCCTCGCCTCAAGTCTCGTCTCAAGTCTCTAGCCTCAAGCTTGATGATTCCAGCCTCCTGCCAAGCCTCGCCTCAAGTCTCTAGCCTCAAGCCTGAAGACTCCAGCCTCCTGCCTCCTTCCAAGCCTCGCCTCAAGGCTCTAGCCTCTAGCCTCAAGCCTGACGACTCCAGCATCCTGCCTCCTGCCAAGCATCGCATCTAGTCTCTAGCCTCTAGCCTCCAGCCTGAAGACTCCAGCCTCTTGCCAAGCCTCGCCACAAGCCTGATGACTCCAGCCTCCAGCCTCCAGCCTCCTTCCAAGCCTTGCCTCAAGTCTCTAGCCTCTAGCCTCAAGCTTGATGACTCCAGCCTCCTGCCTCCTGCCAAGCCTCGCCTCAAGACTCGTCTCAAGCTGATGACTCCAGGCTCCTGCCTCCTGCCAAGCCTTGCCTCAAGACTCTGGCCTCCTGCCTCCTGTCAGTCCTTGCCTTAAGTCTTTAGCCTCTAGCCTCAAGCCTGACGACTCCAGCCTCCTGCCTCCTGACAAGCCTCGCCTCAAGTCTCGTCTCAAGTCTCTAGCCTCAAGCTTGATGACTCCAGCCTCCTGCCAAGCCTCGCCTCAAGTCTCTAGCCTCAAGCCTGAAGACTCCAGCCTCCTGCCTCCTTCCAAGCCTCGCCTCAAGGCTCTAGCCTCTAGCCTCAAGCCTGACGACTCCAGCATCCTGCCTCCTGCCAAGCGTCGCATCTAGTCTCTAGCCTCTAGCCTCCAGCCTGAAGACTCCAGCCTCTTGCCAAGCCTCGCCTCAAGCCTGATGACTCCAGCCTCCAGCCTCCTTCCAAGCCTTGCCTCAAGTCTCTAGCCTCTAGCCTCAAGCTTGATGTCTCCAGGTTCCTGCCTCCTGCCAAGCCTCACCTCAAGACTCGTCTCAAGCCTGATGACTCCAGGCTCCTGCCTCCTGCCAAGCCTCGCCTCAAGTCTCTAGCCTCTAGCCTCAAGCCTGACGACTCCAGCCTCCTGCTTCCTTTCAAGCCTCGCCTCAAGTCTCTGGCCTCCAGCCTCCTGCCAAGCCTCGCCTCAAGTCTCTGGCCTCCAGCCTCCTGCCAAGACTCGCCTCAAGTTTCTGGCCTCCAGCCTCCTGCCAAGCCTTGACTTAAGACTCTAGCCTCCAGCCTCCTGCCAAGCCTCGACTCAAGTCTCTGGCTTTCAGCCTCCTGTCAGTCCTTGCCTTAAGTCTCTAGCCTCTAGCCTCAAGCCTGACGACTCCAGCCTCCTGCCTCCTGACAAGCCACGCTTCAAGAATCGCCTCAAGTCTCTAGCCTCAAGCTTGATGACTCCAGCCTCTAGCCTCAAGCTTGATGACTCCAGCCTCCTGCCAAGCCTCGCCTCAAGTCTCTAGCCTCTAGCCTCAAGCCTGACGACTCCAGCCTCCTGCTTCCTTTCAAGCCTCGCCTCAAGTCTCTGGCCTCCAGCCTCCTGCCAAGCCTCGCCTCAAGTCTCTGGCCTCCAGCCTCCTGCCAAGCCTCGCCTCAAGTTTCTGGCCTCCAGCCTCCTGCCAAGCCTTGACTTAAGTCTCTAGCCTCTAGCCTCCTGCCAAGCCTCGCCTCAAGTCTCTGGCCTCCAGCCTCCTGTCAGTCCTTGCCTTAAGTCTTTAGCCTCTAGCCTCAAGCCTGACGACTCCAGCCTCCTGCCTCCTGACAAGCCTCGCCTCAAGTCTCGTCTCAAGTCTCTAGCCTCAAGCTTGATGACTCCAGCCTCCTGCTAAGCCTCGCCTCAAGTCTCTAGCCTCAAGCCTGAAGACTCCAGCCTCCTGCCTCCTTCCAAGCCTCGCCTCAAGGCTCTAGCCTCTAGCCTCAAGCCTGACGACTCCAGCATCCTGCCTCCTGCCAGGCGTCGCATCTAGTCTCTAGCCTCTAGCCTCCAGCCTGAAGACTCCAGCCTCTTGCCAAGCCTCGCCTCAAGCCTGATGACTCCAGCCTCCAGCCTCCTTCCAAGCCTTGCCTCAAGTCTCTAGCCTCTAGCCTCAAGCTTGATGACTCCAGCCTCCTGCCTCCTGCCAAGCCTCGCCTCAAGACTCGTCTCAAGCTGATGACTCCAGGCTCCTGCCTCCTGCCAAGCCTCGCCTCAAGACTCTGGCCTCCAGCCTCCTGTCAGTCCTTGCCTTAAGTCTTTAGCCTCTAGCCTCAAGCCTGACGACTCCAGTCTCCTGCCTCCTGACAAGCCTCGCCTCAAGTCTCGTCTCAAGTCTCTAGCCTCAAGCTTGATGACTCCAGCCTCCTGCCAAGCCTCGCCTCAAGTCTCTGGCCTCCATCCTCCTGCCAAGCCTCGCCTCAAGTCTCTGGCCTCCAGCCTCCTGCCAAGCCTCGCCTCAAGTTTCTGGCCTCCAGCCTCCTGCCAAGCCTGGTCTTAAGTCTCAAGCCTCCAGCCTCCAGCCAAGCCTCGCCTCAAGTCTCTGGCTTCCAGCCTCCTGTCAGTCCTTGCCTTAAGTCTCTAGCCTCTAGCCTCAAGCCTGACGACTCCAGCCTCCTGCCTCCTGACAAGGCTCGCCTCAAGCCTCGCCTCAAGCCTGATGACTCCAGGCTCCTTCCTCCTGCCAAGCCTCGCCTCAAGTCTCTGGCCTCTAGCCTCAAGCCTGACGACTCCAGCCTCCTGCCTCCTGACCAGCCACGCTTCAAGACTCGCCTCAAGTCTCTAGCCTCAAGCTTGATGACTCCAGCCTCTAGCCTCAAGCTTGATGACTCCAGCCTCCTGCCAAGCCTCGCCTCAAGTCTCTAGCCTCTAGCCTCAAGCCTGACGACTCCAGCCTCCAGCCTCCTGCCAAGCCTCGCCTCAAGTCTCTGGCCTCCAGCCTCCTGCCAAGCCTCGCCTCAAGTTTCTGGCCTCCAGCCTCCTGCCAAGCCTTGACTTAAGTCTCTAGCCTCTAGCCTCCTGCCAATCCTCGCCTTAAGTCTCTGGCCTCCAGCCTCCTGTCAGTCCTTGCCTTAAGTCTTTAGCCTCTAGCCTCAAGCCTGACGATTCCAGCCTCCTGCCTCCTGACAAGCCTCGCCTCAAGTCTCGTCTCACATCTCTAGCCTCAAGCTTGATGACTCCAGCCTCCTGCCAAGCCTCGCCTCAAGTCTCTGGCCTCCACCCTCCTGCCAAGCCTCGCCTCAAGTCTCTGGCCTCCAGCCTCCTGCCAAGCCTCGCCTCAAGTTTCTGGCCTCCAGCCTCCTGCCAAGCCTGGACTTAAGTCTCAAGCCTCCAGCCTCCAGCCAAGCCTCGCCTCAAGTCTCTGGCTTCCAGCCTCCTGTCAGTCCTTGCCTTAAGTCTCTAGCCTCTAGCCTCAAGCCTGACGACTCCAGCCTCCTGCCTCCTGACAAGGCTCGCCTCAAGCCTCGCCTCAAGCCTGATGACTCCAGGCTCATTCCTCCTGCCAAGCCTCGCCTCAAGTCTCTAGCCTCTAGCCTCAAGCTTGATGACTCCAGCCTCCTGCCAAGCCTCGCCTCAAGTCTCTAGCCTCTAGCCTCAAGCCTGACGACTCCAGCCTCCTGCTTCCTTTCAAGCCTCGCCTCAAGTCTCTGGCCTCCAGCCTCCTGCCAAGCCTCGCCTCAAGTCTCTGGCCTCCAGCCTCCTGCCGAGCCTCGCCTCAAGTTTCTGGCCTCCAGCCTCCTGCCAAGCCTTGACTTAAGTCTCTAGCCTCTAGCCTCCTGCCAAGCCTCGCCTCAAGTCTCTGGCCTCCAGCCTCCTGTCAGTCCTTGCCTTAAGTCTTTAGCCTCTAGCCTCAAGCCTGACGACTCCAGCCTCCTGCCTCCTGACAAGCCTCGCCTCAAGTCTCGTCTCAAGTCTCTAGCCTCAAGCTTGATGATTCCAGCCTCCTGCCAAGCCTCGCCTCAAGTCTCTAGCCTCAAGCCTGAAGACTCCAGCCTCCTGCCTCCTTCCAAGCCTCGCCTCAAGGCTCTAGCCTCTAGCCTCAAACCTGACGACTCCAGCATCCTGCCTCCTGCCAAGCGTCGCATCTAGTCTCTAGCCTCTAGCCTCCAGCCTGAAGACTCCAGCCTCTTGCCAAGCCTCGCCACAAGCCTGATGACTCCAGCCTCCAGCCTCCTTCCAAGCCTTGCCTCAAGTCTCTAGCCTCTAGCCTCAAGCTTGATGACTCCAGCCTCCTGCCTCCTGCCAAGCCTCGCCTCAAGACTCGTCTCAAGCTGATGACTCCAGGCTCCTGCCTCCTGCCAAGCCTTGCCTCAAGACTCTGGCCTCCAGCCTCCTGTCAGTCCTTGCCTTAAGTCTTTAGCCTCTAGCCTCAAGCCTGACGACTCCAGCCTCCTGCCTCCTGACAAGCCTCGCCTCAAGTCTCGTCTCAAGTCTCTAGCCTCAAGCTTGATGACTCCAGCCTCCTGCCAAGCCTCGCCTCAAGTCTCTAGCCTCAAGCCTGAAGACTCCAGCCTCCTGCCTCCTTCCAAGCCTCGCCTCAAGGCTCTAGCCTCTAGCCTCAAGCCTGACGACTCCAGCATCCTGCCTCCTGCCAAGCGTCGCATCTAGTCTCTAGCCTCTAGCCTCCAGCCTGAAGACTCTAGCCTCTTGCCAAGCCTCGCCTCAAGCCTGATGACTCCAGCCTCCAGCCTCCTTCCAAGCCTTGCCTCAAGTCTCTAGCCTCTAGCCTCAAGCTTGATGACTCCAGGTTCCTGCCTCCTGCCAAGCCTCACCTCAAGACTCGTCTCAAGCCTGATGACTCCAGGCTCCTGCCTCCTGCCAAGCCTCGCCTCAAGTCTCTAGCCTCTAGCCTCAAGCCTGACGACTCCAGCCTCCTGCTTCCTTTCAAGCCTCGCCTCAAGTCTCTGGCCTCCAGCCTCCTGCCAAGCCTCGCCTCAAGTCTCTGGCCTCCAGCCTCCTGCCAAGACTCGCCTCAAGTTTCTGGCCTCCAGCCTCCTGCCAAGCCTTGACTTAAGACTCTAGCCTCCAGCCTCCTGCCAAGCCTCGCCTCAAGTCTCTGGCTTTCAGCCTCCTGTCAGTCCTTGCCTTAAGTCTCTAGCCTCTAGCCTCAAGCCTGACGACTCCAGCCTCCTGCCTCCTGACAAGCCACGCTTCAAGAATCGCCTCAAGTCTCTAGCCTCAAGCTTGATGACTCCAGCCTCTAGCCTCAAGCTTGATGACTCCAGCCTCCTGCCAAGCCTCGCCTCAAGTCTCTAGCCTCTAGCCTCAAGCCTGACGACTCCAGCCTCCTGCTTCCTTTCAAGCCTCGCCTCAAGTCTCTGGCCTCCAGCCTCCTGCCAAGCCTCGCCTCAAGTCTCTGGCCTCCAGCCTCCTGCCAAGCCTCGCCTCAAGTTTCTGGCCTCCAGCCTCCTGCCAAGCCTTGACTTAAGTCTCTAGCCTCTAGCCTCCTGCCAAGCATCGCCTCAAGTCTCTGGCCTCCAGCCTCCTGTCAGTCCTTGCCTTAAGTCTTTAGCCTCTAGCCTCAAGCCTGACGACTCCAGCCTCCTGCCTCCTGACAAGCCTCGCCTCAAGTCTCGTCTCAAGTCTCTAGCCTCAAGCTTGATGACTCCAGCCTCCTGCCAAGCCTCGCCTCAAGTCTCTAGCCTCAAGCCTGAAGACTCCAGCCTCCTGCCTCCTTCCAAGCCTCGCCTCAAGGCTCTAGCCTCTAGCCTCAAGCCTGACGACTCCAGCATCCTGCCTCCTGCCAAGCGTCGCATCTAGTCTCTAGCCTCTAGCCTCCAGCCTGAAGACTCCAGCCTCTTGCCAAGCCTCGCCTCAAGCCTGATGACTCCAGCCTCCAGCCTCCTTCCAAGCCTTGCCTCAAGTCTCTAGCCTCTAGCCTCAAGCTTGATGACTCCAGCCTCCTGCCTCCTGCCAAGCCTCGCCTCAAGACTCGTCTCAAGCTGATGACTCCAGGCTCCTGCCTCCTGCCAAGCCTCGCCTCAAGACTCTGGCCTCCAGCCTCCTGTCAGTCCTTGCCTTAAGTCTTTAGCCTCTAGCCTCAAGCCTGAAGACTCCAGTCTCCTGCCTCCTGACAAGCCTCGCCTCAAGTCTCGTCTCAAGTCTCTAGCCTCAAGCTTGATGACTCCAGCCTCCTGCCAAGCCTCGCCTCAAGTCTCTGGCCTCCACCCTCCTGCCAAGCCTCGCCTCAAGTCTCTGGCCTCCAGCCTCCTGCCAAGCCTCGCCTCAAGTTTCTGGCCTCCAGCCTCCTGCCAAGCCTGGACTTAAGTCTCAAGCCTCCAGCCTCCAGCCAAGCCTCGCCTCAAGTCTCTGGCTTCCAGCCTCCTGTCAGTCCTTGCCTTAAGTCTCTAGCCTCTAGCCTCAAGCCTGACGACTCCAGCCTCCTGCCTCCTGACAAGGCTCGCCTCAAGCCTCGCCTCAAGCCTGATGACTCCAGGCTCCTTCCTCCTGCCAAGCCTCGCCTCAAGTCTCTGGCCTCTAGCCTCAAGCCTGACGACTCCAGCCTCCTGCCTCCTGACCAGCCACGCTTCAAGACTCGCCTCAAGTCTCTAGCCTCAAGCTTGATGACTCCAGCCTCTAGCCTCAAACTTGATGACTCCAGCCTCCTGCCAAGCCTCGCCTCAAGTCTCTAGCCTCTAGCCTCAAGCCTGACGACTCCAGCCTCCTGCTTCCTTTCAAGCCTCGCCTCAAGTCTCTGGCTTTCAGCCTCCTGTCAGTCCTTGCCTTAAGTCTCTAGCCTCTAGCCTCAAGCCTGACGACTCCAGCCTCCTGCCTCCTGACAAGCCACGCTTCAAGAATCGCCTCAAGTCTCTAGCCTCAAGCTTGATGACTCCAGCCTCTAGCCTCAAGCTTGATGACTCCAGCCTCCTGCCAAGCCTCGCCTCAAGTCTCTAGCCTCTAGCCTCAAGCCTGACGACTCCAGCCTCCTGCTTCCTTTCAAGCCTCGCCTCAAGTCTCTGGCCTCCAGCCTCCTGCCAAGCCTCGCCTCAAGTCTCTGGCCTCCAGCCTCATGCCAAGACTCGCCTCAAGTTTCTGGCCTCCAGCCTCCTGCCAAGCCTTGACTTAAGACTCTAGCCTCCAGCCTCCTGCCAAGCCTCGCCTCAAGTCTCTGGCTTTCAGCCTCCTGTCAGTCCTTGCCTTAAGTCTCTAGCCTCTAGCCTCAAGCCTGACGACTCCAGCCTCCTGCCTCCTGACAAGCCACGCTTCAAGAATCGCCTCAAGTCTCTAGCCTCAAGCTTGATGACTCCAGCCTCTAGCCTCAAGCTTGATGACTCCAGCCTCCTGCCAAGCCTCGCCTCAAGTCTCTAGCCTCTAGCCTCAAGCCTGACGACTCCAGCCTCCTGCTTCCTTTCAAGCCTCGCCTCAAGTCTCTGGCCTCCAGCCTCCTGCCAAGCCTCGCCTCAAGTCTCTGGCCTCCAGCCTCCTGCCAAGCCTCGCCTCAAGTTTCTGGCCTCCAGCCTCCTGCCAAGCCTTGACTTAAGTCTCTAGCCTCTAGCCTCCTGCCAAGCCTCGCCTCAAGTCTCTGGCCTCCAGCCTCCTGTCAGTCCTTGCCTTAAGTCTTTAGCCTCTAGCCTCAAGCCTGACGACTCCAGCCTCCTGCCTCCTGACAAGCCTCGCCTCAAGTCTCGTCTCAAGTCTCTAGCCTCAAGCTTGATGACTCCAGCCTCCTGCCAAGCCTCGCCTCAAGTCTCTAGCCTCAAGCCTGAAGACTCCAGCCTCCTGCCTCCTTCCAAGCCTCGCCTCAAGGCTCTAGCCTCTAGCCTCAAGCCTAACGACTCCAGCATCCTGCCTCCTGCCAAGCGTCGCATCTAGTCTCTAGCCTCTAGCCTCCAGCCTGAAGACTCCAGCCTCTTGCCAAGCCTCGCCTCAAGCCTGATGACTCCAGCCTCCAGCCTCCTTCCAAGCCTTGCCTCAAGTCTCTAGCCTCTAGCCTCAAGCTTGATGACTCCAGCCTCCTGCCTCCTGCCAAGCCTCGCCTCAAGACTCGTCTCAAGCTGATGACTCCAGGCTCCTGCCTCCTGCCAAGCCTCGCCTCAAGACTCTGGCCTCCAGACTCCTGTCAGTCCTTGCCTTAAGTCTTTAGCCTCTAGCCTCAAGCCTGAAGACTCCAGTCTCCTGCCTCCTGACAAGCCTCGCCTCAAGTCTCGTCTCAAGTCTCTAGCCTCAAGCTTGATGACTCCAGCCTCCTGCCAAGCCTCGCCTCAAGTCTCTGGCCTCCACCCTCCTGCCAAGCCTCGCCTCAAGTCTCTGGCCTCCAGCCTCCTGCCAAGCCTCGCCTCAAGTTTCTGGCCTCCAGCCTCCTGCCAAGCCTGGACTTAAGTCTCAAGCCTCCAGCCTCCAGCCAAGCCTCGCCTCAAGTCTCTGGCTTCCAGCCTCCTGTCAGTCCTTGCCTTAAGTCTCTAGCCTCTAGCCTCAAGCCTGACGACTCCAGCCTCCTGCCTCCTGACAAGGCTCGCCTCAAGCCTCGCCTCAAGCCTGATGACTCCAGGCTCCTTCCTCCTGCCAAGCCTCGCCTCAAGTCTCTGGCCTCTAGCCTCAAGCCTGACGACTCCAGCCTCCTGCCTCCTGACCAGCCACGCTTCAAGACTCGCCTCAAGTCTCTAGCCTCAAGCTTGATGACTCCAGCCTCTAGCCTCAAGCTTGATGACTCCAGCCTCCTGCCAAGCCTCGCCTCAAGTCTCTAGCCTCTAGCCTCAAGCCTGACGACTCCAGCCTCCTGCTTCCTTTCAAGCCTCGCCTCAAGTCTCTGGCTTTCAGCCTCCTGTCAGTCCTTGCCTTAAGTCTCTAGCCTCTAGCCTCAAGCCTGACGACTCCAGCCTCCTGCCTCCTGACAAGCCACGCTTCAAGAATCGCCTCAAGTCTCTAGCCTCAAGCTTGATGACTCCAGCCTCTAGCCTCAAGCTTGATGACTCCAGCCTCCTGCCAAGCCTCGCCTCAAGTCTCTAGCCTCTAGCCTCAAGCCTGACGACTCCAGCCTCCTGCTTCCTTTCAAGCCTCGCCTCAAGTCTCTGGCCTCCAGCCTCCTGCCAAGCCTCGCCTCAAGTCTCTGGCCTCCAGCCTCCTGCCAAGCCTCGCCTCAAGTTTCTGGCCTCCAGCCCCCTGCCAAGCCTTGACTTAAGTCTCTAGCCTCTAGCCTCCTGCCAATCCTCGCCTTAAGTCTCTGGCCTCCAGCCTCCTGTCAGTCCTTGCCTTAAGTCTTTAGCCTCTAGCCTCAAGCCTGACGACTCCAGCCTCCTGCCTCCTGACAAGCCTCGCCTCAAGTCTCGCCTCACGTCTCTAGCCTCAAGCTTGATGACTCCAGCCTCCTGCCAAGCCTCGCCTCAAGTCTCTGGCCTCCACCCTCCTGCCAAGCCTCGCCTCAAGTCTCTGGCCTCCAGCCTCCTGCCAAGCCTCGCCTCAAGTTTCTGGCCTCCAGCCTCCTGCCAAGCCTGGACTTAAGTCTCAAGCCTCCAGCCTCCAGCCAAGCCTCGCCTCAAGTCTCTGGCTTCCAGCCTCCTGTCAGTCCTTGCCTTAAGTCTCTAGCCTCTAGCCTCAAGCCTGACGACTCCAGCCTCCTGTCTCCTGACAAGGCTCGCCTCAAGCCTCGCCTCAAGCCTGATGACTCCAGGCTCCTTCCTCCTGCCAAGCCTCGCCTCAAGTCTCTAGCCTCTAGCCTCAAGCCTGACGACTCCAGCCTCCTGCCTCCTGACCAGCCACGCTTCAAGACTCGCCTCAAGTCTCTAGCCTCAAGCTTGATGACTCCAGCCTCTAGCCTCAAGCTTGATGACTCCAGCCTCCTGCCAAGCCTCGCCTCAAGTCTCTAGCCTCTAGCCTCAAGCCTGACGACTCCAGCCTCCTGCTTCCTTTCAAGCCTCGCCTCAAGTCTCTGGCTTTCAGCCTCCTGTCAGTCCTTGTCTTAAGTCTCTAGCCTCTAGCCTCAAGCCTGACGACTCCAGCCTCCTGCCTCCTGACAAGCCACGCTTCAAGAATCGCCTCAAGTCTCTAGCCTCAAGCTTGATGACTCCAGCCTCTAGCCTCAAGCTTGATGACTCCAGCCTCCTGCCAAGCCTCGCCTCAAGTCTCTAGCCTCTAGCCTCAAGCCTGACGACTCCAGCCTCCTGCTTCCTTTCAAGCCTCGCCTCAAGTCTCTGCCCTCCAGCCTCCTGCCAAGCCTCGCCTCAAGTCTCTGGCCTCCAGCCTCCTGCCAAGCCTCGCCTCAAGTTTCTGGCCTCCAGCCCCCTGCCAAGCCTTGACTTAAGTCTCTAGCCTCTAGCCTCCTGCCAAGCCTCGCCTTAAGTCTCTGGCCTCCAGCCTCCTGTCAGTCCTTGCCTTAAGTCTTTAGCCTCTAGCCTCAAGCCTGACGACTCCAGCCTCCTGCCTCCTGACAAGCCTCGCCTCAAGTCTCGTCTCAAGTCTCTAGCCTCAAGCTTGATGACTCCAGCCTCCTGCCAAGCCTTGCCTCAAGTCTCTAGCCTCAAGCCTGAAGACTCCAGCCTCCTGCCTCCTTCCAAGCCTCGCCTCAAGGCTCTAGCCTCTAGCCTCAAGCCTGACGACTCCAGCATCATGCCTCCTGCCAAGTGTCGCATCTAGTCTCTAGCCTCTAGCCTCCAGCCTGAAGACTCCAGCCTCTTGCCAAGCCTCGCCACAAGCCTGATGACTCCAGCCTCCAGCCTCCTTCCAAGCCTTGCCTCAAGTCTCTAGCCTCTAGCCTCAAGCTTGATGACTCCAGCCTCCTGCCTCCTGCCAAGCCTCGCCTCAAGACTCGTCTCAAGCTGATGACTCCAGGCTCCTGCCTCCTGCCAAGCCTCGCCTCAAGACTCTGGCCTCCAGCCTCCTGTCAGTCCTTGCCTTAAGTCTTTAGCCTCTAGCCTCAAGCCTGACGACTCCAGCCTCCTGCCTCCTGACAAGCCTCGCCTCAAGTCTCGTCTCAAGTCTCTAGCCTCAAGCCTGACGACTCCAGCCTCCTGCCTCCTGACAAGGCTCGCCTCAAGCCTCGCCTCAAGCCTGATGACTCCAGGCTCCTTCCTCCTGCCAAGCCTCGCCTCAAGTCTCTGGCCTCTAGCCTCAAGCCTGACGACTCCAGCCTCCTGCCTGCTGACCAGCCACGCTTCAAGACTCGCCTCAAGTCTCTAGCCTCAAGCTTGATGACTCCAGCCTCTAGCCTCAAGCTTGATGACTCCAGCCTCCTGCCAAGCCTCGCCTCAAGTCTCTGGCCTCCACCCTCCTGCCAAGCCTCGCCTCAAGTCTCTGGCCTCCAGCCTCCTGCCAAGCCTCGCCTCAAGTTTCTGGCCTCCAGCCTCCTGCCAAGCCTGGACTTAAGTCTCAAGCCTCCAGCCTCCAGCCAAGCCTCGCCTCAAGTCTCTGGCTTCCAGCCTCCTGTCAGTCCTTGCCTTAAGTCTCTAGCCTCTAGCCTCAAGCCTGACGACTCCAGCCTCCTGCCTCCTGACAAGGCTCGCCTCAAGCCTCGCCTCAAGCCTGATGACTCCAGGCTCCTTCCTCCTGCCAAGCCTCGCCTCAAGTCTCTAGCCTCTAGCCTCAAGCCTGACGACTCCAGCCTCCTGCCTCCTGACCAGCCACGCTTCAAGACTCGCCTCAAGTCTCTAGCCTCAAGCTTGATGACTCCAGCCTCTAGCCTCAAGCTTGATGACTCCAGCCTCCTGCCAAGCCTCGCCTCAAGTCTCTAGCCTCTAGCCTCAAGCCTGACGACTCCAGCCTCCTGCTTCCTTTCAAGCCTCGCCTCAAGTCTCTGGCTTTCAGCCTCCTGTCAGTCCTTGTCTTAAGTCTCTAGCCTCTAGCCTCAAGCCTGACGACTCCAGCCTCCTGCCTCCTGACAAGCCACGCTTCAAGAATCGCCTCAAGTCTCTAGCCTCAAGCTTGATGACTCCAGCCTCTAGCCTCAAGCTTGATGACTCCAGCCTCCTGCCAAGCCTCGCCTCAAGTCTCTAGCCTCTAGCCTCAAGCCTGACGACTCCAGCCTCCTGCTTCCTTTCAAGCCTCGCCTCAAGTCTCTGCCCTCCAGCCTCCTGCCAAGCCTCGCCTCAAGTCTCTGGCCTCCAGCCTCCTGCCAAGCCTCGCCTCAAGTTTCTGGCCTCCAGCCCCCTGCCAAGCCTTGACTTAAGTCTCTAGCCTCTAGCCTCCTGCCAAGCCTCGCCTTAAGTCTCTGGCCTCCAGCCTCCTGTCAGTCCTTGCCTTAAGTCTTTAGCCTCTAGCCTCAAGCCTGACGACTCCAGCCTCCTGCCTCCTGACAAGCCTCGCCTCAAGTCTCGTCTCAAGTCTCTAGCCTCAAGCTTGATGACTCCAGCCTCCTGCCAAGCCTTGCCTCAAGTCTCTAGCCTCAAGCCTGAAGACTCCAGCCTCCTGCCTCCTTCCAAGCCTCGCCTCAAGGCTCTAGCCTCTAGCCTCAAGCCTGACGACTCCAGCATCATGCCTCCTGCCAAGTGTCGCATCTAGTCTCTAGCCTCTAGCCTCCAGCCTGAAGACTCCAGCCTCTTGCCAAGCCTCGCCACAAGCCTGATGACTCCAGCCTCCAGCCTCCTTCCAAGCCTTGCCTCAAGTCTCTAGCCTCAAGCTTGATGACTCCAGCCTCCTGCCTCCTGCCAAGCCTCGCCTCAAGACTCGTCTCAAGCTGATGACTCCAGGCTCCTGCCTCCTGCCAAGCCTCGCCTCAAGACTCTGGCCTCCAGCCTCCTGTCAGTCCATGCCTTAAGTCTTTAGCCTCTAGCCTCAAGCCTGACGACTCCAGCCTCCTGCCTCCTGACAAGCCTCGCCTCAAGTCTCGTCTCAAGTCTCTAGCCTCAAGCCTGACGACTCCAGCCTCCTGCCTCCTGACAAGGCTCGCCTCAAGCCTCGCCTCAAGCCTGATGACTCCAGGCTCCTTCCTCCTGCCAAGCCTCGCCTCAAGTCTCTGGCCTCTAGCCTCAAGCCTGACGACTCCAGCCTCCTGCCTGCTGACCAGCCACGCTTCAAGACTCGCCTCAAGTCTCTAGCCTCAAGCTTGATGACTCCAGCCTCTAGCCTCAAGCTTGATGACTCCAGCCTCCTGCCAAGCCTCGCCTCAAGTCTCTAGCCTCTAGCCTCAAGCCTGACGACTCCAGCCTCCTGCTTCCTTTCAAGCCTTGCCTCAAGTCTCTGGCTTTCAGCCTCCTGTCAGTCCTTGCCTTAAGTCTCTAGCCTCTAGCCTCAAGCCTGACGACTCCAGCCTCCTGCCTCCTGACAAGCCACGCTTCAAGAATCGCCTCAAGTCTCTAGCCTCAAGCTTGATGACTCCAGCCTCTAGCCTCAAGCTTGATGACTCCAGCCTCCTGGCAAGCCTCGCCTCAAGTCTCTAGCCTCTAGCCTCAAGCCTGACGACTCCAGCCTCCTGCTTCCTTTCAAGCCTCGCCTCAAGTCTCTGGCCTCCAGCCTCCTGCCAAGCCTCGCCTCAAGTCTCTGGCCTCCAGCCTCCTGCCAAGCCTCGCCTCAATTTTCTGGCCTCCAGCCCCCTGCCAAGCCTTGACTTAAGTCACTAGCCTCTAGCCTCCTGCCAAGCCTCGCCTTAAGTCTCTGGCCTCCAGCCTCCTGTCAGTCCTTGCCTTAAGTCTTTAGCCTCTAGCCTCAAGCCTGACGACTCCAGCCTCCTGCCTCCTGACAAGCCTCGCCTCAAGTCTCGTCTCAAGTCTCTAGCCTCAAGCTTGATGACTCCAGCCTCCTGCCAAGCCTTTCCTCAAGTCTCTAGCCTCAAGCCTGAAGACTCCAGCCTCCTGCCTCCTTCCAAGCCTCGCCTCAAGGCTCTAGCCTCTAGCCTCAAGCCTGACGACTCCAGCATCATGCCTCCTGCCAAGTGTCGCATCTAGTCTCTAGCCTCTAGCCTCCAGCCTGAAGACACCAGCCTCTTGCCAAGCCTCGCCACAAGCCTGATGACTCCAGCCTCCAGCCTCCTTCCAAGCCTTGCCTCAAGTCTCTAGCCTCTAGCCTCAAGCTTGATGACTCCAGCCTCCTGCCTCCTGCCAAGCCTCGCCTCAAGACTCGTCTCAAGCTGATGACTCCAGGCTCCTGCCTCCTGCCAAGCCTCGCCTTAAGACTCTGGACTCCAGCCTCCTGTCAGTCCTTGCCTTAAGTCTTTAGCCTCTAGCCTCAAGCCTGACGACTCCAGCCTCCTGCCTCCTGACAAGCCTCGCCTCAAGTCTCGTCTCATGTCTCTAGCCTCAAGCTTGATGACTCCAGCCTCCTGCCAAGCCTCGCCTCAAGTCTCTAGCCTCAAGCCTGAAGACTCCAGCCTCCTGCCTCCTTCCAAGCCTCGCCTCAAGGCTCTAGCCTCCAGCCTCAAGCCTGGCGACTCCAGCATCCTGCCTCCTGCCAAGCGTCGCATCTAGTCTCTAGCCTCTAGCCTCCAGCCTGAAGACTCCAGCCTCTTGCCAAGCCTCGCCTCAAGCCTGATGACTCCAGCCTCCAGCCTCCTTCCAAGCCTTGCCTCAAGACTCTAGCCTCTAGCCTCAAGCTTGATGACTCAAGCCTCCTGCTTCCTTTCAAGCCTCGCCTCAAGTCTCTGGCTTTCAGCCTCCTGTCAGTCCTTGCCTTAAGTCTCTAGCCTCTAGCCTCAAGCCTGACGACTCCAGCCTCCTGCCTCCTGACAAGCCACGCTTCAAGAATCGCCTCAAGTCTCTAGCCTCAAGCTTGATGACTCCAGCCTCTAGCCTCAAGCTTGATGACTCCAGCCTCCTGCCAAGCCTCGCCTCAAGTCTCTAGCCTCTAGCCTCAAGCCTGACGACTCCAGATTCCTGCTTCCTTTCAAGCCTCGCCTCAAGTCTCTGGCCTCCAGCCTCCTGCCAAGCCTCGCCTCAAGTCTCTGGCCTCCAGCCTCCTGCCAAGCCTCGCCTCAAGTTTCTGGCCTCCAGCCCCCTGCCAAGCCTTGACTTAAGTCTCTAGCCTCTAGCCTCCTGCCAAGCCTCGCCTTAAGTCTCTGGCCTCCAGCCTCCTGTCAGTCCTTGCCTTAAGTCTTTAGCCTCTAGCCTCAAGCCTGACGACTCCAGCCTCCTGCCTCCTGACAAGCCTCGCCTCAAGTCTCGTCTCAAGTCTCTAGCCTCAAGCTTGATGACTCCAGCCTCCTGCCAAGCCTTGCCTCAAGTCTCTAGCCTCAAGCCTGAAGACTCCAGCCTCCTGCCTCCTTCCAAGCCTCGCCTCAAGGCTCTAGCCTCTATCCTCAAGCCTGACGACTCCAGCATCATGCCTCCTGCCAAGTGTCGCATCTAGTCTCTAGCCTCTAGCCTCCAGCCTGAAGACTCCAGCCTCTTGCCAAGCCTCGCCACAAGCCTGATGACTCCAGCCTCCAGCCTCCTTCCAAGCCTTGCCTCAAGTCTCTAGCCTCTAGCCTCAAGCTTGATGACTCCAGCCTCCTGCCTCCTGCCAAGCCTCGCCTCAAGACTCGTCTCAAGCTGATGACTCCAGGCTCCTGCCTCCTGCCAAGCCTCGCCTCAAGACTCTGGCATCCAGCCTCCTGTCAGTCCTTGCCTTAAGTCTTTAGCCTCTAGCCTCAAGCCTGACGACTCCAGCCTCCTGCCTCCTGACAAGCCTCGCCTCAAGTCTCGTCTCAAGTCTCTAGCCTCAAGCTTGATGACTCCAGCCTCCTGCCAAGCCTCGCCTCAAGTCTCTAGCCTCAAGCCTGAAGACTCCAGCCTCCTGCCTCCTTCCAAGCCTCGCCTCAAGGCTCTAGCCTCTAGCCTCAAGCCTGGCGACTCCAACATCCTGCCTCCTGCCAAGCGTCGCATCTAGTCTCTAGCCTCTAGCCTCCAGCCTGAAGACTCCAGCATCTTGCCAAGCCTCGCCTCAAGCCTAATGACTCCAGCCTCCAGCCTCCTTCCAAGCCTTGCCTCAAGTCTCTAGCCTCTAGCCTCAAGCTTGATGACTCCAGGTTCCTGCCTCCTGCCAAGCCTCACCTCAAGACTCGTCTCAAGCCTGATGACTCCAGGCTCCTGCATCCTGCCAAACCTCGCCTCAAGTCTCTAGCCTCTAGCCTCAAGCCTGACGACTCCAGCTTCCTGCTTCCTTTCAAGCCTCGCCTCAAGTCTCTGGCCTCCAGCCTCCTGCCAAGCCTCGCCTCAAGTCTCTGGCCTCCAGCCTCCTGCCAAGCCTCGCCTCAAGTTTCTGGCCTCCAGCCTCCTGCCAAGCCTTGACTTAAGACTCTAGCCTCCAGCCTCCTGCCAAGCCTCGCCTCAAGTCTCTGGCTTTCAGCCTCCTGTCAGTCCTTGCCTTAAGTCTCTAGCCTCTAGCCTCAAGCCTGACGACTCCAGCCTCCTGCCTCCTGACAAGCCACGCTTCAAGAATCGCCTCAAGTCTCTAGCCTCAAGCTTGATGACTCCAGCCTCTAGCCTCAAGCTTGATGACTCCAGCCTCCTGCCAAGCCTCGCCTCAAGTCTCTAGCCTCTAGCCTCAAGCCTGACGACTCCAGCCTCCTGCTTCCTCTCAAGCCTCGCCTCAAGTCTCTGGCCTCCAGCCTCCTGCCAAGCCTCGCCTCAAGTCTCTGGCCTCCAGCCTCCTGCCAAGCCTCGCCTCAAGTTTCTGGCCTCCAGCCTGCTGCCAAGCCTTGACTTAAGTCTCTAGCCTCTATCCTCCTGCCAAGCCTCGCCTCAAGTCTCTGGCCTCCAGCCTCCTGTCAGTCCTTGCCTTAAGTCTTTAGCCTCTAGCCTCAAGCCTGACGACTCCAGCCTCCTGCCTCCTGACAAGCCTCGCCTCAAGTCTCGTCTCAAGTCTCTAGCCTCAAGCTTGATGACTCCAGCCTCCTGCCAAGCCTCGCCTCAAGTCTCTAGCCTCAAGCCTGAAGACTCCAGCCTCCTGCCTCCTTCCAAGCCTCGCCTCAAGGCTCTAGCCTCTAGCCTCAAGCCTGACGACTCCAGCATCCTGCCTCCTGCCAAGCGTCGCATCTAGTCTCTAGCCTCTAGCCTCCAGCCTGAAGACTCCAGCCTCTTGCCAAGCCTCGCCTCAAGCCTGATGACTCCAGCCTCCAGCCTCCTTCCAAGCCTTGCCTCAAGTCTCTAGCCTCTAACCTCAAGCTTGATGACTCCAGCCTCCTGCCTCCTGCCAAGCCTCGCCTCAAGACTCGTCTCAAGCTGATGACTCCAGGCTCCTGCCTCCTGCCAAGCCTCGCCTCAAGACTCTGGCCTCCAGCCTCCTGTCAGTCCTTGCCTTAAGTCTTTAGCCTCTAGCCTCAAGCCTGACGACTCCAGCCTCCTGCCTCCTGACAAGCCTCGCCTCAAGTCTCGTCTCAAGTCTCTAGCCTCAAGCTTGATGACTCCAGCCTCCTGCCAAGCCTCGCCTCAAGTCTCTAGCCTCAAGCCTGAAGACTCCAGCCTCCTGCCACCTTCCAAGCCTCGCCTCAAGGCTCTAGCCTCTAGCCTCAAGCCTGATGACTCCAGCATCCTGCCTCCTGCCAAGCGTCGCATCTAGTCTCTAGCCTCTAGCCTCCAGCCTGAAGACTCCAGCCTCTTGCCAAGTCTCGCCTCAAGCCTGATGACTCCAGCCTCCAGCCTCCTTCCAAGCCTTGCCTCAAGTCTCTAGCCTCTAGCCTCAAGCTTGATGACTCCAGGTTCCTGCCTCCTGCCAAGCCTCGCCTCAAGACTCGTCTCAAGCCTGATGACTCCAGGCTCCTGCCTCCTGCCAAGCCTCGCCTCAAGTCTCTAGCCTCTAGCCTCAAGCCTGACGACTCCAGCCTCCTGCATCCTTCCAAGCCTCGCCTCAAGTCTCTGGCCTCCAGCCTCCTGCCAAGCCTCGCCTCAAGTCTCTGGCCTCCAGCCTCCTGCCAAGCCTCGCCTCTAGTCTCTGGCCTCCAGCCTCCTGCCAAGATTCGCCTCAAGTCTCTGGCCTCCAGCCTCCTGCCAAGCCTCGCCTCAAGTCTCTGGCCTCCAGCCTCCTGACAAGCCTCGCCTCAATTCTCGCCTCAAGTCTCTAGCCTCAAGCCTGATGACTCCAGCCTCCTGCCAAGCCTCGCCTCAAGTCTCTAGCCTCAAGACTGAAGACTCCAGCCTCCTGCCTCCTGCCAAGCCTCGCCTCAAGCCTGATGACTCCAGGCTCCTGCCTCCTGCCAAGCCTCAGCTCAAGCCTCGCCTCAAGCCTGATGACTCCAGGCTCCTGCCTCCTGCCATGCCGACCCTCAAGTCTCTAGCCTCTAGACTCAAGCCTGACGACTCCAGCCTCCTGCCTCCTTTCAAGCCTTGCCTCAAGTCTCTGGCCTCCAGCCTCCTGCCAAGACTCGCCTCAAGTCTCTGTCCTCCAGCCTCCTGCCAGGCCTCGCCTCAAGTTTCTGGCCTCCAGCCTCCTGCCAAGCCTCGCCTCAAGTCTCTAGCATCAAGCCTGAAGACTCCAGCCTCCTGTCTCCTTCCAAGCGTCGCCTCAAGCCTCTAGCCTCTAGCCTCAAGCCTGACAACTCCAGCCTCCTGCCTCCTGCCAAGCGTCGCATCTAGTCTCTAGCCTCTAGCCTCCAGCCTGAAGACTCCAGCCTCCTGCCAAGCCTCGCCTCAAGCCTGATGACTCCAGCCTCCTTCCAAGCCTTGCCTCAAGCCTCTAGCCTCTAGCCTCTAGCCTCAAGCCTGACAACCCCAGCCTCCTGCCTCCTGCCAAGAGACGCATCTAGTCTCTAGCCTCTAGCCTCAAGCCTGACGACTCCAGCCTCCTGCCTCCTGCCAAGCCTCGCCTCTAGTCTCTGGCCTCCAGCCACCTGCCAAGCCTCGCCTCAAGTCTCAGGCCTCCAGCCTCCTGACAAGCCTCGCCTCAATTCTCGCCTCAAGTCTCTAGCCTCAAGCCTGATGACTCCAGCCTCCTGCCAAGCCTCGCCTCAAGTCTCTAGCCTCAAGACTGAAAACTCCAGCCTCCTGCCTCCTGCCAAGCCTCGCCTCAAGCCTGATGACTCCAGGCTCCTGCCTCCTGCCAAGCCTCGCCTCAAGCCTCGCCTCAAGCCTGATGACTCCAGGCTACTGCCTCCTGCCAAGCCGAGCCTCAAGTCTCTAGCCTCTAGACTCAAGCCTGACGACTCCAGCCTCCTGCCTCCTTTCAAGCCTTGCCTCAAGTCTCTGGCCTGCAGCCTCCTGCCAAGACTCGCCTCAAGTTTCTGGCCTCCAGCCTCCTGCCAAGCCTCGCCTCAAGTCTCTAGCATCAAGCCTGAAGACTCCAGCCTCCTGCCTCCTTCCAAGCGTCGCCTCAAGCCTCTAGCCTCTAGCCTCAAGCCTGACAAATCCAGCCTCCTGCCTCCTGCCAAGCGTCGCATCTAGTCTCTAGCCTCTAGCCTCCAGCCTGAAGACTCCAGCCTCCTGCCAAGCCTCGCCTCAAGCCTGATGACTCCAGCCTCCAGCCTCCTTCCAAGCCTTGCCTCAAGTCTCCAGCCTCTAGCCTCAAGCCTGACGACTCCAGCCTCCTGCATCCTTCCAAGCCTCGCCTCAAGTCTCTGGCCTCCAGCCTCCTGCCAAGCCTCGCCTCTAGTCTCTGGCCTCCAGCCTCCTGCCAAGCCTCGCTTCAAGTCTCTGGCCTCCAGCCTCCTGTCAAGTCTTGCCTTAAGTCTCTAGCCTCTAGGCTAAAGCCTGACGACACCAGCCTCCTGCCTCCTGCCAAGCCTCGCCTCAATTCTCGCCTCAAGTCTCTAGCCTCAAGCCTGATGACTCCAGCCACCTGCCAAGCCTCGCCTCAAGTCTCTAGCCTCAAGACTGAAGACTCCAGCTTCCTGCCTCCTGCCAAGCCTCGCCTCAAGCCTGATGACTCCAGCTTCCTGCCTCCTGCCAAGCCTCGCCTCAAGACTCGTCTCAAGCCTGATGACTCCAGGCTCCTTCCTCCTGCCAAGCGTCGCCTCAAGTCTCTAGCCTCTAGCCTCAAGCCTGACGACTCCAGCCTCCTGCATCTTTCCAAGCCTCGCCTCAAGTCTCTGGCCTCCAGCCTCCTGCCAAGCCTCGCCTCAAGTCTCTGGCCTCCAGCCTCCTGCCAAGCCTCGCCTCAAGTCTCTAGCCTCAAGACTGAAGACTCCAGACTCCTGCCTCCTGCCAAGCCTCGCCTCAAGCCTGATGACTCCAGGCTCCTGCCTCCTGCCAAGCCTCGCCTCAAGCCTCGCTTCAAGCCTGATGACTCCAGGCTCCTGCCTCCTGCCAAGCCGTGCCTCAAGTCTCTAGCCTCTAGACTCAAGCCTGACGACTCCAGCCTCCTGCCTCATTTCAAGCCTTGCCTCAAGTCTCTGGCCTCCAGCCTCCTGCCAAGACTCGCCTCAAGTCTCTGGCCTCCAGCCTCCTGCCAAGCCTCGCCTCAATTCTCGCCTCAAGACTCTAGCCTCAAGCCTGATGACTCCAGCCTCCTGCCAAGCCTCGCCCCAAGTCTCTAGCCTCAAGACTGAAGACTCCAGCTTCCTGCCTCCTGCCAAGCCTCGCCTCAAGCCTGATGACTCCAGGCTCCTGCCTCCTGCCAAGCCTCGCCTCAAGCCTCGCCTCAAGCATGATGACTCCAGGCTCCTGCCTCCTGCCAAGCCTCGCCTCAAGCCTGATGACTCCAGCCTCCTGCCTCCTGCCAAGCCTCGCCTCAAGCCTCGCCTCAAACCTGATGACTCCAGGCACCTGCCTCCTGCCAAGCCGTGCCTCAAGTCTCTAGCCTCTAGACTCAAGCCTGACGACTCCAGCCTCCTGCCTCCTTTCAAGCCTTGCCTCAAGTCTCTGGCCTCCAGCCTCCTGCCAAGACTCACCTCAAGTCTCTGGCCTCCAGCCTCCTGCCAGGCCTCCAGCCTCCTGCCAAGCCTCGCCTCAAGTCTCTAGCATCAAGCCTGAAGATTCCAGCCTCCTGCCTCCTTCCAAGCGTCGCCTCAAGCCTCTAGCCTCTAGCCTCAAGCCTGATGACTCCAGCCTCCTGCCTCCTGCCAAGCGTCGCATCTAGTCTCTAGCCTCTAGCCTCCAGCCTGAAGACTCCAGCCTCCTGCCAAGCCTCGCCTCAAGCCTGATGACTCCAGCCTCCAGCCTCCTTCCAAGCCTTGCCTCAAGTCTCCAGCCTCTAGCCGCAAGCCTGACGACTCCAGCCTCCTGCATTCTTCCAAGCCTCGCCTCAAGTCTCTGGCCTCCAGCCTCCTGCCAAGCCTCGCCTCAAGTCTCTGGCCTCCAGCCTCCTGCCAAGACTCGCCTCTAGTCTCTGGCCTCCAGCCTCCTGCCAAGCCTCGCCTCAAGTCTCTGGCCTCCAGCCTCCTGTCAAGCCTTGCCTTAAGTCTCTAGCCTCTAGGCTAAAGCCTGATGACACCAGCCTCCTGCCTCCTGCCAAGCCTCGCCTCAATTCTCGCCTCAAGTCTCCAGCCTCAAGCCTGGTGACTCCAGCCTCCTGCCAAGCCTCGCCTCAAGTCTCTAGCCTCAAGACTGAAGACTCCAACCTCCTGCCTCCTGCCAAGCCTCGCCTCAAGCCTGATGACTCCAGGCTCCTGCCTCCTGCCAAGCCGCGCCTCAAGTCTCTAGCCTCTAGACTCAAGCCTGACGACTCCAGCCTCCTGCCTCCTTTCAAGCCTTGCCTCAAGTCTCTGGCCTCCAGCCTCCTGCCAAGCCTCGTCTCAAGTCTCTGGCCTCCAGCCTCCTGCCAGGCCTCGCCTCAAGTTTCTGGCCTCCAGCCTCCTGCCAAGCCTTGCCTCAAGTCTCTGGCCTCCAGCCTGCTGCCAGGCCTCGCCTCAAGTCTCTGGCCGCCATCCTCCTGCCAAGCCTCGCCTCAAGATTCTGGCCTCCAGCCTCCTGCTAAGCCTTGACATAAGTCTCTATCCTCCAGCCTCCTGCCATGTCTCGCCTCAAGTCTCTGGCCTCCAGCCTCCTGTCAAGCCTTGCCTTAAGTCTCTAGCCTCTAGCCTCAAGCCTGACGACTCCAGCCTCCTGTCTCCTGACAAGCCTCACCTCAAGTCTCGCCTCAAGTCTCTTGCCTCAGGCTTGATGACTCCAGCCTCCTGCCAAGCCTCGCATCAAGTCTCTAGCCTCAAGTCTGAAGACTCCAGCTCCTGCCTCCTTCCAAGCCTCGCCTCAAGGCTCTAGCCTCTAGCCTCAAGCCTGACGACTCCAGCCTCCTGCCTCCTGCCAAGCGTCACATCTAGTCTCTAGCCTCCAGCCTCCAGCCTCCTTCCAAGCCTTGCCTCAAGTCTCTAGCCTCTAGGCTAAAGCCTGACGATACCAGCCTCCTGCCTCCTGCCAAGCCTCACCTCAATTCTCGCCTCAAGTCTCTAGCCTCAAGCCTGATGACTCCAGCCTCCTGCCAAGCCTCGCCTCTAGCCTCAAGTCTGAAGACTCCAGCCTCCTGCCTCCTGCCAAGCCTCGCCTCAAGCCTGACTCCAGGCTCCTGCATCCTTCCAAGACTCGCCTCAAGTCTCTGGCCTCCAGCCTCCTGCCAAGCCTCGCCTCAAGTCTCTGTCCTCCAGCCTCCTGACAAGCCTCGCCTCTAGACTCTGGCCTCCAGCCTCCTGCTAAGCCTCGCCTCAAGTCTCTGGCCTACAGCCTCCAGCCAAGCCTCGCCTCAATTCTCGCCTCAAGTCTCTAGCCTCAAGCCTGATGACTCCAGCCTCCTGCCAAGCCTCGCCTCAAGTCTCTAGCCTCAAGACTGAAGACTCCAGCCTCCTGCCTCCTGCCAAGCCTCGCCTCAAGCCTGATGACTCCAGGCTCCTACCTCCTGCCAAGCCTCGCCTCAAGCCTCGCCTCAAGCCTGATGACTCCAGGCTCCTGCCTCCTGCCAAGACGTGCCTCAAGTCTCTAGCCTCTAGACTCAAGCCTGACGACTCCAGCCTCCTGCCTCCTTTCAAACCTTGCCTCAGGTCTCTGGCCTCCAGCCTCCTGCCAAGACTCGCCTCAAGTCTCTGGCCTCCAGCCCCCTGCCAGGCCTCGCCTCAAGTTTCTGGCCTCCAGCCTCCTGCCAAGCCTCGCCTCAAGTCTCTAGCATCAAGCCTGAAGACTCCAGCCTCCTGCCTCCTTCCAAGCGTCGCCTCAAGCCTCTAGCCTCTAGCCTCAAGCCTGACGACTCCAGCCTCCTGCCTCCTGCCAAGCGTCGCATCTAGTCTCTAGCCTCTAGCCTCTAGCCTGAAGACTCCAGCCTCCTGCCAAGCCTCGCCTCAAGCCTGATGACTCCAGCCTCCAGCCTCCTTCCAAGCCTTGCCTCAAGTCTCCAGCCTCTAGCCTCAAGCCTGACGACTCCAGCCTCCTGCATCCTTCCAAGCCTCGCCTCAAGGCTCTGGCCTCCAGCCTCCTGCCAAGCCTCGCCTCAAGTCTCTGGCCTCCAGCCTCCTGCCATGCCTCGCCTCTAGTCTCTGGCCTCCAGCCTCCTGCCAAGACTCGCCTCAAGTCTCTGGCCTCCAGCCTCCTGCCTAGCCTCGCCTCAAGTCTCTGGACTCCAGCCTCCTGTCAAGCCTTGCCTTAAGTCTCTAGCCTCTAGGCTAAAGCCTGATGACACCAGCCTCCTGCCTCCTGCCAAGCCTCGCCTCAATTCTCGCCTCAAGTCTCCAGCCTCAAGCCTGGTGACTCCAGCCTCCTGCCAAGCCTCGCCTCAAGTCTCTAGCCTCAAGACTGAAGACTCCAGCCTCCTGCCTCCTGCCAAGCCTCGCCTCAAGCCTGATGACTCCAGGCTCCTGCCTCCTGCCAAGCCGCGCCTCAAGTCTCTAGCCTCTAGACTCAAGCCTGACGACTCCAGCCTCCTGCCTCCTTTCAAGCCTTGCCTCAAGTCTCTGGCCTCCAGCCTCCTGCCAAGCCTCGTCTCAAGTCTCTGGCCTCCAGCCTCCTGCCAGGCCTCGCCTCAAGTTTCTGGCCTCCAGCCTCCTGCCAAGCCTTGCCACAAGTCTCTGGCCTCCAGCCTCCTGCCAGGCCTCGCCTCAAGTCTCTGGCCGCCATCCTCCTGCCAAGCCTCGCCTCAAGATTCTGGCCTCCAGCCTCCTGCTAAGCCTTGACATAAGTCTCTATCCTCCAGCCTCCTGCCATGTCTCGCCTCAAGTCTCTGGCCTCCAGCCTCCTGTCAAGCCTTGCCTTAAGTCTCTAGCCTCTAGCCTCAAGCCTGACGACTCCATCCTCCTGTCTCCTGACAAGCCTCACCTCAAGTCTCGCCTCAAGTCTCTTGTCTCAGGCTTGATGACTCCAGCCTCCTGCCAAGCCTCGCATCAAGTCTCTAGCCTCAAGTCTGAAGACTCCAGCTCCTGCCTCCTTCCAAGCCTCGCCTCAAGGCTCTAGCCTCTAGCCTCAAGCCTGACGACTCCAGCCTCCTGCCTCCTGCCAAGCGTCACATCTAGTCTCTAGCCTCCAGCCTCCAGCCTCCTTCCAAGCCTTGCCTCAAGTCTCTAGCCTCTAGGCTAAAGCCTGACGACACCAGCCTCCTGCCTCCTGCCAAGCCTCACCTCAATTCTCGCCTCAAGTCTCTAGCCTCAAGCCTGATGACTCCAGCCTCCTGCCAAGCCTCGCCTCAAGTCTCTAGCCTCAAGACTGAAGACTCCAGCCTCCTGCCTCCTGCCAAGCCTCGCCTCAAGCCTGATGACTCCAGGCTCCTGCCTCCTGCCAAGCCTCGTCTCAAACCGGATGACTCCAGGCTCCTGCCTCCTGCCAAGCCGCGCCTCAAGTCTCTAGCCTCTAGACTCAAGCCTGACGACTCCAGCCTCCTGCCTCCTTTCAAGCCTTGCCTCAAGTCTCTGGCCTCCAGCCTCCTGCCAAGCCTCGTCTCAAGTCTCTGGCCTCCAGCCTCCTGCCAGGCCTTGCCTCAAGTCTCTGGCCTCCAGCCTCCTGCCAGGCCTTGCCTCAAGTCTCTGGCCTCCAGCCTCCTGCCAAGTCTCGCCTCAAGTCTCTGGCCTCCAGCTTCCTGCCAGGCCTCGCCTCAAGTTTCTGGCCTCCAGCCTCCTGCCAAACCTTGACTTAAGTCTCTAGCCTCCAGCCTCCTGCCAAGCCTCGCCTCAAGTCTCTGGCCTCCAGCATCCTGTCAAGCCTTGCCTTAAGTCTCTAGCCTCTAGCCTAAAGCCTGATGACTCCAGCCTCCTGCCTCCTGCCAAGCCTCGCCTCAATTCTCGCCTCAAGTCTCTAGCCTCAAGCCTGATGACTCCAGCCTCTTGCCAAGCCTCGCCTCAAGTCTCTAGCCTCAAGCTTGATGACTCCAGCCTCCTGCCTCCTGCCAAGCCTCGCCTCAAGACTCGTCTCAAGCCTGATGACTCCAGGCTCCTGCCTCCTGCCAAGCCTCGCCTCAAGACTCTGGCCTGCAGCCTCCTGTCAGTCCTTGCCTTAAGTCTTTAGCCTCTAGCCTCAAGCCTGACGACTCCAGCCTCCTGCCTCCTGACAAGCCTCGCCACAAGTCTCGTCTCAAGTTTCTAGCCTCAAGCTTGATGACTCCAGCCTCCTGCCAAGCCTCGCCTCAAGTCTCTAGCCTCAAGCCTGAAGACTCCAGCCTCCTGCCTCCTTCCAAGCCTCGCCTCAAGGCTCTAGCCTCTAGCCTCAAGCCTGACGACTCCAGCATCCTGCCTCCTGCCAAGCGTCGCATCTAGTCTCTAGCCTCTAGCCTCCAGCCTGAAGACTCCAGCCTCTTGCCAAGCCTCGCCTCAAGCCTGATGACTCCAGCCTCCAGCCTCCTTCCAAGCCTTGCCTCAAGTCTCTAGCCTCTAGCCTCAAGCTTGATGTCTCCAGGTTCCTGCCTCCTGCCAAGCCTCGCCTCAAGACTCGTCTCAAGCCTGATGACTCCAGGCTCCTGTCTCCTGCCGAGCCTCGCCTCAAGGCTCTAGCCTCTAGCCTCAAGCCTGACGACTCCAGCCTCCGGCATCCTTCCAAGCCTCGCCTCAAGTCTCTGGCCTCCAGCCTCCTGCCAAGCCTCGCCTCAAGTCTCTGGCCTCCAGCCTCCTGCCAAGCCTCGCCTCTAGTCTCTGGCCTCCAGCCTCCTGCCAAGATTCGCCTCAAGTCTCTGGCCTCCAGCCTCCTGCCAAGCCTCGCCTCAAGTCTCTGGCCTCCAGCCTCCTGACAAGCCTCGCCTCAATTCTCGCCTCAAGTCTCTAGCCTCATGCCTGATGACTCCAGCCTCCTGCCAAGCCTCGCCTCAAGTCTCTAGCCTCAAGACTGAAGACTCCAGCCTCCTGCCTCCTGCCAAGCCTCGCCTCAAGCCTGATGACTCCAGGCTCCTGCCTCCTGCCAAGCCTCGCCTCAAGCCTCGCCTCAAGCCTCGCCTCAAGCCTGATGACTCCAGGCTCCTGCCTCCTGCCAAGCCGTGCCTCAAGTCTCTAGCCTCTAGACTCAAGCCTGACGACTCCAGCCTCCTGCCTCCTTTCAAGCCTTGCCTCAAGTCTCTGGCCTCCAGCCTCCTGCCAAGACTCGCCTCAAGTCTCTGGCCTCCAGCCTCCTGCCAGGCCTCCAGCCTCCTGCCAGGCCTCCAGCCTCCTGCCAAGCCTCGCCTCAAGTCTCTAGCATCAAGCCTAAAGATTCCAGCCTCCTGCCTCCTTCCAAGCGTCGCCTCAAGCCTCTAGCCTCTAGCCTCAAGCCTGATGACTCCAGCCTCCTGCCTCCTGCCAAGCGTCGCATCTAGTCTCTAGCCTCTAGCCTCCAGCCTGAAGACTCCAGCCTCCTGCCAAGCCTCGCCTCAAGCCTGATGACTCCAGCCTCCAGCCTCCTTCCAAGCCTTGCCTCAAGTCTCCAGCCTCTAGCCGCAAGCCTGACGACTCCAGCCTCCTGCATCCTTCCAAGCCTCGCCTCAAGTCTCTGGCCTCCAGCCTCCTGCCAAGCCTCGCCTCAAGTCTCTGGCCTCCAGCCTCCTGCCAAGCCTCGCCTCTAGTCTCTGGCCTCCAGCCTCCTGCCAAGCCTCGCCTCAAGTCTCTGGCCTCCAGCCTCCTGTCAAGCCTTGCCTTAAGTCTCTAGCCTCTAGGCTAAAGCCTGACGACACCAGCCTCCTGCCTCCAGCCAAGCCTCGCCTCAATTCTCGCCTCAAGTCTCTAGCCTCAAGCCTGATGACTCCAGCCTCCTGCCAAGCCTCGCCTCAAGTCTCTAGCCTCAAGTCTGAAGACTCCAGCCTCCTGCCTCCTGCCAAGCCTCGCCTCAAGCCTGATGACTCCAGGCTCATGCATCCTTCCAAGACTCGCCTCAAGTCTCTGGCCTCCAGCCTCCTGCCAAGCCTCGCCTCAAGTCTCTGGCCTCCAGCCTCCTGCCAAGCCTCGCCTCTAGACTCTGGCCTCCAGCCTCCTGCCAAGCCTCGCCTCAAGTCTCTGGCCTACAGCCTCCTGCCAAGCCTCGCCTCAATTCTCGCCTCAAGTCTCTAGCCTCAAGCCTGATGACTCCAGCCTCCTGCCAAGCCTCGCCTCAAGTCTCTAGCCTCAAGACTGAAGACTCCAGCCTCCTGCCTCCTGCCAAGCCTCGCCTCAAGCCTGATGACTCCAGGCTCCTACCTCCTGCCAAGCCTCGCCTCAAGCCTCGCCTCAAGCCTGATGACTCCAGGCTCCTGCCTCCTGCCAAGCCGTGCCTCAAGTCTCTAGCCTCTAGACTCAAGCCTGACGACTCCAGCCTCCTTCCTCCTTTCAAACCTTGCCTCAAGTCTCTGGCCTCCAGCCTCCTGCCAAGACTCGCCTCAAGTCTCTGGCCTCCAGCCCCCTGCCAGGCCTCGCCTCAAGTTTCTGGCCTCCAGCCTCCTGCCAAGCCTCGCCTCAAGTCTCTAGCATCAAGCCTGAAGACTCCAGCCTCCTGCCTCCTTCCAAGCGTCGCCTCAAGCCTCTAGCCTCTAGCCTCAAGCCTGACGACTCCAGCCTCCTGCCTCCTGCCAAGCGTCGCATCTAGTCTCTAGCCTCTAGCCTCTAGCCTGAAGACTCCAGCCTCCTGCCAAGCCTCGCCTCAAGCCTGATGACTCCAGCCTCCAGCCTCCTTCCAAGCCTTGCCTCAAGTCTCCAGCCTCTAGCCTCAAGCCTGACGACTCCAGCCTCCTGCATCCTTCCAAGCCTCGCCTCAAGGCTCTGGCCTCCAGCCTCCTGCCAAGCCTCGCCTCAAGTCTCTGGCCTCCAGCCTCCTGCCATGCCTCGCCTCTAGTCTCTGGCCTCCAGCCTCCTGCCAAGACTCGCCTCAAGTCTCTGGCCTCCAGCCTCCTGCCTAGCCTCGCCTCAAGTCTCTGGACTCCAGCCTCCTGTCAAGCCTTGCCTTAAGTCTCTAGCCTCTAGGCTAAAGCCTGATGACACCAGCCTCCTGCCTCCTGCCAAGCCTCGCCTCAATTCTCGCCTCAAGTCTCCAGCCTCAAGCCTGGTGACTCCAGCCTCCTGCCAAGCCTCGCCTCAAGTCTCTAGCCTCAAGACTGAAGACTCCAGCCTCCTGCCTCCTGCCAAGCCTCGCCTCAAGCCTGATGACTCCAGGCTCCTGCCTCCTGCCAAGCCGCGCCTCAAGTCTCTAGCCTCTAGACTCAAGCCTGACGACTCCAGCCTCCTGCCTCCTTTCAAGCCTTGCCTCAAGTCTCTGGCCTCCAGCCTCCTGCCAAGCCTCGTCTCAAGTCTCTGGCCTCCAGCCTCCTGCCAGGCCTCGCCTCAAGTTTCTGGCCTCCAGCCTCCTGCCAAGCCTTGCCTCAAGTCTCTGGCCTCCAGCCTCCTGCCAGGCCTCGCCTCAAGTCTCTGGCCGCCATCCTCCTGCCAAGCCTCGCCTCAAGATTCTGGCCTCCAGCCTCCTGCTAAGCCTTGACATAAGTCTCTATCCTCCAGCCTCCTGCCATGTCTCGCCTCAAGTCTCTGGCCTCCAGCCTCCTGTCAAGCCTTGCCTTAAGTCTCTAGCCTCTAGCCTCAAGCCTGACGACTCCAGCCTCCTGTCTCCTGACAAGCCTCACCTCAAGTCTCGCCTCAAGTCTCTTGCCTCAGGCTTGATGACTCCAGCCTCCTGCCAAGCCTCGCATCAAGTCTCTAGCCTCAAGTCTGAAGACTCCAGCTCCTGCCTCCTTCCAAGCCTCGCCTCAAGGCTCTAGCCTCTAGCCTCAAGCCTGACGACTCCAGCCTCCTGCCTCCTGCCAAGCGTCACATCTAGTCTCTAGCCTCCAGCCTCCAGCCTCCTTCCAAGCCTTGCCTCAAGTCTCTAGCCTCTAGGCTAAAGCCTGACGACACCAGCCTCCTGCCTCCTGCCAAGCCTCACCTCAATTCTCGCCTCAAGTCTCTAGCCTCAAGCCTGATGACTCCAGCCTCCTGCCAAGCCTCGCCTCAAGTCTCTAGCCTCAAGACTGAAGACTCCAGCCTCCTGCCTCCTGCCAAGCCTCGCCTCAAGCCTGATGACTCCCGACTCCTGCCTCCTGCCAAGCCTCGTCTCAAACCTGATGACTCCAGGCTCCTGCCTCCTGCCAAGCCGCGCCTCAAGTCTCTAGCCTCTATACTCAAGCCTGACGACTCCAGCCTCCTGCCTCCTTTCAAGCCTTGCCTCAAGTCTCTGGCCTCCTGCCTCCTGCCAAGCCTCGTCTCAAGTCTCTGGCCTCCAGCCTCCTGCCAGGCCTCGCCTCAAGTTTCTGGCCTCCAGCCTCCTGCCAAGCCTTGCCTCAAGTCTCTGGCCTCCAGCCTCCTGCCAGGCCTTGCCTCAAGTCTCTGGCCTCCAGCCTCCTGCCAAGTCTCGCCTCAAGTCTCTGGCCTCCAGCTTCCTGCCAGGCCTCGCCTCAAGTTTCTGGCCTCCAGCCTCCTGCCAAACCTTGACTTAAGTCTCTAGCCTCCAGCCTCCTGCCAAGCCTCGCCTCAAGTCTCTGGCCTCCAGCATCCTGTCAAGCCTTGCCTTAAGTCTCTAGCCTCTAGCCTAAAGCCTGATGACTCCAGCCTCCTGCCTCCTGCCAAGCCTCGCCTCAATTCTCGCCTCAAGTCTCTAGCCTCAAGCCTGATGACTCCAGCCTCTTGCCAAGCCTCGCCTCAAGTCTCTAGCCTCAAGCTTGATGACTCCAGCCTCCTGCCTCCTGCCAAGCCTCGCCTCAAGACTCGTCTCAAGCCTGATGACTCCAGGCTCCTGCCTCCTGCCAAGCCTCGCCTCAAGACTCTGGCCTCCAGCCTCCTGTCAGTCCTTGCCTTAAGTCTTTAGCCTCTAGCCTCAAGCCTGACGACTCCAGCCTCCTGCCTCCTGACAAGCCTCGCCACAAGTCTCGTCTCAAGTTTCTAGCCTCAAGCTTGATGACTCCAGCCTCCTGCCAAGCCTCGCCTCAAGTCTCTAGCCTCAATCCTGAAGACTCCAGCCTCCTGCCTCCTTCCAAGCCTCGCCTCAAGGCTCTAGCCTCTAGCCTCAAGCCTGACGACTCCAGCATCCTGCCTCCTGCCAAGCGTCGCATCTAGTCTCTAGCCTCTAGCCTCCAGCCTGAAGACTCCAGCCTCTTGCCAAGCCTCGCCTCAAGCCTGATGACTCCAGCCTCCAGCCTCCTTCCAAGCCTTGCCTCAAGTCTCTAGCCTCTAGCCTCAAGCTTGATGTCTCCAGGTTCCTGCCTCCTGCCAAGCCTCGCCTCAAGACTCGTCTCAAGCCTGATGACTCCAGGCTCCTGTCTCCTGCCGAGCCTCGCCTCAAGGCTCTAGCCTCTAGCCTCAAGCCTGTCGACTCCAGCCTCCGGCATCCTTCCAAGCCTCGCCTCAAGTCTCTGGCCTCCAGCCTCCTGCCAAGCCTCGCCTCAAGTCTCTGGCCTCCAGCCTCCTGCCAAGCCTCGCCTCTAGTCTCTGGCCTCCAGCCTCCTGCCAAGATTCGCCTCAAGTCTCTGGCCTCCAGCCTCCTGCCAAGCCTCGCCTCAAGTCTCTGGCCTCCAGCCTCCTGACAAGCCTCGCCTCAATTCTCGCCTCAAGTCTCTAGCCTCAAGCCTGATGACTCCAGCCTCCTGCCAAGCCTCGCCTCAAGTCTCTAGCCTCAAGACTGAAGACTCCAGCCTCCTGCCTCCTGCCAAGCCTCGCCTCAAGCCTGATGACTCCAGCCTCCAGCCTCCTTCCAAGCCTTGCCTCAAGTCTCCAGCCTCTAGCCTCAAGCCTGACGACTCCAGCCTCCTGCATCCTTCCAAGCCTCGCCTCAAGTCTCTGGCCTCCAGCCTCCTGCCAAGCCTCGCCTCAAGTCTCTGGCCTCCAGCCTCCTGCCAAGCCTCTCCTCTAGTCTCTGGCCTCCAGCCTCCTGCCAAGACTCGCCTCAAGTCTCTGGCCTCCAGCCTCCTGCCAAGCCTCGCCTCAAGTCTCTGGCCTCCAGCCTCCTGTCAAGCCTTGCCTTAAGTCTCTAGCCTCTAGGCTAAAGCCTGAGGACACCAGCCTCCTGCCTCCTGCCAAGCCTCGCCTCAATTCTCGCCTCAAGTCTCTAGCCTCAAGCCTGATGACTCCAGCCTCCTGCCAAGCCTCGCCTCAAGTCTCTAGCCTCAAGACTGAAGACTCCAGCCTCCTGCCTCCTGCCAAGCCACGCCTCAAGCCTGATGACTCCAGGCTCCTGCATCCTTCCAAGCCTCGCCTCAAGTCTCTGGCCTCCAACCTCCTGCCAAGCCTCGCCTCAAGTCTCTGGCCTCCAGCCTCCTGCCAAGCCTCGCCTCAAGTCTCTGGCCTCCAGCCTCCTGCCAAGCCTCGCCTCAATTCTCGCCTCAAGTCTCTAGCCTCAAGCCTGATGACTCCAGCCTCCTGCCAAGCCTCGCCTCAAGTCTCTAGCCTCAAGACTGAAGACTCCAGCCTCCTGCCTCCTGCCAAGCCTCGCCTCAAGCCTGATGACTCCAGGCTCCTACCTCCTGCCAAGCCTCGCCTCAAGTCTCTAGCCTCTAGACTCAAGCCTGACGACTCCAGCCTCCTGCCTCCTTTCAAGCCTTGCCTCAAGTCTCTGGCCTCCAGCCTCCTGCCAAGACTCGCCTCAAGTCTCTGGCCTCCAGCCTCCTGCCAGGCCTCGCCTCAAGTTTCTGGCCTCCAGCCTCCTGCCAAGCCTCGCCTCAAGTCTCTAGCATCAAGCCTGAAGACTCCAGCCTCCTGCCTCCTTCTAAGCGTCGCCTCAAGCCTCTAGCCTCTAGCCTCAACCCTGACGACTCCAGCCTCCAGCCTCCTGCCAAGCGTCGCATCTAGTCTCTAGCCTCTAGCCTCCAGCCTGAAGACTCCAGCCTCCTGCCAAGCCTCGCCTCAAGCCTGATGACTCCAGCCTCCAGCCTCCTTCCAAGCCTTGCCTCAAGTCTCCAGCCTCTAGCCTCAAGCCTGACGACTCCAGCCTCCTGCATCCTTCCAAGCCTCGCCTCAAGTCTCTGGACACCAGCCTCCTGCCAAGCCTCGCCTCAAGTCTCTGGCCTCCAGCCTCCTGCCAAGCCTCGCCTCTAGTCTCTGGCCTCCAGCCTCCTGCCAAGACTCGCCTCAAGTCTCTGGCCTCCAGCCTCCTGCCAAGCCTCGCCTCAAGTCTCTGGCCTCCAGCCTCCTGCCAAGCCTTGCCTCAAGTCTCTAGCATCAAGCCTGAAGACTCCAGCCTCCTGCCTCCTTCCAAGCGTCGCCTCAAGCCTCTAGCCTCTAGCCTCAAGCCTGACGACTCCAGCCTCCTGCCTCCTGCCAAGCGTCGCATCTAGTCTCTAGCCTCTAGCCTCCAGCCTGAAGACTCCAGCCTCCTGCCAAGCCTCGCCTCAAGCCTGATGACTCCAGCCTCCAGCCTCCTTCCAAGCCTCGCCTCAAGTCTCTGGCCTCCAGCCTCCTGCCAAGCCTCGCCTCAAATCTCTGGCCTCCAGAATCCTGCCAAGCCTCGCCTCTAGTCTCTGACCTCCATCCTCCTGCCAAGACTCGCCTCAAGTCTCTGGCCTCCAGCCTCCTGCCAAGCCTCGCCTCAAGTCTCTGGCCTCCAGCCTCCTGCCAAGACTCGCCTCAAGTCTCTGGCCTCCAGCCTCCTGCCAGGCCTCGCCTCAAGTTTCTGGCCTCCAGCCTCCTGCCAAGCCTCGCCTCAAGTCTCTAGCATCAAGCCTGAAGACTCCAGCCTCCTGCCTCCTTCTAAGCGTCGCCTCAAGCCTCTAGCCTCTAGCCTCAACCCTGACGACTCCAGCCTCCAGCCTCCTGCCAAGCGTCGCATCTAGTCTCTAGCCTCTAGCCTCCAGCCTGAAGACTCCAGCCTCCTGCCAATCCTCGCCTCAAGTCTCTGGCCTCCAGCCTCCTGCCAAGCCTCGCCTCAAGTCTCTGGCCTCCAGAATCCTGCCAAGCCTCGCCTCTAGTCTCTGACCTCCATCCTCCTGCCAAGACTCGCCTCAAGTCTCTGGCCTCCAGCCTCCTGCCAAGCCACGCCTCAAGTCTCTGGCCTCCAGCCTCCTGTCAAGCCTTGCCTTAAGTCTCTAGCCTCTAGGCTAAAGCCTGACGACACCAGCCTCCTGCCTCCTGCCAAGCCTCGCCTCAATTCTCGCCTCAAGTCTCTAGCCTCAAGCCTGATGACTCCAGCCTCCTGCCAAGCCTCGCCTCAAGTCTCTAGCCTCAAGACTGAAGACTCCAGCCTCCTGCCTCCTGCCAAACCTCGCCTGAAGCCTGATGACTCCAGGCTCCTGCCTCCTGCCAAGCCTCGCCTCAAGCCTCGTCTCAAGCCTGATGACTCCAGGCTCCTGCCTCCTGCCAAGCCTTGCCTCAAGTCTCCAGCCTCTAGCCTCAAGCCTGACGACTCCAGCCTCCTGCATCCTTCCAAGCCTCGCCTCAAGTCTCTGGCCTCCAGCCTCCTGCCAAGCCTCGCCTCAAGTCTCTGGCCTCCAGCCTCCTGCCAAGCCTCTCCTCTAGTCTCTGGCCTCCAGCCTCCTGCCAAGACTCGCCTCAAGTCTCTGGCCTCCAGCCTCCTGCCAAGCCTCGCCTCAAGTCTCTGGCCTCCAGCCTCCTGTCAAGCCTTGCCTTAAGTCTCTAGCCTCTAGGCTAAAGCCTGAGGACACCAGCCTCCTGCCTCCTGCCAAGCCTCGCCTCAATTCTCGCCTCAAGTCTCTAGCCTCAAGCCTGATGACTCCAGCCTCCTGCCAAGCCTCGCCTCAAGTCTCTAGCCTCAAGACTGAAGACTCCAGCCTCCTGCCTCCTGCCAAGCCACGCCTCAAGCCTGATGACTCCAGGCTCCTGCATCCTTCCAAGCCTCGCCTCAAGTCTCTGGCCTCCAACCTCCTGCCAAGCCTCGCCTCAAGTCTCTGGCCTCCAGCCTCCTGCCAAGCCTCGCCTCAAGTCTCTGGCCTCCAGCCTCCTGCCAAGCCTCGCCTCAATTCTCGCCTCAAGTCTCTAGCCTCAAGCCTGATGACTCCAGCCTCCTGCCAAGCCTCGCCTCAAGTCTCTAGCCTCAAGACTGAAGACTCCAGCCTCCTGCCTCCTGCCAAGCCTCGCCTCAAGCCTGATGACTCCAGGCTCCTACCTCCTGCCAAGCCTCGCCTAAAGCCTCGCCTCAAGCCTGATGACTCCAGGCTCCTGCCTCCTGCCAAGCCGTGCCTCAAGTCTCTAGCCTCTAGACTCAAGCCTGACGACTCCATCCTCCTGCCTCCTTTCAAGCCTTGCCTCAAGTCTCTGGCCTCCAGCCTCCTGCCAAGACTCGCCTCAAGTCTCTGGCCTCCAGCCTCCTGCCAGGCCTCGCCTCAAGTTTCTGGCCTCCAGCCTCCTGCCAAGCCTCGCCTCAAGTCTCTAGCATCAAGCCTGAAGACTCCAGCCTCCTGCCTCCTTCCAAGCGTCGCCTCAAGCCTCTAGCCTCTAGCCTCAACCCTGACGACTCCAGCCTCCAGCCTCCTGCCAAGCGTCGCCTCAAGTTTCTAGCATCTAGCCTCAAGCCTGAAGACTCCTGTCTCCTGCCAAGCCTCGCCTCAAGCCTGAAGACTCCAGCCTCCAGCCTCCTTCCAAGCCTTGCCTCAAGTCTCCAGCCTCTAGCCTCAAGCCTGACGACTCCAGCCTCCTGCCTCCTGCCAAGCCTCGCCTCAAGTCTCTGGACACCAGCCTCCTACCTCCGTCCAATCCTTGCCTCCGGTCTCTAGCCTCTATCCGCAAGTCTGACGACTCCAGCCTCCTGCCTCCTGCCAAGCCTCGCCTCAAGACATGCTTCAAGACTCTAGCCTCAAGCCTGATGACTCCAGCCTCCTGCCTCCTGCCAAGACTGGCATCAAGTCTCTAGCCTCTAGCCTCAAGCCTGAAGACTCCTGCTTCCTGCCTAGTCTCACCTCAAGTCTCTAGCCTCTAGCCTCAAGCCTGACGTCTCCTGTCTGCTGCCAAGCCTCGCCTCAAGTCTCTAGCCTCAAGCCTGAAGACTCCAGCCTCCTGCCTCCTTCCAAGCCTCGCCTCAAGTCTCTGGCCTCCAGCCTCCTGCCAAGCCTCGCCTCAAATCTCTGGCCTCCAGAATCCTGCCAAGCCTCGCCTCTAGTCTCTGACCTCCATCCTCCTGCCAAGACTCGCCTCAAGTCTCTGGCCTCCAGCCTCCTGCCAAGCCTCGCCTCAAGTCTCTGGCCTCCAGCCTCCTGCCAAGACTCGCCTCAAGTCTCTGGCCTCCAGCCTCCTGCCAAGCCTCGCCTCAAGTCTCTGGCCTCCAGCCTCCTGCCAAGCCTCGCCTCAAGTCTCTGGCCTCCAGCCTCCTGTCAAGTCTTGCCTTAAGTGTCTAGCCTCTAGCCTCAAGCCTGACGACTCCAGCCTCCTGCCTCCCGACAAGCCACGCTTCAAGACTCGCCTCAAGTCTCTAGCCTCAAGCTTGATGACTCCAGCCTCTAGCCTCAAGCTTGATGACTCCAGCCTCCTGCCAAGCCTCGCCTCAAGTCTCTAGCCTCTAGCCTCAAGCCTGACGACTCCAGCCTCCTGCTTCCTTTCAAGCCTCGCCTCAAGTCTCTAGCCTCAAGCCTGAAGACTCCAGCCTCCTGCCTCCTTCCAAGCCTCGCCTCAAGTCTCTAGCCTCCTGCCTCCTGCCAAGACTCGCATCAAGTCTCTAGCCTCTAGCCTCAAGCCTGAAGACTCCTGCTTCCTGCCTAGTCTCACCTCAAGTCTCTAGCCTCTAGCCTCAAGCCTGACGTCTCCTGTCTGCTTCCAAGCCTCGCCTCAATTCTCTAGCCTCAAGCCTGACGACTCCAGCCTCCTGCCTCCTGCCAAGCATCGCCTCAACTCTAGCCTCTAGCCTCCAGCCTGAAGACTCCAGCCTCCTGCCAAGCCTCGCCTCAAGTCTCTGGCCTCCAGCCTCCTGCCAAGCCTCGCCTCAAGTCTCTGGCCTCCAGCCACTAGCCTCACGTCTGACGACTCCTGCCTCCTGCCAAGCCTCGCCTCAAGTCTCTAGCCTCTAGCCTCAAGCTTGATTACTCCAGCCTCCTGCCAAGCCTCGCCTCAAGTCTCTAGCCTCTAGCCTCAAGCCTTACGACTCCAGCCTCCTGTCTCCTGCCAAGCCTCACCTCAAGTCTCTAGCCTCTAGCCTCAAGCCTGACGACTCCAGCCTCCTGCTTCCTTTCAAGCCTCGCCTCAAGTCTCTGGCCTCCAGCCTCCTGCCAAGCCTCGCCTCAAGTCTCTATCCTCTAGCCTCAACCCTGAAGACTCCAGCCTCCTGCCAAGCCTTACCTCATGTCTCTAGCCTCTAGCCTCTAGCCTCAAGTCTGACGACTCCAGCCTCCTGCCTCCTTTCAAGCCTTGCCTCAAGTCTCTGGCCTCCAGCCTCCTGCCAAGACTCGCCTCAAGTCTCTGGCCTCCAGCCTCCTGCCAGGCCTCCAGCCTCCTGCCAGGCCTCCAGCCTCCTGCCAAGCCTCACCTCAAGTCTCTAGCATCAAGCCTAAAGATTCCAGCCTCCTGCCTCCTTCCAAGCGTCGCCTCAAGCCTCTAGCCTCTAGCCTCAAGCCTGATGACTCCAGCCTCCTGCCTCCTGCCAAGCGTCGCATCTAGTCTCTAGCCTCTAGCCTCCAGCCTGAAGACTCCAGCCTCCTGCCAAGCCTCGCCTCAAGCCTGATGACTCCAGCCTCCAGCCTCCTTCCAAGCCTTGCCTCAAGTCTCCAGCCTCTAGCCGCAAGCCTGACGACTCCAGCCTCCTGCATCCTTCCAAGCCTCGCCTCAAGTCTCTGGCCTCCAGCCTCCTGCCAAGCCTCGCCTCAAGTCTCTGGCCTCCAGCCTCCTGCCAAGCCTCGCCTCTAGTCTCTGGCCTCCAGCCTCCTGCCAAGCCTCGCCTCAAGTCTCTGGCCTCCAGCCTCCTGTCAAGCCTTGCCTTAAGTCTCTAGCCTCTAGGCTAAAGCCTGACGACACCAGCCTCCTGCCTCCAGCCAAGCCTCGCCTCAATTCTCGCCTCAAGTCTCTAGCCTCAAGCCTGATGACTCCAGCCTCCTGCCAAGCCTCGCCTCAAGTCTCTAGCCTCAAGTCTGAAGACTCCAGCCTCCTGCCTCCTGCCAAGCCTCGCCTCAAGCCTGATGACTCCAGGCTCATGCATCCTTCCAAGACTCGCCTCAAGTCTCTGGCCTCCAGCCTCCTGCCAAGCCTCGCCTCAAGTCTCTGGCCTCCAGCCTCCTGCCAAGCCTCGCCTCTAGACTCTGGCCTCCAGTCTCCTGCCAAGCCTCGCCTCAAGTCTCTGGCCTACAGCCTCCTGCCAAGCCTCGCCTCAATTCTCGCCTCAAGTCTCTAGCCTCAAGCCTGATGACTCCAGCCTCCTGCCAAGCCTCGCCGCAAGTCTCTAGCCTCAAGACTGAAGACTCCAGCCTCCTGCCTCCTGCCAAGCCTCGCCTCAAGCCTGATGACTCCAGGCTCCTACCTCCTGCCAAGCCTCGCCTCAAGCCTCGCCTCAAGCCTGATGACTCCAGGCTCCTGCCTCCTGCCAAGCCGTGCCTCAAGTCTCTAGCCTCTAGACTCAAGCCTGACGACTCCAGCCTCCTGCCTCCTTTCAAACCTTGCCTCAAGTCTCTGGCCTCCAGCCTCCTGCCAAGACTCGCCTCAAGTCTCTGGCCTCCAGCCCCCTGCCAGGCCTCGCCTCAAGTTTCTGGCCTCCAGCCTCCTGCCAAGCCTCGCCTCAAGTCTCTAGCATCAAGCCTGAAGACTCCAGCCTCCTGCCTCCTTCCAAGCGTCGCCTCAAGCCTCTAGCCTCTAGCCTCAAGCCTGACGACTCCAGCCTCCTGCCTCCTGCCAAGCGTCGCATCTAGTCTCTAGCCTCTAGCCTCTAGCCTGAAGACTCCAGCCTCCTGCCAAGCCTCGCCTCAAGCCTGATGACTCCAGCCTCCAGCCTCCTTCCAAGCCTTGCCTCAAGTCTCCAGCCTCTAGCCTCAAGCCTGACGACTCCAGCCTCCTGCATCCTTCCAAGCCTCGCCTCAAGGCTCTGGCCTCCAGCCTCCTGCCAAGCCTCGCCTCAAGTCTTTGGCCTCCAGCCTCCTGCCATGCCTCGCCTCTAGTCTCTGGCCTCCAGCCTCCTGCCAAGACTCGCCTCAAGTCTCTGGCCTCCAGCCTCCTGCCTAGCCTCGCCTCAAGTCTCTGGACTCCAGCCTCCTGTCAAGTCTCTAGCCTCTAGGCTAAAGCCTGATGACACCAGCCTCCTGCCTCCTGCCAAGCCTCGCCTCAATTCTCGCCTCGTCTCCAGCCTCAAGCCTGGTGACTCCAGCCTCCTGCCAAGCCTCGCCTCAAGTCTCTAGCCTCAAGACTGAAGACTCCAGCCTCCTGCCTCCTGCCAAGCCTCGCCTCAAGCCTGATGACTCCAGGCTCCTGCCTCCTGCCAAGCCGCGCCTCAAGTCTCTAGCCTCTAGACTCAAGCCTGACGACTCCAGCCTCCTGCCTCCTTTCAAGCCTTGCCTCAAGTCTCTGGCCTCCAGCCTCCTGCCAAGCCTCGTCTCAAGTCTCTGGCCTCCAGCCTCCTGCCAGGCCTCGCCTCAAGTTTCTGGCCTCCAGCCTCCTGCCAAGCCTTGCCTCAAGTCTCTGGCCTCCAGCCTCCTGCCAGGCCTCGCCTCAAGTCTCTGGCCGCCATCCTCCTGCCAAGCCTCGCCTCAAGATTCTGGCCTCCAGCCTCCTGCTAAGCCTTGACATAAGTCTCTATCCTCCAGCCTCCTGCCATGTCTCGCCTCAAGTCTCTGGCCTCCAGCCTCCTGTCAAGCCTTGCCTTAAGTCTCTAGCCTCTAGCCTCAAGCCTGACGACTCCAGCCTCCTGTCTCCTGACAAGCCTCACCTCAAGTCTCGCCTCAAGTCTCTTGCCTCAGGCTTGATGACTCCAGCCTCCTGCCAAGCCTCGCATCAAGTCTCTAGCCTCAAGTCTGAAGACTCCAGCTCCTGCCTCCTTCCAAGCCTCGCCTCAAGGCTCTAGCCTCTAGCCTCAAGCCTGACGACTCCAGCCTCCTGCCTCCT